>NC_084588.1:22334811-23534811 GCF_033807715.1 Cololabis saira | reverse complement strand
ACTTGCAACTTTTTTATTCTGTAGAAAATGTAATAACATGGTGCATTATGTAATAACAATTCTAAAGCATAGTTTATTTGTTTCTTATTGGCCTATATATTTCCAAACTTCAAATAGGCAATTAAAGTTATATTTGGAGTATTATACATAAATTTATTAGGCTACATAGCTCTAAGGGAAATTGCATAAAAAACAACAAAAGTCACTCTTGTATAAATTCATTGTTAAACAAGCAACAATAATAGGTATTATTACTTAATGCACCATGTTATTACATTTCCTAGAAAATAAAAAAGTTGCAAGTGCATTTATAGCAGTGTTTCTCAATCCTGGTCCTCGTGGGCCCCTGTCCTGCATGTTTTAGATGCTACCCTGCTTCAGCACACCGTGATAAAAGTACCTGTGTCATCAACAGAGCTGTGCAGACCTTGGTGACAAGCTAATTAGGACCGTTAATTAGAATCAGGTGTGTTGGTGCAGGGGAACATCTAAAACATGCAGGACAGGGGCCCACGAGGACCAGGATTGAGAAGCACTGATTTATAGAAATCTTCTCAAAATGCAATAACTTAATGTGGCAAAATGTATTACAATGTATGTAATGTACATACAAAATGTACAATGTATTACAAAATGGGGCAGTTTATTACAAAATGCGGCTTTATTACAAAATGAAATGAAAAAGTTATTACATTTTGGACGTTTATTACAAAATGCATCATGAAAATGCAGCTCAACACTGCTTGACTCCACAGTGTATGAACAAACAGCACGGCACTTTCAGTCCTACAAACTTAGTAGGTGTTTGTAAATGTATCAAGTGGAAAAATAATATTTACCCATCAATGCATTTGCTGATTAATGCATGCAGAAGGGATAAAACAAACAAAGAAACTCTGGCTAGTAGCCTACTCACAGTTTGATGATCATCGCTGATAGCTCCAGAACAAAACTGAAAAGTTTACTTCGGTAACTCACAGTGGGGATCCGCGGCTGCAACGATGTTCCTTCAGTTTCAGTAAATTCATCCAGACTCACCACAGACCTGCCGTCACCTCCAGCTCCACACAAGGGCCAAAGAGAGTCTCCAAATGACAAATCCATGAGGCGACTACAGCAGCGCTCAAATCCGACGAACTAATGGTCAAATAAATCCAAAAATAGGAATTTTCTTTTATTCCACTTTCATTCAGTTCACCGTCTTTTTTCCCCTCTGTCTAAAAAGATAATCCCCGTGGTCCTTCCCACTGTCGCCTGTTCCAACTTCTGATTGGCTGAGAGTACAATGACTGACAATCCCTTACCCAATTAAAATAGGCCTGCAGTGAAAAAACCGATCGACTCCATTGATCACATAAACTACAGCAACAACACCGCCTTCCTAAATATGACACTACACAGCAACATCACCAGTGTTAAATTAACACTAGACGGTGTCTATAGCCTATGTGGCCAAACTTTTTGGTGTTATTTTAACACTGTTTAGTGGAAAAGTAAAATTCATAACTTTTTAGTTAATATCTTGAGTATCACATGCTTTTCAACACCTTCAGTGTTAGTAACGCAGAGGGCCACATCAGCATGATGGCTGTCCTCAAAGGGCCAGATGTAACTTACAAATGTAACTAAATGTAATCGAATGTAATGTAAAATAAATGTAACTACTCCTTAATGTTAAATAACTCATTATTATAACTTATTCAAGTGACAATTACAGTTGCAACATAAATCTTTTTAAATTGTGTCAGCTTATGAAAACCCACATAACTCCATTAATGAAGGATCAAACTGTCCAAGTGAATAAAGAAAAAATAACAAAACTGAGCTGCAAAGAACATGTATGACATGTAACATTTTACAAAAAAAGCCTGCACACAGCCTTGCATCCAACTGATGGTTTGATAACAACAATTTGTCTGCATACACACATAACACCAGCAAACATGAAATAATTACAACAGCAACTACACATAAATAATATGTAATCAACTAAAAATACCAAAATAAAGGTTGACTCAGTTCACAACTATATTGGTCAAGTTTTTTGGTTAGTCTTTGATGAGGAGATGCTGCCTGTCCTTGAACACACCAAGTGGATTCTCTCTCTACTATCAATTGATCATGTTCTGAAAATGATAAACACAAAACAAAATGCAAGCAAAATCATTAAATTGCACACAGTTTAACTGTTCTTCCTCTTGGTTGAATTACATTTGATTATATATATATTTTTTTAATCACATTTCTATGCATTTTAGACGTTTTAGGGATGTCCCTTTTTTGACACTTGCACGGCTGAAATCGGGACCCTACTCTTCCCACTCCCGTCGATATTTTTGCTGACCTTTCCTCTTTTTTAGGACGAGGTGGGGTGTCTGGAGCCTCTGTAGACATCTTCACTTGACTTTTTTTTAAAGGGGCGTGTGGTGGTGCAGTGAGCAGCAGTGAGAGGTAACTAGGCAACGGAGCGCGGGCTGTCTGCAGGGCAGGCAAAGAGCGCAGATAGAGAGCGCACCGACATATGTTTCTGTCTTTAATATATCCTGTGTTAGGAATTCTGTCCTTGGACCCAAGCGCACGACACCAGACAGGTTCAAGATTAGCCCAAAAAAGGCGTACTTTATTTTCACCAAAAAAAACTGCCTCCTTAAATGGCAGGGGAAAAGAAAACTCACTGTACGAATTGCAGGAAAAAAGTCCTCAACAAAAATCCACAATTGTAATCAAAGACTTCCAGAAAAAACCACGACCAAGCACACGAGTGATAACAACAAACTCACAAGGGTTCGCCGGCAGTTCTGACCCTTATATCCTTCCTGGAAATGATCTGATGCGCTGCAGCTGCGTCAAGGCATGCTTCCGTGTCGGCTCGGCCGCGCCGCGGTTTACCTCTGCAAAGATATTGGTGCGTGGAAGGATCACGTTATTCCGGCCGGATCCTCCCCACCCCATCTGGCGCCCCGGTTGGCCAGAGTGGGCATGTGTAGTCCAGGACTGTGTGCATGTTTTTGTGAGGGTAGCTCACATTAGCTACCCAAGGGAACACGGGGAGAACATGCAAACTCCACACAGAAAGGCCCTTTCACCAACCCCACCCAGTCATGGGGGAACTTAACACGCACTTCAGTTCCCACAGCGTCCCCGGCGGGAATTGAACCCAGGACCTTCTTGCTGTGAGATGGCTACACTACCTGCTGCGCCACCTTGCCCCCCTTAGATCAGTTATTCATGCTTTAATGTGTTTTCAGTTGAAATCATTAGTTTTATAACAAGCCACAGCTGAGCGGCTGAGCGGACTATTTAATCTCTCGTGTGCAGTCGTTGTAACCTGGTAAGTTTTTTAACAAGCCATAACTCAGTTTCCTTGGTAACGGGAGATATTCTAGTCCGCTCAGCGCCGCTCGGCTATTTCTTTTCTCTCCTCTTCTGCATTCTTTTTTTTTTTAAACATGTATTTATTAAGAATTTTGTTCATATAACAGACAATACAGAACAAGACAACAAGGCACATAATAAGGAAAAAAAAAAAAAAACAGCTCTGTAATGAATAGTGATAAGTGTAGAATCCAGTTGTTCGTGACACAGTATACAGTCCGTAGGATTACATTGACTAATTACATTGTTTAAAGGAAGAAAGCAGAATGAAATTGATACAATTATTAAATAAAATAAATTAATCATTACTTTATTAAATCAAATTAGATTAAATCAAAGGAGAAAAAAAAAAAAAAAAAAAAAAACTCAGCCTTAATCCATTTTATCACCCTTCCATCCGTCAACTTCTATATTGTTATTCTGAAGGAAGTTATAGAATGTGGACCAAATTTCCAAAAACTTGTCAAGTCTGTTCTTTATTGTGTAGCTTATCCTCTCCAAAGCTAAGCAAAAAGTCATTCCCTTCAACCACTGGGATGTGGCACAGGGTGTATCTGATTTCCACGAGCAAGCTATACAACGTTTGGCTTCTAGAAAACAAATATTCAGAAGAGATCTAATTTTTTGGGAGGTAGTGAAGTCCTCTGGATAGAGATTTAGTAGACACATTTTAGGACTGAGAGGTATCTCTTCACCTGTGATTCGGCTAGCCAGGTCCAAAACTTTCCTCCAAAAAGAAAGTATCTGTGGACAATCCCACATACAGTGAAATAAGGTACCTTTTAGGTCCTTGCATTTGAAGCAGGTATCAGGTATGTTTGAATTAAAGTGGTGAAGCTTAGCTGGTGTTATGTATAGACGGCTTAGCCATTTGTATTGCAGCAGTTTGGAGTTTGTGTTTATGGATTGAGTCTGAGCTAGAGAACATGCTTTGGACCATTCCTCCTCTGTTAAATTTCCCTGCAAGTCTATTCTCCATGCTTTAAACAAGCGTTGTGATGACTCTTTAGACTTGCTTACAAAAAGCTTATAAAATAAGGAAACCTGCCCTCTAGAATGTAAAAACCTCAAAGAGTAGTCCTCTAGTGTGGATAGGGGAGGAAGATTCAAGTTATTACTCTGTTTGGAAAGGATAAAGCTTCTAAGTTGAAGATATTTAAAAAAATGTTTTGCAGGAATCCCATATTTCGATTTGAGCTCCTCAAATGACATGAGAATTGCGTTTTCATTATAGAGGTCAGCTATCTTGGCTATACCCTGGGAAGCCCAGATTTTAAAACCTAGATCTGCTCTACCAGGCTGGAATTCGTGATTACCAAAAATTGGAGAAAATTTAGACAGTTTAGTTGTTTCTCCCAGATATGCAAGAGCATTATGCCAGATTAGTACTGTATTTCTGAGGAAAGGATTTTTAGTATGTTTGAGTAGTTCTTTTTTTTTGGCAGAATATACATATAAGTTTAAAGGAATGTTAATTGAATGTGCTTCTATTGAAACCCAGGCTGGGGGGTGGTTTCTCTCAAAATAAAACATCCCTGCCCTGATTTGAGCAGCCCAGTAGTACCACTCAAGATTTGGTAATTGTAAACCACCTCTCTCATATGGCAAGTACAGTAGCGAGAGCTTAAGCCTGGGGCGCTTATTGTTCCAAACAAAGTTAGAAAAAAGCTTTCTAAGTGAATTAAAGAGTGAGGATGGAGGAGCGAGTGGGATAGATTGGAACAGATACATAAATTTAGGTAAAATTGACATCTTCAATACATTTATTCGCCCGATCATTGAAATGGGCAAATGATTCCATCTATTTATAAGTTGGGTGATCTTATCTGTTAAAGTATTGTAGTTATTAGGAACAATTTTGTCGGTGGTGGGAGCAACATTAACACCCAGGTATGTGAAACCATTGTGTGAAACCGTGAAAGGAGTACGAATTGGAGGGTTTAGTCGATCCTTTTCATCCATGAATAATATTACAGATTTGGAGTAATTTATTTTGTATCCTGCAAAAGTGCCAAAGTAGTTAGATATGTCTAGTAAAGTTGGTAGTGTCTGTTTCAAATTAGAGCAAAACAAGATTACGTCATCAGCATATAGGGCTATACGATGTTCCATGTCTCCTATCCTTATGCCGGTAAAAGCAGTATGATTTCGAATTGCCATGGCAAGTGGCTCAATAGCCAAGGTAAATAACAGAGGAGACAAGGGACAACCTTGTCTTGTGCCCCTGTACAACTTAAAAGGTGCTGAAGACAGTCCATTTGTTAAAACTACAGCTTGAGGGTTAACGTAAAGTAGTCTAATCCAACTGAGAAATTCCCCTTTTATACCAAATCTTTGTAGTACCTCGAACAGGAAGTGCCACTCCACTCTGTCAAAGGCCTTCTCGGCATCCAATGACAAGATAGCAGCGTCCGCACAGCCTGACTTTTCAAACACAATGTTAAGCACTCGTCGTATATTATGAAATCCCTGTCGTCCCTGAACAAAGCCATTTTGATCCTGGTGCACCATTTGAGGAAGAAGTGTATCTAACCGTCTAGCTAATATTTTGCAAAGAATTTTGAGGTCGTTATTAAGAAGTGATATTGGTCTATATGATGTACAAAGTGTAGACGTTTTACCCGGTTTTAACAGAAGTGTAATCACTGCCATATTTAGAGAGGGGGGGAGAGACCCGTTGCCTAAGGACTCCTTATACATTTCAAGTAGAGGTGGCAGTAATGTTTCTGGAAATAATTTATACATTTCGATGGGGATCCCATCGGGTCCTGGAGTCTTTCCCCCTTTCATATTCCTAGTGGCTGCAGACAGTTCCTCAATGGTTATGCCAAGGTTTAGATCAGCCAAGAAGTTGTTCTCAAGGGGTCTGATGTTCAATGAATCTAAAAATTCGTTTTGTTTTTGTAAAGCTGGGGTTGAGAGATCCGTTTTGTATAAGGTCTCATAGAAACCTTTAAAAGCGTTGTTAATTTCTTTAAGGTCACTAGTCTCCGAGCCATCATCCAACCGAATCGTATTTATTGTTCTTTCAGTTTCAAATTGTTTAACACGCCAAGCTAAGAGTTTACTGGCCTTCTCCCCCTGCTCATAATAGGATTGTTTCAATTTCAGCAGACTTTTAGTTGCTTTGTTGACAGATAGCAAATTGTATTTAGCTCTAAATTCATTAAGATCTTTAAATGACTGTTGGGAAGGGTTTAAGAAGTGTTTTGATTCAGTTTCTTTAATCTTTTTCTCTAGCTGTTCCATCTCCAACCTCCAAGATTTATGTTTAAAGCTTGTAAAACTTATCATCTGTCCTCTCAGGAAGGCTTTGAATGCTTCCCACCGTATAGCAGCTGATGTTTGGGATGTGTTATTTTTAAAGTAATCATCAATTTGTGCCCTAATAAACTCCACAAATTCTGGTTCCCTCAGCCAAAATGATTGAAGGCGCCACCCCGTGGAGAAATTCAGCGTCTGAGGCATATTTAGACAAAATGAAAACGATGCATGGTCTGAAATTATAATACTGTCATACCAGCTCCTCGAGATTGTGGGCGCCAAAGAGGCAGAAATCAAAAAGTAGTCGATTCTGGAGAATGTTTGGCAGGTGGCAGAATAACATGAAAAGGTCGACTGATTAGGATAGATTTTTCTCCATATGTCAGTTAAATTAAATTCTTTAATATACTGTAATAATTCCTTTCTCGTCTGGGCATGGGTGTTATCTATTCCTGTGGATCTATCAAGCTTTGGCTGGAGAGTGCAATTAAAATCACCGCCTATGATGAAACTACCCGGCAAATCAGCTAAAGACAAAAATAGGTTTCTGAAAAAAGAAGGATTGTCATCATTGGGTCCATATAAGTTGACAAGGTTTAACCTAACTGAGAGAATTTCACACTGGATAATAAGGTATCTCCCAAATCTGTCTTCATCAACCTTAATAAGATGAAAAGGTAACGAAGTATGTATCAGAGTGGCCACCCCCCGTGAGTGTGAACTGAATGAAGCTGAAAACACTCGACCTGACCATCTCCTCCTCAATTTCACCACATCCTCAGGTGATAAATGAGTCTCCTGCAGAAAGACTATCTTAGCTTTTAGTTGTCTAATCCTACTGAATACTTGTTTAAGCTTGACGAGTTTATTTAAGCCTCTCACATTCCAAGAAGTAAACTGAAGTTCAGATGACATGACATGTAACTATAATGTATGTATGGGATGGACATGAGTATATAACATAAAGAAAAGAAAACTTAACTAAGAAAAAAGAGAATACGTGCCTTAAAACGTGAACACAACAGGGTGTATTTCCCCAAACGAAATACACACCCCCCTCCCAAAAGTCACACTTCCAATAGACCCCTGAACCGGGCCTGACTATGGAGCTGGGCTGGTCCACCCACGACGGCGTGATGAGGAACAACATGCTCAGCAATCGCAACAGAGCCCCATGCAAAATGTTCAAAATAATCTTAATATATATTGCAAATCAGATATAGCCACTTTACAGCAAAAACAATAGACTCGACTTAACAGTCTTAACAGTCCAGGAAAAGCTCAGGCTGCGCGCAATGCAGCCGCATTGTTAAAACAGTCCAGAAAAAAAAGAAAAAAAAGCAGTTACCTGTATTGTGACCGCGTTAAACAAATCAATCAGCGCCCGACGTGTCCTCGTTTCCGTCAGACTTCAATTTTCTCACAAAAGCCTCCGCATCAGGTGCTGTGTCAAAAGTGTGTCGTTTTCCCCTGATGGTCACCAGGAGGGTGGCTGGATGAATTATTCCGTAGCGCAGGTCACGGATAGGGAGAGAAGCCAGCTCTCTCTTTGCAGCATCAAACACCTTTCTGCGCTTAAGCAGCTCCACAGACATGTCGGGGAAAAACATGACGCTCTTATCGCCGGCAAGGATCCTTCCTTTGCTCCTCGCTGCTCTCATCACTCGTACCTTATCAGCGAAGTTCAGGAATTTCATGACCACCACTCTGGGTCGCGCTGGGGTTTGTTGATTCCCGGCTCTGTTGATAATCCTGCCGACTCGGTGCGCCCGCTCTATCAACAATGGTCCTGGAAAGTTGTCTTCACCAAGCACTTCAGGAATCCACTTTTCCAAATAAGCACGCATATCGGGTCCTTCTGTTGACTCGGGAAGACCCACCAGACGCATATTCGAGCGGCGTGCTCGATTCTCTAAGTCATCCACCTTCAGCGCTAGTTCTTTCATAGCTGCTTTCATGTTAGTTGACTGTGTTTTCAGAGATGCTAAGTCGTCCTCGTTCGTGCTAATTCTGTCTTCTGCTTCAGTCATTCGGCCAGTCAATGCCTTTAACTCCCCTTGCACTCCCTGAATAGCGCCCAATAGCCCATCAAACCTGGACACGAAGTCTTCTTTCATTGTGTGAATAGCGTCCAGAATTTGACCGGAGCTACTTGTGTTCTCGTTGCTAGCAGCGGAGCTAGTTAACTTCGATGGGCTACCGGAGCCACCTGATGATTTAGTGGGGTTCGAAGTTTTAGTTTGCGGTCGCCCGGGCATTTCAGCTGTTTCTTGCGTCTGGAGTACGTCCTGGAGGCTTTCTGATTTTTATTATACGGATTTTACATGGGAGCTCTCTGCCACACGTCCGCTCAGCAGCGCGCCATAACCGGAAGTCTCTTCTGCATTCTTGTTGAGAACCGGTTCCCAGTGTTTCAATTCCTTGGAATCATTTGCCTTTTTCGCAAACGATTCCTTAATCGATTCCAGTGGGCGCGAATGACGTCACCAAGCACGTTGCGCAACGTGCGCATTCGCGCCCAGCAGGAAAACACGGGGACAAAGCGGCATAAACGCTCGAAAGTGGTTACATTTTACCAAAAAGGATGACAACAGGTCGACAATACTTGCAATGTGGACATTTCAACAAAGGGGGGAAACTGTTAGGGCTCGGCCGGCTGATGCGCTGGGAGCACGGAGCACGGAGTCCGCCTGCGTGTGGTAGAAGAGCTGCGCGCTCGGCCACGCGGACGAGCCGGGCCCGCTTCTGACACAGCTGCAGCTCGTCAGCTCATCTATGGGAGAAGTTAAAGAGCAGTCTACCGCTAGTTTCTCCTTTCATCAAGGCAGGGATGAGTATGACAAAGGCCAGAATAGATGAATGTTACCAGCAGTGACTAAGTTTGTGGTGTTGAACATTTTACTGGACATTCTTGTGTAATGCCACAAAATAATTTGTTGCATTTAGTTAATTTCTACAGGAGAATATTTATTTTATTATTATTATTTTATATTAAATACATATTTTATATTACAAATAATTTTGTGGGGACCCCCTGGCACACCATCGAGGAGCCCAAGGCTGGGGGCGTTTTAAGACCTCACTTATATTTTTTTGTTCAAAGATATAAAACAAAGTTGATACTTGTTTGTTCTCCTTTTTTCCAAATGAGAATCGATAAAGAATCGAATCGTTAAGCAGTATCAAAAATGGAATCGGAATCGGAAAGATCTTATCAATTCCCATCCACCCTAAACATGTATTAAATACTAACGGGTTAAGCCCTATGTACATGTGTATTGAGTCTTATAGGTCGCATTGTGGATGTTCACGATCACTCTCATAAGTATAACAATGTGAACAATAAACTTATATTTAAAACATGAAGCGTTACAATCTGATTCCTCCGCTGCAGAAAATAAAGACAAGTTGTGCCAACGGGATTATCGAGGTGCAAACATGAGAAATAAAGAACAAAGTCGCTGGAACTTGGAGTGTTGCATCCGCAGGAGGAGGGACCGGTCTGGGTCCCGGCCTCCATCACCATTTTAATGTTTTTTTGTTCAGGCACAGTTTTGGGATATTTGAAGGATCTGGCTTTTATTATTTTCCCGTCTGCAGTTGTCCTTGTCAACAAGGCCCCGGTCCCCCCTCTCCCCCGTCTACCACGGACTGTCCCCCCATCCCACTCTACGTTACATTAACGTAAATATTCCAACCCCGTAACATTTGTACAGACTCACATCCAGCACTTTAAAAACCCCATATTGTACATTTCTGTTTATATTGTTCATTTCTGTTTATACATTTTACCTGTCATCTGTCATCCTACGTCACTTTTTGTAAAGACTCATATCCGGCACTTTTTAATCCTCATATTGTACATTTCTGTTTATTTCTGTTTATACATTTTATTTTATTCTATCTCTTACTTTATCTCTATATATCTGTTTGTTTTTATATTTTTATTTTTATTGTATTGCACCAATCACCACAACAAATTCCTTGTGTGTGTTAACAAATTTGGCAATAAACCCCCCTTTCTGATTCTGATTTCTGATCTCAAGTAGTCGTCCCATACGATCGTTAAGGCGACTGAGATGTGTCTGATCTGTCAGCAGCTCCCGCTGAAAGCATCGTCCCAGATAGCAAAGTTGGTCCGGCAAGAATGCAAGAATGATGGCCTAGTACTGGCCCAGTGCACTTTCAGCACTTACAATTAATGTGTACCTCAAACAAACCAGTAATGATGTGACATATTTGACACGGATAAAAAAAAAAAAAAAAATCCTCAACACCGGTGATACAATTATACAAATAACATTCATTTCGAATATGCTTTTTCTCAGTAACAATGATTATACTAATTTTTTTTTCATGTCCCTTGATGGCAGAGGGGCCTCACAGTGGTTCTTTGCAGCCAACATACCAGGTAAACATCAATGAAGTGTGAAAGGAAAAATAACAAACATAAATAGCAGAGTAAAAACTACACTTTGCATTGTAACATTTCAGTCCTTAAAGGAGCATGAGGCAGAATTGAGGCAGGATTTATGAAAAAAATGTGTATACCGTACGTTTTAAGTTTTCTAGTAATAATGTCAGATGAAGCGTTCCAAACCAAAAAGAATGAGACCTCTAGCGTATCTCTTCGTTGCCTTGAACAGGCTGTGTGCTGCAAAATGTGCTGCAATTCCGGGCCCGAATTTCCTGCGTCAAATGACGCTGCATGCGCGTTCTCCCGTGCCGGCTTCGCTATTGGTTGCAGTACCAATGCACGACGGCCGTCGTGGCAAAGGTGGCGCTAATGAGTCTCATTTCTTAAAGGAGCCTCATGCTCCTTTAACAGTCCAAACATTGAAGTGTGTGTGTGTGTGTGTGTGTGTGTGTGTGTGTGTGTGTGTGTGTGTGTGTGTGTGTGTGTGTGTGTGTGTGTGTGTGTGTGTGTGTGTGTGTGTCGGTGAGCTGCAAGACATTTAAGAGTGCAAACGGGTATTTGAACGCTAGATTTTTTTTCCCCAACAACTTCAGTGAACAGTTTAGCATAGGCTTTCACTGCTCCTTTTTTCTCATTCATTCAATTCACACACCATTTCTATCAGGTGCATTTTGAAGGCATTTTGTGATCCTGGTCTTGATTTCTTGGTCCGTGGCATCAGATGTCAGGCGATTACATCGCACAGCCACTAATCAACACAGTCCTGGTGCAGATAGAGTCGTGCTCGTTGTGTCCGTGCTCGTCAGAAGATGCAGCGGTGATGATGCTGGTGGGCTTTTTTTGCCCACCAATCATCAAACGTCTGAGCTGGATACAGAGGTTCTTCAGTCATCGCTCGACCAACACCGACTTTACTCCAGATATTTCGGTAAATTAATCTCCTGATGACATGCGCCTGCACACTCCAGGCTCGTAACTGGCTGCTACAGCTCGTCCCTGTCACCACGTAGTGCAGGATGACAGCCAGCCTCTCTGCTGCGGTCTCTGACTCGCCGTGTGTGGTTTTGAGCTGAATTAGCGGGACAATCCCATGTAACAAGTCGTCAAACGAAACGGAGGAAATGCAGAAATATCGCCGCTGTTTCTCAACATCAGTTGCTGCAGCGGTAAGACGAACAAGCTCTGCAGTCTCCCGACGGCTCTGGTTGAACGGCCCGACAAATCATCTGTGATCGCGTTGTTTTCGTTACCGAGATCACAAGAAAAGCAGTGCAGTGATCTCGTCTTCATTTGTGTTGCTGTCTTGTTTATTTATCCGTTATTCCACCTGCAGGTTTATCATACTACTACCAAATATTTGATTACGTTTCTAACTCTGGCTCTGCTTACTGCCCCCAATCGGTTACTGCCGGTATGTCGTGTTCTCGTCGCGTACTACGCGAGCAAGGTTGCAGTTGGTTGTGAACGGACTCGAATGCAGGCTCAAACAGCAAATTTATCCACCCCTTAAGAGTAATGGCTTGGTTAACTTATGTAGTTCTTTAACATTCAGTAGGGATCATGAGATTAATTTCATGAAACCCTTCCCACCACTGCCACTGATATGATTAGATTGAGCAGGTTTAAAACTGACAGTTATGTATTTTTTTTCTCGGCTTGTTGAGCAAACAAAAACAATACCATCATCTATCATTCAATTTTTTTGGTTGTTGTTTTGTGTTTTGCCATTTAAAAAAATGTTTTTTATACTAAGCTGACTGTGGCCTTTAAACATTTGAAATATTTCACAAGCTGAGTTCATTTGAATTCAAGTGACATCATTTGAGTTAATTGGAGCTACACCTGTGGATGTATTTTAACATAGTGACCTAATTTATTTATTGTTTAAATAAATAAATTAACACACCGGGAAAAGAATCACTGACCTTCACAAGTCTAGTACATCACTGTTGTACAACTTTCAGATGTCTGAAAGTCATATATTTGTTTAAGAAAAATATATATAAAAATGAGGGCACTTAGAAATCTCACTGCTTAGGAAAGAGAAGACTTGTGTGCCACAGTGCCTTGGTTTGAAATGTGCAAACAAACCCAGAACAAAAACAAAAGACCTTGTGAAGATGCTTGCTGAACCTGAGAAGACAGGATCATTATCCACAGGAAAAACTGTTCTGTTCTGAACTGAAAGCCATGCAACGACAGAAAGTAACTGTTCCAAAACAACTCTAATAAATTGGGATTTCAGTTTGAAGCTGTACACTGGGACAAATACTTTTTTTAATGTGTCCTGTGGTTCAAATCAGGTAATGAAATTGCAGTATCCTTTTGTGGGGCTGCTTTGCTGCGGGACAAACTGGTGCATTTCAAATCATAGGTGGGCTCTTGAAGAAATGGACAATGCCTCCAAGAAAACATTCAAAAAGGAGAGACAAAATGAAGTGACTGCAGTGGCCGTGACAAAGCCCTGAACTTATGGCGCTTTTAAACTAGTACCTACTCAGCGCGACTAGACTCGCCACGTCTCGCCTCCACTCGCCTTGTCCTCGTTTGTTTTTAAACACCCAGATGAGAAGTGGGCGGGTTAGAGTGAATCTGCTGTGACGTATTTGATTGTGTGATCTAAACGGAGAAGACAACAACACTAAAGATGTAGAACCTGGAGGAGATGATATATATGCTGCTGGGTCTGTGACTTTTGTTCGATATCAAGTTAAAAAATGAGAGTGAAAGAAGCTTCAAGCGGCAATGCTTTTTTTTTGTTTGTTTATGTCGGCGCTGATGAAAAGTCAGTTGGGAGCCGCGAGCGGCTCAGAAGTGACAGAGCGCCTGCTAAATCTGGTCGTTGGATCACCAAACAGACTTTTGCGCTGCCATTACGTGTTGAATAAAATCGTCGCGGGCTGCTCTCGTGCTGACTCCCCGCTTCCTGACTCAAGCCTTTGACGGCCCCGCCCCCCGACCAATCGGTGGCCTGTAGTGTGATGACGTCAGATCCAGGGCCGACTTAGAACCTCGGCAGAATAGATACCGAAAAAGTATCTACTCGGCACGCCTCCACCCCTAGTGTAAAAGCGCAAAACGGGGGCGTGGTGGAAAGAGGCGCGCTGAGTAGGTACTAGTGGAAAAGCGCCATGAGTTAAAATTTGTGTGGCACTGAAAATGCACGTATGGACCAAAAGACCTATTCTCGGCTTGGCTTGTGGATGGGTATCCAAAGCTGTAAGCCAAGTTAAATGGTTTGTAAGTGTATGTAAACTAAACTCTAAAGAGAGTAATAACAAAAGTGATAATGACAATTTATAACAACAACATTAATAATAATAGAAATACCACTTATAATAATAACAATAGCATGAATGATAACACTGATATTATTTTTATTCTTATTCAGAATCAGGATCAGCTTTATTGGCCAAGTTTGCCCAACAAGGAATTTGACTCCGGTTATTTCGCTTACTGTACCCAGATTTAAAAAGTAGCAAACAGTAATAAACAAATGTGGCACTTATTAACAAATATATTAAAAGTGAAAGATGGAGTAGTATGAGGTAGACATGGTAATGACAGCTCTTAATAACATATATACAATTTTTAAAAAGTGAAAGGTGAAGCAGAATGAGGCAGACATTGTTACAGCTTATGATAGTGTTATTAGAATTACTGTTATTATTGCACGGTGATTATTATTATTACTATTATTTATTAATGACAATAAACACATACATACAAAGTAATTAAAAAAAATTTTTCCCTCTTCATGTTAGGGATATCTGTTGTCTCATGCAGATGCTGGCTATGAATTGGTGCTATATAAAGAAACTGAATTGAAATTAATTATACACAGCTGGTTTTATATTATTGTCAAAAGAAACAATATGTTTTGCTGGTAAAAACATTCACCATTTCTGAGTTTCACTTTCCAAAAACAAAGTTGTTGTTTTTTTTGCAGTGGGCCACTAGGCAGCATGCCTGATCTTAACTATTTTGACGCATAAACTGATTTGGACAGGCAAAGACTGATGAGGTGTGTATAGCCTGTGGCAAGTGTTTCAAGTGGTGCGAGTACGGAACAACCCCCCTTGTCACCAGCGATGATGCTCTGCAACACAGGAGAGCAACACTGAGGTTTTTTCATCTTAATCGCTCCTTCATCTGTCAGCTCCACCCTTAGGGGGAAACTAGTGGTGTCATTTGCCAATGTAAAAACCCACCTCCTTGAGTAATTAATATATGGCAGACCTGTTGTAAACACTTGTGATATTAAGATGTCTCTTCCTGTTTTCATATGGGGGGGAAATGCATTTACATATTTGTTAAGACATTTTCTGCTCTAGTTTCTCTGCTGTCTCTACCTTCACATCTTGAAAAGCAATGTCAACAGTTTTAATATTCATAAAAATGCTTGAATTCAGTGTGAATGAATATTTTCTTGTCAACTCTGATCAAATGTATAGTGGTAGAGTATGACTAACTGAACAGGGAATGTTCAGCTGGCACGTATCACAAATACTACGTATTACAAACAACACACATAATTAACACTTAACTATGAATTTCCCCTCAGTGAACGTGAGTTGTATCATACTTTGATCTAATTTTGTCTCTAGCCTACAACCTTATTACTTTGGTTTAATCTCACTTTCCAAAGCCAGCTATTAATTACTTGCTAATTATCAAGAAGACCAAAACCCTTTTTGGGTCTCATCAACACTGCTTCAGAGAACAGCTCCTCTCCTTACACCTCTAACACCGTAAGAGGATTTACCATAACTTATTTCGTACTTCTGTACCTGTTCTACCTCTACTGCTGTTAAAATAAAATGAGCATTTAGTATGGCAAGGTTTCTTGTTGTAGGCTTAGTGGCTTTGGCAAAAAGGTCTGCTAAATTAGTAAGAGAAACGAAGCCTATTTGTAGATCCTTTGCACTTTTCATAGAAATGCTTTACATAAGGCATCAAAATGAAAAGAACACAATTTAGTTAAATAAATAAAAACTACATACAAATTCAGATTCAAATATCAAAGGCACAAATGGACAAATTTGTTGATGCCCTTAAATTAAAGAAAAAAATCCAAACCTACAGTCACTGAAATAACTTGAAACTAATGAAAAAATAATACTTTGTCATAATATTGTACTGAGCTCTGACCAAATAAAAACAGACATTGCTTTTAGACTGTGGTTCTTGAGAATCGTATTCAAAAAGATTGTAAAACTCAACAAAAATGATGGGATCTCAGCTTTATATTTTGTTGCACAACATTTTGAGCAAACTGGCACAGCTGTCTCAGGTGTGAAATGTACCTTCTCCAGTTGATATTAAACATATGTTCATTAGGATTCTGGGCTGATAGAGGGCCAGTTCAGAAAAGTTCAGTGTTTTGTTTTTAGACAAATTTTGGGTGTTTTTAGTTCAATGTTTTTTTTTTTTTATCATCTTGTTGGAGGTCTCATTACCTGTGACTAAGACCAAGGTTTCTGACCCTGGACAGCCCATTTTGCTCCTGAATGTCTTGATGTTCTCGATATTTCATTGTAACCTTCACAGATTTAAGAAACCCGGGGCCAGATGCAGCAAAGCAGCCCCAAAACATAAGCAAGCCTCCTCCATGTTTAACAGTAGCTACAATAATCTTAATAATCTAAGTAGGTACTAGTGGAAAAGTGCGACAAGATTACTCTTTACATGGTAGCTTTTTTTATTCTGAGTATTGTCTTACTGGGTTAACATTGGACCATTGTTGAGAATTTAAATGCATTTAGATGTAGTTAATGCACTGACAATAATGTATAAAGCTACTATTTTAATTTGACAATACACTTATTTAATTCAACCACATTACCAGAATTCTAGACACAAGCCTGCCTTTATAATGATAAACCAAAATGTTTAAAAACTGAAAAAACAGTAAACTTAAGAGCAAAATGCAGACAACAAGATAGTTGAAGCTTTGATTGGCTGGCTGCTAAAGGAGCTGACTTGAAAAGGAATTGAAAAGGTATATTTTTGACAAGGGTGTGTGGCGGACCCAAGTGCAGCACAACGGGACGGAGTGTTCAGTTAAAGTCTTTATTAAAGTCAACTTCACAGCAGGCAATAGAGCAGAGTTCAGTCCTCAGGATTGTGGTAACACTCAGTGGCAGGAGAGCGAATACCAGAAACAGCTGGTGTGAGCACCGAGTAGATCTGGAAGCCGGAACACAGGAACTGAAACACCGGTCAGTCAGAGGAATCGCCAGGCAGCCCAGGGAGCAGCCAGACAGAAACAAGAGACCCTCAGGCAGAAAACCAGGTGATCAGTCCAAAGGTGAGTGCTGGAAAGACTTGCATAACGCAAAGAAAAATCTGGCAGTGACTGGCTGGGAGTGGAGTGCTTAAGTAGAAGCCCAGGGCTGATTGCAGATGCGGAGCAGGTGTAGAAGACGGGAGAAACCATGGTGACATGAGGAGGAGCTGGCAGGTGAGAGAGGCAAGAGTGGATGTAACAATTTTACGTGTTTCCCTGCATTAACACACCGAATTCAAATGAATGGTTGTCACCAGCTTGTCATCAAGGTCTGCACAGGTCTGTTAATGGCACAGCCACTTGTATCACGGAGTACTGAAACAGGGTAGCATCTAAAACATGCAGGACAGTGGGCCCCAAGGACCAGGGTTAAGAAACCCTGAACTAAAGCACAATCTTTGGTAGTGAGAGAGAAAGAAGATGCTCATGCTGACATTCCACTTCTGGTAGTGAATTTGGAGTTGTTGCAGTATTAAAAAAACAACACTTAAAGACTAAGAAGCAGATAAAAGATATAAATGAAAAACATTATCAGTCAGCTAGTTAAAAACTAAGGTTAAAGGAGATTGGTTTAATATATCAGCCACCTTAAAGGGGACCTATTATGAAAAACACGTTTTTCTTGCTTTAACATATATAAAGTGGTCTCACCTCACCCTGCCAACACAGAGGAGGAAAGCAACCAAATTCTGCAGTGTCTGTACAGCCGCCCGGATGATCCTTCCAGTGTCATATGACTTTTACGAGTCGTTCAGATTCTGCTCCCGTCCTTACGTAACGATGGGAGCGATTTACATAGTTTGGCCTCCGCTGCTGAAACCACGCCCACAACTAACTCCGCCGGCCAGGGCGTCCGCCATTGTTTAGAAGCGTATAGTGTATCGTGTGGCTGTTTCAACAACGAGGGACAGTAAAAATTAGGTTTTGCATCGACACTTACCCATCTTCCAAGCAATGCACCTGAAGCTGTTCAACGACACCTTCAGAAAATGCACGGTTCTTCCTTGAGGCAGCAATAGTGCATAAATGTTATTTATACACAACTTATGTTATTATTTTTTTTTTAACAATAAAGTTGCCATTTGTGAACATTCAGTGTTGTGTTTTCTTTACAGTTAACATGATTCATTTGTCTTTTAACATAAGAAATTAAATAATGAGGAATCGGAGTAAATAACAGTGGTGTACCTGTTTAGAATTCAATTAAATCTTCCTGTGTGAATTAGTGTGAAGACAAGGTGACCCGTTCCCCCCTTCAGGTAACTAAAGGCTGATTTATGGTTCCGCGTTACACCAACGCAGAGCCTACGACGTAGGGTACGCGTTGATTTAACGCAGAACCGTAATTCAGGCTTTAAGATCCGTTTACACCGTGTCTTAACTGCATTTGAGCGTCCGACTATCACGTCGAGCTGCGTGACATCGGACGCTCTCTGTCCACACTGACATTCAAGGCCTGTTTAAAATATACATTAAATGCCATAATAGTTCCCCTTTAAAACTACCTAAATCTCTCTTGTGCTTGCAAAACCCGAAACAACACTCACATGGTGAGGCATGGAAATGATACCTCTGCATTGTCATCTGGCAGTGAGACTTGCCATCAGCTCATTTGGGCGCTGTAGGTTGCAAGTTTATCAATCAGACTTCTTTTAAACTTCCCCCACATCCTGGATCATCATGTGTGCCAGGTGCCTTGGGCACTGAGCTTTTTTGTGATACATGGCAGGGAATCGTGTTCTTTTGGAGTAGCCACTGCCATTTTGAAATACAGTTGCCAATTAGTCCTGTGTTTGGTCTCTTTAGCCCCTTTTAGACAGCACTGCTTTTTATTAATTTGACAGTTAGTGAAAGTGTCAGTGCCATGTCTGAATTAACACACTGACTACATCAGACCAAGCAACATGTATTTTTACATTGGTAGTCATCTGCTGCAGCCACATTCAGGTACACACAGCGGCAGTAGATTCGTTTCTGTGATGGATTGCTCAACCTATTAATAGTATAACCCTGCCTTTCGCATATTGACAGATGGGTCAGGCTCCTCCAGACCACTTTGACTCTTAATTGACTTGAGTCATGTTTCACAAACTTGGCTTCACCATGGTTTAGCTCTGAATCTTAGATTTGTTTCATTTCTTTCTTTTTTCAGCATCTAAGCCTAATAATGGAGAGACAGGAACAGCTGTCCTAACAGATGATGTGCAGTGCTTTGTGATGTTATACACTATCAACTCAATTTTTTTAATCACAGCATTACATATCCTGCCAATGAAAGGTTTACAGTCAGTTCCCAATTATACTGATGCACTCTCACTGTATGAATGAGCCTTGCAATTTGGCAGCTTTGTCTGGTCAAATCAAAGAACACTGCTCTGACTGGCATTGCTAATGGCGTCTTCAGTTGAGAATCTGGCTGCAGTATGCAACCCTGCCTGTTACAGATTGTTACTGAACTGATTAATGTGCCACCGCTTCCATGGGATGTTGAATCACGAGGCTAACCCTCATGACCTATGTGGTCTGACACTGTAATGCTTTCTGGCTTATGTCATAGTCTAAGAATGTGTGATCTACTGAAATGTATAAATATTTTACTGACAAAATTATTAACTGTCTCTAGTTGACATGGAATGTACAAGGTTGATTAAAATTGAGACCCCATGTTATCAGTATTATAAGAACGTATTCTTAAGATCTCCTGTCATCTCTCGCGTGTCTCATTGTATACTTCATTATGTTCTTGCCGTAACGATACACTTAGATTTATCAGTAAATAAAATAAAATACTTTTACTTCCATTGTCAACACTGATGTCTGAGGCCACTCCCATGTTTCCCCTCCAGACAAATGCTTTAGAGTCTGCTTCTCATCCTCTAAGCTTAAAGTCTAAGCTTGGGTCCCAACAGACAGAGAAGCGCTTTGGTCTGACTTCAGGTCCCACTAGGACAGTTGAGGCTGGGCCATTGATCAGTGGTTAGACTTGGTTGACCTCTAACCGGAAGGTTGGTGGATCAATCTCTTGCCCCTTCAAAGTGTCTTTGGGCAGGACACTGAACTTCACGTTATTCCCAATGATGGGATGTGAGTGTAGAAATCAAAGCAGTATATAGTGGGTACGGAAAGTATTCAGACCCCTTTACATTTATTCCTCTGGTTTCATTGCAGCCATTTGCTAAAATCGAAAAAGTTCATTTTATTTCTCATTAATTCAGCACCCCATTTTGACAGAAAATCTCAATTTTCCTTACTCCATAATACTTAAATGGAAGAAGTTTGGGGCGACCAGAACTCTTCCTAGACCTGGCCATCCAGACAAACTGAGCAATCGTGGGAGGAGAGCCTTGGTGAGAGAGGTAAAGAAGAAACCAAAGATCACTGTGGCTGAGCTCCGGAGATGCAGTAAGGAGATGGGAGTAAGTTCCACAGAGTCAACTATCACTGCAGCTTCCACCAGTCGGGGCTTCATGGCAGAGTGGCCTGACGGAAGCCTTTCCTCAGTGCAAGACATATGAAAGCCTGCATAGAGTTTAGCCAAAAAACACATGAATGTTTCCCAGACTATGAGAAATAAGATTTTGTGGTCTGATGAGACCAAGATTGAACTTTTTGGCATTAACTCTCATTAACGCGATATGTGTGGAGAAAAGCAGGCACTGCTCATCACCTGCCCAATACAATCCCAAAAGTGAGATTTTACCTGTATAAATAAAGGTTAATAAATAAAAAAAACTGTGAAACTTGTTGGTGGCAGCATCATGCTATGGGGGTGTTTTTCAGCTGCAGGGACAGGACGACTGCTTGCAATTGAAGGAAAGATGAAGTACAGAGATATACTGGCAGAAAACCTCTTCCAGAGTGCTCAGGACCTCAGACTGGGCCGAAGTTTCACCTTTCAACAAGACAATGACCCTAAGCACACAGCTAAAATAACAAAGGAGTGACTTCGGAACAACTCTGGGGCCATTCTTGACCGGCCGAGCCAGAGCCCTGACCTAAACCCAATCTGGAGAGATTTGAAAAAGACTGTCCACCAACATTCACCATCCAACCTGACAGAACTGGAGAGGATCTGTAAGGAAGAATGGTAGAGGATCCCCAAATCCAGGTATGAAAAACCTGTTGCGTCATTCCCAAAAAGATGGCTGTACTCGCTCAAAAGGGTGCTTTCTACTCAATACTGGGCAAACGGTGTGAATACTTATGTGATATTTCAGTTTTTCTTTTTTAATAAATTTGCAAAAAATTCTACATTTCTGTTTTTTCTGTCGATGGGGTGCTAAGTGTACATTAATATGAAATAAAATTAACTTTTTTGATTTTAGCAAATGGCTGCATGAAACAAAGAGGGAAAAATTTAAAGGGGTCTGTATACTTTCCGTGCCCACCGTGAATAGTTATTATGTAAAAGAGGGGATGTTGAGTGTGTTTTTGCATAATAGTGAGACAGAAAGTAAAATCCTTAGTAGAGGCTGGGTTAGGTTAAAATACGTTTCAGGAGCAGCATACTTCTGAGCCCTGCCAGTTCAGCTGGATTCATGAAATTATAAATTTACCAAACAGTTTCCTATGAGAATGATGGGGTAATCTGCTCATTGAAATACATATTTCTTGTCATGCCCTGTTCTTCCTGCTTTTAAGTATAAAAAGCATGAGTGGTGTTAAAATGTAATGAGCCTCTCATCATGCACACTTTAAATCCTTTCTTTAAACTCTCTAAATTATAGACCATGATCTTCTTTGGTTTACATAACATTGAAGTAAGAATCAGAACCCACATGTGGTGTTTTACTTAGAAAATCAACCGGATTCTCTATGCCATTCTTGTGTCTGACATCTTGCCAGCTCGATCTCTTGTGTGTAAATTGATGCAGCTTAGCTATAGCTGAACGGCAAAATAGACTAGGTGCATATCTTTATCATGGCAGAGCAGACATTCACTGAAATGCACTGAGGCCCTTCTGGTGGGACGAGTCAAACTGAATAACTGTGATTCACTATGGCTGTCGCAGTGCAGCTGTGCCATGCCGCTTCCGCATCTGGCAAGACTCAAGGGTAAGATGACTATACATTACTTTTTGCTGACTGCAATCTTGCATTATTTTCTCATCAAATGCGTCATGCCATTTGTTCAAATCAATCCACTCATTTTTGTGCCTAATAGGATTTCATGATCGCCAGATGTTTATTGACCAGTGGATGTGTGGAACTGACCCCCTGTCAAAGTATCCTCCATGATCAAGTCAGTCTTGGATTAACCAGAATGGTGGATTCCATCAATTAGCTGTCGGTTCATTCGGGGCTGCTAGGCGTTTATGAATGCAGCTTGCAGAATGCAGTTTTTTTCACCTAAGGCATACTGCTTAAAATATTAGTGTAATCAATATAACATTTATTCAGTGGTGGACAGTAATGGAGTAAATTTACTTGAGTACTGTACTTAAGTACATATCCAGAGGATTTGTACTTTACTTGAGTATTAGATTTCTTTGGTACTTATTACTCTTACTTGAATACATTTCCAAGACAAATATTTTTACTTTTACTCGAGTAAATTTCTAGGAAGGGTGACAAGTACTCGTTACTTTCAGGTCTGCTCTTTTTTCTTCTTCCCTAAAATCCTATTGGACACAAGCTGTTTTTGTCAAAGGAGGAGACCTATCACAGTGCACGCTCTCCACTGGGATGTACGTAAAGCGGAAATACGTCAAGCCTCCTCAAAACGATACCGCCAAAGTAGCCTGCGTTTGTCAAGACAGAGCCGCAACAAGTCAAGACATAGCCGCAACAATGGCTACGCCTGCGTCAGGAGAAGAAAGTTAATAAACTCTGCATAATCTGCTGTCCTCTTATGATCCCATTCATTTGATTTGTTTTTGGTGTTTCTGCAGGTTTTATATAACATTGTGGTTCTAAAAGCAGCACATCAGTGCAGCTGGTTTCAAAGAGTTAATTCTCAGAAACAAGAGTTAAAAGATCCTTAAATTAATTTAGAAAAAATATAGTAATTTACTGATGTGGAAAATAAGAAATTTACTCTTACTCTTACTCTTACTTTTACTTAAAGTAAATTTAAAAGCATTTACTTTTGGATACTTAAGTACCTTTAAAAGCAAGTACTTTTCTACTCTTACTCGAGTAATATTTTGACTGAGCTACTTTTACTTGTAACGGAGTAAATTTTGACCAGTAGTATTTGTACTCTTACTCAAGTACTGGGGTCGAGTACTCTGTCCACCTCTGCATTTATTAAATATACACAAGACTGTTACTTATTTGTGACTAGTTTTTATTGCTCTTTAGTAAAGATGGTAATACTATTTATGTAATGACTCATTCAGTGGCCCCTAATGTACGTTTCAATCTATTACCCCTGGTTTTTTTTTCATTCATACTCCATTTTTATGTTAATCATATAACAACATTTTTAGGGCTTCATTAGTTTCTTTTTACTAGTTTTACATATACATGAGCTCTGATAACTGACCACACTGATAGATTTTTTATACACTATGGGATTGAATAAAGTCTCACATAACAAAGCCAAAGTAGATTCCTTGAATCCCCCTTGATATGACTAAAATTGTAAAGAAAAATAAATGAAGAGACGGTAATGTGCTAAATGGGTTCAAATGTATGTCACAGTTAACCATTACAAGGTCACTGATACATTTAAATGTTCCAGAGGAGAGAGAAAAGATTGATTGAACAGATTCAGTGTCCTGCTCTCCTCATTAGACTCATTTCTCAGATGCCTGGGGTTAATTACCACACATACACATCACGCTGTTGTTCCACTTACATCATAATTGCTGTGGTTTAGATTGAGAACAATCTCAAGCTCATGATATGAGGCTCTCCACCACACATGCACACACATGTAGATTCAAGAATTATGCACATGCTCACATCACAGCAGTATTGCCATCAATATTCCCTGCCTGAACCTCCCAGTACATTCCCCAGATCCCCCTTCCTCCCCAGGAGCCAGCTATTTTTGGGATTGATTTCATTTATTTAATCACGGCTGTGCTAATGACCCTTCGCACATGGCTGATGGTGTCACAGACACCAAAACATCTCAGGAATGTGGATTGGATGAGGGCCTGGAGAATTAGGGCTAGGACTAGGTGATATTGAAAAGAGCAGAATGGAATAGGGATCAACAGAAGGATCTAGGAAGATGGAGACGCCATGTACGCAGGCGGTCATTGTCTTTCTCAAACAAACAAGGGCACTGTGTACAGGATGGAAATTAATAACCACCCCGTGGACTAATTTTTACACTGTGACACAGATGAAAGGCTTTTTGGCATGGCTCTATTTCACATTTATTTATTTATTTTTTATTTTAGATCTAGTGTGGCAGCTTTGGAGGAAACTCTGTGATTAGAAAGTTTTTGCAATTAATGGTATCTTAAGGAAAAAGAAGGTATTTCACTTTAAAAAAGAATATCAGAAATATATTTAAAGGAGCATGAGGCTCCTTTTAAGAAATGAGACTCTCTAGTGCCACCCTTCACCACGACGGCCGTTGGGGGTACTGCAGCCAACAGCGAAGCTGGCACAGGAGAACGGGGAGAACGCGCATGCAGCGTCATTTGACGTCACATCCGCAGGACAGCGCGGGAAACTCGGCCCAAGCACTGCAGCACATTTTGCAGCACACAGCCTGTTCAAGGCAACGGAGAGATACGCTAGAGGGCTCATTCGTTTTGGTTTGGAACGCTTCATCAGACATTATTACTTGAAAACTTAAAACGTTTACGAATTTTTTTCATAAATCCTGCCTCAATCCTGCCTCAAGCTCCTTTAACAGATTACAAAATATCTGAAAAAAATAACCATGAAGTTGGCTATTATGTTCTGTTTAAAGATAAACATCTCTCTACATTATCAATTTTGGAAAATAAAAAATGTTTGGTCCATATTGAAAATTTAGGCCATGTTTGTCAAGTGAGTTCTACTTTTCTGTTTACCTTTCTGTATATTTTTCAGGATAATGATAAACCAGGGTTGGCAGATTATGATAACCCAAATTTGTCCTGCGAGAGCACAAACAGAGCAAAACAATGAGCAATACTGCTTAAGTTGCAATTAAAATGACGCCTACAGGAGATGGGATAAGAGAAAACACACTGACTGAAAGTGAAAAGAAGTCAAACAAGAACTTACTTTCAAAATAAAAACAGGAAGTCAAGGCAATAAATTACACATAAAAAGAAACGAAGGGGGGCACAGTGGCACAGCTGGTAGTGCAGCAGTCTCACAGCAAGAAGGTCCTGGGTTTGATTCCCGCCGGGGATGCTGTGGGCGCTGAATGCGTGTTAGTTCCCTATACACTGCCCCCTCTGGCCAACCGGGGCACCAGATGGGGTGGGGAGGATCCGTCCGGAATAATGTGATCCTTCCACGCGCTACGTCCGGCCGGAGAAACCCCACCCTGTCTGGTGAAAAGATACGGCCTGCTCACTCCTCAAGTTAAGGAGGAGACCTGAGCTGAGGGGAGAAAGAAGAATAGAAGCAAAAGGAGAAAAAAAACGGACCAAGAGTATCAAAAAACCCAAGAACAAACCTTCAGACCATAATAGAAACACTGAGCTAGACAGAGACAATCTGAATTAAAGCTGAAAGCAGGCAATGAACGGGCGCTCGCGCGTGCAATTTTCACCAATAAAAGTCAAGGACTCAAAACCGAGTCCGATGACACACCCTGCACCCTGCCTGTACTCAAAAATAACCTTTTCCCAAAACAGACATGAGCACAGGACAAGACAAGTTAGCTGGGGTCATATTTCTATTCCATTACCAAGATCAAATGCAATGAAAAGAACTTGTATGTACAGGGCCATCTCACAGTGGAACAGGTTGCCATATACCATAACTAAAGCAACAAGCATAGACAGTTTCAAAAAGCAACTAAAAAGGTTATTCTTGGGTACAGACATAAACAATGGTTAATATATATGTTTGATATACATTTTGTGATTTATTGTGTGGAAAATACAGCTCAATGTAGTTGCAGGTTGTGATGGTTACCACTACAGTGATGTTGCTGGTGTAATGATGTGGGTGGGATGTGGGGGGGGGGGGGGGGGGGGGGTTAATGGAGTGATGTAATTGTAATTACTTATGTATTTAGTTATGTATTCATACATTTCAGAATCAGAATCAGCTTTATTGGCCAGGTTCGAACATTGTCCAACAAGGAATTTGATTCGGTTATTTCGCTCTTTGGTAGTAAAAAAAAATAAATAAAAAAAAATAAACAATAAACAAATAAACAATAAACAAATGTGGTATTACTATCTACAGTATAAACATTTTAACATTTTAAGGTGCAGCAGTTTGAGGTAGTGATAAAAGAAGGATAGTTCTGAATAAAAATAAGAATAAGTATAAGTATAACCTATATACAATTTTAACAGACAAATTATACAAAAAATACAAAAATTATACAAAAGGAAGTACAAAAGTGAGAGGTGCAGCAGAGTGAGGCAGACATGATTATTAAAGATGGTGCTGGATGATTTTTATTGCACGTGATTGGTTACTCTGAGACTTATTATTTGTGGGAGTTCATCAGAGCAACAGCTTGCGGGAAGAAACTGTCTTTGTGTCTGGAGGTTTTGGCGTACAGTGCTCTGTAGCGCCGTCCAGAGGGGAGGAGTTGGAACAGGCGGTGTCCCGGGTGTGAGGGGTCTGCAGAGATTCGACCTGCCCGTTTCCTGGTCCTGGACCGGTACAGGTCGTCGATAGATGGGAGGTTAGTCCCAACTATCCTTTCTGCAGTCCTGATGGTCCGTTGCAGTCTGTGCCTGTCTAGTTTGGTGGCTGATGCAAACCAGACAGTGATGGAAGAGCAGAGAACAGACTGGATGATGGCAGTGTAAAAAGTGATCAGCAGCTGCTGTGGCAGGTTGAACTTCCTGAGCTGCCGCAGGAAGTACAACCTCTGCTGCGCCTTCTTCCTGACGGAACTGATGTGGGTGGACCACTTCAGGTCCCGGGAGATGGTGGACCCCAGGAACTTGAAGGAGTCTGTGGAGGAGACGGTGCTGTTGAGGATGGTGAGGGGGAGGAGTGGCAGTGGGTTTTTCCTGAAGTCCACTGTCAACTCCACAGTCTTGAGCGGGTTCAGTTCCAGGTGGTTCCGACCGCACCAGTGGACCAGCTGATCCACCTCCCGTCTGTACGCGGACTCGTCACCTTCCCGGATCAGGCCGATGACGGTGGTGTCGTCCGCGTACTCCAGGAGCTTCACAGAAGAGTCCCCTGAGGTGCAGTCGTTAGTATAGAGGGAGAAGAGCAGTGGCGAAAGGACGCACCCCTGGGGGGCGCCAGTGCTGATGGTCCGGGTGCTGGATGTGATGCTCCCCAGCCTCACCTGCTGCCTCCTGTCACTCAGGAAGCTGGTAATCCACTGACAGGTGGGGGCAGGCACGGTGAGCTGGGTGAGCTTCTGGTGGAGGATTGCGGGTGCGATCGTGTTGAACGCCGAGCTGAAGTCCACGAACAGGATCCTTGCATAAGTCCCTGAGGTGTCGAGATGACGCAGGATGTAATGCAGTCCTATGTTGACTGCGTCATCCACCGACCTGTTTGCCCGGTAGGCAAACTGCAGGGGGTCGAGCAGGGAGCCTGTGGTGTCCTTCAGGTGGCTCAACACCAGTCGCTCAAAGGTCTTCATGACCACAGACGTCAGGGCGACAGGCCTGTAGTCATTTAGACCAGTGATGGTGGGTTTCTTGGGGACTGGGATGATGGTGGAGCGTTTGAAGCATGAGGGCACCTCACACAGCTCCAGGGACCGGTTGAAGATCCGTGTGAAGGTGGGAGCCAGCTGCTCGGCGCAGGCTCTCAGGCAGGAGGGCGACACGCCGTCCGGGCCAGGAGCCTTCCTGATCTTCTGCCTTTTGAACAGCCGGCACACGTCTTCCACAGAGATCTTGTGCAGGCAGGGTCTTGGGTGGGGGGAGGGGGGTAGACAGAGGTGGGGGGGGTTGGCTGAGGTGAGGTGTGAAAAGGTGGGCAGTGGGGGGGGAGGGGGGGTATGGTGGAGGTGTAGCTGAAGGGGGGGAGGAGGGGGATGGTGGAGGTGTAGCTGCAGGGGGGGAGGGTGAGGGGGGAGGAGGTGGTGATGATGAAGGTGATGATGATGAAGGTGGTGATGATGATGATGATGATGATGAAGGTGATGATGATGATGAAGATGATGAAGGTGATGATGATGATGAAGATGATGAAGGTGATGATGATGGTGATGATGATGATGGTGATGATGGTGATGATGAGTCGAACCGGCAGTAAAAGCTGTTAAGCTGGTTGGCGAGTTTGCGGTTGCCTGCAGGGCGTGGAGCTGGTCT
Source organism: Cololabis saira (assembly GCF_033807715.1). Classification (NCBI taxonomy): domain Eukaryota; kingdom Metazoa; phylum Chordata; class Actinopteri; order Beloniformes; family Belonidae; genus Cololabis; species Cololabis saira. Next base: position 23,506,100 of record NC_084588.1, on the reverse strand, counting down.
TTTGAACCCCGTGATGTTCTGCAGGCCTCTCCACACAGACGAGGGGTCAGGGTTGGCAGAGAGGCGATTCTGCAGCCGTTCGCCGTAGGATCGCTTCGCCTTCCTGATTTCTCTTGTCAGTGTGTTTTTGGCCTGCCTGAACAGGGCTCGGTCGCCGCTCCTGTAGGCCTTCTCCTTGTCTCTGCGTAGTTTTCTGAGGGTCGGAGTGAACCAGGATTTGTTGTTATTGTATGTGCAGAACGTCTTGGTCTGCACACACATGTCCTCGCAGAAACTGATATACGATGTAACAGTATCAGTCAGTTCATGGAGATCTGAGGCCGCAGCTTCAAAGACACTCCAGTCGGTGATCTGAAAACAGTCCTGAAGCTCCAGCTTTGACTCCTCAGTCCACTTTTTAACAGTATTAACTACAGGCTTCGAGGTCTTTAATTTCTGCCTGTAGGTAGGGATGAGGTGGAGAAGACAATGGTCAGAGTGACCAAGAGCTGCGCGGGGAACAGAGCGGTATGCATTTTTTATGACGGTGTAACAATGGTCCAGAGTCCGCGTGTCCCTGGTGGGACACGTGACGTGTTGTCTGAATTTCGGGAGTTCGTGAGTGAGGTTTGCTTTGTTAAAGTCCCCCAAAACAATAAAGAATGAGTTCGGGAGTTTTTTCTCCAGGTCTGTTATCTGATCGGCGAGACACTGAGTGGCTTCAGCCACACACGCGTCGGGTGGAATGTAAACGCCGACCAGAACAAAGGATGAAAACTCCCGCGGTGAATAAAATGGTTTACAGTTCACAAAAAGTGTCTCTAAGTGAGGACTGCAAAATGCAATTTTAAATTTTACTGCAATTTAAAATGTAAAGTACTATAGGAAGTATATATATGTATAATTGTGCTTTTATATGAATGTATTTTAATTTTCATGGACCCCAGGAAGACTAGCTGGCGTTTTGCGTCCGCTAATGGGGATCCAAAATAAAAAACAAAACAAAACCCACGAGTCTTTATGTCAAACTAGGGATGTCCCGATACCATTTTTTTCACACCGAGTACGAGTACGAGTATTTTAATTTGTGTACTCGCCGATACCGAGTACCGATCCGATACTTCTACCACAAAAATAACTAGGCTAAAAATGCAATGAAAAATGCAATTAATTGGAAGACGGGTTTTATTTGCAACAGAAATTCCATTTTAAACAAAACTCGGCCAGCTAGGCTACATTGAACTTTTCTTTTATCCCTTTTATCCACGTACGCGTCAATTTCATGACATCACTGAGTGATTCTTTGGGAAAAATGTTTGTTTTTGCATGTTTGTCACATTTACACAGACTCAAACACACACAGAGTTTCTATGAGTTCATGGGCTTGTTCTAGTTCTGCCTGGTTAAAAAAGAAAAGTACAAAGGCTTGAAATTTTGTGCTACTTGTGCTTAACTAATTTTTTTATTCTGTTATTTATTAAAGTACTTGAATTTACTTTACGATTAATTTAATTTAATTTAGCTATTCTTTATTTATTTTATTGATTTAATTTGCCTGAAGATGATTATTTTGTACTTCAGACGTCACTCAACAGTTACTCAGTACTTGAGTAGTTTTTTCACCAAGTACTTTTTTACTTTTACTCAAGTAATTATTTGGATGACTACTTTTACTTCTACTTGAGTCATATTATTCTGAAGTAACAGTACTTTTACTTGAGTACAATTTTTGGCTACTCTACCAACCTCTGGAAACAACATAAACAATCAAATAGAATTTAAAAAACAGGCTAAATGAAATGATTTTACACACTCTTGTACAGTAGGTGGCGGTATGCTCCTTAAAGTTGTTTGCGATCCGCCAATAAAACAGAGAAGAAGAAGACCATAAACAATCCCATTCTTACAGTCCGGTTATATAGAGCGCCGTTTCAGGCAAGATAGTGACAATTAATGTAAGCAGGATGTCAGAAGGGTGGACATATTTCCGAATAAGGGAGGACGACAGAAGCAAGACAGACTGCAGGCTGTCGGCGCGGCTAACGCGGCTAACACGGCTAACTGGCTAATGCGGCTAACGTGGCTAAGTGATTAACGCGGCTAACCGGCTAACCGGCTAACCGGAATGTAACAATGGGATTGTTTATGTTGTACTGTGAGTTACGTGGAGTGTTTAATAAAGTTCCCTGTGAGTAAGGTTTGTCCAGTTTGTATAATTAAGGAAGATAGAATTGACTGAAACATGGAACAGCAGCTACAGCCACAGAGCTGCTGCTCAGCCAGGCTGCCAGGCCCGGGGAGCCGCGGGGCGGCTCAACGTCTCCCCCTAGCGGCGCTAACCAGTAACTACAAGTATCGGTGTGTGGTATCGGAGGATTTTTTGCGAGTACGAGTATATGAGGGCAGTATCGGCCCCGATACCGATACCAGTATCGGTATCGGGGCATCCCTATGTCAAACCATTCAAAAGTTATTGCAGAAAATAGGAACTACCAAATATTGACCAATCAGAAGAAGGGGCGGGGCTAATTGAGGCCAATGATGGTCAAGTACTCAAAACGAAGTCCGATGACACCACCGACATGTCTTTATCACAACCCCTCAAATATGGACCAATCAGATAACGGGGGGGTGCGCTTTTTGGCGTCTATCATCGCCATGGTAACGCTTTTGACTGAGAAAAGTAATGCCTATCGTCGCAGGATGGAGACGCACATTTTGATGTATAACACACCTGGGTGCACGTTACGGTTTGGGCGAAGAAGCGGCCGAAAAAATTGCATAAATTGCGCCAAAATTACACGATTAATTCAAATGGCCAACTTCCTGTTCGGTTTCGGCCATGGCGCCAAGAGACTTTCCTTTAAGTTGTGACCTGATATAGGTGTGTACCGATTTTCGTGCATGTACGTCAAACCGTCTGGTGGGGCTTGAGGCACAAAGTTTTCTAGGGAGCGCTGTTGAGCCATTAGGCCACGCCCATTAATGCAAACCATTAAATATCACATTTTTCGCCGGGCCTGGTTTGCGTGCAAAATTTGGTGACTTTTGGGGCACGTTTAGGAGGTCGGAAGAAAAAAGACAAAAAAAAAATTCTTACAATAGGTCCTTCGCACTGTCAGGGCTCAGGCCTTAATAAAAAGGAAACACATTATTTTACATTCCTGCTTAAAATACATTTATGCATGATTGATGATTCAAGACAACAGCCATGATACTCTTTTCTTCCTTTCACATGTAACACTGCATGCAATTTAAAATCGAGTGGTTACTTTTACTGTGGTTACAGATTACAGATTAGGTGTGAAATGACATTTGAAAAAAAAAAAAAATTCCCTCTCTGTTCCCCTCCAAAACAGAGTCGGTTGCATGCAACTTTCCCTCAGGACTTTCCCTCAGTGAATAGTACAGACCAAGTGAGGCTCATAGGTTATCTTCGACATGCATAATGAGACTGTTTGATGTAGTCTCTTTGAATCGCAGATTAAATGTAATCAGCCAGAGCGTATTGATCAGAAATGTTTCGGCTTTATTTGGCCTGACATAGACTGTGCCCTCATGTGGAAACTGCACCTAACAAACTTTACAAGAGTCGCATACTATCACGGCATTAAATATCCTTGCTACCTTTTCAAAGATAATCCTTTAAGTAACAGCTTCACAGCATTAGGTCTTTAAATCATTTGCTTGTATCTCAGCAACATGTCAGACAACGTGCAACCAGCAATGTTTTAGAGTGCAGAATACAAATAAATGGGGATCAGCGGTATCCTACATTTCCAGCATTGTTCAAAGGTTTCCTGTTCCATTTACACCAGTGGTATTGGTTGGTACTTATTTTCATTGTAACCACAAACATGAGTTTTGTGTTCCCTTATTTGAGATGTAACTGCTTAGTCATTTTATTCACCTCCTCTCCGTTTATATAGCTCTGCTGTCCCTTCCTTCAAGTGTAGGAGGGGTGGGGGTCCCATTGAATGTGAAAGCAGGCTAACCTTGGCATAGTCAGATGGATACAGTGAACATCAAATCCTACTGTTGCTTTCTTGATATGCAAATTTCACAATTTGAATTTTCAGCTGAAAAATAATCAAATTCCAAATACTATAATGGGTTACAAAAGACATGAAACTGACATGTTTCGTTATCACTCCAAAATAAGCAAACGTTGTTTGCTAATTTCTGCCGACCTCAGGAATATCGGACCATCGATGCTGCAGGACATTTGACTACGAAGGATGCGAAGAAGGAAAAGCGTGGATTAATTACTATGGACAGTGTCATACAGATGAATCTGCTGTGTCCCAGGTTGCTCAGGAGATGTCAACACTTTCCACAATTTCCTGAAAGAACTGAATTATCAACGTGCAATACTGATATACAGTTGTGTGAAAAAGTGTTTGCCCCCTTCCTGATTTCTTATTTTTTTGCATGTTTGTCGCCCTTATACTGTATGTTTCAGATCATCTAACAAATTTAAATATTAGACAAAGATAGTAAACACAAAATGCAGTTTTTAAATGAAAGCTTTTATTATTAAGGGGAAAGAAAAATCCAAACCTACATGGCCCTGTGTGAAAAAGTGATTGCACCCTTAACCTGATAACTGGTTGGGCCACCCTTAGCAGCAACTACTGCAATCAAGCGTTTGCGATAACTGGCAATGAGTCTTTTACAGCGCTGTGGAGGAATTTTTGGCCCACTTATCTTTGCAGAATTGTTGTAATTCAGCCACGTTGTAGGGTTTTCGAGCATGAACTGCCTTTTTAAGGTCATGCCACAGCATCTCAATCGGATTCAGGTCGGGCCTTTGACAAGGCCACTCCAAAATCTTCATTTTGTTTTCCTTAAGCCATTCAGAGGTGGACTTGCTGGTGTGTTTTCGATCATTGTCCTACCGCAGAACCAAAGTGCGCTTCAGCTTGAGGTCACGAACAGATGGCCGGACATTCTCCTTCAGGATGTTTTGGTAGACAGCAGAATTCATTGTTCCATTTACCACAGCAAGTCTTCCAGGTCCTGAAGCAGCAAGACAGCCCCAGACTATCACACTACCCCCACCATATTTTACTGTTGGTATGATGTTCCTTTTCTGAAATGCCGTGTTACTTTTACGTCAGATGTAATGGGACATACAGCTTCCAAAAAGTTAAACTTTTGTCTCGTCAGTCCACAGAGTATTTCCCCAAAAGTCTTGGGAATCATCAAGATATTTTCTGGCAAAACTGAGACGAGCCTTTATGTTCTTTTTGCTCAGCAGTGGTTTTCGTCTTGGAACTTTGCCATGCAGGCCATTTTTGTCCAGTGAGATCTTGAGTGGAGCCACAGATCTAGGGAGATTATAAATGGTCTTTTATGTCTTCCATTTTCTTACAATTGCTCCCACAGTTGGGAGCAATCACCAATCTGCTTGCCCATTGTAGATTCCCTCTTCCCAGCCTAGTCCAGGTCTACAATTTTCTTCCTGGTGTCCGTCTATAGCTCTTTGGTCTTGGCCATAGTTGAGTTTGGAATCTGACTGTTTAACGCTTTGGACAGGTGTCTTTTATACTGATAACAAATTCAAACAGGTGCCATTAATACACGTACCGAATGGAGGACAGAAGAGCTTCTTAAAGAAGTTACAGGTCTGTGAAAGCCAGAAATCTTGCTTGTTTGTGGGTGACCAAATATTTATTTTCCACCATAATTTACTTATAAATTCTTTAAAAATCCTACAATGTGATTTCCTGGATTTTTTGTCTAATTTTGTCTCTCATAGTTGAATGTATCTATGTCTATGACGTTAATCTTTCTACAGTAAGTAAGACAACTCCACTAAAACAATTTAAATATTATTATTAAGCACACCAAAACAGTTCCATTGTATAAAAGGGGCGTTCACAGGAATTGCATTAGGGGACGTAAAATGCATGTAGGCAATTTATGGTAAAAATAACATTATATACACTATTTAGAGATCTCAGAAAACTAATTAAAACAGCCAATGAATGCTTTCGATGGGACCTTTAATTACTTGAAAATATTACTGCTTCTGATGAAATGTGACTTCACTACAAATGAAAGATGCTCAAATTGTCCCTTAAGTTAAAGTCCTAGAGTACTTGCTCTTGAAAATGCTCAAGCATTAAAAGCACATTTCAAAAATCTGAAGTCAATCTCAAGTATATTCAGTTATTCCATGTTGATTTAGAAAACATGCAACTTCTGACCTGCATGTCACAGATTTCTAGCACTAAAATAATAGGAACAGGAGCAGAACCCAAAACGAACAGTTTTGAGAACATTTCACAGTCAGAATTTATGCAGTCTGAAAACATTATTGTTTTTGATGAGTAAGTGCATAGCCTCTTGTACTACACATTTGTGCAGAAAGTTATTTTCTCTTGTTTTTTTGTACTTCTAAAATCCCAAATGTTTCTTTAAAAAAAAAAAAAAAACTTTTGTGCTGTTAGCACACATATACAAAACATAAAATGTGCATATCAAAAGTATTCAAATATAGACCACATACTGCTATAAAGGAACAAGTCTTTGGTTCCAAAGTAAGCACCGTAGGTTTGCCCCCCCCCCCCCCCCCCCCCCCCCCAAAAAAAAAGAAAAAAGTACACAAGTCCTTTTCATTCAGAGATGATTGTTCTCAGTAGTGTAGACCTAATAGGGCTTGGCACCTTGGTATATTGCATTTATTCTTATAGATCTTTTTTTCACATAAAATGGGTCCAGCTAAAAGGTAAGGAGCTGGTTAAATTCCACATCCACACACTCATCATGGCCCATCAGAGATGCTTAATGCTTTATCATTGGGCAGGAAAAACTTGGGGAATTGCAGATACTTTCTATTAGTATGGCTCATTCATTCTTAGTTGTGTTCAAGGTGGTGACTACAACATGGCCTTCCTCTCCTTTTTGCTGCTGATTGTAATTTGTGATCAAATTACTGTTGTAATAAAGAAAACTATGGGAAATCTGGCAATGATTTGAATAAATCATTGCCAAACCTCTTATATACTATCAAAGGGTGGAAAAAAATTCCCTGATGAAACATCCAGTAACATTCAGATTTATTTCAGGCAATGTCCAATACAACTCTACTACAGCCCTTTCTGAATTCGTAAGTGATGTTGCTTGGCTAACATATGCATTTCTCTGAATACAATAATGAAAACATGTAATTCCTTCCATCAAAGTGACGTTTTAGATTTCTGTCTTTATTTTGTATCTCAATCTAGAGTGACAGTTTCATTTAAGTCATTCCTTCTGTTAAGTACTTTTCTGCCTTCCACTTAAATGTGCTCTCAGAAAAGGACCTTAATTGAAATGTCCCACTGCTATGACCTTGGAATTCTAAGCCAAGACACTTATATCCGCCTTTGCCATGGGTTTAATTTATGCCCTCCACTATTTGGAGGGTCAAGCATGCATCAAGCTGATTTTTGTCAAAAAAAATTGACTTATCTATTATCAAAAGAGGGGAATGCCTGTCCTAAATGTAAATATATTGGAGATATTGCAAATATTTATATTGAATGCAAAGACATGTATGAAATGTAAATGTAGACCATCTGATGTTTACTGAAAAAGCAATTGATTACAAACAATGGAAGTGTAATTAATTAAAAGTTAGCCGTTTGAACATGTTGCTTTTTGATGAACCTCAACAACCTCTTTGAAGTCCTGAGTTATGTCTGAAAATGAAAGGTTTGACCAATTCACAAGAATCCTCTACTTTCTCAAGATGAAAAAAGTATTTTTCATTTAGGTATATGTGAACAAAATGCAAAATTCTCCTTTTGATAGACACATTTCTTTTTTTACTATTTTTTATTCCCCCAGCATAAATCTGTGCTGACATTACTATGTATTGAATTCTGCATTTCAAAGGCAACATAACAAAAGGATAGTTAACCTTCAAAGAAACAGGAAACACTAAACCAAAACCCACAAATTTGACAAATCTATGAATGCTTGATTTTGCTTCATAATATATGTAGTTCTCAGCAGGAAAATATTTTCCACCTATGAATTCATTCTTAGATATTATCTTAATTCTATCTTTTTTAATTTGACATGGTATGAAAAGACATTTCTGTGTTTGAGGGCATTCGTTGTCGGAACAGACTACCAAATCAAAAACTCAGATGTACTTCATTCCACATTGTTTGAGGTCACCTTGGTTTAAAAAATACACAATTTACCAAGCAGTTAATTTTATTTTATTTTATTCGTTTTTTAAGGGTTGTGTGACATTCAAGGACCCAGATCAGAGTAGAATAATCCAGCTTCTCTGTCTCCATCCATCTTCGCATCAGGCTGCATTTATTGTAAGTCAGAAGTGAGTTGCAAAAAGGTGTGGGATATAGACAAGTTTACGCGCCAAAACACGGGCGCTGCCATTCGTCTGCATAGATGCGGGTCATTTCCGGTGGGAGTGATTTGCGCATCGTTTACCGGTGTAAACACAGCGGCGTGGACACAAAACCTAAAGCAAAGACTCGCTGCTCGTGAGCTTTTAATGTCGACAACTATGTCTTTGTCATGGGAACACGGTTCTATACTCTGACTGGAGATGGCGTTACTCTCACCACCAGAATTCAGTGCAGAACCGGGATGATAACGTGATGACAGCAGCAGAACTGACAGCTGATCTGCTCCTACTTCCTGAAATCCGCAACGGACAAACTGAAAGTTTCTGAGGTTTATCAATATCTGCACAGAGACAAAGTCGGTTTTGTCATGTCATACAAACATGATCGTTTTGTTTATTTGAAAGCAAATGTCGAGCCTGGCCAGTGTTTTAACAATGCGGGGCTTAAAGCTCGGGTGCTGTAACTGAAGCTGCAGCTGACTTCTCCATGGAGAAGTCAGACCTGCGTCATGTTCGTGTTGCTGGACCTGGAGATCGTTCCCATTCAGCTGCGATCTTATGGAAGGTAACAAGATTATTTGACATATATGTCTTCATTTTTGGTATCCAAACTACATCATAGTTTACTTGGCTTTTTTTTTCTCTAGGTAGAAAATGCTGTGAGACGGGAAAACCGGGCTTGCCTGCACTGACTGACAAGAGCTGGGTCTGAAAGAAATGCTGGTCAGAAGAAGATGAAGTGCGGGACTGTCTCAGAAAATTAGAATATTGTGATTTTCTCTAATGCAATTGTAAAAACAAAAATGTCATACATTCTGGATTCATTACAAATCAACTGAAATATTGCAAGTCTTTTATTATTTTAATATTGCTGATCATGGCTTACAGCTTAAGAAAACTAAAATATCCTATCTCAAAAAATTAGAATATTCTGGGAATCTTAATCTTAAACTGTAAGCCATAATAAGCCATATTAAAATAATAAAAGGCTTGCAATATTTCAGTTGATTTGTAATGAATCCAGAATGTTGACATTTTTTATTTTTTTTTTTAATTGCATTACAGAAAATAAAGAACTTTATCACAATACACACACAACAGGAAGGATCTTTACCAGCCGTCACCAACAGCATCTTCTACCACTCCAGAACCGGCACAGGAGGTGAAACTCTGTAGGACTCATGAAGAGTGGAGGACCAGCCCTGGGAATATTCTCCTGCAGCTCTGCCTCCCGCCATCACCCAACTTTTCACACATAGCCTACTCCCAAAAATTGATGATTTTGTTGAGGGAAGGTTACAGTTCTGCAGTAAATATGTCAGCATTTTAAAACCAAAATGAGCAGCCTTATTTAGGAACCAACAGATGTTTGTACTGTGAAAATAAAGTTTGATGAAACTTAATTTAATTTCATTATTGCACTGAACTACATGAATTACATTTCTATTTATTTATGCACAACTGTAGAATATGCACACATTTGATTTATGTGCACAAATTCAATTAACAGTTCCCTTACCTCCATAGTAAAATACAAAAGCATCCCACACAATTACATCACTATAAAAACTATTCATATATAATATTAAAAAATACAATGCACACAGTATTTGTTGTTTATCTTTATTTAATGAACAACATCACTTGTGTAGCAGGCTCGGCCTCAGGTGACAGGTTTCAGGACCATCTAAAAAAAGGGGAAGAGAAAAACATGGAGCAAAATTAATGCAGAAAATCTCATTACACTTAAAACAAGAGTATTTACCAAAAAAATAACTTATTTGACAATCTTCACCTGTTTCAAGTACATTTTCATTTGAAATAAGTAGAAAAATCTGCCAGTGGGACAAGATTTATCTTCTCATTACAAGCAAAAAAATCTTGTTCCACTGGCAGATTTTTTCACACGCAGGCACGCACACACATACACACACGTCCCATCTCAAAACCATCAACTGCCTTATAAAAATACCAGTAGCAATGTTAGTGTATGACAACTTCTTCATAATTTACAGTACTGTCAGCTTCACAGCTAAAGTTGCTGAACTTACCCTCAGATCCGTGTTTGTTTCTCCGGGGGAGGCAGCGGATCCGCCGGCTGAGTTACTCCTTTCTGGCTGGGGAGAGCGATTATAAACCAACCACAACTCAGGGAATGGATTATCCTTTGTTGTTTTTTTGTCAACAAAGTGGTGTGAACAAACAAAAATGTTGCGCGGTGGTTTTTTAGATGTAATGCCTCCAGCCCGGTCCGTGGCTTCAGAAAAAAAGTAAACAACAGAGCGCATGGACGTGTCTCTTTGAAGCTGGTTTGTGGTTGCAGCAGTCTCTATCCAACCATTCCTTCAGGTGCTCCCTCGAGTTCTTACATCCAACTGCCGAGACATGTCGTTCCCGAACCACTTTTTTTCTTAGAAATATCCATTTTGTCCCTCTTTGTCAGAGCAATGTTGCCACTGTTTTCAATGGAAAAACCCCAAAACGGAAGTGAACTGCTTAGAGGGGAGGAGTTTAGGAAGTAGAGCGGAAACGGCCGGTAAACTTGTCTATATCTCAAAAGAGGAACATTCCATGGAAGAGAAGAGTGGAGAAGTTGAATGGCTGACTTCACCACCTAAAACTGGCTGCTTTCAGCAGAGACAATAAAAAAAGACATGGTTTAAAAGTCTGCCTGTGAAATGTATCCCCGCTGTATTTTGACCAAAGAATTTCACGGATATGTATCACATTTTTGGAAAAGCCCTACAGTAAATATGTCTCTTTAACAGAACTCCGGTGAGCCAAAGACAACAGTACAGATGTTTCTATAGACTCAAACCCCTAAAAAAACTTCACCCTAAAGCAAAATTACAGTAGAGTTCCCTATAAAGTCTTTATAATTGACATTATTATTCTTTATTTTTATTTTATCATTAGGGAAGTCCATACTACTGCTGAGCTAAAGCCACAAATTATCTAAAACACAAGCAAATATACATTTTGTGTAATGTAATACAACAAGTGTGAATAAAACTAACGTGATATGTGTTATAAATTAAGAACACTTTTTACTCATGAAGAAGAGAAACTTGGATACATTTTACCAGCTGGGACATCTGACTAAACTTCAAATAGTGTTCGGCTATTAAAGCATCAATCCTAAATTTTTAGCAAAACTTAGAATTTTTGAGTCATGAGTTTCTGCATGACCAGAAGTTGGGTAGCAACTCATCCGGTCAGAACAGCAGAGCTGATACAGACAGGACCGAGGGCACAGGTGGCATTCTCAAGTGTGATGGTTCGGTTGTGGCAAATATAGCCAGTGCATTATCAGCTTTCTAAAGACCTCTGGCTGGCAATTCACAAGGCTCAACGTTTCCCATAACATGTGTTTGTCTCCCTTGCTCAGGCTTCAAAAGGGAAGACTGGACCTCAAAACCAGACTATCCAGATGCTGGGTATGCAATTCAGATAGAAACAGGAACTTGTCTTTCAAAGAGATGGTTATTTTTGAGAAGTCACAGGAGCAGATGATGACAAAAACAACATGAAAAATGTTGCTGATAATATAAGCAAACAAAAATTCTGAGCTTGCTTCAAATAATAAATAAATATATATATAAAAAACCAAGACAAAAAAATTGAAGATTTTAATAAGAAACTCAAAAAGTAAAAGTAGAAGTTAAAAGATAATGGAAAAATTGTTTGAAATCTCATCTGAATGGGTGCTTTTCTTAAATAGAGGAGAAGCATCGTGGGGGTACCTACAGTGCTTTGGCTGGCTATAACTCACTTTACGCAGCAAATCGCATTTTCATTACCCCTAGATTTTCACAAAACCAAGTATCGAAAAAGAAACACATAAGAAAAAGAAAGCAATGCATATGCGCTGCCTCTTGGTCAGGCAGCGCATATGCTTCTGGCCACTGAGTGAAGTAATCAATGGCTGATAGAACATAGCGGTTACCTTTGGCAGAGGCCCCACAATATCCACTGCCACTCTCTCCATCGGGCCTCCTACTGGAAACTGTTGGATTGGTGCATGTATACTGTATATATGTATGTGTATATATATATATATATATATATATATATATATATATATATATATATGAGATGCACCAGTCGATCGGCAATATATATATATACATATATGCACAAAAACAATGCTTTAAAAAGTAAGAGTTTAAAATCAGAAATTAAAGACAGACTTACATAACTTAAAAATAATTAAACAAATGTGATGCAAGAAATACAGGTTGTAGTGCATTATGGTGGATTACTGAAATGCAGCAGTAAATAAAAAGGTTTTTAACCTGGACCTAAAGCAACTGAGTTTCAGCAGCCCAGATGCCATTTGGGAGTTTGTTCCACAGGTGAGAAGCATGAAAGCTGAATGCTGCCTGACCGTGTTTGGTTCTTACTATGGGTACAGAAAGTAGGTATGACCCTGACGATTTGAGTTTTGTTTGCTTCATAATCAGAGATGTATTTTGGTCCGAGACCATTCATATATTTATAAACCAACCGCAGAATTTTAAAATCTATTCTATGATACTTAGTATTATATACCGTATGTATGTAGCCCAGTCTAAAAGCGCAGGCAGACTAGAGGACATTATATCATGCATTTAAAATCCAAGACATTCATATGGTTAAAAAAGCTGGTTAAAAACAGATTTTAAACTGGTTAAAAAGTATGATTAAAAATTGTTCAAATATATGCACTGGATAAAGTGTGTAAGTAGATATATACATAGATATAGAGCAGATGCAGTTAATAGAGACAGTATAGTGTAAATATGTATATTTATATAAATATTTATATGGGTACATATGGTATATGTGTACAAATATATAGAAATATTCAACTATGTTTATGTATGTATAGGTATGTGTAATAATAATAATACTGTTATTTAGCAGTGTTAGTACAGTGTGTGAGTATTTATAAATACGGGTTAAATGATTAGTGAATGGGGGTAGGATTAAATAAATTTACACTTCTTCCTACTCCTTTTTGCACATGTAAAATAAGATATCAAGTGTTAAAGTATGAAATTGTTTGTTTTGTTGTTTTGTTTTCTTATCTTCTCTTGAATTGTTGTTTTTTACATGTACAAAATAAATCATATCGAATCAAATCAAATCGACAAAATGTATAAAAGTCATATGTAAAGTTTAATAATTTTATTTAAGAGGTTTTAAAAGAGGTTCATTGTCTTTTAAGAAATATCTGCGTAAAAAAAAAAAATGTGTGTGTGTGTATATATATATATATATATATATATATATATATGTCAAATTACACCAATATATATGTGTATAAATCTGTATATTAATAAAATAAATATATGTGACATATTTAAAAATATATCATATATATTTTATATCAAAAATGCACATGTATATGCTCTAGGTTCTTACCAGCATGGTATTAACCATTAATATATGTGCAGACAAGGTAAAAAAAAATCTAAAATCTGTGTAATCAGCCGTGCAACCTAACCTGTTACCAACTTAATGTCAGTCAATCAGCCAATCAGAGTCCTTCCCTCGGTAAGGGGCGGGACCAGTGGCGCAGGTCGGGGTCATGTTGGGTTTCGCCAGGCCAGCAGTCCTACTGTTTTCCATGAGAGCAGAGACGAGGCCACGTGTTGCTGAGAGTATTTCAAGTTTATCTGCAAGGTCGACTACTCGGTCCTGATAATAACGTGTTGCTGTTCTGGAAAAGGTAAATAAATGTATGCCTTATTTTCTATGCCGTAACTAACTGTTATAGTGATAAGAACATGATTTGTGATGTTAGTTCTCAGTTAAAACAAACTTCACGTTAATTTCGCCATGAAAAAGCGTTTGATATTGTGGCTCAAATGTGTTAACATGTTTAAAGGAGCCGTGGAGAAAGAGAGATGTCGGAGAGGTTTTCCCGCACTTCCCAGTCGACGGACTGTTTTTTTCTTTTCAACAAACTGCTCAACTGTGACTGCCATCCCCACAAACCATTGGTTCTGGATTCGTGAGTACTAACTGAATTAACTGAATTTGCATGTGCTTTTTGTTTCTGCTTCATGTTAGAGTGGAGCGGCCATTAAACTTTGGCTTAGGCTATTTACACCCTGGTACAAATATCAATGTAGGCTATTTGCGTAGCTACTAACAAAATCTACACATGCTGCTGACCACATGTAGTGCTTGTGTAAATTTAAGAATGCACATAAATAATGCTTGTCAGTGTTGGAAATTACAATTTTTATTCATATTGCACTCTGTTATGTACACAATACGCAGATGTCTTTGAAACACGTGATATAAAAAAACATTTTATTAAAAATATTACATATTTAGTTAAATTAGTTGGCAGATTTAAGATCCAGATTAGGTGCTAAATGGTATAATAAAACTAATGCCAGAGTATATAAACTTTCCCTATGGTGCACAACGGCAGGTAGAAGTGATGCAGGAATTCAGCGCATTTGCAAACTCTATGGCACCGATGACACTATCCGTGCGTCCGAAATGCCATACTAAACAGTATATACTAAAAAGTATACTTAAATTCGGCACACTTTTGAGTAAATATCAGTAGTATGCATTAATTCGGACGTACTACTCAGAGCGCACACGGCACTTCCTGCCGTTTGGAGGAAGTGACGTGTCGCAGTAGCAGCGCACCGCTCCGCTATTTCCCGTTTATACTGCCCGAAACAAGATGACATTATATAATATTATTAGGCCTATATACGAATATTATAATATTAATATTATATAATAATATTATTATACTTAATATTATACTTATACGTATCACTTAGCAACCAAACACCGCTGCATTGCATTGTTGGAAGTTTCTGCTCGGCTAGTGTCCATCAATCCACACTAATACATTTCTCCGGAATGAGTATGGATAGCGCATACTATTGAGTACGTTCTGATGTTTCAGACGCACTAAAAAATCTTGCATACTCATTTTGCATACTCATTAGGGTGGAAGTATGCAATTTCGGATGCAGCCCAGGTGTCATCAGTGCCATAGACTGCACACACGTACGCATCAAGGCTCCATCTGGTGCATTTACTTACATAAACCGGAAAAACTTTCATTCCGTGAATGTGCAACTGATCTGTGATGCAAAGTGTGTGTTGTTAAACGTGGCACGGTGGGCTGCTGGGACGCATGACGCATTCATCCTGCACATGCGCATGCGCAACGCATTTGTTTTCATATGTCAACAGGGTGTGAATAGCTCAGCTGGTGGGGGCTTGCTATTTGTACCCTGGTGAATGAGGAATGAAGGTGTGTTTGGGCCCACAAGTATACATTGAGTGATTGTTATGTGATTTTTAAACTGGGTTTTGTTAATATCAACCATATTCATAAGGTAACTTTTTGTTGTAAGAGTAATTTGATAGGTAACCATTTTAATTTAAGGTAATTAAAGGGTATTTATTTTGTATAGAAGCTATTTAAAAGGGTACTTATTCTGCTTAAAAGAAAGTGAAGAGGTATTTTGGGTTTAACTTAAACGCATAAAAAGGTATTTTTGTTGAACTTAAAGGAACAAAAAATGTATTGTTTACTGAATATAAAGGTATAGAAGAATATTTGGCAACAAAAAAGAAAAGAAACCTGATATTTTCAATTTGTACAATTTTATTTATACCATTTTGAGTATTGTTTATATTTGATTTCACAAAGAAAGAATTACCTAATTTTATCTGATCTAATTTTTTAAAAATAAATACCTGTAAAATATTATTACATTTAAAGTACAGATTTGTAGTGTCCTTATTAAGTCTATTGAGGAAGGTTGGAAGTCAAAATTGTGGTAAAACTTAACATAGTTAAATGGGACCTGGGTTACATATATGCTTAGTCACTCTATAAAATGTCATAATAACCTTGTAATTTAATTCATTATAACTAGGAGGAAACTGAATAACCAAACAAACAAAATAGATAAATAATCCCCCCCAAAAAATCATGAATTGGAATAGGATAATGAATTTAAATGAAGTCACAAACTTTGATCAGCCTAAACAATTGAGTTTATCTATTTCCCGGAGAATGTGTGTCTGCAACAAAGGAATGTGGTAAAAGTTTATGACTGTTTA
Source organism: Cololabis saira (assembly GCF_033807715.1). Taxonomy (NCBI): domain Eukaryota; kingdom Metazoa; phylum Chordata; class Actinopteri; order Beloniformes; family Belonidae; genus Cololabis; species Cololabis saira. Next base: position 23,489,659 of record NC_084588.1, on the reverse strand, counting down.
TGTACCGCCTAATGTGGGTGGGTTACCATGGCAACACTTGTTCTAGCTTTTAAGGAATCACTGATGGCTGCTTTCATAGTCGCAGGGTTGTACTAAAATAACACCGAATTTTGAACACCTGGATCTTCTTGTTAAAACATTGATTAGAAATTATAAAAAATAAATTACAATTGAAGCTTTTAGATCCCAGGATTGCAACACCATCTAAAAATTTGATTACATTGTTTATCACTTCTTAAACTGCTGAAGTCATATTGTGTCCTTTACTGACTGATATTCTGACAGGATTTTGTTAACAGTACTCTTTCAATTGTTCACTTAACAATGATTGAAAAACTTTAGCTAAAAGACAACTTTGTTATGGGCCTATAAGTGTTGAGATCTACTGGCTCACTTCCCTTAAGCACAAAAGCTGATTTCCGATGTCAACTTTATTTATATAGTACATATAAAACCCTACATGCCATATGCCAACCGAAGTGTTTTACAGTAAAAGATCATCATTAAAACAATAAACATTAAAATAAGAGAAATAAAATTCAGTAGACGCGTTTTTAAAAATGGAGAGGCTATTGGCAGACTGCACAGAGAGGGACAAAGTGTTCCACAGCGTGGGGCCACAACTGCAAAAGCTCGATCTCTGGTTTCCATGAGGGGTCGAGGAACATCCAGGACAATCTGGTCAGCTGATCTAAGGGCTCTGGAAGGTCGGTGCACCTTAACAAGGTCAGGTGAATAATCTGGGGCCAGTCTATTCAAATAAAAGGATCTCAAAATCCATCCTGTACCTAACCGGAAACCAGTGAAGTGAGAAAAGCATGGGTGTTATGTGCTTGCGTTTCTTTGTCCTAGTTAGGAGACGAGCAGCTGCATTCTGAACCAGCTACAGACGGTTGAGTTCAGACTGGCCAATGCTGACATAGAGGGAGTTACAATAATCCAAGTACAATGTGATAAAGGCATGGATGCCCTTCTAAGGTAGGGTTTGACTTTGGCTAGAAGCTGAAAGAAACTAGCCTTGACCAATTATATAACATGACATTCTTGCCACATAAACAGTCAGCACCCTGATTTGACTTAAAAGTGTACAATTCCAAGATATTAATGTTGGGATGCCAAACCTGGCTGAAATGTAAAATCCTCCTCAAATGTGATTCACATTGAGCTCGTCGGTCGGTCGGTTGGTCGGTCGGGTCTCAAGTAAAGCCTGGGATATACTTGCAGTTCAGACCGCGTACGCATCATGGCCGCCACGTGTATCCTGCGTTCATTTGACGCGTCGACGTGCACGTTCTCAAAAAGACACTGTACTCGACCTGCAGTTCTCGCTCTGGCCGCGAGTAGCGCTGGTCCCGGTCAGATACCAGCTGGTCACAAGCGACGCGGAGGTCGCTGGCGCCGTTTCCTTTGCCGAGATTGCAACCAAAGCAATGTTATCTGGGGTATTCAATTAAAATTCAATGAGGTCCAGTTAGTAAAATTTCCTTCCAGCAAAGGTCCGAACCTCATAGTGTCTAAATTGTGTCCTATAGCCTACCCCTATGTCCATCAAATAAAATCAACAACGTACATTTTCATATTGTTTCAACAATATTTATTCTCAATTTTAAAAGTGGGACTTTAACATACACATGAAACTTGTATGGCACTTGAATAGTAAACAAACAGCTGCCTTTACTATAAATAAAAGTATTCCCAGCTTAATGAATTTAAGGCCTACATTTAAAGTAAAAGAAAACAACACAGACTATTCAAAATAAAATAAATAAAAAAGTGCCTCTTTAGAAAAAGTGTCAACAGAGCCCTTCTTTATTTTTTTTCTTTTACATTTTTTTCTACTTCCTTCCTGAATGAGAGAAATGAGCATGTGACTGCCCTGCCAGTATTTTGAATCTTGGCTTGAATGGAGTTAGTGCCATTCTCATGCACATGTGTATGACATGTATATTTGACAGATTTTTTTTCACACAACTAGTCTTTTGGTTTTCCTTCAAGTAACGTCTCAGCAACGGCATTTAAGCACTCCTTCACAACTGTCCCATCAGTGATGGAAATGAACTTTTTGACCTACTAGCCAAGTGGCTAGTAGGTCAAAAAAGTTACTCGCCAACCAGATTTTTTACTCGCCAAAACTAAAAAGTTGCTTCACTAGAGTATTTCGTCATCACTACTTATATAGCAGTCATAGTAGTACCATATAACAGTCATCCCGTTCTTCTCAATCAAATGTGCTGTGTAAAAGGACCTTTCAACTATTCTGGAAGAACAGTATAAATCCCTATGCAGCAGTAAGAAGACGCATGAAGTACATTAGATTCAAATATACAAACTATTTAGTGTGTGTGTGTGTGTGTGTGTGTGTGTGTGTGTGTGTGTGTGTGTGTGTGTGTGTGTGTGTGTGTGTGTGTGTGTGTGTGTGTGTGTGTGTGTGTGTGTGTGTGTGTGTGTGTGTGTGTGTGTGTGTGTGTGTGTGTGTGTGTGTGTGTGTGTGTGTGTGTGTGTGTGTGTGTGTGTGTGTGTGTGTGTGTGTGTAAAGGCCTGAGGTGTGTCTCTAAAGGCCGAGTCACTGTTCAGTCGTCCTCAGGCTCAGTGTCAGGCAGTTCTACCTCTCCTACCATGACATCAGGCCTTCTGCTGCTGCAGCCTAGTCCAGACTCCTCTTCAGAGTCCTCAGACAGTTCATCTCTAAAGCACTGGTCCTTTCTCTTCCCTCCTTCCATGAACTCTGGCCTTCTTCTGCGGGTGCTGTCTGTGTGCCATAGTTCAATGGCTGCTGAGGGCTCGTAGACCTCAATCTCTGGTGAGTTCAGCTGGATCATCATTAGATCTGACAGTGAGGAAGGTTCTAGGGTACATCTCCAATCTGTTTTGACCTGTATTCAAAACATAAAGAAAATGGACATGGAAGTGAGTGGATACTACAGGCACACTTTCTTTTTTGGGCCCTCACAAAAATGATAGTGAGTATGCAAACCTGCTTCATTGTGCTGAAGCCTCTCTCACAGTCTGCAGAAGAAGCAGGAATGGTCAGGATCAGGTCAATCAGGCTGAGAACATCTGGACACGGCCCGTTGTGTCTTCGGTTGATCTCAGTCCAGGACAGCTGTTCCACCCTATCTTCTTCTGCGTAGATTCTTGCCTTCAAGATGGTCCACTGGTCAGGGATGTTGGCTACACAGACACCAGCGGAGTCCATGACCGGACCAAAATGTTGGCAGAGGCGGTCAATTTCTTGGTCCCCAAAGTCTGGAAATGACAAAAAAAAGATGTTATTAGTCAGACAGACTCAATATTCATGTTCATCTCAGAACCAACCCTAGACTGAACTTTGTATCCTTTTCTTAAAGTGAACACTATTTGTAGTCCACTAAAACAGCCTGCCCTGTCCTGTCCTGATAGTCTAAAATACATGTTAAACTCCTTATGTGTAACATGGATATGTGCTGCCTGGTGTTGTTCAACACTAAACAAACCTGCTGCTGGATTCTCTGGCCAGTTACTGAAACTGACCAACTTGGTGGCAGTCACCACACCTGCTGCACTCCTGTCCTCAAAGCGTTTAGTTAGGCTTTCCCTGAGTTGTCTGAGGAGGGAAACCTCAGACGCCTTGGCTGCCCTGTCATTTCGGCTCTCTAGCTGAACTCCCTCAAACAACGGCCCACTTGTGGCCTGCATCATCAGTCTTGGTCTTACGTAAAAAAATAAATGTGTTAAGATTTATTCTCATTCATTCATTCACACTTTATTAAACTCAGGTATTCACATTTAGTCCAGTAACTCCATGTCTACGTTTCTCAAAGATGTATCAAATAATATGAGTTAAATAATTGGTTGAGTAGTATAGTCAAGAAGGAAAAATAGATTAAGATTAAGATTACAAACTAGCGAATGACAGTGACACACCTGGTCTGGTACTTATCAAGCAAAGCTTGGGTGGCCACCACAGAGGCATGCGCATCTGGTAGAGTGATGGTAGAGGACTGCAGAGAGGCAGACAGGCTATTCAGGTGGGTGAGGACATCATGGAGGAAGCCCAAGAACTTCAGGAGGGAACTGTCCCTGGCAGAGGCATAGAACTTCTTGGCCTTTGCCTGCACTACTCCCCGAACCCCTTCCCTAACAGAATCTGGAGACTGAATCTGAAACACACACACACACACACACACACACACACATATATTAATGCTGTAATCTATAAACGTTAATTATATACTGTTAATTTAAGGTATACATATGACATTACAAATGACATTAATTAAATGGCAATTACCTGTTCAAGATGCAACACAATAGCACCGTATCCCCGCAGAAAGTGGTCAGTGGCTCTGTAAAGATGACCCACCCATCTGGTTCCCCCAATTCTTGAGGGCATAAGGGGTTTCTGGCCACGCATCTGAAAGCTCTTGATCAGATTAGCCCTGTTGAGGGGACTGGTGTGATAAAATGTGTACAGTCCACTGAGTAGGTCTTCCGCCTTGCTGTACATGGGACAGACCTTGATGGCATCACAGTAGGCTAGCTCCTGTCTGTGAGCCATGCAGTGCACACCCAATATATATCCCTTCTCTCCTCTGTCTTGTCACAACACCTGTCTTCTCTCCAGTCATGACTGCGGCACCGTCTGTAGCACAGGCTATCAGCTTGCCCTCCCATTCCTTACAAACAGCGTTCATCTGGGTCTTCACAGCCTGGGTGATGTGGGCAGCATCAGATTTGTCCACTGCTTCCACACCAACAAACTTAACATCCACCTTGAGTGAATGAATGAATAATTTGATTTATTCCACACAGACATATTTAAAGGTATTGTGACATCATTTTTAACATGCTTTTAACACTATTAAAAGTCTTGGCCAACATCCCTCAAATGTGTCTAAAAGAGTGTAACAAGAAAAACTTCACTCTAGTACTCTTTTCCTGGCTTTTTATTACAGTGTTTTTTTGCGCCGTGAAAAATGCTTCCTTTCCCCCCTTTCCTGTCAATCATTGCTCCGCTCCTCCTCCAAACCTCCTCCTCCTCCAGCCATACGCTCACAGCGGCGTCGGAGAGTTAGCCGGGAGCGACAGGCGAAGCATGCACGGAAAAGCAGGAGGGCGAGCCACAGCAAACAATCATAAAAATAAAGGCATGCAAGCAGCACTGTCCCCTTATCTTAAGTCCAGTCAGTGGCCGGGTCTTCTTAGCAGTTTTCCTCCGGTGATTAGAACAAAAGACGCTCTAAACAGCTCCGTGTTAAGCCTCATTTATGGTTCCGCGTTAAATCGACGCAGAGCCTACGCCGTAGGGTTCAGCGTACGGTGCGCGTCGCCGCGTAACCCTACGCCGTAGGCTCTGCGTCGGTGTAACGCGGAACCATAAATCAGCCTTTATAGGTTGCTGGAGAGGAGAGGAGGCAGGAGCTGGGTGGAGGGGGCGGTGATTTAGCGGGCCCTGACGTCATGGCCCGCCACAAAACCAGGTGCGCCGTTTTTGCACAGTTATGCGGAAAATCCCAGAAAGCACACAATACACTGAATGTTAAAAGTTCGTTGTTTTTTGGGTGTAATTGATGTCAAGACACCCAACAAAACACAAAAAATCAAGAAAAATGTGTTTTTCATGTCACAATACCTTTTAAGAGACATATACACTATATATGGTGTTAAATCTTTTGTTGTTTTTTGCTTTTCTTACCTTCCCCTCCTTGCAGACCCGAACATAAATTAGCTCCTCTTCCTTTACTGAACGATCAGTTGAACCATCAATCATGACAGAGCAGAATTTTGCTTCTTGCATGCTTTTGGTCAGCTGGCCTTGCTCTGCTTTAGCTATATACTTTACAAAAAGACTACAGGCCTTGTTGTTCCTGTAAGTCTTCCCCACATCAAGTCCCTTTTTCTCATCCAAACTGTCAAAACAAGCAAGAAAAACATTCAAACAAATCGACTTTAGAATAGCATTATAGTTAGCAGAATACAAATTAGTGCTAATTATTGAATTAAAAGTAGGTAAATGTGTGCTGTTGAGATGTAGTAAGATAACGTAAACAAAGTCATTTACCTGCACATCCACACATAATCTGTAAAGGGTCGAGCTTGCTTCACGATGGCGTGCGCATTGTTAAAAAGTAAGTGCATTTTCTTTCTGTTGACATTCGAAAGCTTAGTCAGTGCTTGTAGTGTGGGCGTATTTTCCAGCGGCACCGATTTCGCCTTAAAAACTGCCACGCAATCTCGGTGGCAGGCGGAATTTTCATGTGAAACTATACTTTCAACTTTCATTGATTTGCAGCCAACGACGAATGCACTTGCTCGACTCTTCTGATCCCGGACGTGCGAGCGGCAAACGTTACAAAACATGACTCCATCATTGTAACCGAGCCACTGTCTTTTCCCACCAGCCTCATTGTAGTACCAATTAAGGTTAAACTTCCTCACGGGTTTAACGTTAGATTTCGGCGGGGGAGCCCGAGGCGCCATTTCGCCTTCAGCGCTGTTCCCCCCTCCTCCTCCTCCTCCCTCCTCACCTCACACACATTTGTCTTTTTGGGTGGTGGCTGGCACCCTGATATATATCTCCACATGTCGTTTCTTTGTTCAGTTTAGTTTTCTTTAGCTTCTTCTTTAGCTTTAGTTTAGCTTCTTTCTTCTTAGTTTTGTAGTTATGTTCCCTCGTTTACTTTTCTTCTTCTGACCCGTTAGCGGCGCTTGGCAACCAACGCAAATGAGCATTACCGCCACCCTCTGGATTGGAGTGGTATAATTTTTCTAGGTCGCCAAGTGGCGAGACAGCCAAAAATGTCTCGCCACAGCAAAATCTAGGTCGCAAATGGCGAGTGGCGACTGCTAATTTCAAGCCCTGCCCATCACTAAATGTTTTCTTATGTTGCCCCAAAATCCATGCTACCGTTAGTGCGCATTCATTTGCCCGTTGCTGGGCTGTAAATGAGAGGAAGAGAGGAAGTCGGTCGGTTGGGTCTCAAGTAAGTCTGTCGGTCGGCCGGGTCTCAAGCAAGTCAGTCGGTCGGTCGGGTCTCAAGTAAGTAAGTCGGTCGGTCGGTTAGCAAAGTCTCAAGTCAGTCAGCTCTCAAATTAGTCAATCATAGAAAAAGAGTTCCAAGTTATCAAGGCATCTTTATTTATATAGCACATTTCACACGACGAGCATGGACTCGATGTGCTCAAATACATAAACACAATTACAGGGGTACAATAACAGAAACAGACAAAAGGATGTCAAGAGAGAAACAACAATAATTCTATTATAACAAAAATCCTATCACTCAGTAGAGATGCACCGATCGATCGGCCCCTCATCGGTATCGGGCCGATAATGGCCCAATCGGTTTTGATCGGAGATCGGAAAATAATAGTTCAGAGCGGCCGATCTGATGATCTGATGACCGAGCGGTCCTGAGGAGACGTTGGCCTCGCCGTTGCAGGGGTTTTACAATGTCCGAAAAGGACAACAAATTTGCAGTTTGTTGTCCAATGGAGATACCATGAGGAGAAATGTTACAAAAGAATTTCAACACAACAAAGCTGATAAGACATTTGAAAGTTCTTCACACGGAGTATATTGAGTTTTCAAAGTTGGCTGCCGCTAAGACAGAGGAAAAAAGGAGCGCACCAACGGCACTAACTCAGCTGTAACACCTGTAACAGAGACTTATAAACGACAGGAAGAAAAATAAAGAACTTCATCGTAAGGTAATGAATTCATATGCTTTGCTCATCAGCCCCTTTCAGTTGTAGAGGACATCGGGTTTAAACACGTTTGCAGCTTGGATCCGTGGTGTGCGCTGCCGCGTTGGAAATATTTCACTGATGAAATCCTGTCGGAGTTTTACCAGACTACATACAGTCCAAAGCCTCATGCAGGACGACAGTTGTGTCAGTCGCTTCAGGAGTGACATGTGGAGTTCTAGTGTGAAAAGTTGTGCTTCACTCACAAGAGTTTCCTCACACCCGGCGGATGCTACCGCTAAAGCTTTCACAAAGCTTAATAATTCATAATTAATTTTTATTTTAAGATTTCATTCCTCTTTCCACAGGAAAACTAAGGTTTATAGTTTGCAACTTGTATCAACTTTTAGAAAGTGACATGTCTGCTGTTGTCTGTATTGTTGTACATAATTATTACCACAGGAAAGCTGAAGCTACTAAACTACAGTCTTACACCTAATCTCCTAATTTTTATACCTAATACAATGTCAGTGTTGTGTACATGAGACAACAATATTGACGAATTAATGGATTTCACGCTGTGATCGGTGATCGGCAAAATCGGGACCGACCGATACTGGTTTTTGAGATCGGTGATCGGCCCTCAAAATCCTGATCGGTGCATCTCTATCACTCAGCCAATCATGTAGAGTTTAGTCAAACGCCTGTGCAAAAAGGTACGTTTTTAGTCTGCTTTTGAAAGAGGGCACTGTTGGAGCAGACCTTAGTTCCTGTGGCAAGGAATTCCAGAGAGTGGGAGCGTAGTGACTGAAAGCACCATGAGCAGATCTAGCATAAATTCTAGGTATGATGAGAAGACTCTTATTTGATGACCTAAGGGATCTATGTATGTATTCAGTGAGCATGTCAACCATGTAGGAGGGAGCTAAGCCATTCATAGATTTTGAAGACAATAAGAAGTACTTTAAAATCTACTCTTTGTTTAACAGGGAGCCAGTGAAGAGAGGATAAAACAGGAGTGATGTGTTCATACCTGTTGGTTTTGGTTAGAATTCTGGCTGCAGCATTTTGAATAAGCTGGAGTTTATGTAACACATCTGTGAATGGTTTTCCGTTCCTCACTATTACCAAACATCCAGCAAAGCTAGCGGAATTCAACTTGCCGGGTCCATACCAGTTGCTGCTGGCTGGCTTGCACCCTGCTCAGTAGCTCTTGGTACTAGGGCTGGGCGATATATCGAGTATAGCCGATGTATCTCGGCTTCTACTCTGTGCGATGTACAAAATGACTCTATCGTGCATATTCGAATATAAATTTTCACGCATTTTGCTTTTAGCCGCGGGCATTAAATTACAGGCTTTTCTCACTCTCTCGTCTCGTCTCTCCTTCTCTGAGACATAAAACAAGCGCACCCTGTTACACATGTCAGTCACGTGCTGTCGTGTGTGCATTATCATTGGCCCCCGACCAGCTGCTGGTGTCGGCGCTGCTGTCCGCCGGTCACTTCCCCGCTTTAACTTTACTTTAACTTTCCCAAACTCGGCCTGTTTGCGCCGTGAGCTCATCTGCGCGGTTACTACGCGCGGCGGACTCTTTTCAAAGCTAACCGGCTTAGTAAAGATGGGAGGGGATGTTTTCTCCTCGCACGACGTGCACGGCTCTGTGGAGAGCGGAGGAGCCGCTTAGCGCTACACGCGCAGCCGAGCCTTTAGGCTGATTTATGGTACCGCGTTACACCAACGCAGAACCTACGGCGTAAGTGCGCATCGCCGCGTACATTACGCCGTACCCTACGCCGTACCCTACGCCGTAGGTTCTGCGTGATTTAACGCGGAACCATGATTCAGGCTTTTCTTTTCCAGAACTGGGAAACGTCACCTAGTGTTGCTTAAATGTGGCCACATGAAATCAATCACTATCATCAAAACAAAGTCAAACAAGACTATATGACGTCATATTTCTAACAATAAGTGAAAGTGATGCAAATTAAAGGAGGAGAGGATGAAACATTGCAGCCCCTGGCTGCACCTACAATTGAATATAAAGGTGCTCTAAGGGGCCCCTGCTGCTCAGAGCAGCTCATCCTGGTAAAACCAGGTAAAACCAGGTGAAACCTGGTCATCCTGGTAAAACCAGGACCAGAACATGTTCTTAGCAGATGTTCTTCATACGGGGAGTCAGAAAGATGCAACGTGCACTTTCTATTTTGAAATTAAATTACACTTTTTATGTTTATGCCACTCACTGCTTAGTAACTGTTTAATAAATACAGTTTTGGTAAATTTGACTTATTTGAAAGTTTAAAATGAGCATATATTAATGCAGTATGAACAAGAATGTTTTAATGTAGACATATAGAATCATCATACTGGTGTGATTGTAGGCATCAAAGTGTTAATTCAAGGCTAAGGCAAAATATCGAGATATATATCGTGTATCGTGACATGGCCTAAAGATATCGAGATATTAATAAAAGGCCATATCGCCCAGCCCTACTTGGTACGCTTTCTTTCAGCAGGGTATTTTGATGCAAAGGTAGCATAGCGCTTGTCGAAGTGCCGCTTTACATTCGACCATTTCATTGATGTCATTTTGTCATTGCAAATTACACACCGCAGAACCTGCTCTCTCCACAAAGGCGAATTCTTCGGTCCATTCGTCCTGAAATGTACGATACTCGTCAACTTTTTTTCTTTTCAATTACACGGGTTAAAGCGTATAAGATAGTTGGCTATCTGAAAAAAATGATTTCTTCAACTTTACAAAGCCAAAATAAGCTAAAATGTTGTACGTCATCAACGACCTGAGGTATCAAATGCGCCTTAGAGCAGTGGTCCCCAACCTTTTCTGCACCGCGGACCGGTTTAATGTCTGACAATATTTTCATGGCCCAATCTAAAGGTTTATGTGATTAAAAACTAAATTAAATGACAAGATCGGCATTAAAAACTGTGATATTTTCTCTATAATAATAATAATAATAATAATAATAATATTAATAATGAATAATAAAAAAATAATTTTCGAACAAATAAAATAAAATAATGGAAATTGTAAATGACCTTTTAATATGAGTATTTCTATAAATGTGTTTTTATGTTTGTTTTCTCATTAACGTTATTTAAAGCCAGGCTTTTCTTTTTATTTGTTAAGGAGACCGATATTTAGTGCTTTTATTTTGAAGGCGTCTCACCGAGACCTTGTAAACATCCGGCACTTCGGACTGTAACGATAAAAGTTTAACGGCAGTGGAAAGTGTGTCTGAAAGACTAAACTAGTGTCAGGAATGCTAAAGTGGAGCCTAACTGACACAAAAAGCACCTGCTGATAAGGATTGGTTTTCTTTGCAAATGTTATGCTGTATTTATTTCCAGTTTGAGTTTGGTTGCCATGGTTACTCGTGTATTGTGTTAACGGTAACCAACCGAGCAGCTGTGTCGGTCTGTATTTAAGTTAAATGAAACTTATATGAATGTAGAAAGACTAACTATTTTATTTTATTCCTTTATAGCTCTTACGGTGTGTTTGCAGTGTATTTACATCCAAGGAATAAAAACATTGTGAACCATCAGTTTGAGAGTCAACCATCATCAGTCGGGGCTACAGAAATCTTTTTTTTCTCTCTGTGCGGCCCGGTACCAAATGACCCACGGCCCGGGGGTTGGGGACCACTGCCTTAGAGCATGGGGTTCCCACCCCAAAGTGACCTTTCCCTGACTTTCAGTGACTAAAAACCCTGAATTTTACATGACCTACAATGAACGGAAAAACAGACCTTTATGACTGCCTTCAGCAAGGGGATAAATGGGCGCTGAAATATCAAGTAACCATAAGAACCACTAATGCAATATGGGAAACGCACAAAATAACTTGATAAAGAAAAATACAGCACAGAAAATATTACATTTTGTTAAATGGCAACTACAATGTAAACATGCTACAAACAAATTCCATGACTTTACCCAAATATTGATCAAATTCCCTTACTTTCCATGTGGAATATACTTTTTAAACTTCCATGATATTCCAGAAATTACATGACCTGTGGGAACCCTGGAACCATCATATTATGCAGTAGATGTGGATGGATTACTTTTAGAGTTTCTCCTGACTAATGTTTCAGATTTGATGAGTTTGAATAGAGTGTACCCTGATTGTTGAATATACAGTGCATTTGTCCATCCATCCATCGTCCGCCGCTTTATCCGTTCCCGGGTTGCGGGGGCAGCAGCCTCAGCAGAGATGCCCAGACTTCCTTCACCCCAGACACTTCCTCCAGCTCCTCCGGGGGGAGTCCGAGGCGTTCCCAGGCCAGCCGAGAGACAGTCTCTCCAGCGTGTCCTGGGTCTGCCCCGGGGTCTCCTCCCGGTGGGACATGCCTGGAACACCTCCCTAGGGAGGCGTCCAGGAGGCATCCGGTACAGATGCCCAAGCCACCTCAGCTGACTCCTCTCAATGTGAAGGAGCAGCGACTCCGAGCTCCTCCCGGGTGACCGAACTCCTCACCCTATCTCTAAGGGAGCGTCCAGCCACCCTGCGGAGGAAACTCATCTCGGCCGCTTGCATCCGCGACCTTGTCCTTTCGGCCACTACCCAAAGTTCATGACCATAGGTGAGGATAGGGGCATAGATTGACCGGTAAATCGAGAGCTTCGCCTTTCGACTCAGCTCCCTCTTCACCACGACGGTCCGGTACATCGACCGCATAACTGCGGACGCTGCACCGATCCGTCTGTCAATCTCCCGCTCCATCGCTCCCTCACTCGTGAACAAGATCCCGAGATACTTGAACTCCTCCACCTGGGACAGGACTTCCCCACCCACCCGGAGAAGGCACGCCACCCTTTCCCGGTGGAGAACCATGGCCTCGGTCTTAGAGGTGCTGATTCTCATCCCTGCCGCGTCGCACTCGGCCGCAAACCGCCCCAGCGCATGCTGAAGGTCCCGGTCTGATGAAGCCAACAGGACAACATCATCTGCAAAAAGCAGAGATGAAATCCTGAGGTTCCCAAACCGGATCCCCTCCGGCCCCTGGCTGCGCCTAGAAATCCTGTCCATAAAAATTATGAACAGGACCGGTGACAAAGGGCAGCCCTGCCGGAGTCCAACATGCACCGGGAACAAGTCTGACTTACTGCCGGCAATGCGAACCAGACTCCTACTCCGATCATACAGAGACCGGACAGCCCTTAATAGAGGGCCCCGGACTCCATACTCACCGAGCACCCCCCACAGAATGGCACGAGGGACTGGTTGGGCAAATTCCCATGAACCCTCGAGCACCCTGCGGAGGGTATAGAGCTGGTCCAGTGTTCCGCGACCGGGACGAAAACCGCATTGTTCCTCCTGAATCCGAGGTTCAACTATCGGCCGTAATCTCCTCTCCAGTACCCTGGAGTAGACTTTCCCGGGGAGGCTGAGAAGTGTGATCCCCCTGTAGTTGGAACACACTCTCCGGTCCCCCTTTTTAAACAGAGGGACCACCACCCCGGTTTGCCACTCCAGCGGTACTGTCCCCTTCCTCCATGCGATGTCGCAGAGGCGTGTCAACCAAGACAGCCCTACGACATCCAGAGACTTGAGGTACTCAGGGCGAATCTCATCCACCCCCGGTGCCCTGCCACTGAGGAGCTTACGAACTACCTCAGTGACCTCGGCTTGGGTGATGGATGAGCACGCCCCAGAGTCCCCACTCTCTGCTTCCTCAGTGGAAGGCATGTCAGTCGGGTTGAGGAGATCCTCCGAGTATTCCTTCCACAGTCCGACAATGTCCCCCGTCGAGGTCAACAGCTCCCCACCCGCACCATAAACGGTGCCGGCAGAGTACTGCTTCCCCCTTCTGAGGCGCCGAACGGTCCTCCAGAATTTCCTCGAGGCCGACCGAAAGTCTTCCTCCATGGCCTCCCCGAACTCCTCCCAGACCCGGGTTTTTGCCGGGACCCGGTAGGACTCCTTCTTCAGTCTGACGGCATCCTGTATTTCCGGTGTCCACCACCGGGTTCTAGGATTGCCGCCTTGCAACCACAACTTTGAGCCGCCGCGTCGACAATAGAGGCAGAGAACATGGTCCACTCGGACTCAATGTCCCCCGCCTCCCCCGGGATCTGAGAGAAGCTCTCCCGGAGGTGGGAGTTGAAGATGTCCCTGACAGAGGGCTCGGCCAGACGTTCCCAACAGACCCTCACAATCCGTTTGGGTCTGTCCAACCTCCTCCTCCGCCAGCGCATCCAACTCACCACCAGGTGGTGATCAGTTGACAGCTCAGCCCCTCTCTTCACCCGAGTGTCCAAGACATGCGGCCGAAGGTCGGATGAAACGACAACAAAGTCGATCATTGACCTCCGGCCTAGGGTGTCCTGGTGCCACGTGCACTGATGGACACCCTTATGCTTGAACATGGTGTTCGTTATGGACAAACTGTGACTAACACAGAAGTCCAACAACAAAACACCGCTCGGGTTCAGATCGGGGAGGCCGTTCCTCCCAATCACGCCTCTCCAGGTATCACTGTCATTGGCCACGTGAGCGTTGAAGTCCCCCAGTAGAACAATGGAGTCCCCAGTTGGAGCACTATCAAGTACCCCTCCCAGGGACTCCAAGAAGGCCGGGTACTCCGCACTTCTGTTCGGCCCGTAGGCACAAACAACAGTGAGAGACCTTTCCCCGACCCAAAGGCGCAGGGAAGCGACCCTCTCGTTCACCGGGGTGAACTCCAACACATGGCGGCTGAGCTGGGGGGCTATAACCAAGCCCACACCAGCCCGCCGCCTCTCACCCTGGGCAACTCCAGAGTAGTGGAGGGTCCAGCCCCTTTCAAGGAGCTGGGTTCCAGAGCCCAAGCTATGTGTGTGTACAAAAAACTAAAAAGATTAAGACAGTAAAAAAGGATAAAAACAGGCAATAGATACAATAATGATAAAAAGTATAGAAATGTGAAAATTTTAAAGTTTAGGATTTAAAAACTCAATGATTTCATAATAATAAAATGCACAAAGACTTCAAATAAATGTAAGACTTAAATTAAATAATTTAAAGCCTTAGGGATTAAGAATAGTAGTAGAGTAAAATAAATCTGTTAAAACTGTAATACCGTCTTTCTGACAAAACACACCTCCTTTTAACACCATAACAATTGACCAATGATTCTTCCTCAAGGGTTTTAAGATGTCTTGCGTGACCCTCCTCTGTTTTCAAAGAGAATGCTTCACTCCCTACGTGCTTTGTTTGAATTTCTAATGTCGTAGCCGTACAAAACCTACAAATGTATGTACCAGAAAAAGTCTCCAAAAAAACAGCAATACCGTGGGCACCTAGGTTGTCAGCAACAACACATTGTTCCCTTAACACATTTCCCTAAATTGGGCATAAATACTCCATGTTGTTCCCGAAATTAGGATATCACTAATCAAAGGTTCTAGAACTGTGTCATATCCATACAACTTTACATAATTACTATTAACCCTCCGGGACACCTAGAATAATTGTTACACTCTGACCCCTTCACGCAAAAAACGCGCTTTTCATAAGGTAGCTATAAAACGTATTATAAATTAATATTCTACTTTAATTGAGCTAATTTCTTTCACCAATATCTGACCTAAGTATTGATATCAAATATTCATGATTTTTTAAAGATTTAACCCTTTAATGCCAGGTTTTTGTCACGATTCCACCATGTTTTTAGATGGAAAAAACAGAAACATTTAATTATTTTCAATATACTACATGCAAAGTAGATTTTTTTGTTTTGGGTTATTACAGCCTGGGATATGTCAATGATGAGTAGCAACATTGATTTTCATGCATTATTATTTTTTGTGCAGTGTCAAATACTCACACTTTGACCCCTTCGCGCATGAAACGCGCTTTTCATAAGGTAGCTATAAAACATATTATACATTACTATTATATTCTACTTTAATTGAGCTAATTTCTTTCACCAATATCTGACCTAAGTATTGATATCAAATATTCATGATTTTTTTAAAGATTTAACCCTTTAAATGCCAGGTTTTTGTCACGATGCCATGTTTTTAGATGAAAAACACAGGAAACACAGAGCAGCAACATTGATCTTCATGCACTATTATTTTTTATGCATTTCAAAAGGTAGCTATAACACATACTTTGAAACAGTGAAACAATGAACCAGGAACAGTGAGCCAGGAACATCAAAACTGACTAAATAACATTCAATAACGGCAACAAAATTGTGTCAGAGAGAAAGTGTGTGTGTGTGTGTGTGTGTGTGTGTGTGTGTGTGTGTGTGTGTGTGTGTGTGTGTGTGTGTGTGTGTGTGTGTGTGTGTGTGTGTGTGTGTGTGTGTGTGTGTGTGTGTGTGTGTGTGTGTGTGTGTGTGTGTGTGTGTGTGTGTGTGTGTGTGTCCCCTTATGACATTATGAGCAAAGGCTTTCCAGTGCCACTGTTTTCATTCATTCACATGGTTTTTGTGCAGAAGTTCAAAGCCCCTCTGAAAGCCCCGGTGCCATCCAGTGGAAATAGCATGTTTTTTCTCCATATGCCAAATATGGTCAAAATGACGTCATCTGGTTCAGAGTAGTAAATATGGTCAATTCCAAGGCAAAAGACCAGATTGACACCTAGATATAATAAAATGCATTTATTATGCTTTAAAGGGGACATATTATGGCATTTAATGTATATTTTAAAAAGGCCTTGAATGTCTTAAAAACAATCTAAAGCTTGTTTTTTCTACATAAATCAGAAATTCAGCCTGTGGGCCATGTCTGTAGTTTCACCGCTTCTAAAGCCTTTTTCTGTGCTTCATTCTGAGGTGAGGGGGGGCTATGATAATGAGGCTCTGTGCTGATTGGCTGCTTGAATGACGTGTAGCAGGGGAGGGAACAAAGCGTCGCTCCGGCCAGAAGAGCAGTGGCTGCGTAGCAAAGCGTGTACCACGGTTCTGCGTTAAATCGACGCGTACCTACACCGTAGTTTCTGCGTTGGTGTAACGCGGAACCATAAATCAGCCTTTAGTCACATCGTCTTCACATAGGAAGATTTAATTTCATTCTAAACAGTTACACCATAGTTCTTTACTCCAATTCCTCAGAGAAATTAATCATGTTAACTGTAAAGAAATCACAACACTGAATTTTCACAAATGGCAACTTTATTGTTAAAAAAATAAAACATAAGTTGTATATAAATAACATGTATGCACTATTGCTGGCTCAAGGAAGGACCGTGCGTCTTCTGGAGGTGTCGTTGAAGCTTCAGGTGCATTGCTTGGAAGATCTGAAAACCATAAACAGAAATAAATGTATTACGGTACCCGCCGGGGTTCCTCATCAGTCCGGTCCGTGAGCAGCTCCGGTACTCCGGAGCTGAGCTAAATACTTAACCCATGCAAAGATCATACTCATAGACAAATATAAATAACATATAAAAAAATAACGTCACTTACCGCTGACTCGTGTGCAGTTGCCGGGTCCGTACTGCTGGCACTGATCCTTTTATGAGGGTGAATGTCGATGCAAAACCTCATTTCTACTGTTCCTCGCTGTGGAAACAGCCAGCACTTCTGAACAATGGCGGAGCTCCAGCCGGCGGAGAGAGCTGGTTGTGGGCTTGGTTTCAGCAGCGGAGGCCGAACCTCTGCGCCTATGGTGACGTCACCATAGGCGCAGATTCAGAATGGCTCGTAAAAAAGTCACGTGACACTGGAAGATTCAGCGGGCGGGAGGAACAGACCTTGCAGATTTTCATGGGATTTTATCTTCCCTGTGTTGGCAGGGTGAGGGGAGACCACTTTATATATGTTAAAACAAGAAAAAACATGTTTTTCATAATAGGTCCCCTTTAATGGAAGCGAGATCAAAAATTGAAGTTTGAATGGGTTTCAATGGCGCATTTTTTGCCCTAAGTGGTCAGAGTGTAACAATTGTTTGTACAGAGTGTATTTTAGACTTACTGTAGGAGCTGAGCTGGAAATTAAAAGATCATATAAAAATACACAATCTCACCAAAATTGACATGCCATATGGATGAACACAGCCAAAATTATCCAAAAGTGAAAAGCGCGTAAAATGCGCCTAGGTGTCCCGGAGGGTTAATCAATGCAGCCAAGTAGATTGATGACAATGAAGAGTGAGAACCAGGTGGCAGATTGCCTAAAATCCAATATATGGCACAGATTTTATGTTTTTTACATGATGTGCCAAGGAGATTGCATACCTCAAAATCATCTATATAGAGAATTAAGGAAACTGCACACTCATTTGAGAAAATAGTTTTTTTTTTTAAAAATTGCACCATCCCAGAGACATCTTTATACCTGCTTCTCACGTGACACTGATTGAAGTTTCTCCTTCAAATCAACTGCATTGCTTAGGATAGTCTCACAATTCAAAACCTGCTGCAACGCTTTCAGTACAGGAATATATTGAAAAGACTTTCGGTTCTTTTGGTCAATTATATATTCTACTGGTTCCACTACACTAAACTTAGTTATGTAATATTTGTTGCGCTTCCATGCAGTCGACAATGGGCCTTGTGTTCCGATAGCGAGTTGAATAGGATGTTATGTGCAGATTTCTGTGGCTAACTCTTGGACAAGTGATTCATCTACTTGACAATTGTGAGCCCGTAAAAACTGAGTGATAGTCTTCTGGGTGACTGGCACAGAAAGTCCCAATGAGATATTGCAGTTCCTCAAGGAGTAAATTTACAGCTGCACTTGACACCAGATAACTATGTTCTAATTTCAATAAAACTGATCCTAATTTCATCTTTTGTCAAATCTCTAGGTTCTTCAAAAGTTGGTTCATCAAATAGTAAATCTTCATTCAAGTCACTGTCACTATCCAAAGCAGAGGGACTGACGATTGACCTGTGAACTATTCCAGGTTTTAAATCTCCAACTGTACACACTTTGTGTTTTGTCTGTTTTGATTTGTGAGTGTGAAAACTTCCATATATGTTAGTTTGATATGAGCAATCCACATACATACAAAGAACTGATTCATTAATTTTCAAATGTTGCCCAGTGTGGTGAAAGTTCAGAGCACTCACAAACGTGGCACTTAAAATGTGAGATCTCCTCTGTTGAGGATTGCTGAGAAGAGTGCTTTGTGGAAAAATGCTTCAGTAGAGCATTCCATGTTTTACATGAAAATGGGCAGTTTTCATATAGGCAGAGATAAGGATGGTGCCTTCCATAATGTAGATGATCTAGTCTATAATGCTTAAGCAATTCAGATCTTCTGGTACATGAATAGTCACAATCCTTGCACCTCCACATCCACCAGATACCTGAGGAAACAAAAGAAGAAAAACAATTTGAGGCACAAGCGAACACCCCCAAACAGTAAAAATTGAGTCTCCAAACTGTTCTAGGGCATTTCTCTATGTCTCTCTGCTTCTATCTCTGTCCTACCGTAACAGCAGCGATAAGGTAGTGGCTGAAGAGATCTTTCCACCGCTGATAGAGGAATCCGATGATATCCTACACAGCACGAAAAGATGAGTTTATGGGAATATGCTGACATAGCATTTAACCGGTAATGTTTGTGTTTGCTGGGTGTATGTGGATGTTATTGGGAATTTACTGGTGAAAGAAGTTTACTATGAAATACGGCCATTTCTGAGCTGTAATCGGGAGTTTACTGACCCCAATTTTTTGCCACGGGTAGAGGAACAGCAGGGGACCTTTAAGGCCTTTGTTTGGGGAGGGGAGCCCCTGAATCCAATTAATTAAACAAGACAGAGTATAGTACAGGAGTGGTATGCAATTCAATTCAATTTGATGTGTGCTGCTGACGTCCCTGACTCCCCCAGTCTGGCCTTCAGCAGGAGGGTCCCCCCTTATGATCATGGTCCTGCTCAAGGTTTCTTTCCTCCTAAAGGGGAGTTTTTCTTGCCACTGTTTGGCTTAAGGCTTTTCTCCCACTATGGGAGTTTTTACCTGCCATTGTTCATATTGCTCGGGGGTTTATGTTTATGTTTATGTTCATGTTCTGGGTCTCTGGAAAGCGTCTAGAGACAACATCTGTTGTATTAGACGCTATATAAATAAAATTGAATTGAATTGAATTGATGGGCCTTATTGGCATGAAAGCAAGACAAAAAAAGTATGGTTCCAATTTTGGAAATTCAAACAAAATGGAGGGAAGCGGTGGAAAATCAAAACGGTCTAAAGTGTGGTTATATTATGGTAAGAGAAACAAAACAAACATTTAATCACCCACGGATTATATGTGAGGGACTGTGGCATATTTAAAAATACTACGGAGCCGACGGACCCGGTGGACCCGGCACAGCAACAAGTAAGATACTCTGTCAATAAACTGCATTGCATTACATTATTCCTCCTATTAAACATCATATTATAATTGTAAATTAAAGTTATTACAGTTTTTAAAATTGTTACATATTAATTACATATTGTTTGATTTTTATTTGTTACATATTAATTACATATTGTTTGATTCATGATTAAATTGAGAATAATTTGATCAACAAACTAGTGTTGATCAAATAATGATATATAATAATATATATATATATATATATATATATATCAAATCTAAAAACATTAAATTATACTATATGTTTTTTATGTTCATTCTGACCATTTTTATGCATGCAATTTGTTTGTTGTAAGGTACTTTTTCATTATAATTAGGGCCCGAGCACTGACAGTTCGAAGGCCTATTGTATCTGTAGGAGATGTTCTCGTTGTTTTTCTCGTTTTTATTTTTCTCGTTTTTATTTTTCCGACAAAATGAGGGCCTTTTTGCCCCCCTAAACGTGCCCCAAAAGTCACCAAATTTTGCACGCAAGCCAGGCCTGGCGAAAAATTTGATATTTCATGGTTTGCATTAATGGGCGTGGCCTAATGGTTCAACAGCGCTCCCTAGAAAACGTAGTGCCTCAAGCCCCACAATACGGTTTGACGTACATGCACGAAAATCGGTACACACCTGTATCATGTCGCAACTTAAAGGAGCATGAGGCAGGATTGACGCAGGATTCATGAAAAAAATTCGTATACATTTTAAGTTTTCTAGTAATAATGTCAGATGAAGCGTTCCAAACCAAAACGAATGAGCCCTCTAGCGTATCTCGCCGTTGCCTTGAACAGGCTGTGTGCTGCAAAATGTGCTGCAATTCGGGGGCCGAATTTCCCGGGCTGTCCTGTGGATGTGATGTCAAATGACGCTGCATGCGCGTTCTCCCCATTCTCCCGTTCTCCCGTGCCGGCTTCGCTGTTGGCTGCAGTACCCCCGACGACCGTCGTGGCGAGGGGTGGCGCTAGAGAGTCTCATTTCTTAAAAGGAGCCTCATTCTCCTTTAAAGAAAAGTCTCTTGGTGCCATGGCCGAAACCGAACAGGAAGTGGGCCATTTTGACTTAATCGTGTGATTTTGGCAAAATTTATGCCTTTCCTTCGGCAGTTAATACGCCCCGAACCGTAATGTGCACCCAGGTGTTAAACATCAAAATGTGCGTCTCCATCCTGCGACGAGGCGCATTACTTTTCTCAGTCAAAAGCGTTACCGTGGCGATGATAGACGCCATAAAGCGCGCCCCCCCTTCATCTGTTCGGTCCATATTTGATAGTTCCTACTTTCTGCCATAACTTTTGAATGGTTTGACATAAAGACTCATCGGTGGTGTCATCGGACTATTTAGTAGTTGACCTTCATTGGCATGAATTAGCCACGCCCCTTCTTCTGATTAGTCGATATTTTATAATCGCTATTTTTTGCCATAACTTTTGAATAGTTTGGCAGAGAGTCGTGGGTGGTGTCATCCGCTAAATGTCCAGGCCTGAAGACATCTACATGCAAGTCATACAAGCGCTTCCACTGCAGCACGCCTGAACGTACACAAGGGTGCGGGGGCCCGTTCATCGCTGCTTGCAGCTTTAATTATTATTATTATTATTATTACCTGCGTGCCATCTGTCCCAAGTCAGGAAAGCGGCCTTGATTGGTCCTCCAATATGCGAGAGGGTTATCACTCCTGGGGATGGGGACTTCTGACAGATAACCATCCAACTGTTGACCAGTTGCGCTTGTCGTCTGCCTGGCATTTGGGTTGTGTTCTTGGAGGATCTCGTCGAATATATCAGACAGTGAGGGTACGCGCACCGCATCTGTAGTACGGACCCTTTTCTCTGCGCTCTCTCCCCCATCTCCTGCGCTGTGCGTCACGTGACCGTCTCTATCATCAAGCGGCATTCCCAAATCCAGCTCAGCCTGGATCAAAAATGGATCAGATGAGCTGATCTCTTTTGTTATCTGCTTAGAAGGGGCGAGGAGAGAGAGTGTTCTCAATTAACAGCCACTGGTATGAGGAGAATGTTACGGGTAGATCATAATCTGCGAAGTACGCAGCCATGACTCGCTTTTGTGCAAAAAGGCTTTCCAGCATATAATAGGTGCTATTCCACCTTGTACTCACGTCCTGTTGGAGCCGTTTTGGTGGCATTCCTAACTGCTCTTGGATAGACTGTAGGCGCGAATAAGCAAGCGGAGAATGCTTAAAGTGGCCGACAATTTTCCTCCCTGTTGCTATGACATCCGCTATACTGGGCACTCCCTCATTGACCGCTAATTGAAGAGTAAGGGCCATGCACCGTATGCCTTTCAGGCCCTGTCTTGCATCGCCATATTTCTTGCATTGTGACTGACTACCGCATGAACTTTGGATCGGTCGATATGCCAAGTGTGAAACATGTTGGCAAATGCCTCGGAGATGGCTGCTGCTGTATGGGACCCCCTGAACTCTTGTGAGTGAAGCACAATCTTTTGTAGCTTGAAATCTGCGTCGACCCACTGTGCGGTTAAACTCAGCATACTGGTGGGGCTGACATCTGAGCTCCAAATATCTGTAGTGAAGCTGAGGGCTGCAATGTCTGTAGCCAAGAGCTCGTGGACCTGAGTTGCAACGACATTATTCATCTCAGATAAGCACACATCTGAGAAATACGTCTACTAGGCATGGTGTAACAAGGCTCAATGTGCTCTACAAGCCTCCGAAACCCAACGTCCTCCACAATCGTAAAAAGGTTGATCATCCAAAGCGATAAATTCCATTATCTTAGTAGTAATGCCTTTTGCTTTGGCACTGTCACTGGCGAACTTTTTTGACTTTTCAAAGACGTCGGCCACGGATGGAGTGACAGCTTTCCTTTTCGCTCCCGTCGTCTGTCTCGTACGCGACATGCTGTTCAAGGTGTTTTGATTTCAAGTGATAAATCAAACTTGTAGTGCTGAAAGACTTTGCAGATATGCCCCCTCTTGATATTTGAGCAGGACATTGATTGCAAAAAGCCATTCTTGTATTATTCTCAGCCACTTTAAAATTCTTCCACACCGCTGACATGTTTGCAGCATTTAACACTGCACCCCCTCACTCCACGCTGTTCGCTGTTTTGATTTCGTCATCTAAACACGCCTGTAATAGATTGTTGTTTTTTTTATGTTGTTTTGGTTCCACCTCCTGGTGAATGTTAGGTAATATGCTTATGTGGTTACCTTTTTGTTGGCCAACGGTTTATGTATGTGGTGTGCAACCGGTAGGGGAGCAGCCAGTCTATTTCCTTATATTACATGCCTTTATTAATTGCTCGGTTTTTTTCCACTTATTCCACTGAACACCGAAAGTGTTTTTTTGCTATTTTTAGCCGAACAATTTCGGTTACCGAACATTCGGTGCATCACTAAATAGCAAACAAGAAGTGTGTGCTGCCTTTGTTACTGGGAAAGCAAGGGTAAGATCCAATGGCCAGCAGTGATGAAAGAAATGCCTGTCCCTTTGGAAGCTGATTCAGAGGGTAAAGATCAGGTCCTGATGTGCGCGGGTGTGCTGAAAAAAGTGTGTCCCACTTAAAAGCTGCTAATGTACTTTTCCAGTTCGACAAAGCTAAAAAGATGTGTAGCATGGATCCTGAAAATAAAAGAGAGGCTGCAAACAAAGAAGAAGCTGTTGCTGGACGCACTCTATAGACGTCAAATATGTGCTAAACAGGACAACAAATTGGATGATCAGCTCACAACTGACAATCTGTTTATGGCTGAGAAAGCTATAGTGAGCTATGTCCAGAGAAAACATTATGCCAATGAAATAGCTGGCTTGAGTTCTGGTGGTGTGAAGAATTCAAGTCATCTCTACAAGCTTGATCCTGTTGTTACTGATGATGTAGGTTATTAGACCATAAACGGATGAGTTATTTCCCCTTGACAATATTTGTAGTACGGATCTACCATTTCTTAATCTTAAATATATTTAAACAATGTATTGCAGCCTGACCATACAGCTGCCCTAACATCTAGGCTTTTGCAGACAGCGTACATCACACTATATTTTTTTCCCCCTCAAAACCAGGAGGTGTTCATTCACTGTTGAGGACTTAAAACATTTTCGTAAGGCATCTGCTCGCCGGTTTATACAAAATGTTGGTGTTGTACATGGGCAACCGCAAGGAAATGTTACTAGATTCAATTCAATTCACTTTTATTTATATAGCGTCTAGTACAACAGAAGTTGTCTCTAGGCAATGAAGGTAGAAGATTTATTAAGTACACCAGCCACGTCAATTTTATCAGTGTGCTGGCCCATTCCCTTGGAAAGTGATGAAGAGCACCACTGATCACACTGTAGACAGGATGAGAAGCAACGTGAACCACCCTGGAGACAGGACTAGATGGAACAAGGACCACCTGGACAGATGATGAAGAGCTGGGCCTTGTGGCTGCCGAGGACATGGACTGCTGGGAGCTCAAGCGCCACGGGTTTAAGGCTCAGTTCAATTTTGAGGTCAGTCATCACTTCTGGCTGCTGGGTGAATGCCATTGTTGCCAGAAGTGTTTGTTTGGACAACAGGGTATTTTTGTTAAGGCCATACAGAAATGGTGTTAGGCCAATATGTTTTTTTTTTTTTTTTTTTTGTAATTGCTCCATTGAACCTTTCACTTCGCTTCCTGGTTCTCCGTTGAGTCCTTGTCTAGCCATTTACTGTTATGAGGTGTTGGGAGGACCCAGATGCAAGGGATTACAAGGTAGATGTAGCAAACAATAAACGTAATCATGTTAAATAAAAAGTACTGCATGGATATGTAATCAAAGACAAATGCAAATACAACAAAAGAAAAAAAACTCAAAGGAGAGCACAAGAACTAAACGGAGTAGCAAAACAGAGAATGAGAGGTGAAAAGGGGACGACAAGACAATATATAATATACCCTCTGATGTAAGCAGTCAGGATAGATGGGACCAATAGGATTACAAGAGAACTAAAGACAAATAACGGACCTTCAAACTGAATGATTCACAGGAAGTAAATCAATCAGAAACAAAACAGCACACAAATGAATAAAAGAAAATACGATTAAATCAGGAGAACAAAGAAAAATTCAAGAAGTTAAAAATAAATCCATAACCTTTCTGTTGTTTCCTTCAAATGTTGCACAGCCATATCTACACTAATCCATACTGGACAAAGCTTATACATGTGTAAAACATAGCTAGCTAGTTAGGCAAAGTACTGACTTATACTGTGATTTAGAGTCTGGGGAAATCTTCATGTGTAAGCTATGCTTAAATGCTCACAACTTTCAAGGTGCACTGTAATGCTACTGTGATCTCCCAAGCTGACAGTATATGATGGCACAGTGGATGTGATCAGAAGTTACAATGACAGTTTTCTCAATTATATTTCTCTTAGCTTGGTAAAGTAAGTTATATTCAGAACTCCAGAGACTAACAGCTGTAGAAAACTGAGTGTAGATGGCTTTTAAAGTAACTGGAAGCAGTTAAGAGTTGCGCAGACACTCCGGCATTGACATATATAAATCTAATTGGTTTATGCTCAGACATTTTATCCAAATTTTTGTGTTTTTGTATGGTCACAATCGTGGAAGAATTGTCCTGGCCTCCATAGTTGCAGTCTACTTGCATGTTAGTGATTCAGCTCTATGTAAACACTGTTATGATGTATTATTGTTAGTTTCCCTTCAAGGATTAATAAAGGGTTTTGAATTTAATTGAATTACGAGAATGGCGGACATTGGTACCTGTCTCTTCTCCTGTTTTGAAGGGCTTTGAGAGCTGATTCCTTAATTGAAGCAATAGTAGTCATTGACATGATTATCAAAGACATCCTGCACTTCAACAGTCTCTTAATGTATTTTAATGTAGTCCATGTAGAAGCTCACATATACAGAATATCTTCTTGACTAAGCATGGTGACTAAAGGGCAAGTTTACAAAGGCCAACCAACATGGTAAATACAAAGTGTCACGGGTATGTTGAGAACCCAAAAGCAGCACAGGCAGACGGGATATCAATCGGTAATGACCTTTATTATTCACTGCAGTCTTTAACAGTTTATACAGTGGCAGGGTGAAAAGTCTTAGCTCACAGTGATCTTCTGCGAGATCAGAGAAGGAGTGAGCCTGGTGTCGCTGACTGAGGGCAAAGCCAACAACTGGTGGATTACCTAGCTGACACAGGTCCAGCTGTGTAGCCACAGAGCCGAGTGGGTGTGTAATATCCAGGGCAGAGACGAGGCAGGCAGGTCGGGGACAGGCGAGGTCGGCAACAGGTGATCAGTCCGGGGGAAACCACTGGAAAGTCAGGCATGACACAATAACATATCTGGCACTGAAGAAGAGACAGGAGCAGGCTTAAATGCAGCCAGGGCTGTCACAGGTGTGGAGATTTGGCCTGATGAGGAGGCATGGCTAACAGGTAGAGTTGAGCAGAGACAGGTGAGTGGAGAGATACCAGTAGACAGTAGATGAGCAGACTGTGACATAAAGAAGCTACCGCACCCTGTTTTTACCACAGACTGGATTAGAAGAACTGGACAAAACAACTGTGACATCACCCATAAATTCTATGAAAAGCCCTTTTGAAGCCTCTTTTTCCTTGTTCAGCATGAGACTTTGCTGCAAATGGATGGAAAGATTTTAATTTGATGACTTAGCGTATGCTAACCTATGATGCCAATATTGCTGTAATGTTATACATTCATTCTTCAAACCAAACATTGTCGTTTCAAGTGTTGCTACTGAAACAACATTCAAAATGACTGCTGCCACTACTGAAACGTTTTTTGTTTTGTTTTGTTTTTTTGGGGGGGGGTGTCTCCCTCCCAGTGTTCCATTGACCCAGCTTCTTCAGAAAGACTATATCAATTTCTTTTATTTATTCTATAACAAAGGAAAACACTGTAGTGGCTATTGTCTCCTCACAATATTCCTGCTATATTAAATAATTTGTCTTAGTGATGTATATTGATAATAAAAAATGATAACCAAACAGGCCCCTTGAACAGCAGCGCTTCTGCTCTAAACAAACAAAAAAGATCACTAACTAAGGTTAGGCATTCATGGATCACTTGAAGTAGGGCTGGGCGATATATCGAGTATGTTTGATGTATCTCGGCTTCTACTCTACTGTGCGATGTACAAAATGACTATCGTGAATATTCGAGAATACATTGTCACGCATTTGCTTTTAGCCGCGGCATTAAATTACAGGGTTTTCGCACTCTCTTGTCTCTCCTTCTCTAAGACATAAAACAAGCGCACCCAGTTACATACGTCAGTCACGTGCTGTCGTGCATGCATCGTTATACGACCAGCTGCTGGTGTCGGCGCTGCTGACCGGGTCCGCCGGTCAGTTCCACCCCACTTTAACTTAACTTTAACTTTCCCAAACTCGGCCTGTTTGCGCCGTGAGTTCATCCGCGCGGTTGCTACGTGCGACGGACTCTTTTCAAAGCAAACTGGGACGGTTTAGTAAAGACGGGAGGGGATGTTTTCTCCTTGCACGCCACGCTGATGCAGCTCCCACTATAGCCTGAATTATGGTTCCGCGTTAAATCGACGCAGATCCTACGCCGTAGGGTACGGCATAGCCTACGGCGTAGGCTCTGCGTTGGTGTAACGCGGTACCATAAATCAGCCTTATAGTCCAGGGGCCAGAGCCCAAAATTTCACTTGTCAGTACCACTCAAGGTGACCAAACTTACTCATGATTTTTGAAAGATCCATGTCTGTAGATGATATTTTGGTATGATAACCCTTCCTGAGTGGCAGCTGTATCATAGTTATCAGCTCATGAAGTTACCCACCCCCTTCAGAAAATTACATTTTAGATGCTGGTGCATATCCTGGTTTAGACTCATGTACAGAATATCTGTCAATGTTTCACAATATTGTCTTTGGTCTCATTTTAAAAGGGACCTTTTAATCATTCATTCAAGCTAAGATGTGAATCTTTCTGACCAACATAGAGGTCACTGCAGCTCTTTAAACTATAAACAACACACATTTTTACACAATTTTCGCCTAAATGATATACTATCTTTTAGCCCTGTGTCATCTAGGAACAACAGAGACACAAAATACAAAAAGTGGAATACTCACAGGACCGTAAGGATTCGGGAAATGATATATATGATATAATATACCCCATTCTATACCATTGTTGCAGGTCATTGTGAGCCTTAAACTAAAAGAGCATCATTAGGCTCCTATGAAACTATAACAGCCGCTAGGCTAATGTCACAAACTGGTCTTTATCATGCAAATACAGGACATAAAGGACATAACAATGAGATAAGGAACCAGCTTAGTTTTATAAAAATTAGAGACACAAAATACAAAAAATACAAAAAATACAAAAACTGGAATACTCAGGACCATAAGGATTCAGGAAATGTATAATATACCTAATTTAGAATCATCAATTAACCTGAAGGGGGTGGGTAACTTCATGAGCTGATAACTATGATACAGCTGCCACTCAGGAAGGGTTATCATACCAAAATATCATCTATAGACATGGATCTTTTCAAAAATCATAAGTAAGTTTGGTCACCTTGGTCACCAGTGGTACTGATATCTGGTCTGGCCCATGGACTATTATGCTGTTCAGTGCGACACACGTCCGCGCGCAGTGCCCGCCGAGCCCGCCGAGCCCGCCGAGCCCGCCGAGCCGTTCTCTTCCAGAGCTGAGAAACGTCTAGTGTTGCTTAAATGTGGCCACATGAAATCAATCACTATCATCGAAACAAAGTCAAACAAGACTATATGTCTATATGGTGAAAGTGATGAAAAGTAAAGGAGAGGATGAAACATAGCAGTCCCTCCACCTACAATTAGTCTTCATATAAAGGTGCTCTAAAAGGTCCCTCCTGCTCAGAGCAGCTCATCCAAGGTAAAACCAGGACCAGAAGATGTTCTTAGCAGATGTTCTTCAGACGGGAGTTGGAGAGATGCAACGTGCACTTTCTGTTTTGAATGACACTTTTTATGTCTGTGCCACTCCTTGCTTAGTAACTTTTTAATAAATACAGTTTTGGTAAATTTGACTTATTCCCCCTTTTTGCATGGAAGTTAGTTAAAATTAGCATATATTAATGCGGGTATGAACAAGAATGTTTTAATGTTGATCTATAGAATCATCATACTGGTGTGTTAATTCAAGGCTAAGGCAGAAAATCGAGATATGTATCGTGACATTAGGGCTGGGCGATTATACGATCTCGATTTGTGATCGCGATCAAATTAAGTTCGATCACGGTGATCAGCTGTGGGTCTACTTTCTCGATCACGTGCAAAACATGCTGCAGCAAAGTGCACGACAACCAATCACAACCCGCTTTCCTGGCACCGCGCTGTCTGCATTAATTGATCATGCATGACATGCCGCGGCAAGTTGCATGACCATAGGCAGTAAAGTAGTCACATCTGCCTCCCCTGCACTGGTGGGAGCAAGCGTGACCAGAGAGAATAAAACTACAAGACAACAACCGCAGGCTAGCGTTAGCTTAGCTTCGAGCCGACCGGGACTCACGGTTAGCGGTTATTTATTTATTTATTTCGCCGGACAACTTCTTCCGAGCGTACAGGAGGAGGGTGTGATGGATTCACAAAATGCCCTTCGTGATGGATGTATTGTGTATTCGAACCGCACTCATTAAAGTTGTGATTCGCTCTGCTTGTACCACAAATTACTCATCACCGCCGACTTCAGAAACTCCGCGGCCCCGACATGGGTGTGTGTGTGTGCGTGCGTGTGTGTATGTGCGCGCGCGTGTGCGCGCTCAGCGGAGTGAATGTGTCGGAACGCGGAGGCAACAAGCAGAGCTCACCAGATGACGCCGTAGGCTCTGCGTTGGTGTAACGCGGGACCATAAATCAGCCTTAAGTCCCTTTAGGCTAATACTGTGAGAAATAACCTCTCATAATAGCGGTACTACAGTTAATAAATGTAATAAAACTGCCGTTTCTGCTGGCTACTGAGTCCTGTAAGTGGCGAGTGAGTTTTAACTCTTTAATTACCAACCAGCGTCAGAGTCACGCACAGTACACAAACAGTGATGTTAGAGAGCCACCTGTTGGTCAATTTAAGCAACCGCATCGCCAGCTGCTTGACAGTGGCTCAACTCATATTAGTTTACTGTTTTTGTTTTTAATAATGTCATTGCAATTTTATCTATGCAATTGTGGAAAAAAATGGCAAAATAAATGAAAAACTGTGAACAACCGCATTCCGTAGGCTATTCAGTACTCAGTATTCAGCCAAGTCTTTAAATTTTATTCCGCTTCAGTTTCGGCCTCAAATTTTCATTTTGGTGCATCCCTAGTTTTTTCGGTGGGTACCACTGGTAGCATTCTGGATTCTTGTTAAAACATGCTATTTGCTTTATTTGTTAATAAAAAAAACTAATCTCTGGTTTCTTTCTATTTTATTCCAGAAGGGAGGGGGGATCTTCTGATTTAAAAAAAATCGTGATTAAAAATCGAGATCATTCAATATGGGAAAAAAAATCGTGATAACTTTTTTTGCCATATCGCCCAGCCCTACGTGACATGGCCTAAAAATATCGAGATATTAATAAAAGGCCATATCGCCCAGCCCTTACTTGAAGCTGAATCTTAGATCTAACCCGGCAACAAAAAAACGTATCTTCTGTTTGGCTGATAGGTTGGTAACTCCAGACAGCTGATCTGCGCGGAGAACTCAGTGCACAGTAGTGGAGTCTACCTTCGACTTGTATGTAAGATGGGCTGTTGGAATTACTATGAAGTGAAGTTAATTTTCAGCATGAGAAATACCATGTGTGAACTTGTTGAAATGTCTCACACCTGATTCGTGAGACTTGAGAGCCCTGGTTAGACCCATTGCCACTGGGCTAGCCTAATGGGATACACCAGAGGAGCTACCACTGTGGCAACATCAAATATTCAATATGCAAAGTTGGTATTTTTTTAACCCGCTTTTGTAAGGAGAGCACCCAGTGGTCTTGGAACTTTTTTCTTACCTCCACTTTGGCTTCAACCTAAATGTTGAAACGTTAAACTAATGTTTAGATGATTCATGCATCTTAAATTTGTGATTTAAAACAAGATTTTGAAAAAAAACAGCACATGGGTACACAAAAAAGCTTGAGCAGCATGTTTTAAAAGGTATACATTTCCAATCACCACCTTGTCAGAGTTCTTTTGTAAATTGCTCTTATAGCTCTTTTACCATATAAACCCTCTAAAAAGAAGAAAAAAAATGTCTACATGTCTGTGTTCCCATTTTCCAGCAAAGTTTCATGTCAAATTCTGTCTATTATGCACATGTCATTCACTTTAAAATAATTGCTTAGACACAGCATGCAGTCCATTAACTGGTGGTAAGGTTCTCATTAAACTTGCATAATGGTAGATGGGTGGCATGACAAGCGCTGTAATGTAATGGCTTCTCTTCAGTACCAAATAAAGAATGACATAGTGACATACATCATTATAAAGACAGATATTCCAGCCTTTAAGGGAAATGGACATCACATTTAAGAACATTACCATACACTTTTAAGAACAAGACCTAATCTAAACTTAGAGCTGAGAGATGAATACACTGCATGTCACTCACTTAAACATAATTGTGGTATGTCTACAGCAGGCCATTTAAGGTCTTAACTCATATTCCCAGTTGAAGGTACAATCCTCAACAGGGGTAGATGGATTATAAATGGGAGAGGGGAAAAAATAAAAAATATATATAAGATGGCAGGAGAAAATTTTTTTTGTTTCATGGTGTTTCAAA
Organism: Cololabis saira; assembly: GCF_033807715.1. NCBI lineage: Eukaryota > Metazoa > Chordata > Actinopteri > Beloniformes > Belonidae > Cololabis > Cololabis saira. The sequence continues at coordinate 23,457,913 of NC_084588.1, read as the reverse complement.
TACACTGTATCCTTTTTGTATAAAAATCCAGTTATCGTCATAAAGAAAGAGGGGGAAAAAAACAATTAAGGCTAGGTTAACATTAATGCACAACATACACTGTCACAATGATGCCAAGCCATTATTCACAATCACAATATCCCCCCCAGAAAACTATTTATTAACTTTTCGTGGTTCTCTGAAATATTTAATGGTGTCCTATTTTTATAACACATTTCTATTTTTTCATGGAACAAGTGTAAAATTGTCAAAATGTGATAAACGGCCTTTCTGTCTCTTTGCCTCTCCATGCCTCAGGCACACAGTGTGCTGGTGTTTTGTTTTTGTTTTTTCTTATTATTCATATTCCCACAAAAGCGCTTAATGTGTAAATCAGGAGGTCTCCTATGACAGAGGGGTTGCTGATCTGGTGGCTCAAGGCAGAGAAAAAGTCAAGGAAAGCATCATAAAATCCACACTGCCTGCCTGGAGCACAAAACCTCTGTGTTAAAACAAAATGGAATTGTCACCACAAATAAAGCATTATTTATTTAAGTCTGCATTTAATAATCAGACCATTCATAATATCTGCTCAAAATCAGCTGGGGGAGGTGGGGATGTACAGAGAAACAGCAGCATAAATAAATGGGTTTGGAGAAGATGTTTAGAATCCTTCCAACTGACCTGGAAGTATCCCTTGTCTTATTAGTGTTTAAGAGCCAATTTTCTATTAGTGTGTATCGTGGCATCGGGGCAAAACATCTGCTATAACAGCTTTGTGTACATATGCAAATTTTGTGTGCTTAGTGTAGTAAAATGTGCCATTGAAGTATGGTTGTTGTCATTGATAATCTTTTCCTCCCAACTTCGCCTTGTCATAACTGATTTATTAGAAGAAATTAAACTTAAATATTTTCCACTTACATTTTTAGCCCTGTGTAAATGTTATTTATATAGAACTTTTCACAGATAAAAGAAAAACACAAAGTGTTTTCAAGGTACAGCAATATAGATAAAATAATCCTATTATCAAGAATAATAATTAAAGGAGCTTGAGGCCGGATTGTGGCAGGATTTATGAAAAACATCCGTATACATTTTAAGTTTTCTAGTAATAATGTCAGATGAAGCGTTCCAAACCAAAAAGAATGATCCCTCTAGCGTATCTCTCCTTTGCCTTGAACAGGCTGTGTGCTCCAAAATGTGCTGCAATTCGGTCCCGAATTTCCCGCGCTGGGCTGCGGATGTGACGTCACATGACGCTGCATGCACGTTCTCCCCGTTCTTCCGTGCCGGCTTCACTGTTGGCTGCAGTCCCCCCAACGGCCGTCGTCTTGAAGGGTGGCGCTAGAGAGTCTCATTTCTTAAAAGGAGCCTCAAGCTCCTTTTAAAACAAAAAAAATTAAAAACAAAGTGTCATCATTACAGTGACGGGCTTGGTAGGTTATACTTAGCAAGCTATCACTGTGGTATGGTGTGGTTCACTACTTTTCCTGTTTCTCAAGTATCAATTAAATACATCTATCAATCAATGTGTTTTAGTATTTCAATTTTAAGTAATGGGGGTTGACAAAAGTGCCTTACAATAAAAATCAAATACTCACATGGACTATAAAACGTAAAAAAGAAGTGACAATGCATTTGAGCCAAATGCCATTCTGACTCGGTGGGTCTTTTAGGTTGGCTTTGAACAGAGGCAGGTCAATGAGGGTACTTGACTGAAGGGGAAGTATCTTCTACAGTCTGAGACGAGCAACCACAAAAGATCAATCAATCCACTTTTTCCACCTTGTCCGTGGAACCTCTTACAAGTGTTGGCCAGCTAAATGCAAAGCTCTGATGGGTTGATAAAAATTCAAAGGCATTCAGTTTTGCTTTCATTTAAACAGGACGTTTTGAGACAGCCATAGTTTAATGTCATCTTAGCATCTGTGAATGGATTCCAGTATACTTGATGAAACAGGCATACGTTGCAGATATATTTGCAGATCATTTGCATACTCATGAAAGGACACATTATGATAGGAAATTATTGCCCCTGATGTCAGCATGTATGAGGAAAATAGGGAGGGGTCCAAACTGGATTCCTGTGGCACACCAGAGTTCAAAGGGGCTGAAGTAAGGGAGGGGTTGTTTATCATAATGGATAAACTTGTTTGTCAAATAGGATCTGAACCACTGCAGCACAGATCCCTGCAGTCCAACCTGTTGTGCTGGATGATTTAGGACTGAGTGTTCAACAGTATCAAATGCTGCAGTGAGGTCCAGCATCACTAGCAGCACCCAGGAACAGAACGATGTCATTACTGACCTTCAGCTGAGTCCATCCAGTGTTGTGACAGGTTCTAAACTCTGATTTGAAATTTCTCAAAAGTATGATTTATTTTTTTCTGTTTTATTTCCCCCAGACAAGAGATTAACTGGTTGAGAACAACTTTTTCTAAAACCTTGAATAAAAAGGGTAAATGAGAGAGACTGGTCTAAAATTGGAGAGGACTGTAGGATCAAGGTTGGATTCCTTGAGCACAGGCCTCATCACAGTATGCTTAAAAATTGCTTTGTACAAATCCTAAACTAAGACAGTCGTTAATGAACGAAAGGGGACAAGGGCCCACTGCGTCAAAAGCCTGTTTTAGCAGTTGAGCTGGAATCGTGTTCAGAGGACAGTTGATTGGTCTCTACTCCACTTCTGATGGAAGCAATAAGAACACTGGCTCAAACACATTAAACGTAACGGAAGGCACAAGAGAAGAAAATGTATTGGGACTTTAAGAAGTGTTATTTATGTTCAACGTAAAAATTTATAAATGAAATACTGAAGAAAGTGATCACAGGATTGACATCTTTAAAAACATTAGAGGATGGATTTCTAACAGAAGGGATTTTGTTAAATAAAAGTATAGACCAGTTAGAGCTGGTCTACATACTGTACTTTAAGAAGCCATGAAGATAATAATTATTATTATTAATAATAATACTAATAATACATTTTATTTGTAATGCACTTTTAATTTAAAAAAATAACACATAGGTTTTATATAGAGCGAAAAGATGCTTTACAAGACAAGAGACAAACAACACACAATTAAACAACACAAAATGGATGGGGGTTGTTGTAAACTGTAGGCATGACGAAACAGGTGAGTTTTGAGGAGTGTTTTGAAGGATACTGAAGAGTGAGTTCTTTATATGAAAGGGGAGTGAGCTCCACAGGGTGGGGCTAGCAATGGAGAAGGCTTGATCCCCCAAGGTCCAGTGCTTGGATTTTGTAATGGGTGTGAGGAGGTTGGAGTCTGAAGAGCAGAGGTGGTGGGTGGGATGGTGGTGCTGCAGAAAGTTTGTGTGGTACGGAGGGGCCAGGTTATGGAGGGCTTTGTAAGTAATGAGCAAAACCTTGAAGTGGTTGCGCTGTTGTATGGGGAGCAAATGGAGCTGATGAAGAACGGGGGTTATGTTGTTTCTGGAGTGGGTGTGTATGAGGAGGCGGGCGGTGGAGTTTTGAACACAGAGTTTTTGTAAGTTAGAAAAGGGGAGTCCTGTCTATATGTCTACATTAAAACATTCTTGTTCATACTGCATTAATATATGCTAATTTTAAACTTTCATGCAAAAAGGGGGAATAAGTCAAATTTACAAAAACTGTATTTATTAAGCAGTTACTAAGCAGTGAGTGGCACAAACGTAAAAAGTGTAATTTCAAAACAGAAAGTGCACGTTGCATCTCTCTGACTCCCCGTCTGAAGAACATCTGCTAAGAACATCTTCTGGTCCTGGTTTTACCAGGATGAGCTGCTCTGAGCAGGAGGGGCCTTTAGAGCACCTTTATATTAAGACTAATTGTAGGTGTAGGGACTGCAATGTTTCATCCTTTCCACGTTTATTTTGCATCACTTTCACTTACTTTTAGAAATATGACGTCATATAGTCTTGTTTGACTTTGTTTCTATGCTAGTGAGTAATTTCATGTGGCCACATTTAAGCAACACTAGGTGACGTTTCTCAGCTCTGGAAGACAAAAAGGCTTGGGCTGCACGCGGACGCGTGTCGCACTGAGCGGCGCGCGTAGCAACCGCGCGGATGAACTCACGGCGCAAACAGGCAGTTTGGGAAAGTTAGCTGGAGTGGTCCCGGACAGCAGCGCCGACACCTGCAGCTGGGCAGGGGCGTATGACGATGCACGCAGTTGTTCTGGTGGTCATACAAGACTTTATTGCGGAGAGATTTGAGATGGTGGAAACAAGGGCAGAGGTGATAAATCTGGTGGTGAGGTAAATTGAGCATCGTCGGCATAACTGAGGAATGGAAGTCTGTGATGATGAATAATGAGTCCAAGGGGAAGCGTGTACAGGATAAACAGAAGGGGACCGAACACAAAGCCTTGAGGGACTCCGTGAGTGACCGGTGAGGTGTGGGAGGTGCAGTTGTTGATGAATATGAGTGAGATCTGTTAGAGAGATATGAGGTTAACCAGGAGAGAGCTGAACCAGAGATGCCGATATTCTGGAGACAGTGGAGGAGAATAGAGTGGTACCTGGGAACCGGAGTTTGAGGCAGGAGGAGGTCATTTGTGACTGAGCAGTGCGTTTTCTGTACAATGATTAGTGCAGAATCCAGACTGAAATGTTTTGAAGAGCTGAAGAGTAGGTGATGTTAAAGTTGAGAGGCAACCAAACATTCTAGAATTTTAGACGGGAAGGGAAGGTTAGATATACAGTAGGATGAAAGTTGTTGGGATTCTCTGGATCCAGGCTGGGTTATTTTAGTGCAGGTGGGATGGCAGCAATTTTGAAAGCAGAAGAAACTGTACCGGAGGTGAGAGAGGAGTTGATAATGTCCAGTGTCAGTGGGCTGAGGCAGGATTTCACAAGGGAATGATTGACGTGCCTCACTAATGTCATCCCCTGGCCACAACACAAGCGTAGAGTCAGCACCTAACCTAAGTTCTGAAGAAACTCTAGATGAAGCTTATTCTGGCAATGAAGACATGTGCCAACATTGAGACCTTGTTCCCCAAACCGCCACTAATGGAAACCTGCCTGTAGTCACTAATTATCCCAACAGAGCAATTCACTTTCAGAATGTGCCACCTACAGTTTCCAGAAGTAGAACAGGAGACACAGCGTCCAGATTTCAGGCTCCTCTCTTGTGTAACCAACTCCCAATTTGTGTTAAGGATCCTTGTTCATTCCTTGTTGTTTAAGACTGGGCTTAAAGTTAAAGATAAGAAGATAAAGGTAGTAGCAAACACACACTGCGTGTGTTTTGTGAGTGTGTGTTCAATAAAGGCACAATAAATTTGAATTATTTGCACATTATTGATGTAAGCACACTGTTTTTATTGCTGTGTGAGAAGATCAGATCAAATTTGGTTGAAATTTTGAGAACCAATTAATTCCAATAGTTCTCCATTCTTTCTCTTGCCACCGTAAAATGAATCGGATTAAACTGTATAGAGGTAAGGCAAGTTTATTTGTATAGCACAAGTCAACACGAGGTGATTAAAAGTACTGTACAGACATTAAATAAAATAAATAAAAAGCATGATTTAAAATTTAAACAAAAAAGAAAGAAATAATAATAGATCTTTACAAGGACATTAAAACATGAATAAAGAGCATGATTTTTAAAATTTAAACAAAAAAGAATAGATACAAATCTGATAAAAATCAGTAGTTAAAATATGATCCCGTTTCTATACAAGTTTAAAAGTAACTGCAGGTTTAGAGCTTTACTCAAATACAGCTGAGTACAGGTGATTCTTCAACCTGGATTTAAAATAGGAATATATATAAATTAATTATAGTGCACTGGAATTAATTGAAATTAAGCCAAAGTCAGGCTTAACAATGAATGCAGTCTAAAAGATTAAAAGCTTAAACAATATCCATTTCTTATCAGAAAAGTAAGGTTAAATCAACACTTGTATACACAAATAATGATTTAAAGGGTAACCTGCATGCCAGCAACAACAAGCTGAAGGTCACTTTTCCTGTTTGGAGTGTATGCTTTGTGGTTTCTTTAGACAGAGGTCATTGTAGCACATTGTTTTCTCAAAGGCATCCATCAAAGCCATCTCCTTTGGCATTGATTACCTTGGCTCATTAAGGAGCCCTCTGAAGAACACCATTGTCCCTCTTATCCCCCCATCCCTCTACACACATACCAAAAAAACAACCGTCACATGCACAGACCGCATGTGTTAAACTGAGTCACCTGGAAGAGAGGTTTTTCTTAATCTATAATAAATATGCATACCTTATTTTAATTACAGTAAAACACAGATAACAATATTATTTTTCTGACTCTTTGCACCAGTCATTAGAATCTTTTTTATCACTCAATAGAACAGGGACAATGTTACTTCTAAATGTGTGGGAAGCTTAAAAAACAAAACAAAAGTTAAAGGATCACAATAATTCTAAATGTTATTATATATTCAAGATTTTTAATTTAGGATAGAGCAGCTGAGGATTACATCCAACAAGTTTTAACCAAATCTTGTATGTATGTACATTGCAGATTTAGAAAATAGAGGCAGAACTTTTTTTTTTTAATTTAAAATCCAAACCCGGACTTCTTTTAAATCAATAATGCCAGTGATGCCTGATTGCTTTCTGAAAGAAATGCAATTGAATGGTGACTTCAATGCTTCTCGAATCAATGCTACTTGTCGATCCAGGAAATTACATGTGTCGTGAAACCTGAAACCGTATCAAGACAGGAATTTACTGTCAATGACATTTGTTTAAGAGGAAATTGTTTCCATTTTCATGCTTTCTGAATTCTGGAGCACTCCTGTTGACTTTTAAGATATTAATAGTAATGCTAGGATCCAAGTAAGATGCTGAAATTAAGACAACTTCAAAACCCATCAACATAAATTTAAAAAATAGAGGCAATTTACTTTGATCCACTTCAGTGGAGTCTGTAGATTAAAGCTGTATTGACTGTGACCCCAATGTTTGACTTTGAGTTGGGAGGTATGGATATTCTAAGTACCATATTAGGTTTTGGCAGAACCAGCTCAATTTGACATAGCTCAAGGAGAAAGAATTAGAACTGGCAAGAGATGAGCTAGAAAGTAGGTTCAAATATTTTAGGAAGCTGGGAGAAAGGTGTGTCACAGAATACTGTCAAGGGGCAGGTATTTTTAGACCGAGATACCACAGTTCAGTGCCACTACTACATGAAGGATTGTAGGGCTACAGAGAACTGTATGAAAAAAGCATGGTGGACACAGGAAAGGAAGACAGACAGTGACAGAAACAGGACAGAGAGCATGACTAATAATACATTGTCATTGAGGAAACCTTTGGCATGACTGAAGCATCTGAATTTAACACTCAAGATAACCTCAGATATCATGCAAGTAATTTCTTTAGAACAATACTGGGCTATGATGGGTAAAAGTACAGATAATTATAATTTATATAAACAAGCTCAGTGTTTCCCCTGGAATTTTTTTCATGCCCGGTGGTACCCACCGAAAAAATCCTAAACAGACGAGGCGCGTGGGAGGGCATATTGGACATGTAGCAATATAACAAAGTTTAACATTAAAAATCATTGTAGGCCTATATTGCTGAATGATATCACTTCAATGAAATAATTAGATTTAATCTAACCTTTAACCAAAGTGTCATGGGCCTGAAAGGTCTGACCCATATGAGCATTGAGCACATCTTTTCTAGATATTTCAGAGGGATCTCTATGAAAACCCTCTGGTCATCTTTTAACGGCTGCTTGTGCTGACGGCATATGTGACAAAACATCCCTATTCACAATTGAGATTATATCAGTTATAAATAATTTAAACATTGTAGATTTGTTTTACCCGTTTTGTTATAACAGAGTTACATGCATTTGACTGGGGGAAAAATTAACCTTTAGTGGTTCTAGTGGAAAGACAATCTATTGTCTATGTTATGTTCATCATTATTGCTTACCAAAAAAAGAAGCTCAATCAGAACAAAAATGTAAGCTAAACAACAAATTGGAAATGTACCATGGGGACTGTGGTACAACCAAGGGCTGTATTTATGGTTATTACGCCATTTGGGATCCCAGCCAGATGTTTAAATGCGTTGTTTTTTACTGGGTCACCAGTCGGACCGGTGTCAGCGACGGTAAAAGCTGATTTATGGTCGGGGGTACACCAACGCAGAGCCTACAGCGTAGGGTACACGGCGACGCGCACGTACGGTGCGTGTCTCCGCGTACCCTACGCCGTTGGTGTACCGCAGAACCATAAATCAGCCTTGACGCTCATGCATGGCTGGCACTAGGACCCCGCGTACGCCTGGTGCGTCGTCGGGCGGTGTTTTCCTTCATGCTTCCCTGCAGCGTCTCATGCAAACACAAACACACGGACCTGCAGAAACATTTCTTTATATCATGTTGTCCGTCGCCCGCGATATTTTTTCTTTTTTTTTTGACTAGCTACAAACTCTATACATCCCATAATATATAATAATATGCCGGCGCTCTCAGCAGCGTTACTAGGCAACGAAGCAGGTTGACTCCCGTTGCAGAACAGCGCTGCGTAAAGGCTCCTAAACGTAAATGATCATTGATTTTTTTTTTTTTTAGGCCTGGCGGGGGGTCTCGTTGGCCTGGCGGCCCCGCCAGGCCTATATAGTGCTAGGGGAAACACTGAAGCTTATGGGAAATTAAACCAGGTAAGAATGCTTTAAAGAAGCACATTATAACTATTTTTTAACAAATTTAAATAATTCCAAATTTACAAATTAAAAATAGTGTAAATATTCAATCTCTAACTCAATTTGTGTGTGTGTGTGTGTGTGTGTGTGTGTGTGTGTGTGTGTGTGTGTGTGTGTGTGTGTGTGTGTGTGTGTGTGTGTGTGTGTGTGTGTGTGTGTGTGTGTGTGTGTGTGTGTGTGTGTGTGTGTGTGTGTGTGTGTGTGTGTGTGTGTGTGATATATAGCCTATACACATATGATGTATACAGACAAACATTGTTATATATCCTCTTCCTCTGTTCTTTTCAATATTCTTTTGAGTTATGAATGGTGCTTTGAGTCAGCATTGATTGTTATCAGCTCATATTAACTTGCTAAATATCCAAAACATAATCAGTAATCCCTATGAAGGCCAATTGATAAATTTTTCCCCAGAATGAAGAGGAAAACTAGATTTTATTTGTGTCTATGTGACACTATAGATCTTTCATTATCATGGTAGCATAAGAACAAGCATTTTGAACAGTGAAGAAAGCTATATTAAACACAGATCACAGATTTGTGAACATTGTACTATTCACTCAGTGTATTCTGTTAACCAAATGTTTTAGTTCGGTTAACAAAACTGTGATGAGTTTCTCGGTCAGTGTTAATCTGACTCACATTAGCAGTGGACATGCTCATCTCACTCACTCACTCATCTTCTCCCGCTTATCCGTTACCGGGTCGCGGGGGCAGCAGCCTCAGCAGGGATGCCCAGACTTCCCTCACCCCAGACACCTCCTCCAGCTCTTCCGGGGGGAGTCCGAGGCGTTCCCAGGCCAGCCGAGAGACATAGTCTCTCCAGCGTGTCCTGGGTCTTCCCCGGGGTCTCCTCCCGGTGGGACATGCCTGGAACACCTCCCTAGGGAGGCGTCCAGGGGGCATCCGGTACAGATGCCCAAGCCACCTCAGCTGACTCCTCTCAATGTGGAGGAGTAGCGGCTCGACTCCGAGCTCCTCCCGGGTGACCGAACTCCTCACCCTATCTCTAAGGGAGCGTCCAGCCACCCTGCGGAGGAAACTCATCTCGGCCGCTTGTATCCGCGATCTTGTCCTTTCGGTCACTACCCAAAGTTCATGACCATAGGTGAGGGTAGGGGCGTAGATTGACCGGTAAATCGAGAGCTTCGCCTTTCGACTCAGCTCCCTCTTTACCACGACGGTCCAGTACATCGACCGCATTACTGCGGACGCTACACCGATCCGCCTGTCAATCTCACGCTCCATTGTTCCCTCACTCGTGAACAAGATCCCGAGATACTTGAACTCCTCCACCTGAGGCAGGACTTCTCCACCCACCCGGAGAAGGCATGCCACCCTTTTCCGGTCGAGAACCATGGCCTCGGTCTTGGAGGTGCTGATTCTCATCCCTGCCGCGTCGCACTCGGCCGCAAACCGCCCCAGCACATGCTGGAGGTCCCGGTCTGATGAAGCCAACAGGACAACATCATCTGCAAAAAGCAGAGATGAAATCCTGAGGTCCCCAAACCGGATCCCCTCCGGCCCCTGGCTGCGCCTAGAAATCCTGTCCATAAAAATTATGAACAGGACCGGTGACAAAGGGCAGCCCTGCCGGAGTCCAACATGCACCGGGAACAAGTCTGACTTACTGCCGGCAATGCGAACCAGACTCCTGCTTCGATCATACAGAGACCGGACAGCCCTTAGTAGAGGGCCCCGGACTCCATACTCACTCAGCACCCCCCACAGAATGGCACGAGGGACACGGTCAAATGCCTTCTCCAGATCCACAAAACACATGTAGACTGGTTGGGCAAATTCCCATGAACCCTCGAGCACCCTGCGGAGGGTATAGAGCTGGTCCAGTGTTCCACGACCGGGACGAAAACCGCATTGTTCCTCCTGAATCCGAGGTTCGACTATCGGCCGTAATCTCCTCTCCAGTACCCTGGCGTAGACTTTCCCCGGGAGGCTGAGAAGTGTGATCCCCCTGTAGTTGGAACACACTCTCCGGTCCCCCTTTTTAAACAGAGGGACCACCACCCCGGTTTGCCACCCCAGCGGTACTGTCCCCTTCCTCCATGCAATGTCGCAGAGGCGTGTCAGCCAAGACAGCCCTACGACATCCAGAGACTTGAGGTACTCAGGGCGAATCTCATCCACCCCCGGTGCCCGGCCACCGAGGAGCTTACGAACCACCTCGGTGACCTCGGCTTGGGTGATGGATGAGCACGCCTCCGAGCCCCAACCCTCTGCTTCCACAGTGGAAGGCATGTCAGTCGGGTTAAGGAGATCCTCAAAGTATTCCTTCCACCGTCCGACAATGTCCCCAGTCGAGGTCAACAGCTCCCCACCAGCACCATAAATGGTGCCGGCAGAGTACTGCTTCCCCCTTCTGAGGCGCCGAACGGTCCTCCAGAATTTCCTCGAGGCCGACCGAAAGTCCTCCTCCATGGCCTCCCCGAACTCCTCCCAGACCCGAGTTTTTGCCTCCAAGACTGCCCGAGCCGCGGCCCGCTTGGCCTGCCGGTACCTATCTACTGCGTCAGGAGTCCCACCGGCCAACATAGCCCGGTAGGACTACTCCTTCAGTCTGACGGCATCCTGTACTTCCGGTGTCCACCACCGGGTTCTAGGATTGCCGCCACGACAGGCACCGGAGACCTTGCGTCCACAGCTTCGAGCCGCCGCGTTGACAATGGAGGCAGAGAACATGGTCCACTCGGACTCGATGTCCCCCGCCTCCCCCGGGATCCGAGAGAAGCTCTCCCGGAGGTGGGAGTTGAAGATGTCCCTGACAGAGGGCTCAGCCAGACGTTCCCAACAGACCCTCACAATCCGTTTGGGTCTGCCCGGTCTGTCCAACCTCCTCCTCCGCCAGCGCATCCAACTCACCACCAGGTGGTGATCAGTTGACAGCTCAGCCCCTCTCTTCACCCGAGTGTCCAGGACATGCGGCCGAAGGTCAGATGAAACGACAACAAAGTCGATCATTGACCTCCGGCCTAGGGTGTCCAGTGGACATGCACAGATCCCATATGTTTAACTGAAAATGATGAATGTTTCAACAACTGTTAATGGAAGTGGGGAGAGGGTTTTGGGAGCTCATTTGTCGGTATCAGGTGACGTAGTCCTGAAAACACATTAATGGTACACTCAGAGCAGGAGTATTAAACAACCTAACATTTGCCTGTTCATAAGAATAGAACGAAATCAAATGTAAAATGCTTTATTACCTTATAATTAACTCTTAATGTGTTGTGAACACATATAGCTTTAAAGGGGACCTATTATGAAAAACGTTTTTTCTTGTCTTAACATATATAAAGTGGTCTCCCCTCACCCTGCCAACACAGGAAAGATGAAATCCGATGAATTTTCTTCAGGGTCTGTACCCCCCGCCCGGCTGAATCTTCCAGTGTCATGTGACTTCTACGAGCAGTTCAGAATCAGCTCCTGTCCTTAAGTAAGGACAGGAGCAGATTTCCATAGGTCGGCCTCAGCTGCTGAAACCACGCCCACAACTCTCTCCGCCGGCTGGAGCGTTCGCCATTGTTTGGAAGCGGTAGCTGTTTCCACCGGTTTCCACAGCGAGGGACAGTTAAAATGAGGTTTTGCATCGACATTTACCCTCATAAAAGGATCAGTACCAACAGCACGGACCCGACAACTGCACATGAGTCAGCGGTAAGTGACGTTATTTTTTGATGTTATTTATATTCGTCTACAAGTATGATCTTTGCATGGGCTAAGTATTTAGCTTAGCTCCGTAGCACCGGAGGCCACACACCGGACCGGACCGGTGAGGAGCCCCGGGCCCCGGTGGCTCCACTGTGGGAGCACTGTGTTCCCTAACGGAGTGTTAGGGAACACCGGATCTCTATTAGTACCGTAATACATTTTTCTTCTGTTCATGGTTTCAGATCTTCCAAGCAATGCACCTGAAGCTGTTCAACGACACCTCCAGAAGACGCACAGTCCTTCCTTGAGCCAGCAATAGTGCATACATGTTATTTATATACAACTTATGTTTTATTTTTTTAACAATAAAGTTGCCATTTGTGAAAATTCAGTGTTGTGATTTCTTGTAACATATGAAATGATGAGGAATCTGAGTGAATAACTGTGGTGTACCTGTTTAGAATTCACTTAAATCTTCCTGTGTGAAGACGAGGTGACCTGGTCAGGGAACTAAAGGCTGATTTATGGTTCCGCGTTACACCAACGCAGAGCCTATGGCGTAGGGTACGCGTTGATTTCACGCAGAACCGTAAATCAGGCTTTAAGATCCGTTTCCACCGTGTAACTGAATGAGAGCGTCCGACTAACGCGTCGAGCTGCGTGACATCGGACGCTCTCTGTCCACACTGAAACCGTTAAACTAGCGGCCAGTTAGGACAGTCCAATACAAAAAAAATAAAGCAATGGAATTTATTTTGTCGCAGAAGCTCCCTCGCATGGGACAGGCTTTGTGTACGCAACCGGCTGCTCTGGCCGGAGCGAGGCTTTGTCTCCTCCCCTGCTACACGTCATTCAAGCAGCCAATCAGCGCAGAGCCTCATTATCATAGCCTCCCCGCCCCTCAGAATCACTCACAGAAAAGAGGTTAGAAGCTGTAAAACTAGAGACATGACCCACAGGCTGAATTTCTGTTTTATGTAGAAAAAACAAGCTTTAGATTGTTTTTAAGACATTCAAGGTCTGTTTAAAATATACATTAAATGCGATAATAGGTCCCCTTTAATGCTAATGTTTTTGTTTTGATTTTTTTGATTATTAGTGTTGGTTAAAGCTAGTTTCAGTAATCATGATCAGAAACTGGTCAAAAAGAAAAAACACTCGTGTTAGTTACATGTGTGGGTCCAGATGCATGCTTTTCTCAATCAATTTGCAATCAATTTGCAATCTGATTAAATACTTGGAGTCTCTTTTTAAGGGCTCAGTTTCCCCATTACTTTAAGTAGGATGACATTATTTTTAGTAAATGTGTCTTACATTTTGCATGACAACCAGTTATGTCAGAAAACCTCAGCGATTTCATAATGGCAAAATAAAATGTGCAGAATCAAGTTACAGAAATGAGAAATATTGAACAGGTATCAATCTCCAGTGACTTGCAGTGTCTCATTATGTGCCCCCAACAATGCCCAAGGGCCTCATTTTAACGAGTGCTGATATGAACTTGTGTGGCTCTGAAAGACATTGTGAGCACAAACACACTTAGACAGTGATGTGCTGCATATTTTCCTTAAAGCTGATCCCACATGAGGATTATACGCTCTAAGTAATGTGATTCCCAGATGTCAAAGCCAGTGATTGTTTTCATGTCTCAGTGAAAAAGCCAGTGGTCCTGGGAAAACAGTCATTAACATGCTGCTCTATTAGAATGCATTGTCCCCGCTCACCGTCTGTCCCTCATCCCACCTACAGTGCCTTCATGCTGTGCAGGGAAATCATGGCACTTGGAGATTTTTCTTGATTTGTTTTCTAAATTTGATATAAGGTTTAGACATCAATATCATTACCTGATACATTTACCTCAGAGTTGGTTATAGTTTGCCATTTAATAAACAGTTAAGCAAGAATAAATAAATAAAAAAAAGTTCAATAAATAAAGACATGTTTTTTTTTCCATAGTTTATTGAATTCTGAGGTTTCTACACTGTATCTAAGATTTTCCTTGGACTGCACTCTCCTGGATAAAGATCTTTTGTTCATGAAATCTGCTTGAGCCACTCAGTCTTCCAATTACCACTGGCACCACTATACTTTCCGTGTCTTCTATTCCTCTTTTTTTATTTTTTGTTTTGATTACCACTGCCTTCAACTTTTGACAACCACAATATCTGGTTGGTCAGCCATCACCCATTCATCAGTTTGCATATTGCAGGATCTTTTATCTTTCACTCTCTTCAGTCATATCTCCCATCCTGTTTTAAAAAACAAAACAAAAAAAACTTCCATCCCGAGTGTGGGACTTCCAATTCATACTCGTTATAAATATCCCTAGAAACCATTCCAACTATTTGGTTATGGATGTACACTGTACCCGCATGCATCTCAACACTCTGCTTTAAGTGGCTTTCACATTCACTTTTCCCCAGCCTTACTCCTTTCTTGAAGTCTTGTTTAGTACCGGAATACAGCTTGAGGTCAACCATTTAGAGGGTTAGGGTTAGGCTGATTAAAACGTTCAAAGCATTCCTGAGCCTTGTTGCTTCATCAGAGTGACATCCGTATTTATTTTTCAGTCTCTTGCATACAAACATACAGCAAATACAGGAACATGGCTTTATTAAACCTACATTAAATGGAATCTGATCAAAATCTGAGGCCACACTAAATACTGACTTTTGCTTGTCAAGTCAAATTTTTCAAATCATGGTTTTGTTTTGGGTAAGAATATAAACTGATGTGGGTTGTTCTATGACCTAAGACCTACTACCATCAGAGCATTTTTTTATGATTTTATCTCAAGGATACTGAAAAAATAAGTGTGGGTGGTCATTACATTTTGATAAAACAACAAGATTAGAGCTGCTTGGGACTAGAGTGAGTAATAGCAAAGAGAGAGGTTTATGTAAACCTCGTAAGCCATAGGGGGTAGTGTACTTTGAGTTTTTGTCACATTCTACAGCTAAACTTGAAAGTTTTTTATTTTAAGACACACCACAACCCATTTATTATAGCAACAATTAGCAGAAATCCACTCCCAGTTCCTCCTCTGGAGTATATCTCCCTAATTAATGACTTAATTAAAAACACTTGTGGGATTATGAAAAGGGTCATATTTGTCCCTTTTCAATCAAAGATATCCTATGTGGGTGCCGTGGAGAGCAGCAAAAGTGCGGTAGTGTTTAAAAAAAATCACCCAATACTGTGAGTAATATAATAATAATATAATTCATTCATTTTTTTGAGTTACTAATTTACATTTTCATTACACAACAAATAAGATAATTAATCAGTTTACTAATTTAATTAATTGAACTACAACAGTTCAATTATCCCTGCATTCAGTGTTATCACAATAACTGTGTGCTGATTCCTGTAGGGTCTCAAACACTGAAGATTTGAAATTCTGCAATTAGTGTGGTATAGTGTTATGGTTTACTGTAATTTGGTTTGGTTTTTAAAGGGGACCTACTATGAAAAACTGTTTTTTCTTGCTTTAACATATATAAAGTGGTCTCCCCTCACCCTGCCAACACAAAGAAGATGGAAAGCCACCAAATTCTGCAGTGTCTGTACAGCCCGCCGGCTGAATCTTCCAGTGTCATGTGACTTCTACGAGCCGTTCAGATTTCCATAGGTCGGCCTCCGATGCTGAAACCGCGCCCACAACTAACCCCGCTGGCCGGAACGTCCGCCATTGTTTAGAAGCGTATAAGTGTATCGTGGCTGTTTGAACAACAAGGGACAGTAAAAATTAGGTTTTGCATCGACACTTACCCTCATAAAAGGATCAGTTCCGACAGCACGGACCCGGCAACTGCACACGAGTCAGCGGTAAGTGATGTTATTTTTTTATGTTATTTATATTCGTCTACAAGTATGATCTTTGCATGGGCTAAGTATTTAGCTTAGCTCCGGTGTTACTCCGTGTTACGAAGCTCTATTAGTACCGTAATAAATTTTTTTTCTGTTTATGGTTTCAGATCTTCCAAGCAATGCAGGTGAAGCTGTTCAACACCTTCAGAAGATGCACGGTCCTTCCTTGAGCCAGCAATATGGCATAAATGTTATTTATATACAACTTATGTTATTTCATTTTTTTTTAACAATAAAGTTGCCATTTGTGAAGATTCAGTGTTGTGATTTCTTTACAGTTAACATGATTCATTTGTCTTGTAACATATGAAATGAGGAATCGGAGTAAAGAACTGTGGTGTAACTGTTTAGAATTCAATTAAATCTTCCTGTGCGAAGACGAGGTGACTAAAGGCTGATTTATGGTTCCGCGTTACACCAACGCAGAGCCTACGGCGTAGGGTACGCGTTGATTTAACGCAGAACCGTAATTCAGGCTTAAGATCCGTTTACACCGTGTCATAACTGAAACTAAGGGGCACGGTGGCGCAGGTAGTGCAGCCGTCTCACAGCAAGAAGGTCCTGGGTTCGATTCCCGCTGGACGCTGTGGGCGCTGAAGTGCGTGTTAGTTCCCCCATGACTTCAGTGCCCACACCCTGGTTGGGGTTGGCGAAAGGGCCTTTCTGTGTGGAGTTTGCATGTTCTCCCTGTGTTCCCTTGGGTAGCTAATGTGAGCTACCCTCACAAAAACACGCAACAGTCCTGGCCTATACATGCCCCCTCTGGCCAACCGGGGCGCCAGAGTGGGGAGGATCCGGCCGGAATAACGTGATCCGACCACGCGCTACGTCCGGCCGGAGAAGCCCCACCCTGTCTGGTGAAAAGATGCGGCCTGCTCACTCCTCAAGTTAAGGAGGAGACCTGAGCTCAGTGCAGGGCCCTCCCGGGGTTGGTAGAGGATGGCAATGCCCAGGACTGTCACTTAGGTAGGAGCACTGGGTGAAAAAATGGGGGAAAAAAAACGGGATAAAAATATTTAAAAAAACGTCCGACTATCGCGTCGAGCTGCGTGACATCGGACGCTCTCTGTCCACACTGAAACCGTTAAACTTGCGGCCAGTTAGGACAGCCAATAGAAAATAAAGCAATGGAATTGATTTTGTCACTGAAGTTCGATCGCATCGCATGGGACATGGTTTAATAGTTTACGCAGCCGGCTGCTGTTCTGCCCAGAGAGAGGCTTCCTGCCCTCCCCTGCTACACGTCATTCAGGCAGCCAATCAGCGCTAAGCCTCATTATCATAGCCTCCCCGCCCCTCAGAATCCCTCATAGAGATGGTTGGAAGCGGTAAAAGTAGGTTGATATTCTAATACCGAGGCTGCTTTGCTTTACCAATCTGTCCACATCAGTCTCCATCCTACGTGTGTGTGTGTGTGTGTGTGTGTGTGTGTGTGTGTGTGTGTGTGTGTGTGTGTGTGTTCTAACTAAGGTCACTTGAAGCTGAAACTCTGATCTAACCCGGCAACAAAAAAATGTATCTTCTGTTTGGCTGATAGGTTGGTTACTCCAGACAGCTGATCTGCGCAGAGAACTCAGTGCACAGTAGTGGAATCTACCTTCGACTTGTATGTAAATGGGCTGTTGGAATTACTATGAAGTGAAGTTAATTTTCAGCGTGAAAAATACCACTCGTGGTTGTGTGCAGAGCCTGCTCAAGTATGAGCATACAGTATGTGCAGTGTATGAGTAGGGGTGGCCTGAGTGAGTGTACGAATTCCGGCCAGAATTTTTGTCCCATTGGCCCTGTATCTACCATTAATTTATTGTGACACTACCATTACAAAACAGTGTATAATTCAATAAATCCTTTTCATGACAGTTGTTTATCATGCAATTGTAATTTTAGCACAAAATGGTCTGTACAGCAGCATGGCTATCATGTTCTTGAACGGTTATGGCCATGAGATGGTACTTCTGAAACTGGTATTTTCACTATATGGATAAAGGGCTCTATGCAGATCAAATGAGCAATTTATGTGATGAGGCACTTTCTCTGATCCTCCCAAATCGGCTGCTTAGCATCAATTGTACAGGGACCAGAACTCAGATATCTGTACTTTTCAGCTCCATAGAACCATTAAATGCATGAAATGTACAGCGATCCAGACTCACTAGTCTGACCATTTCGAGTCCACCATCCATATTCTTGTAATGGACTTTTTAATAGACAAGTCTTTAATTCGGAACATAGCCATGATATTGATGGGTTTCAACAAACACCCGTTACCCTGTGCTAATTAACAATGGAAAGCAAAAATTCTTAAGGAAACTTTACAACATTAAAAGTTGAAAATAGATAAATACTAAACTAATAATGTATTTAAAATCTGGTAGTTAACAAGACTTTTCTTCCTACCACTAATAATCAGTGTATTCTATGCAGAATCGTATATTTTAATGTCTTTTAGAACCCTTATGACCACATTTAGAAATGTTGGGCTCACTGACAATGCTTAAAGTCAGATGAAGTGGTATACTACTGGAGAGGCCAAAATCTCATGAGACAGCTGAAGGGAACATAACTTTTCTCTATCTGAAGCAAGACGAGTCACTTTGTTTTTATCTGTTCAATGTCGTTGCCCTAGTCTCTCATTGGCTAATCAATGAAACCCAAGAGGGCTCATCAGGCACCAAGGAATGTCAGCCAAAAGTCTTTGATCTGCTGACCTTCATCCGCTTTGCTCTAGCAAAAATACTATAGAGAGTGATCCATGTTTGCATGCTTTTAATGGGCCCCGGAGGACCTTGTTGACAGTCCTTTGGTATCCACAGGGTTGTTCTAAGTGTGCAGCATAGCCTTGAAAACCTTTGTAAATTTGCGTCTGACATCACCCCCCTGAAAGCCCCTGCACTACCGTGCTAGAAATGGAGGATAAGTCAAATATGAAAGTATCTAATACTAATTTCTTCAAATTACACACCAAACTGCGAAGATGACAGTAACGTCTGTAAAGGGAAATGCAAGGAAATACACAACTGCTGTTGTTTTTTTTTTATGGCTATAAAAAAATTGAAAAGATGAATCCCAGTATGATGGGTGCAAAACATGTTTGTTGACTATAGGCCCTGTGAGTGTGTCTATGCTCTGATGTTGAAATGGTATTATGGCTGAGATGGAGAAACTGATATAGTTCTCTGAGGCATCCATTTATCTTAATCTAGAATGACCCAAATCTTCAACATCCCCTGCTATACAGTCTTTCCCTCTAAAAATGAATTTCATACTCCATCCTCGCATGTACCATTCTCCTTATAACTGCAATTGATGACTAACCTTTTTAATCGTCCACCATATTCACTCACAGCAAGAGCACAATCCCTGTTGTCTGTGAGGAAGCACTAAAAAGTTGCAATGCCTCTTTATGAAGCTGAGGAGGAGACTAAGCTTATTCAAGCATGTTACCAAAGAGTAATCTATAACAAGAGTATGAGTCTGACATCCTGACACTGTGGGCAGATAGAGTAAGTAAATCAAAAAAGCCACCCCTTACCCCCCCACCCTTTTCCCCCCAACTTCCAGCTGGCAAACTCACTCATCTTATGACCAGGACTACTTGTCATCATATATGGGAAAAATTAATTCCCAAATTTACCAGAATGTCTTATAGGATAACATTAGGTTAGCTTTCTGTTTCACATAACATGTCCTACAAATGTGTCTGAAAAGAAAAAGAAAAATGGTCAGAAATGTTTCCTGAACATGCATTTCAGATACAGAACGACCAAAAGAGCTAACACGAAAATATTACTGCTAAATCAAGGTTCAACTGAGATCAACTCCAAGCGTTCACTTACTTTTTACACCAGCATTGTAAATGTTTAATGAGTGTGTTATAATGAAAAAACAAGACATTATAATGCTCAGCTTAAGTACACTGTGTTTGTTTATTAATGTGACTTAGATGAAGTGCAGATCACATTTTATAATGGATTACAGAAAACTAGTAAATTACAAGGTGCTCCTCTGTGCTTGCTAAACAACAAAAAACATACTGCTTAACAAAGGTCAAAGGAAAATACATGTTTTGCCTTCCTTTACTCCACTACTGTCTTTGTGAATTTTGGAACCAACTAAATGCACATAATTTAAGTAAGGAAATACGTACATAGTATAAATATACCAGAAGCAACGGAATAAATGTAAAGACATATGGCATTCCAAATGCAGTGCACACAAAATCGTAATAAGACAACACCAGGACAGCAAGCATGAAACAAGGACTGATAAAGGAAAGTTAAAAAATACACAGACACAAAAGGCATTGTTTGTAGAACAATTGAGTAAAAAAAAGCCAATAGTGACTCAGAAATGACGAGGATAAAAAAGCAGAGGTTGGAACACTCACCGCGGGTAGCAATGACACTCTGGTGAGTGAGTAATGAACAGCGGGGAGTATACAGTACATACTACACTAAGGGGAGTAATGAACTGAGTCACCACAGCTGGTGAGGAGAAAGTTGTGAGGTGGACGTGGAAGTCAAATCAAATGAGATGCAGAAAACCAAGTGCTCCAAGAATAAATTGTAAATGGTCTGCACATAGTGCCTTTATAACCCTGTGACGATTCTACAACACACCTCTCAATGTGTTGCAATTCACACAAACACACTGATAATGTGCTTCTTAATCGTTTATCCTTCTGAATATACAGCACATGTTTTGGCTCTACAGCCATGGTCCACTGAGCATAAAGGGGTCAATGTAGGGTTCTGTGTCCTGCTCAAGGGGCCGGTGATCAATCTGCCAGCATTACAGTTGGTTTATTCTTCTGCTCAAAATCACTCTTATTAAGACACCAAAGGTAATAAGGCTTTTTTGATGTTCACAGCAAAATATTTCAGCAGTCATTAGCAATTTCCTTGCAGTGTAGCTGGAGTCATGCCAGCGGGCTTGACTGTTGGGCTGTTGGACATCTCCTGCATCAATGAAGCTTATCTTCCACTGTTTCTCATTATTTCTTTGTAATTCAGTTGCTGACTTTAAATCAATGAAAACTGAAGGATGGAATAGAGTTGTTATTTAATGATCTAAAAGTTTTCAGTCAGATGTATGCATTGTGCATTGGTGGGAATTGAATAAAAAAATTAAGAAAAATCAACTTACGATAGATAGCATTAGTCTTACAATGTTGCAATATAAATCATGTTGAAGACTGTAACCATCCAAGAACGAGGTGTTTAACAGAGCAGAGGCATCTTTTTTCCTTGACTACAATTTAAGGATACATTTTATATATAATGGGGCTGTGCAACACCACTGATGAGGACCGGCTCCTATCATTATCAGATACACAACATGTTAGTTGCAGAATCCAATTACTAATTTTGAATATCCTGGATAAAAATAAACACAATCTAGGCCTCTTTCCAGGGTCACTTTCCTATGCATTAATCTTCCTTGCCAGAGGGAGCAGCTGGAGCTAATCTGGATCTTAGTAACCAACATTTTTTGCCCAATCCCTGCATTCCAAATATTCAAACATTTTGCATTCCTGCTCTGATTGTTGCCCAAGAACTTGGTGAGCTTCCTGTCCATGATGCTATCCAACATTTGCCCAATGCAGAGCGGATCTTGACTCAATCATTAAAGTAAACGGTTACATACAATAAAAAAGAAAGCAGGCAGACTTCTTAGTCTGGAAAATTACATTTGTCGTCAATTTTGTGCATTGGCCTCTGTTTTATATAACAACTTTTGCTCAGTGGGGTGTTTTGTCTTTTTTTGCTTCATTTGATTCAGAATTAGCAGAATAAGAAAATCTCCTTTACAGTTGCCATGTTTGTTTATTAGCGGTTGACTTGTCCCATCTCCCAGGTGGAACGGTTGCTTAACAACCACGCAAATGATGTACAGATGAATGTAGGGTAGTGATGGAAATGCTTGGAATGGACAGATGTACAAAAAAGTAGCAGGAATTAGGCTTTAGATGGAATGCTTTACTTACCACCTCGTGTGTGTGTGTGTGTGTGTGTGTGTGTGTGTGTGTGTGTGTGTGTGTGTGTGTGTGTGTGTGTGTGTGTGTGTGTGTGTGTGTGTGTGTGTGTGTGTGTGTGTGTGTGTGTGTGTGTGTGTGTGTGTGTGTGTGTGTGTGTGTGTGTGTGTGTGATATTTTACCGTTCACGATAAACCGTCAAAAAAAAATTCCCCACGGTAAGAATTTGTCATCTTGCGGTAAAAACGATAAATTCCCGTTGATGACGTTTTTGTGTAGAGCCGGATTTATGGTTCTGCGTTAAATCCACGCACAACGTACGTGAAGGAAGGAAGGATATGAGCCTGAAAGAAAGAAATGAGACAGACAGACAGACAGACAAATTCTGGTTGTTTAGGTTTTTGTGTAACAAACATGGCGGATCTGAGTCATTACAGTTTTGCAGTACAGGTGGACTCATTTAATTGGTTTTTATTAATTCAGTTTAATTGGTGTAGTTTAGTAGCATTTACTATTCTTTTAGAGCAGTGTTTTGGGGGCTCCAAAGACTGAATGTGGTGATAGATTTATAGTTACAAAGGTGGAGTTGAATTGGTATTTTTTTTATCGTCATATTAATCGTTATCGGGATAAATGCCAGAAATTATCGTGATACATTTTTTAGTCCATACCGCCCATCCCTAATGTGTGTGTGTGTGTGTGTGTGTGTGTATATATATATATATATATATATATATATATATATATATATATATATATATATATATATATATATATATATATATGAGGAGGTAAGGAAAGCATTCACTCTAAAGCCTCATGCAAAAACGCCGTTGCAGAATTGACCCTATTAAAACTGTGAGGAGCAAGTCAATCTGTTTCAGATCAGAAGCGATTCATAGAAAAATGAGAAATGTTTTAGAACAACTTCCATTTCTACCAATAATAAATAAAATGACAGTTGGTTGTCATACACAAAACAAATGGACACGCAGCCTGTTGGTGGATGAAGTCTTGTGGCAGTATAGCTTTTTCCAAAGCAACTCTTTTATGTGGATATCTTTTGTGTTTGTGCCTCCATTGTCCTCTCAAACTGTCCACATTAAAACCGAGAGCACATTTTTTCCGTTTGGCTCTATTGTCAATCTGATCAGAACACAGAAAATCTGCCAGTCTTAATTTGTCAGTGTTTGTCAGTATTTAGCTTGAAATGAACCCTTTCAAACTACATTTCATCATGTGTTGGTGTATATTTTGGGTGTGACATGCTTCCCAACACCTGCTGTTCAGATGACCAAACATCATGTGATTGACACATATCTGTGTTCACCAGCATTAATCCTGAACACCATACCATGTTGGAGTAACTTTGCTTCAGTGTTAGATAACTTATTATAGTAAAAGTGTTCAAATAACACTCAAAATTGTGGACACATAAAAAAACTTGTCTCATGTTAAATTCAACAGTGGTGATTTTGCTGTGAAGAAGAAGTGATTGCCATTCATGAAGAAGGTGCTTCTTCAGATCAAATCTAGTTTTATGCTGCGTTCCTGAATCCGGAGGTTTATAGAAAGAAGGTATTTTACATGCAAATCCACTCACAGATTTTCAGTAAGTTTATGAATGAGGCCTAATGTGGAAGTTCAAGAACCGGACACCCCATGTCCACTTTTAATCATTAATGGATTGATGTGGGCATTCTTGTATTTACTCATTTATAGATAAAAATGTTTACACCATCAATGAAAAGCGTGTTTTAGTTCTGGAACAGATCAGAAACAAAGTGTACAGCTGAAGGAGGGGGGGTGTAAATAAAAACATTTAGAAGCTCTGCTGGATCAGAGCAAAGGGCTTGGCAGTGCCACGAAGAAACAGGTTTGTATGAGAAACTGGAGGTCAAACAATGCCTCCGCTGAAAGCGAGGTACAGAAGAGCTGACAAGCACTGCTTTTTTATATTATTAAAAGAATAGCCTGTGTACTGGCTCATATGACTTTGTGGAGCTGATCAGGAGGAAGGCACTGAAAGATGGTTCACTGTCTTTTAAATGGAAAACTTAAGTGGTGCATGAACTATCATACTTAGACGTTCGGACACCACCAGAGCAGCTATCTTTTTTTATGCACAGTTGTGGTTATTTATAACTCCCAAGATTATTTATTTATTTATTTATTTATTTATTTATCCATTCATATTCTGTACCCTCCTCATCCTGTTGATAGGTTGTAGGGGGTCCAAAGCCTAGCCCTACTCTTACAGTCGAAGGACTCCCTGGACAGGTTGCATGCTTAGATCACCTGTAGATAATTTAGAAATACCACTTGCAGTATGTTGTTAGACTGGGAGGAAGGAGAAAACCAGTGTATAAAAGTACATTATAAAAACTAATGAAAAGTAACAAATTTGATAAAACAAAAAATTCTGACCTACCGTATTTTCGCGACCATAAGGCGCACATCATTTTTTTTTTTTTTTTTTTTTTTTTTTTTTTAAATCTGCCGGGTGCCTTATGAAACGGTGCGCCGTATCTATGTGTCGGGTGAAGCACCCGTGGTTTGCGGACGTGAACGAGACCAACCACAGACGTTAAAGGGGGAAGGGAGGGGGGTGTGAAGCACCCGTGGTTTGCGGACGTGATTGAGGGGGAAGGGGGGGTGTATAAAGGGACAGGTATGTGCTTCACGCAGAACATTGTTGTCTTAACAACCCTGAAGATGGCAAAGAGACACGCATATGAAGCACAGTTCAGCAGCACAATGGGACTGGCGCAGCTGAATTAGCAGAGCTGTTTAATGCGGAAACAGAACATGAAGAGTTTGAAGGATTTGCTTAATGTGTAAAGTGAAATAAAATACAATCAAACTAAGTTTTGCTCCCGCTTTATTTTTAAATAAGCACACTTGTGTGTGTGTTCTGCAGCGCGTGTGATGCGCGCTGCTCCAGCCCGACTTCCTGGTTCCCGGCTGCTTTGGGAGCAGGGATTTCAGGGGTCCGTCCCAGGTCGGATCAGCTTCACCCTCCGAGATTTTCAGCCAAATCTGTCGGTTTGATCCCCGGTAACCGACGATGCGCAGAGGATGCGCTCCGGAGCCATGCGCCGGGCGCCCGCCGTCGGTTTGCAGGGCCAGCGCGCACCATCCCCCGGCCAGATCCGGCTGAAATCCCGCTGGTTGATCCCCGGGAGCCCCTGCTACCAGCACAGGCGGGTTCCTCCGGTCCCGGCCGGTCGGAACCGGTCAGATTCCCCGGTTAAAGCCGCTGTGATGCGCGCTGCTCCAGCCCGACTTCCTGGTTCCCAAAGCGTCATTTATGTTGTGCTTGCCTGCCACACTAATGGACAGAAACGCCTATGGTGATTTTTAAAAGAAAAACTTTGCATAAGACGTTTCCAGCCGGAGTCATTATAAGGGCGAATGAAAAGGGGTGGCTGGATGAAGGGATGATGATCAAGTGGCTGAGACAGGTTTGGAAATTCGGACTGGCGCAGCTGAATTAGCGGAGCTCTTTAATGCAGAAACAGAGGATGAGGACTTTGAAGGGTTTGATTAATGTAAAAACTGAAATAAAGTACAATCAAACTAAGTTTTGCTCCCGCTCAATTTTTAAATAAGCACACTTGTGTGCGTATGTGTGTGTTCTGCAGCGGGTGTGTGTGTTTTGCCGCGCGTGTGTGCAGCTCCGTGTCTGTAGACTGCGCCTTTTGGGTCGGTGCGCCGTATGTGTGTTTTGAAACCAAAAATTACACACAAAACTGAGGGTGCGCCTTTTCACACGGTGCGCCGTATGATCGTGAAAATACGGTAACTGTTTATCAGTTATAAAATGCTCTAAAACTGTGTGTATACATGGTCTGACAAATACATGATATGCGCAGACTTTAACCACACATCTTTTCTTACTCTAAGGGAGCGTCTACGGGCTGGACACTCCCTTAGAGATAGGGTGAGAAGCTCAGTCACTCGGGAGGAGCTCGGAGTCGAGCCGTTGCTCCTTCACATTGAGAGGAGTCAGCTGAGGTGCCTTGGGCATCTGTATCGGATCCTCCTGGACGCCTCCCCAGAGAGGTGTTCCAGGCATGTCCCTCCGGGAGGAAACCCCGGGGAAGACCCAGGACACGCTGGAGAGACTATGTCTCTCGACTGGCCTGGGAACGTCTCGGACTCCCCTCGGAAGAGCTGGAGGAAGTGTCTGGGGTGAAGGAAGTCTGGGCATCTCTGCTAAGACTGCTGCCCCCGCGACCCGGTAACGGATGAGCGGAAGAAAATGGATGGAAGGATGGATCTTTTCTTACTAAAAACATTTTTATGTGTAGGAAAAGGCTGGCTGTTTCTATATCTGGCACTGCTTCTGGCACTGCTTCTCAAAATCTTAAAATGCCCCTGAGAGTTGTTTTAAATAAGATGAAGATGAAGGAAAAAAAAAACCTCTGAAATTATGATGATGGGGTTTTAGTTCTTGTAATTTACTCTATAGACAGGATTTTTAGAAGCATTTAGAGTATAGCCACTGTCAACGCAAAGTAGAAGGTGTAACTTATAGAGGTACTGTGAGGAAAAGTAAGACAGAATTTGGAGGGGTAACCAGCACAATGTCACCACCATAGCATGAATGTGAGACAGAGGCTGTTCAAACCTCAGATTGTCAAATCTCCAGCCAGACTCCTCAGCAGCAAAGGGAGAATTTCACTGTCTTAATCTGAGACAAATTTGCAGAAAGGTGTGGGAGAAGGGGAAGAAAGGACAAATATAATTTTATTACACGGGAGGCAGCAGTGAAATGGGAGGATGGCTGAGGGAGGTATTCAGATTTTGGTTTCAGCAACTGTGAGGCCAGGCAGGTTTGGCTTCAGCACAGATGCTGCTTGTCACGGTTTCTGAAAAAAAGGCCACAGCTTTAGTTGCTGGACAAAACATACTCAGAAGAAAGAAGGTCCAAAAAGCAGCAACCTATCCAAAGAGTACATTGCTTTTCAGCTGGAATAGGCTACTTCACACCTTTGTTCTCCTCAATAGAAAGTAGTGCATGTGGATAATGAATTGATGGTGTTTGCTGACTTTGTTTGGCCTCTGCACAACCTCTAGAAGAAGAGTTTTGCAATGGAAGAAGTGGTAAGAGTCTTGATTAAACAGAATGGTTGCTTAGCATGTGGTCAAGTTCCCACCACTTTCAGGTATAACTTAAACTATGTAATTTTGAGATATAAATGTGTGTGTGTGTGTGTGTATGTGTGTATGTGCAGGGCTGGCAGGATTCTCTGTGTGGAGTCTGCATGTTCTCCTTGTGCTTGCGTGGGTTTTCTCTGGGCACAGTCCACAGTCCAAAAACATGTTGATAGTGTGTGCATTTGAGCATGGTTGTTTGTCTATATATACAGTCAGTCCGGAAAGTATTCAGAACGCTTCTCTTTTCCCACATTCTTTTATGTTACAGCCCTATTGATAATAGGAATAAATTCATTTTTTTTCTCAGAATTCTACACAAAACACCCCATAATGACAACATGAAAGAAGTTTTGATGCGACTTTTGTAAATTTATTAAAAATAAAAACAAGAAATCATAAGTATTCACAACGTTTGCTTAATACTTTGTAGAACTTTGTCTTTTTGAATAGGTTGCTACAAGTTTGGCACACCTATTCTTGGGCAGTTTTGCCCATTCTTCCTTACAGACCCTCTCAAGCTCCATCAGGTTGGATGGGGAGCGTCGGTGTACAGCCATTTTCAGATCTCTCCGGAGATGTTCGATGGGATTCAGGTCTGGGCTCTGGCTGGGCCACTCAAGGACATTGACATGGTTGTTCTGAAGCCACTCCTTTGATATTTTGGCTGTGTGCTTTGGGTCATTGTCCTGCTGAAAGATGAAGCGTCGTCCTAGTCTGAGGTCAACAGCACTCTGGATCAGGTTTTCATCCAAGATGTCTCTGTACATCGCTGCATTCATCTTTCCCTCAATCCTGACTAGTCGCCCAGGTCCTGCTGATGAAAAACACCCCCACAGCATGATGCTGCCACCACCATGCTTCACTGTAGGGATGGTGTTCTCCAGGTGATGAGCGGTGCCTGGTCTCCTCCAAACACGACGCGTGGAATTCATGCCAAATAGTTCAATCTTTGTCTCATCAGACCAGAGGATTTTTTTTCTCATGGTCTGAGAGTCCTCCAGGTGCCTTTTGGCAAACTCCAGTCGGGCTGCCATGTACTTTTTAGTAAGGAGGGGCTTGCGCCTGGCCACTCTACCATACAAGCCTGATTGGTGGATTGCTGCAGAGATGGTTGTCCTTCGTGAAGTTTCTCCTCTCTCCACAGAGGAACGCTGGAGTTCTGACAGAGTTGATGAACCAGAGCTCAATTTTGAGCTTCATGGCAAATGTTCTGAATCATTATGCACAGGTGATATTTATAGTTTTTTATTTTTTATAAATTTACAAAAATCATAACAAAACTTCTTTCATGTTGTCGTTATGGGGTATTTTGTGTAGAATTCTGAGAAAAAAAATGAATTTATTCCTATTATCAATAGGGCTGTAACATAAAAGAATGTGGGAAAAGTGAAGCGTTCTGAATACTTTCCGGACTGACTGTATATGTGATAGACTGGCAACCTGTCCAGGGTGAACCCCTGCCTCTTGCCTGTAATGAGCTGGGATAGGCTCCAGCAGACCCCTGTGACCTTGCATAGCCTGTGTCATTGACTGGTGGACTCTGGTCTGGATCCGGACTGTGACAAGCTTTTTTTTGGTATTATTATTTCATAGTTGTTTCACTTTGATACTGTTGCTATGAACAGAAAATGACACACGTTCTTTGAAATGCAGTAACTCTTCCACTGTTTAAGCTATTGATGTAACACATTCTGAAAGCTTATTAGTGCAGCTTTGCATGGGCACCACTGCCGCTACTGTAAAGTGCTACATAGCCAGAGGTGCAGCTTGCCAAGAGGAATACCAGGCAAAGATTGAGGCTCCAAGCCAGAAGGGGGCCCTAAGGGCCGGCCAACTTTGAATCACAACAGAGCAGAAACTCGATATCAGACTCTGAGTTGCCTAAACATTCAATAAAAACTTTATTCATTCATTGCCGACTCACATCAGTTCGTGCCAACCAACATTTCAGTGACACAATATTCTACATCTTGGCTGATGTGGATACACGGAGCATAGGCGGCTATTTCAGCTGCTATATGGTTGGCTGTCTGTACAGTCATGCAAGTTCAATGCTATTAAAGAACACGTTTTTTTCATATAAAATAAACACATTTTTATGCAGTTTAGAAGTTTTGGGGCTTTTTTTTGGCTCCTGCGCTGCTGAAATCGGGGCGTCCTTTATTTCTATTTCTGAAAGGTGGCAACCAGAGGTGGACAGAGTACTCGACCCCAGTACTTGAGTAAGAGTACAAATACTACTGGTCAAAATTTACTCCGTTACAAGTAAAAGTAGCTCAGTCAAAATATTACTTGAGTAAGAGTAGAAAAGTACTTGCTTTTAAAGGTACTTAAGTATCCAAAAGTAAATGCTTTTAAATTTACTTTAAGTAAAAGTAAGAGTAAGAGTAAATTTCTTATTTTCCACATCAGTAAATTACTATATTTTTTATAAATTAATTTAAGGATCTTTTAACTCTTGTTTCTGAGAATTAACTCTTTGAAACCAGCTGTTGAGTTGTTGAAAGCAGAGAGGTAGTTCTGCTTCGGCAGACACAATAAACATTTGAAAATAAATGTCTGTGGTTTGTCTGTGCCCTCGTTTTTTACTCGGTCGAACTCAAACATTGAGTTAAGATACGGGCAAGGATTTTGTGAAAGTCCCTGCTCCGAGTCCGGCTCATTATCAGACTCAGACGACTCAGCGGATTGTCTTTCTTCTCCTGACGCAGGCGTAGCCATTGTTGCAGCTCTGTCTTGACTTGTTGCGGCTCTGTCTTGACAAACGCAGGCTACTTTGGCGGTATCGTTTTGAGGAGGCTTGACGTATTTCCGCTTTACGTACATCCCAGTGGAGGGCGTGCACTGTGATAGGTCTCCTCCTTTGACAAAAACAGCTTGTGTCCAATAGGATTTTAGGGAAGAAGAAAAAAGAGCAGACCTGAAAGTAACGAGTACTTTTCAGCCTTCCTAGAAATTTACTCGAGTAAAAGTAAAAATATTTGTCTTGGAAATGTATTCAAGTTAGAGTAATAAAGTACCAAAGAAATCTAATACTCAAGTAAAGTACAAATCCTCTGGATATGTACTTAAGTACAGTACTCAAGTAAATTTACTCTGTTACTGTCCACCACTGGTGGCAACCCTAGGTGCAAAATATGCCGTGAGCATCCCAATCTTGCCGATAAAAACTAACTTACTTATACTGACTCTACAGACTAACACGCACCATAATTTGTTAATTCATCTTTATAAGTGAATAAATATCGTTTTGCCTATAACTTATTCCTGCATCCCTCTTTTATTGATCCGGCGAGACGGGTCATCGCGTTTTTGGAGCCCCAAGTCACATATCCAGGGGCTCCTCTGAGCACCAGACCAAAATAATTATGTGCAGCCCTGATCATAGGTGATGTAATACAGTATTGGCATCAAGCTTACCCTCAGCTGCA
The DNA here is from genome assembly GCF_033807715.1 of Cololabis saira. Classification (NCBI taxonomy): domain Eukaryota; kingdom Metazoa; phylum Chordata; class Actinopteri; order Beloniformes; family Belonidae; genus Cololabis; species Cololabis saira. Next base: position 23,427,113 of record NC_084588.1, on the reverse strand, counting down.
GATGATAAATTAAACCTGTCTGGACTACATTTGCCCGATCCAAGATACTAAATTACTGACCAGTGACCTATAATCAACCAGTAAATGAGACTGTGGCATGCTCATTTTTGGTTCTTCTCTAGTTATAAAACACCCGTTTTGCATGTTGGAGTTTTCAGTCTACTCTTGTAATCCTCTGCTAAAATGTATTCAGAAAAATGTATACCAATTTTATTAACTACAACCTTTGTATTCTATCCATAAACAAGTAACACTTGATTACTCCAGGACTTGATTCCCAAGATTACTGTATGCTGTTTATTAATCAATTTAATTTTTCATCAGAATTATAATTACTGTGTTCAAGGAGTTCTTAAAAATGTTAAAGATTCTGTGCAATAATGCTGTTATTTATTTATTCATTTATCGACACACCGAATGGGTTCGATTTCTCAAGCCAATTTCTTTTCATCTGGAGTTAGAGCTGTCTTATTTTCTTCATTACTCCACATGGAAATGTGGGGGACATTTGCATACTAGGGAAATTGAAAGCAATACAAGGAAACCAAAGTCCCGGTTCACTTTATAGAGGGGCTTTGATTGCTTTATAAATAAGAACTACAGTGATGGGTCCTTCATTGTGAATACTTCAGTCTAATTGAAAAGAATGCAACTTCCAGCAGGTTAGGCTGCTGTTGTGCCACCGAGGGTGTACTGGTTCAGTTATTAGAGAGTTATTCATAATTGTATTACAAGATTTATTAATAATTAATAAAAAAAGATGACTGATGAAAAAATGAATTATCAAAATTAATCAATCAAAATGGGGCACCACCTGACTTTATCAGGAAAATAATAATTAAACAGCAAAATCAGTCTCAAAGTAGCTGTTATTCCATACGTGCCAGCCTGATGCCAGGGATGGTGTTACAGAATAACAGTGAAGAAAGGAGTCCGAGCAGAGACCTTTGTAGCCGTGACAAATATGTATAAAATAAACACAAACAACTTCTCTCATTCAAATGTATCAGAATGTATTTACGGTACACAAGTGTCAAAAGATAATGAAATAGTGGCACGGTGGCTCAGCTGGTAGTGCAGCCGTCTCACAGCTAGAAGGTCCTGGGTTCAATTCTCACCGGGGATGCTGAGGGCGCTGAGGGTGTGTTTACTTCCCACATGACATCATGGGGGTTGGCGAAAAGGCCTTTCTGTGTGGAGTTTGCGTGTTTTCTCCGTGCTTCCTTATGTGAGGGAGCTAATGGAAGCAAAAACATGTAGCAGTCGGCTCTGGCCAGCCGGCGGCGGGTGGGGTGGGGAGGATATGGCCGGAATAACGTGGTCCTTTCACGCGCTATGTCCAGTTGAAGAAGCCCCACCTTGTCTGGTGACTTGTCTGCTCACTCCTCAAGTAAAGAAGGAGACCTGCGCTCAGTGTGGGGTGAGGGTGAGCAATGCCCGGGACTGAATTAGGTAGGAGCACTGGGTGATAAAACTGGGAAAAAAATCTGGAAAAAAAAAAAAAGATAATGAAACAACACTTGGGATAAATTCCGATGGCTAAACTACAACTAATTAAACACAAACTCCATCACACTCGCACTGAGCTTTTGACGGTGAAACACGGGCTCGTAACAATACAACAATATAAACGCAACAACATAATAACACTAACGTAATGACCGTCGGCCCACTTGAGAGACCGTCGGCGCTACACAGTAATAAGTAGGGCTGCAACTAACGATTATTTTAATAATCGATTAATCTGTCGATTATTTTTTCGATGAATCGGATAAAAAAAACAAAGCATTAAATTCCAACCATTTATTCGAAAACAGAACTGACAGTGCAAATTCACAGTGCAGATAATCTTCAGAAAGTTCACACACAGGTTGCTCCTTGAACATCCCTGAGCTTTTAAAGTATTTATTAAAAAAAACAAAAAACTAAATGGACTAACACAGAAAACATACACATGTATGCTTTACATCTGCCAAAAACAGGACCTTGAAATAAATTATAAAAAATAAAGAAAAATACAAATCAGAAACAGGATTTGTTTGAACATTACAATTTGTTCTCTCACTGCCTTCACTCAAAAAACTAAGGATCTTACCAAGAAGTTTTCTTATTTCTAACCTAAAAATGCCATTACACCTGATAACACACAACTTAAAAGGTTAGGTGTTTTTCCCACGTGTTTTCAATTGAACTTTCATTTGTGTCAAGCAAATTTAAAGTTCTAGTTTTAAGTTTTAAGTTAGTCTTTATAAGATTTTGAGTTTTGGCAGTGTTCAAAATAAAATTATGAGACCTGCTGTATTGGAGCACATTTTCTCTTAGTTAAAACTGTAGCGGGAACAGATGTTTAGAGGAACCTATGTATGTACCGGGTTAGAGGGGGAACATATAGGAGAACGGACCACAAGAATAGAGCGTGGATTAAAAATAAAAGTTAAGCACTGAGCTATATGTGTCTCCCATCTGGGCCATTGCACACTGCCTGAGCATGGCATGTTACTAAAACCAAACAAATCTGTGCCCTCTTTCTTCTTCCTTACGTGCGCGGCGTCAGCGCGCTGTGCCGCATTAAATGTAGTCCGGGCGAAAACCTGCAAAGCAGCTCCTCTACTTCCACTCCGCGCTCAACTCAACTTCAGCTCCGCGACTTAGTGAGTGACGTAATAATCGCGCGACACAACGAATCGATAATGGAATTCGTTGCAAACGCTTTCAATAATCGATTTTTATCGATTCGTTGTTGCAGCCCTAGTAATAAGCAAACAAAAAAACTGTAAACACACTGAACGCTAATCGCTTTAAACTAACTCTGCCCAGACAAGTGTAACCCAGGCTTCATAAGCTGGGAAAAGTTACAAGAAAAAGAATTAAAGTCTGGTATTTAGTTGTATGAATGTGTGGGAGATAGCTTGCTATTTACGGGGTTGACTGCATCACAGAGAGCAGAGAGAAAGACATACATCATGACGTCACGGGCCAACCGTTGCAGTTACGCACAGCACACTGGTAGACAGGTAGGAGGAGAATTTCACCATTCTGTATTGCCAAAAAAAAAGTACCCAAAAGTGGTGAAAACAGAGTGAAAAACGTTGGTAGCCACCGCAAGCTGTTTTATTATCTCATTGTTTTATCTCTATGTTATATTTAACTCCAGTGTTTTCCTCATGGGGAGCCTCCATACTGGGAGTGGACTCTGGCCTGCAGGGGGGTCGTCCTGGCCTGGATGGTTGTGGGGCTCTGCAACACGGCTTCACCGCTGTGGTGTGGACTCCTATCTGTCCGGGCCGGGATGGTCTCTGTGGAGGCCTCCCTTGTGGTTGCGGGTTATGAGACCTCCTGGTGTGGATGGTTCCCTAATAGCGTTTCCTCACCTGGATCCTCAGTGCTCGGGCATGTCTACACCCATATTTATATAGATGCGTGTGTCTGCGTGTGTGTGTAACTTATGTGAATTGTAGTGTGCTGTCTGTGTGTGTGTGTGTGTGTGTGGGGGGGGGCATTAAGAAGTTTTGTGTTTGTTTAACTTTTTATGTAAAGCACTTTGTGTTGCATTTTTATATATGCATGAAAAGCGCTATATAAATACCCATGTTCACATAGGACTGTGGCCCGACACTGCTGAATACACTGTATCATAGCTGTTGTGTATGCCTGGGTGCTTAGACAGTTGTAATATAGTAAATGGTCATGAGCATTTTAATTATGCCCAAAAATGACAAAAACCAAGGCCAACAAAGCACCTCACAAAGGGTCATAGCAGGTGGTTCCCTGCTCTTAACCTGAGCCAACAGCAAGCATACTTAATACAACCAAAAGCCAAAAGCAGGCCAACAACATCCTTCACTAAATACAAAAACTAATTATAAAAACTGAATCCTGGATTACTACCAGACTTCTGCTGTAGAGGATGGAGGAAGTCAGCCATGATCCCCGCCTCCTCTTTATTGGGTGCCTCTCATCAACAGCTGAGAAAAGAACACAAGAAAGCAAGAGAAAAGGTCATCAACACATCAGGTCAAAGAGAAGAGGAGCACACAGTACTCCTACCATCACATGATCAGATTTAATGCATACAGTGGCAGCAGGGAATTGTGTTTAATCAAAAGTTCAAATGAGCTTGTAGACAGCTGAAAAAAAATAAAATAAAATTGCTTTTACTATTTTGACAAATACTGTAGAGAGCTGCCCATTTTTAAATTCAGTTTTTGGCCTGTCCTGACCTCCTCACTGAACAGACCGTACAGAGATGCGTTAAAACAGCTGAGGTGTTTGTGATCACTCTATATAAAGGATTGTCTCAGAAACATAGAATATTGTGATAAAGTTCTTTATTTTCTGTAATGCAATTTAAAAAAAAAAAAAAATGTCATACATTCTGGATTAATTACAAATAAACTGAAATATTGCAAGCCTTTTATTATTTTAACCCTCCGGGACAGTTCTAATAATTGTTACACTTTGACCCTTTAGTGCAAAAAATGTGCATTTCATAAGGTAGCTTTAAAACATATTATACATTAATATTATATTCTACTTTAATTGAGCTAATTTCTTTCACCAATATTGATATCAAATATTCATGATTTTTTAAAAAGATTTTTACCCTTTAAATGCCAGGTTTTTGTCACGATGCCACCATGTTTTTAGATAAAAAAAAACAGAAAAAATTAATTATTTTCAATATACTACATGCAAAGGAGATTTTTTTCATTTTGGATTATTACAGCCTGGGATATGTCAAGGATGAGTAGCAACATTGATTTTCATGCATTATTATTTCTTGTGCAGTGTCAAATACTCACACTTTGACCCCTCAGCGCAAAAAATGCGCACTTCACACGTTATAAAATATACTATAAATTAAAGGTATTGTGACATAATTTTTAACATGCTTTTAACACTTTTAAAAGTCTTGGCCAATATCCCTCAAATGTGTCTAAAAGGGTGTAACAAGAAAAACTTCACTCCAGTACTCCATGCCTGTCTTTTTTATGATGGTGTTTTTTGCGCAGTGAAAAACGCGTTCTTTTCCCCCTTTCCTGTCAATCATTGCCCCGCTCCTCCTCTCCGCCACCCAACCAGACGCGCCGTTTTTGCATAATTATGCGGAAATTCCCAGAAAGCACACAATACACTGAATGTTAAAAGTTCGTTTTTTTTGGGTGTAATTGATGTCAAGACACCCAACTAAAAGTCTGTGATGTTGGAGAGCTAGCAAGATTTGAAAGTGGCACCTCCTCTAAGCCCATCCGCCTCCCGTCAGCGCTCCGTCCAAAGCCACGCCCCCACAAACTTTGGGGAACGCGCATTTGCAGGAGTCGAGTTTTCCAGGACATTTTGGACAGCCCTTTTTTAACAAAACTACCCCATGTCTCATTCACCTGTAAGCGAGGCCAGTTTTAGGGGGGGGCAGGGGTGGGCTGTGCCCACCCAAACGTGCGTCCTGCCCACCCAATCAAAGTTATGGGGATCCTTTATTAGGGCCCGAGCACTTGCAGTGCGAAGGCCCTATTGTATTTGCAGGAATTCTTTGTATTATTATTTTTTTTTTTATTATTATTATTTTTCTGACAAAAGGAAGGCCTTTTTGCCCCCCTAAACATGCCCAAAAAGTCACCAAATTTTGCATGCAAGTCAGGCCTGGCGAAAAATTTGATATTTCATGGTTTGCATTAATGGGCGTGGCAAAATGGCTCAACAGCGCCCCCCGGAAAACTTTGTGCCTCAAGCCCCACGATACGATTTGACGTACATGCACGAAAATTGGTACACACCTGTATCATGGCACAACTTAAAGAAAAGTCTCTTGGCGTCATGCCCGAAACCGAACAGGATGTCGGCCATTTTGAATTAGTTGTGTCATTTTGGCGCAATTTATGCCATTCCTTCGGCAGTTAATACGGCCCGAACCTTAACGTGCACCCAGGTGTGTTATACATCAAAATGTGCGTCTCCATCCTCCGACACCACGCATTACTTTTCTCTTTCAAAAGCGTTACCGTGGCGACGCTAGATGCCAAAAAGCGCACCCCCCCTTGATCTGATTGGTTCAGACAGAAAAAACTTTGCGCCTCAAGCCCCACAATACGGTTTGACGTACATGCACGAAAATCGGTACACATCTTTATCATGTTGCTACTTAAAGAAAAGTCTCTTGGCGCCATGGCCGAAACCGAACAAGAAGTCGGCCATTTTGAACATTCTGCATGAATCGCGTAATTTTGGAGCAATATGAGCCATTCCTTTGAGAATTAATACGGCCCGAACCGTAACGTGCACCCAGGTGTGTTAAACATCAAAATGTGCGTCTCTATCCTGCGACTACGCGCATTACTTTTCTCTTTCAAAAGTGTTACCGTGGCGACGCTAGATGCCATAAGGGGCGCCCCCCCTTCATCTGATTGATCCCTATTTGATAGTTCCCCAAAAGTCACCAAATTTTGCATGCAAGGCAGGCCTGGCGATAAATTTGATATTTCATGGTTTGTATTAATGGGCGTGGCAAAACGGCTCAACAGCGCCCCCCGGAAAACTTTGTGCCTCAAGCCCCACAATACGGTTTGACGTACATGCACGAAAATCGGTACACACCTGGATCATGTCGCAACTTAAAGAAAAGTCTCTTGGAGCCATGGCCGAAACCGAACAGGAAGTCAGCTATTTTGAATTAATTGTGTAATTTTGGCGCAATTTATGCCATTCCTTCGGCAATTAATACGGCCCGAACCGTAACGTGCACCCAGGTGTGTTATACCTCAAAATGTGCGTCTCCATCTTGCGACTACACGCATTACTTTTCTCTTTCAAAAGTGTTACCGTGGCGACGCTAGACGTGAAAAAGCGCGCGCTTCATCTGATTGGTCCATATTTGATAGTTCTCCAAAAGTCACCATTTTTTGCATGCAAGCCAGACTTGGCGATAAATTTGATATTTCATGGTTTGCATTAATGGGCGTGGCCTAACGGCTCAACAGCGCCCCCTAGAATACTTTTATCTGCCATAACTTTTGAATGGTTTGACATAGGAAGTTGTGGGTGATGTCATGGGACTCTGTAATGAGTCCTCAAGCTTCGTTGGCCTTAATTAGCCCCGCCCCTTCTTCTGATTGGTTGTCCTTTTTTTAATGATAAAATCGCTGCGAGCCGCCAGTCGCTCTCGCGCTGACTCCCGCTTCCTGATTCAAACGTCTGCCGGCCCCGCCCCCCGACCAATCAGTGGCGAGTAGGGTGATGACGGCCCCGCCCCCCTACCAATCAGTGGCGAGTAGGGTGATGACGGCCCCGCCCCCCGACCAATCGGTGGCGAGTAGGGTGATGACGCTAGACGCGAAAAAGCGCTCGTCCCCTTCATCTGATTGGTCCATATTTGATAGTGCTCAAAAAGTCACCAAATTTTGCATGCAAGCCAGACTTGGTGATAAATTGGATATTTCATGGTTTACATTAATGGGCGTGGCCTAACGGCTCAACAGCGCCCCCTAGAAAACTTTTCTCTGCCATAACTTTTGAATGGTTTGACATAAAGAGTCGTGGGTGGTGTCATCAGATTCTGTATGGAGTCCTTGACCTTCATTGGCCTGAATTAGCCCCACCCCTTCTTCTGATTGGTTGTCCCGATTTTCTGCTATAACTTTGGAATGGTTTGACATAGAGAGTCGTGGGTGGTGTCATCAGATTCTGTATGGAGTCCTTGACCTTCATTGGCCTGAATTAGCCCCCCCCTTCTTCTGATTGGTTGTCCCTTTTTTCTGCTATAACTTTTGAATGGTTTGACATAGGAAGTCGTGGCTGGTGTCGTTTCTGATATGCTTATGGGGGGCGGTGGCCGTGAGTGCGAGGGCCCGTTCATCGCTGCTTGCAGCTTTAATTTTTTTTATAATTTTATTTTTTTATAGATATAAAAAAATATCACATAATATCTGTACCGTTTCTGATTGGGTGGGCACTGCACATCAACAATGAACGCATACCGCAAAAGTTGTGTCTCGGCGGAGGGACCCGACGTCCCAGCAAACCTCCACACAAATGTGATAAAACGAGATTTTCTAATCGCAAAGGCTGCGATTTGACCAGTCACGTGATCTGGTCACGTTGCCAGTGAGCAGAGCCGGCAGGGGAAAAAAAAGTAAACAGTGCCGCGTGTCCGCGTGTAACCTATCTACCATGGCCTCAGTGTTAGGACTCGGCCAGGCGGGGATTTATAAATATATGGGCTTTATACATGTATTAAATATATGAGCGCGGAGTCGGCGTGGCGAGGAGCTGCGCGCGGCGACGAGCCGGCGGACAGTGGAGTCGCGCTGTGAGGCCTGAATTGTGGTTCCGCGTTAAATCGATGCAGAACCTACAGTACGCCGTTGGTTTGTTTGTTAGTTTGCTGGTGTTTTTTTTTTTCTCTCTGTGATTTTTGAGTTATTTGTGAAGAAGTTCTGAGTTTCCTGTGAGGAAGTTTTTTTTGTTACCTGTGGGAGTTCTTCTATGTTTTTCTATTAAACTACGCCTCGTTTTGGCTAAAGTTTAACCCGGTTTGGTGTTGTGCGATTGGGTTCAGAGAGAACGACCCATAACGTGTTAGAGAGGTAAAGCCACAGATTTGTTTTCTTTATTGTTGTAATCTGTGCTTTAAATAAATCTGACATTGTTTATTATAAAACAGACTGATTTATTGCTTGTGTAGTTGAAAAATACATGAGAACAGGACCTTGAAAAAATAATCGCATATTAAATCGCAATCGCAATATTGAGGGAAAAAATCGCAATTAGATTATTTTCAAAAATCGTTCAGCCCTACCTACTAGTATACTTTGTCATGGTATTCTAATATTTTGAGCCATAATCAGCAATATTAAAATAATAAAAGGCTTGCAATATTTCAGTTGATTTGTAATGAATCCAGAATGTATGACATTTTTGTTTTTTTTAATTGAATTAAAGAAAAAAAAGAATTTTATCACAATATTCAAATTTTCTGAGACAGTCCTGTATATCTATAATGCTGATTTAGAGAAAAAAGTTCATACCTACGATACTTATTGTGTGGTAAATGTTATGTTCAGAATACAGATCATCTAGTTTATCCCAAAGAAATGCACACTCAATAGACAAGGAGTAATCCAGGATTTTTGCTTGGTCAATGTGACTTGTACTGTGAAGTTTAGTGTTCTGATTGTATAGGGGTATTTTGTTTTTTTTTTCACTTTGCCATTATTTTACAAAAATGAAACAAAAAAGACAGTATTACATTTTAAAAAATGGTATTGTTATTGTTCTGTACTATATGTACTATATATGATGTGTCGAGCCACATTGTCATGGGAAGCTCCAGCCCCTACCCCCTACAGGGCTTTTGGACTCAAGACCTTTGAGGTAGCTCCAGCTTCCTACCCCCGTGCAGATCCCGACACCTGGAAGTTGGTTCAAACAGACTTGAATCAAGAGAACACCCTATGGGGTAATTTAGAAGTCTGTGACAGTCATGCCAAATGTCTGATAATGACATTTGGCCACATTTGACATCCGACTGTAAATTACTTTTTTCTCTCGCCTGATTTGTGTATTCCTGTTTTTTTGTTGTATAAAAAGCTGATTACAACATCACTCGTCGTCAGCACACCGACCGAGACACTGCGTCTGTGTAGGTCTGCTGACCGCCGGCTGAATAAAATCTCTAATCCCACAGTGGACCCCTGAACTGGACTTTGTATTAATTCCTCAACAATTGTCATGACCAAAAATAAACTAAACTAAACTAAAAAAAACACAACTAAAACTAAACTATACCAGTGACGAACACAGGTACATGTAGTACTACAACAGTAACATGTGGCCGCACATTTCCTTCGTTTACATTATTCAGCTGTTTATAGATTGGGAGTGAGTTGGGTACTTACTTCAGATTTCATCAGTTTTTATTCATAATTCATCTACTTCACTGCAGCGGATGTATATCAGCATTCAAGCATTTTGAGGTGATTTCAACCACATAGACAAATATGACTTTGTGCTTTCTCAAGCATTTTGAGATTTTCTTCAGAAAGAAGATGGGAGATTTCAAGGAATGAATTGCTACAGCTCTCAGTGACTCTTAATACGACAAAGCTTCTGCTCTCTCATATTTGGACTGCAGGCCATTTGTCGGCTGTAGAAACTGTTTTTCTGTCACTGCTTTCCTCGTGTTTTCTGACTGTTATGGGTTCTTTTAATTTATTTATATTTATTCTTTTCCCTTTGCTCGTCTGTGTAGCTGCTTTGCATTTGATCTGTAAACAAAAACATAACATTGTTATAGATTTACACTATATCTTGGGTACTACTCCGTAATAGAACTTTAGAACTACTCCGTAATAGATAAAGGAGGACCTTTTATCTACAAGCAAAATAAATTGCAGCAAGTAAACTTTGACATACAGTATTGTTGAGTTGTTTCAGTGTAAATATGGTTTGCTTTTCCTGTACACTTCAAGTTAGCAATGGTTCTATTTTCAGTGCTGTTAATTTGATGTCCAAAACAAACTCTAAATAATGGATGACTCGATCTTTCTCCTACTTAACCCACATGGCGTAATAACTTGTCGGGATTTTTGCCAATTTATTTATTTACCCTCTTAGTGACATACTTTCTTGGAGCTTTGCAGCATTTGTTTGGGTCTAAAAGCAAGCACACATAATCTCTCAGAAGAAAATTAAGCAGCCAACAACCAGAGAAGCTGCTAGCTGAGGGCCAAGGATGTTGGCATATGCTGGATATGACTAATGCTTGTTTTTCCATGCTTGGACAGTTTCTTTATTTTCTCTTTTTTTATTTATATTTCTTTTATTATTCCTACATTTTCATGTACTAAATCTGTGAAAAAGCTCCCACTTATCATCTTTGTTCACAAATAACTTATTATAATAACATGCTTTTACCAAGTAGCCAACATATTCGTTCATATTATTTTCTAACTTTAGTTATCAATGGTTTAAAAAAGAAAATGCCCATAGCATTGGACCAAAGAGATACAAGCAATATAGTTATGCAACAACTTAAAAATTGTCATGGGATGATCTCTGTTGTATCAGATCACTAATTCTCCTGTCATTTCCGATCCTGCCACCCTCATCAGCCAGGCAATTATCTCATTCCCCTCACCTGTGCTTCCCTGCCCATCTCCACACCTGGTTTTCATTGTCATCAGTCCTCCTTCATATACCAGCCCAGTTCCACATGTCCTGTGCCAGGTTGTCTAGTGTTTTTGCCGAGCTCTCCAGCATTTCCAAGCCTACTGATAGTGCCTGCCTGATATCGAGCCTGTTTCCCCATTTTTGGATCTTGACTGCCCCCTTGGTTCTGTGTGCCTGTCTGCCCGGTTTTGACCTCTGCCTGTTTTTTGGACCGGATTAAAACCTTCTTGGACTCTGCTAATCTGCTTGTTGTTGTGCTCTTGGGTTCCCTGCCTTTTCAGCCATTACACAAATGCCTCTTCTAGCCAAAAACGAGCTGAATTTCAGCCAACATCCAGCCAGTGAGGGGGGGGGGGGGGTCATGGTTGTGTTTTAGATTTCACCTTTTACCAAGCCACTTCAAGCTTGATTTCAGTTACCTGAATGACTATTAATGTACACAAGAACATCTTCAGCATGTTTTTTTTTTATTAATATATATTTGTTTTACTTTTACCCAAATATGTGCAAAGTAGAGCGTTGAATTCAAATGAAGACTTGATGCAATGGGTTGGGTTACTTGATTAGTTTTTGTTTTTTTTTAAAGCCAATTCATGTTATGTAATTTTTAATTTTGTTAAGTGAAATCAATTAGAAGACGAATAGGTTGCAGAGTTTTGTAATATCTTGATTTTATTTGGGATATAATTCCTCTCTGTGTAAACTGCCTTGAGATTACTTTTTTGTGAATTTTTGCTGCAATGAGGCTGAACTGAATTGAAAGAAATTTCAGGCTGCAACCTATCTGCATGCTTGGTTCTTTATTTTGCGCAACAGCTGCCTTGTTACCCAAACCCAGGGGTCGGCAACCCGCGGCTCTAGAGCCGCATGCAGCTCTTTATCGCCACCCTAGTGGCTCCCTGGAGCTTTTTCAAAAATGTTTGACTTTTTTTTCCTTTCTTTCTTCTTTTCCCTTTTCTCTTTTTTCCTTTTTTCCTTCTTTTCTTCCATAGGCTGTTTGCATGCATTGCAGCTTGAAGATGTTCAGGGTGCAGTTCAACGGCCATAACTAAAGACCGTTCAGGTTTTTAGATATATGTTAGAAATCTACACTACATAATTTAATAATTTTTCTAACCTGACACCTCCAATAAAGCGAAAACTGACAGAAAATGAAAAGAACAGGAAATTTCTGTTTTTGTGTGACAGAATGTCCTTATTTGTTCTTCTGTTAATATATAAACAATAATATTAAAATAAATTAATTAACAACTTGACAGCTGATATTGTACTACACTATCTACCAGGCCAATAAAACACACTCTGTACAAAACAATGTGCCCATAAAAGCAACATCACAACACAAGAAAGTCAGTCTGTCCATAATGTCTCTGAAAAAGTCATGAAGGAGCTGCTCCAGGGCTCGCTGTGATATATCTGATGCAATAAGAGTCAAGTGCTTCCTCAGCAAATCCTCCATTATATGGATTTCCTTTTCTTTTCCAGTAGCTGCTTTTCCAAGATTTTGTCTATCTTGAGTACATGTTTTGAACATCTACAGGGTGAACACATTGCATCAGTAAGAATCGCTTAAAATGTTACATTTAGTCCTGCATCACTGAGGTGCAAATAAGCGGTTCTTTATTTAATTTTAGTCTGTTGTTGTTGCAGAAGATGCTAAGCATCTCACCAAAATGAACAATATAAACATATTAATTAAAAATCAGCTACTTTAAAAATGAAATATTCCTGATGGATCAAACTGTGAATTTAATAAAAGTGAAGCTTTGATGTATGTAAAGAGGTGGTGGGAGAACAGTGCCATATTTGAAACTCGTAAGCTTGAAAAACAGAGGTCTGAATCTCTGAAACTGTGGGGCTGAAACTCTATAATATGCTTGTTGCACTTGTGAAAAATAAAAATGCAAGTACAAAATTAAAGCTGCAAGCAGCGATGAACGGGCCCTCGCACTCACGTCAACCGCCCCCCATAAGCATATCAGAAATGACACTTACGACTTCCTATGTCAAACCATTCAAAAGTTATAGCAGAAAAAAGGGACGACCAGTCAGAAGAAGGGGCGGGGCTAATTAAGGCCAAAGAAGCTCAAGGACTCATTACAGAGCCCCATGACACCACCCACAACTTCCTATGTCAAACCATTCAAAAGTTATAGCATGAAATAGGGACAACCAATCAGAAAAAGGGACTGGGCTAATTGTCACCAATTTTGGTCAAGGACTCAATGTTGAGTCCCATGACACCACCCACAACTCTTTATGTCAAACCTTTCAAAAGTTATGGCAGAGAAAAGTTTTCTAGGGGGCGCTGTTGAGCCATTAGGCCACGCCCATTAATGCAAACCATGAAATATCAAATTTATCGCTAGGCCTGGCTTGCATGCAAAATTTGGTGGCTTTTGGAGAACAATCAAATATGGACCAATCAGATGAAGGGGAGGCGCGCTTTTTGGCATCTTGCGTTGTCACGGTTACACTTTTGAAAGAGAAAAGTAATGCGCGTAGTCGCAGGATGGAGACGCAAATTTTGATGTATAACACATCTGGGTACACGTTAAGGTTCGGGCCGTATTAATTGCGGAAGGAATGGCATAATTGCGCCAAAATTACACAATTAATTAAAAATGGCCGACTTCCTGTTTGGTTTTGGCCATGGCGCAAATAGACTTTTCTTTAAGTTGCGACATGATACAGGTGTGTACCGATTTTCGTGCATGTACGTCAAACTGTATTGTGGGGCTTGAGGCGCAAAGTTTTTTCTGTCTGAACCAATCAGATGAAGGGTGGGCGCGCTTTTTGCCGTCTAGCGTCGCCACGGTAACGCTTTTGAAAGAGAAAAGTAATGCGTGGTGTCGGAAAATGGAGACGCACATTTTGATGTATAACACACCTGGGTGCACGTTACGGTTCGGGCCGTATTAACTGCCGAAGGGATGGCATAAATTAGGCCAAAATGACACGATTAATTGAAAATGGCCGACATCCTGTTCGGTTTCGGGCATGACGCTGTTGTGATCGAATTCAATCACCCCGGGTTCTTTAATTGAGCTGGAAAAGGTAAATAAAAAGACACAAGACTGGGATAGAATTAAAGTAGGCCTCATGAGGGAGATCGGCAGAGTAGGCTCCTGCAGCCTGCTTGGTCAATCGTCCCGCCAGATCTGCCGGTCTCTCTCTTGAGAAAGTTTTATTACACTAGAGAAAGGGGGTGGCTTGGGGCCCCCCTTAGTTTATTGCTGGGGGCCTCTCTTATCTCGTGCCTGTTACAGCATGGTACTTTCAGTGAAAAGACAGAAGAATGCACCTTAGTTTCACATACAGAAACATTTAGTTAATCAGCACATGCAGTTTACATATTCAGTTTGATTTTAAACTGTTCTTTATATAATCAATCATAACAACGCCAAGAGACTTTTCTTTCAGTTGCGACATGATACAGGTGTGTACCAATTTTCGTGCATGTACGTCAAACCGTATCGTAGGGGCTTGAGGCACAAAGTTTTCAAGGGGGCGCTGTTGAGCCATTAGGCCACGCCCATTAATGCAAACCATTAAATATCACATTTTTCGCCATGCCTGGCTTGTGTGCAAGATTTGGTGACTTTTTGGGCCGTTTAGGGGGGCAAAAAGGACCTCCTTTCGTCGAAAGAAAGAAAGAAAGAAAGAAAGAAAGAAAGAAAGAAAGAAAGAAAGAAAGAAAGAAAGAAAGAAAGAAAGAAAGAAAGAAAGAAAGAAAGAAAGAAAGAAAGAAAGAAAGAAAGAAAGAAAGAAAGAAAGAAAGAAAGAAAGAAAGAATATATTTACAAATATTATGGAAGACAACACAGTAAGCAGGCTATTAATTAATGACATCAATAACCATTTACCCGATTTTTGTTATCTGTGACTGTGATTGTGGGAAAGTATGACGAGGGGGGGCATTTCACGGCAGGGGGGCTGAATCCGGCACAACACCGGCAAGTAAGTTTGGCCTCGGGCCAATTTTTTTCGGAGCAACTGAATGGTAGGGCGAAACATGTTTTTTTTCTACTAAACAAAACTTTTTTTCCCTTTATCTATAGGCTACTAGTATTATTATACTATTATATCTTGTACAAAAAAGTAGTTTAAGAAAGTCATTAGTTTAAATAAAGTAACTTGAATTTGCTACAGACTGTTATTGGTGTGTTATTACTGCTTTAGCGCTACTCTGTGGCTCCGTTATAACCGCTTAAGTAACTTGGTGATAATAATATTATTTTCTGCCAAGCTACTAACAAATGCAGTCCTTCTTTAAAATACACAGAACGACATTAAACCCATGAAAAACCCATGATATGAACAGTAGCACAGTAGTCAGTGCACATGGAGCAGCAGCTCTGTCTGCTGAAGCGAGTGAGAGGATATGCAAATGAGGCGGATTTTCCTAGTATTTTTACACATATAATGGACGTTTTACCATTTAAAAGACCAACAGCAAAACTCAAGGTAAGTTATCAGTTGTATTTTTCACAGTTTAAACCACAACAAATCACTTTAAAGCAAGCAAGTACGTCTTACCATTTGAACAGCTCCAGGAGTTTTGTCGGGAGTCTGTGCCTACGTTACTCCTGAATATTTGTGTGCACCTCTAATTAAGGCCCCCCTATGCTACAGGTGACAGGGAACTATACACAATTGTGTGCGTCCGGAATCATGAAGATTCTACTTTTATTTTATTTTATCTTTTCTAAATAAAGGCTTCGAATTCTCTATGAAATTGTCGTGTTTGTGATAGTAAATAATTAAAAAAAAAAATATATATATATATTTATCAGATTTTCAATTGTCATCTGACGGGCCAGATATTATTGGAGACGGGCCAATTTTGGCCTGCAGGCCGCCAGTTGCCGACCACTGGTTTACAGCTTAAGAAAACTCAAATATCCTATCTCAAAAAATTTGAATATTCTGTGAATCTTAAACTGTAAACCATAATCAGCAATATTAAAATAATAAAAGGCTTGCTTATGTGTGTATACCTGAAGTGTGACTACCTGCAGAACGTATTTTAGCATGAAAGCTTTCATATTTAACGTACATCAAGCATCCTGTATCATAGCTACATGTCTGCCGTTTGTAACAAAGCAAACCGCGTGAAAATCGGTTGAAAATTAAGCAAGTTATAGTTATTTTACTTATGCAGACACCTCCTAGCGATACCGATCCAAGATGGCGGCCACGCCCGACGTTCTCAGGCAGTCAATGCGGTGCCTCGACCAAGATGGCGGCCGCGCTGAACATCAGCCCCTCCCCCCGCGGGAGCTGCGCGCGCAACGCCCCCCCCCCCCCCCCCCCCCCCAGCCCCTTCACCCCCCCACCACCCCTCCCCCCGTCCTCCTGCGGGAGCTGCAGCCCCTCCCCTCTCCTCTGCTGACAGAGAAGGATCAGACCAGCCTGTCAGACAGACTGATCGAACATAAATATTATTTAAAAATAATAATGTTCGACACAATTTCATAGAATTAACTGTAGCTTTAAACAACACATTAAACAATATATTTAGGGAGTTACGGAGGTGAAAGGACATAAGAAAAAAAAATGTGATTTATTTTAAAATAAGTTCATATTTTGAAAAAAATAGAGTTACAAACTTTAAAAAAACCTATAGGTACCAGTGTATGATTTTTTTAGTCATGTTGAAAGGTATATAAATCTGACATTTAATTGACATTTAACAAAACCTCTGATTTTAAATTATTATTTTACCAAAAAATTCAGAGTGACGAAAAATGCCAATTCCTTTCAAGTTCTGAACACGATACGCGACACGGTCAATAAGGAACATACTGACAATCATATGTGTTGATTGCTTTAACATTGGATGAACGAAACAGCAATGACAGCACATAATTTGATGAAAAATGTATACCTGACCAAAAGGTGGCGCTATGGATTTCAATCCAAGATTGTCATATCCACTTGTTCAGAATGGAAGCCTGATTACATGAATTGATTTTGGGTTAATTCTGACCAATTATGTTTAAGTTACAACAACTTTTATGTTCATGGCGAGACACCAAAATTTGACACCCTCTAACGGCCACGCCCTTCGATAAGAACGTACAGTTTTCTCTGTCAGTCATCGTCAATGTCTTACCTATTAAAGTGACCAGCTTTGAGATCAATACACTCATCTCGCTTGGAGCACAGATGCATACTACAAGACATGACAATTCCTGGTGCCAACAGGTGGCGCTACAACCGATCCTGAATATTCCACGATTGATGTCTTCAGGCTCAGCCTACAATCATGCACATACGTTTTCGACCACATCAAATCATGTATTGCTGAATTACAGCCAATTGATGTTTGATGGCGAAGCTTAAAAATGACCTCAAACTTCGCCGAATCACTACGGTCAAGCCCTCTGCTGAAAACTTAAAAGCTTCGCAATTTAGCGTCGGCCATGTGTCTAGATTGTACAAACCAAGTTGTGAGCCAATTCGATAAAATCTCTAGGAGGAGTTCGTTAAAGTACGAGGCCTAGAAATGATCAGAATTCATGAAAAATGACATTTTCTGTTCAAAATGCCGGACTTCCTGTGTAACTTAGACCATGGGTCCAAAAGACTTTTTTGTAGCTCTTTGTCTAATATAATACTCACATAAAGGTCATTGCTGTAAGTCAAACCATATTGTGGGGCTCGTCAAAAAACATAAAATAGGTGGCGCTATAGAGCCCATTCTTGTGGACCCATGCCTGTCGCCCATAAAATACGTAATTTTACGCGACTCTGGAAGCGTGTGCAAAATTTGGTGAGTTTTCGAGCATTTTAAGGCCTCCAAAAAGGCAATTTATTTACGGCGAGAATAATAATAATAATAATAATTAAAGCTGCAAGCAGCGATGAACGGGCCCTCGCACTCACGGCCACCGCCCCCCATAAGCATATCAGAAATGACACTTACGACTTCCTATGTCAAACCATTCAAAAGTTATAGTAGAAAAAAGGGACAACCAATCAGAAGAAGGGGCGGGGCTAATTGAGGCCAATGAAGGTCAAGGACTCCATACAGAATCTGATGACACCACCCACGACTCTCTATGTCAAACCATTCAAAAGTTATAGCAGAAAATCGGGACAACCAATCAGAAGAAAGGGTGGGGCTAATTCAGGCCAATGAAGCTCAAGGACTCCATACAGAATCTGATGACACCACCCACGACTGTCTATGTCAAAATATTCAAATGTTATAGCAGGAAATAGGGACAACCAATCAGAAGAAGGGGCGGGGCTAATTTTCGCCAATTATGGTCAAGGACTCAATACCGAGTCCGATGACACCACCCACGACTCTTTATGTCAAACCTTTCAAAAGTTATGGGAGAGAAAGGTATTCTAGTGGGCGCTGTTGAGCCGTTAGGCAACGCCCATTAATGCAAACCATGAAATATCAAATGTATCGACAGGCCTGGCTTTTCTTTAAGTTGCGACATGATACAGGTGTGTACCAATTTTCGTTCATGTACGTCAAACCGTATTATGGGGCTTGAGGCGCAAAGTTTTTTCTGTCTGAACCAATCAGATGAAGGGTGGGCGCGCTTTTTGCCGTCTAGCGTCGCCACGGTAACGCTTTTGAAAGAGAAAAGTAATGCGTGGTGTCGGAGGATGGAGACGCACATTTTGATGTATAACACACCTGGGTGCACGTTACGGTTCTGGCGAAGAAGCGGCTGAAGGAATGGCATAAATTGCGCCAAAATTACATGATTAATTCAAACTGGCCGACTTCCTGTTGGGTTTGGGCCATGGCGCCAGGAGACTTTTCTTTAAGTTGTGCTATGATACAGGTGTGTACCGATAAAGGAAGCTCTGAAAACCTTAACAAACCATGGTTTACTATAGAACTTAGGAAATCCGCAAATTCAAAATTTAATGTCTATGAGTTTTGGTTCAAATATAAATCATTAGTATAGTATGCATAAATGGCTTTATGAGGGTGACACTTCCATTATAGATAAAATGTATTTCAAAATGGTTTTCAAAAATGAAAGGACACATGAGTCTATCTTTCTTGAAAAGTTAATTTAATTACTGATAATTAAAATATACATTTTGTTAAGGAAATCTATTAATTTTGAGATAAATAACGGTCGCCCCCAATGACTTTTTTAAGGTCGTTGCCCTATTAATGTAGGTTTAAAAACACTAAAATACCTTTGTTTTAAGTTTTCACATATATGCACACTACATTCCAAATGTTTGGAAAATGGCCAAATACATCTTTATTTTAAGTATTTTAAAAATAGGCCTCTCAAAGGCCTTATACATCATTGACCCACAATTGTGATTCAGGCTTAAAGCTCCCCTGCTACACGTCATTCAGGCAGCCAATCAGCACAGAGCCTCATTAACATAGCCCCCCCTCCCCTCAGAATCCCTCATAGAGAAGGTTAGAAACGGTAAAAATAAAGACATGGCCCAGAGGCTGAATTTCTCATTTATGTAGAAAAAACCTTCAAAAGCTTGTTTTTAAGACATTCAATGCCTGTTTAAAATATACATTAAATGCCATAATAGGTCACCTTTAAATAATTTTTAAGCAAATGAAGCAACGGTAAATTCTCGCCAAATACAGTAAATTCCAGTTGTCCCTGAACGCACCAGGAGGATAATCGGCTTTTTAGAATTCCGACCGGTCCCTGAATGCACCTCCTCCGCGGCGCGGCGCGGTCCCGACCAGATCTCGGCTGAAAGCCGATAATAATATAATAAAATTGCAAAGCTGCTGTGAAATAAGGTGTAATACATGCACTGTAATTATTTTCTGTATAAAAATTGAATTTAAAAAGACGGGTTTGACTCAAAATCAGTGTGGTTTTATTTAAGTGGTCTCTGTCTCGGTAGAAGACAGAGACATGAAAGACATGGTAAAAAGCGAGCTGCATTACAGACATGCGCCGCCGAAATACATCGGTGAAAACTATTCCACAGGAATATTTCACCATAGATGTCTTAAGACGACTCTACAATTATGCACACAATAAAAAAATACTTACAGATTAGGTTGGGACTCGTGTGAAAACACTGGAGGATTTATGTCGTGTGAGGAACGTCAATACGGTGCGCACGCAACAACGTCTCCCCGCTCCCCCCCTCCTCCCTCCCCCTCGGCCTCCGCTCCGCTGCAGGAGCTGCGGCCGGCACACAGAGCCAGCTTGCTTTAAATCCAATGGATTTAAATAAATATTCATTACCAATCGTGCGTTTTACGCACCTTAATGCCAAAAATATATTTTCACATCACAGTAAACAATATTTTTACGAAGTTTACGAAGTTAATTGGACATGGCATGACAAAAATATGATTTAATTGTATATGAATAAATTTTTGGAAAAAGAGAGTTACAAAGTTCTTCAAAAGCGATATGTACCAGCGTATGATTTTTTAGTCATGTCGAAATGTATCTAAATCTGACATTTTATTGTCTTAAGACCAAGCCTATGATTTTAAATTATTATTTTACCAAAAAATTCAGAGTGACGTAAAATGGCAGTTCCCTTCAAGTTATGACCACGATACTCAACACAGTTAATAAGGACGCTTATGACAATAATATGTGTCGATTTCATTGTGATTGGATGAATGAAACAGCAATGACAGCACATAATTTGATGAAAAATGTATACCTGACCAAAAGGTGGCGCTATGGATTTCAATCCAAGATTGTCATATCCACTTGTTCAGAATGGAAGCCTGATTACATGTATTGATTTTGGGTTAATTCTGACCAATTATGTTTAAGTTACAACAACTTTTATGTTCATGGCGAGACACCGAAATTTTACTACCTGTAACGGCCACGCCCTTCGATAAGAACGTACAGTTTTCTCTGTCAGTCATCGTCAATGTCTTACCTATTATCTGACCAACTTTGA
Organism: Cololabis saira; assembly: GCF_033807715.1. NCBI lineage: Eukaryota > Metazoa > Chordata > Actinopteri > Beloniformes > Belonidae > Cololabis > Cololabis saira. The sequence continues at coordinate 23,406,047 of NC_084588.1, read as the reverse complement.
GATCATTAATCTCATCTCGCTTGGAGCACAGATGCATACTAGAAGACATGACAATTCCTGGTGCCAACAGGTGGCGCTACAACCGATCCTGAATATTCCACCATAGATGTCTTCAGGCTCAGTCTAGAATCATGCACATACGTTTTCGGCCACATCAAATCATGTATTGCTGAATTACAGCCAATTGATGTTTCATGGCGAGGCTTAAAAATGACCTCAAACTTCGCCGAATGACTACGGTCAAGCCCTCTGGCAGAAACTTAAAAGCTTCGCAATTTAGCGTCGGCCATGTGTCTAGATTGTACAAACCAAGTTGTGAGCCAATTCGATAAAATCTCTAGGAGGAGTTCGTTAAAGTACGAGGCCTAGAAATGATCAGAATTCATGAAAAATGACATTTTCTGTTCAAAATGCCGGACTTCCTGTGTAACTTAGACCATGGGTCCAAAATACTTTTTTGTAGCTCTTTGTCTAATATAATACACACATAAAGGTCATTGCTGTAAGTCAAACCATATTGTGGGGCTCGTCAAAAAACATAAAATAGGTGGCGCTATAGAGCCCATTCTTGTGGACCCATGCCTGTCGCCCATAAAATACGTAATTTTACGCGACTCTGGAAGCGTGTGCAAAATTTGGTGAGTTTTTGAGCATTTTAAGGCCTCCAAAAAGGCAATTTATTTACGGCGAGAATAATAATAATAATAATTAAAGCTGCAAGCAGCGATGAACGGGCCCTCGCACTCACGGCCACCGCCCCCCATAAGCATATCAGAAATGACACCACCCACGACTTCCTATGTCAAACCATTGAAAAGTTATAGCAGAAAAAAGGGACAACCAATCAGAAGAAGGGGCGGGGCTAATTAAGGCCAAAGAAGCTCAAGGACTCATTACAGAGTCCCATGACACCACCCACGACTCTCTATGTCAAAACATTCAAATGTTATAGCAGGAAATAGGGACAACCAATCAGAAGAAGGGGCGGGGCTAATCTTCGCCAATTATGGTCAAGGACTCAATACTGAGTCCCATGACACCACCCACGACTCTTTATGTCAAACCTTTCAAAAGTTATGGCAAAGAAAAGTATTCTAGTGGGCGCTGTTGAGCCGTTAGGCCACGCTCATTAATGCAAACCATGAAATATCAAATGTATCGACAGGCCTGGCTTTTCTTTAAGTTGCGACATGATACAGGTGTGTACCGATTTTTGTTCATGTACGTCAAACCGTATTATGGGGCTTGAGGCGCAAAGTTTTTTCTGTCTGAACCAATCAGATGAAGGGTGGGCGCGCTTTTTGCCATCTAGCGTCGCCACGGTAATGCTTTTGAAAGAGAAAAGTAATGCGTGGTGTCGGAGGATGGAGACGCACGTTTTGATGTATAACACACCTGGGTGCACGTTACGGTTCGGGCCGTATTAATGACGGAAGAAATGGCATAAATTGCGCCAAAATTACACGATTAATTCAAAATGTTCAAAATGGCTGACTTCCTGTTCGGTTTCGGCCATGGCGCCAAGAGACTTTTCTTTAAGTTGTTACATGATACAGGTGTGTACCGATAAAGGAAGATAAAGGAAGCTCTGAAAACCTCTGAAAAAAATTGTTAACCAAAATTGAATCATTATCCAGGTTAATCTATCCAGCATACTCTCTTGTAATCCCACCAAAGATTATAAAAGAAATGAATAGAATACATTTTAATTTCATATGGAAAAATAAACATCACTATTAGGGATGCACCGATCTGATATTTGTATTTTTGTTTCGGGATCGATATTGAAAACAACTCTAGATCGGGTATCGGTAACAATGGGCCAATCCATAGGAGCAGATCTATTCAATTCTAATTCTATGTGTGCTCTGTGAGTGTTGTCACACGCTAGTCACGTAATGTCAGCACGCCGTGCGGAAGTCTACACTTTTCAAAATGGAGCGAGCTAAAGGATCTGCGATATGGAATTTTGTCACATTACCTCAGCCAGCACATGCGACTGCAACTTGCAATACTTGCAAAGTCAGTGTTTCGAGGAGGTAGTAAAACGTTTTTACTTTTAAGCTTAACAGCACACTGGATGGATGAAAGCTTCGTGCCACACAGTGCAATTCTAAACAAAACCTTTATCTTATTTATAAAGATAAAAGAAGTTCTGAAAACCTTAACAAACCATATAGAACTTAGGAAATTCGCTATAAGGAAAAACAAGCTCTATAAATCAAGGTTATCCCTCTTTAAATCATTTTGAACCAATAAAGCCTTTGGAGGTACTTGATATTAAGAACCTTAAAACTTCTTCTGCTGGCCATGATGATATTACAGCCTATCTGATCAAAAAAGTTGATCAATTATTGATCAATTATTGTTCCTTTAATGTGTATTTTTTCTTTGTCACTTGAATCTGGTATTATCCCACAACATTTTTTTTGCTAATAATGAGAAGATAAATCTTGTCCCACTGGCAGATTTTTTTTTACTTATTTCAAGTTAAAACTTACTTGAAACAGGTGAAAATTGTCAAATAAGTTATTTTTCTGGTGTTATTTTTCTGGTGATGACTCTAAATCAGGGGTATTCAACTAAAACTTTAGTTCCAGTCAGAGAAAATGTACTTAAGCGGAGGTCCAGAACATCATAATACATCATAATAAATAAATAAAAAATCTATTGCAGTAGTTCAAACATTAAGAATATTGTGTACACATAAATTCATATAAAAAAATTCTAATTGAGTTTTTTGTCAAGATGAATTGGCACTAGCCTTAAAAAGGGTAATGTGGTACAACCATGATTCATATTAAAATAAATTAATTTCCTTAACATCTTGACATCTTTTTTTTGTACAAGTTTTCAGTATTTTACAAAAATGGTTGTTTTTTTAATGGTCGCGCCAGATGCCATGCCAGATTGAGCAGAAGATTGATTTAAATACATTACATTAGTGATCTCAAAAAAAGTTTTCAAAACCAGAGTCCTGGTCGGACGGTCGCACCACATGACATTTTGACGCTTAAAACAACAACAAAATCCCAAGTAACTAGTATATTTTGTAAAATTCAAGTGAGTCCATATGTGGGACAGGTAGTTAATATATATGATATTTTTATATCCATTTAAACCTTTTTTGAATCGAAAAAAAAAAGTTTTTTTCAGAAAATATAGGCGTCACGTCATTGACCCAGTCATGCTGTTTACACAGATCTGATTGGCTGAGCAGCATCACGTGGGATGGCTTAACTCGTATGCAATTGGTCTGTAAGGTCTGCTGAACAAATGCCATAAAGTAACGCTGCGCTGGTTAAAATAGAAGTGCCTGGGTCCGCGGAGGACGGCGTCCAGACTGTTGAAATAGCAGTAAAACCACATTCATTGATGAAATGACATAAGGGATGGAAAGAGGGGATGACAGTTTTACTGGGGGGATGATTTGGACCGTTTTTATTTCAGGGGGGATGCCATCCCCCCTCACCCCCCCTCAACTCGAGTAGTCCTACTGATTATATATCCCATTTGTTGCAAGAATAACTTTCAAAATCAGTAAATAATAATTATAATGAAGTGTCTTGTAAATCAGTCATTTTAAAATCTAAATCCTTATTTTAATTTCAAGTTAACTTACTTTATCTTTGGAACGAGCTCAGCTTCATGTCGAGCGCGTCTCCTCTCTGCTAAACACATACACACACGCACACACGCACAGACGCACACACCTTCCTGTCTGTTTGGTTGATACGGGCTGTTGGGGCGGGTGTTAATCGGAACAAACCAATCATCTTGCCCTACTCACAAGCTGCTGGCCTAAGTGGCCTCTGATTGGCCTGGCCCGACTCTCTAACTTAGAAAAAAAGTCAGAGCCGACTGCAGGGAAAACTCAGCCCCGCCTCCCTCTCCAGTGTGAGAGCTGCACTTCTCACAGAGATGAAAACTCAGCTTTCAATTCAAACCAGAAAAAATCAGTAAAACTCGCCTGTTTGATCTAAACTGCTCAAATCGACATTGTTTTTATATCACAATAAATAACATATTTGCAAAGTTGGAAGTTGATTGGACATTGCATGACAAAATTATAATTTATTTGGAGATTAGTTCATATTTTGAAAAAAGTGAGTGAGTTCATCCAAGATTGTCATATCCACTTGTTCAGAATGGAAGCCTGATTAAATGTACGGATTTTGGGTCAATTTGGACCAAATATTTGAAAGTTAAAACAACTTTTATGTTCATGGCGAGAAACCGAAAAATGACTACCTCTAACAGCGACACCCTTTGAGAAAAACGTACAGTTTTCTCTGTCAGTCATCGTCAATGTCTTACCTATTAAAGTGACCAGCTTTGAGATCAATACACTCATCTCGTTTGGAGCACAGATGCATACTACAAGACATGACAATTCCTGGTGCCAACAGGTGGCGCTACAACCGATCCTGAATATTCCACCATAGATGGGTTCAGGCTCAGCCTACAATCATGCACATACGTTTTCAACCACATCAAATCATGTATTGCTGAATTACAGCCAATTGATGTTTCATGGCGAGCCTTAAAAATGACCCCAAACTTCGCCGGATGACTACGGTCACGCCCTCTGCTAAAAACGTAAAAGCTTCGCAATTTAGCGTCGGCCATGTGTCTAGATTGTACAAACCAAGTTGTGAGCCAATCTGATAAAATCTCTAGGAGGAGTTCGTTAAAGTACGAGGCCTGGAAATGACCAGAATTCATGAAAAATGACATTTTCTGTTCAAAATGCCGGACTTCCTGTGTAACTTAGAGCATGGGTCCAAGAGACTTTTTTGTAGGGCTTTGTCAGATATAATAGACACATAAAGGACATTGCTGTAAGTCAAACCATATTGTGGGGCTCTTCAAAAACATAAAATAGGTGGCGCTATAGAGCCTAATCCTTTTTGACCCATGCCTGTCGCCCATAAAATACGTAATTTTACGCGACTCTGGAAGCGTGTGCAAAATTTGGTGAGTTTTGGAGCATTTTAAGGCCTCCAAAAAGGCAATTTATTTACGGCGAGAATAATAATAATAATAATAATAATAATAATAATTAAAGCTGCAAGCAGCGATGAACGGGCCCTCGCACTCACGGCCACCGCCCACCATAAGCATATCAGAAATGACACCACCCACGACTTCCTATGTCAAACCATTCAAAAGTTATAGCAGAAAAAAGGGACAACCAATCAGAAGAAGGGGGGGGCTAATTCAGGCCAATGAAGGTCAAGGACTCCATACAGAATCTGATGACACCACCCACGACTGTCTATGTCAAAATATTCAAATGTTATAGCAGGAAATAGGGACAACCAATCAGAAGAAGGGGCGGGGCTAATTTTCGCCAATTATGGTCAAGGACTCAATACCGAGTCCGATGACACCACCCACGACTCTTTATGTCAAACCTTTCAAAAGTTATGGGAGAGAAAGGTATTCTAGTGGGCGCTGTTGAGCCGTTAGGCAACGCCCATTAATGCAAACCATGAAATATCAAATGTATCGACAGGCCTGGCTTTTCTTTAAGTTGCGACATGATACAGGTGTGTACCAATTTTCGTTCATGTACGTCAAACCGTATTTTGGGGCTTGAGGCGCAAAGTTTTTTCTGTCTGAACCAATCAGATGAAGGGTGGGTGCGTTTTTTGCCGTCTAGCGTCGCCACGGTAACGCTTTTGAAAGAGAAAAGTAATGCGTGGTGTCGGAGGATGGAGACGCACGTTTTGATGTATAACACACCTGGGTGCACGTTAGGGTTCGGGCTGAATTAATGACCGAAGAAATGGCATAAATTGCGCCAAAATTACACGATGAATTCAAAATGTTCAAAATGGCTGACTTCCTGTTCGGTTTCGGCCATGCCGCCAAGAGACTTTCCTTTAATTTGCGACATGATACAGGTGTGTACCGATTTTTGTGCATGTACGTCAAAGCGTATTGTGGGACTTGAGGCACGAAGTTTTATCTGTATGGACCAATCAGATGAATTGGGGGCGCGCTTTTTGGCGTCTATCATCGCCACGGTAACGCTTTTGACTGAGAAAAGTTATGCACGTTATTGCAGGATGGAGACGCACATTTTGATGTATAACACACCTGGGTGCACGTTACGGTTCTGGCGAAGAAGCGGCTGAAGGAATGGCATAAATTGCGCCAAAATTACATGATTCATTCAAACTGGCCGACTTCCTGTTGCAGGGCTCCAGACTAACTTTTTTCACTAGGAGCACAGTAGCCCCTAACTGAAAATTTTTAGGGGCACAATCAGAAATTTTAGGAGCGCGCATCGTTTATCGACACGCTAACCAAATTTTTACATTTCTACTACATTTCAGTGTATTAGTAATACGTATTTCATAATAGATTAATGAATTACCACAATGTGCTGTTTCAAATGCAGTGTTACATTTTATTGTGCACTTTTAAAGATGCCGCAACATAAAGTAAACTGACAGCACCATTGCTGTCATTATATATAAAAAAAACATACATTCACATGATAAAAAAGTGCGAATTTAACTGTTAAACACAGTACTTAACAAATGTACAAATATTGCGGGTACTGGGCTGGCCAAAAACATTTCCCTACTTGTGTCTTTACTAAAACCCTGAACTTACACCAGTTGACCAAATTCACTGCCTTCACTCAAATAACTAAGGATCTTACCAAGAAATATTCTTATTTCTAACCTAAAAATGCCATTACACCTGATAACACACATCACTTAAAAGGTTAGGTGTTTTTCCCACGTGTTAAAATTTAACTTTCATTTGTGTCAAGCAAATTTTAAGTTCTAGTTACGTTTTAAGTTAGAGTTTTGGCAGTGTTCAAAATAAAATTATGAGACCTGCTGTATTGGAGAACATTTTCTTTTTTTTTTTTTCTTTACCGGGTGAAGGCTGATTTATGGTTCCGCGTTACAACAACGCAGAGCCACGCCGTAGGCTACGGCGTGGCTCTGCGTCGATTTAAGGCGGAACCATAATTCAGGCGGGGAAGATATCGGAGAACAACCAGAAGAATATAGAGTGGATTAAAAATAAAAGTTAAGCACTGAGCTACATGTGTCTCCCGTCTGGGCCATTGCAGACTCATTGCCTGAGCAAGATGTTACTAAAACCAAACATACCCGCCGTCTCTTTCTTATGTGCGCGCCGCGGCGGCAGCGTGTTGTGTCGCATTAAATGTGGTCCGGGCGTAATACCTGCTTTGAGCTGGTGAAATTAAACGAAAAAAATAAATAAATAAATAAATAGATCCCCCAACTCATTCCCTTTCACACTCATTGGCCTGCAATATGCGGGTTCATTGACGCACCCCTTCCACGTTTAACGTGTAAAAGAAAAAAAAAACAAAGAAAAAACACTGGCAAATTTACTGGTCGCACGTGTGCGAGTGGACATGAAATTCAGTCGCACATACTCAAATTTTGGTCGCAAAATGCGAGCATTTGGTCGCAGTCTGGAGCCCTGTGTTGGGTTTGGGCCATGGCGCCAGGAGACTTTTCTTTAAGTTGTGCTATGATACAGGTGTGTACCGATAAAGGAAGCTCTGAAAACCTTAACAAACCATGGTTTACTATAGAACTTAGGAAATCCGCAAATTCAAAATTTAATGTCTATGAGTTTTGGTTCAAATATAAATCATTGGTATAGTATGCATAAATGGCTTTATGAGGGTGACACTTCCATTATAGATAAAATGTATTTCAAAATGGTTTTCAAAAATGAAAGGACACATGAGTCTATCTTTCTTGAAAAGTTAATTTAATTACTGATAATTAAAATATACATTTTGTTAAGGAAATCTATTAATTTTGAGATAAATAACGGTCGCCCCCAATTATTTTTTTAAGGTCGTTGCCCTATTAATGTAGGTTTAAAAACACTAAAATACCTTTGTTTTAAGTTTTCACATATATGCACACTACATTCCAAATGTTTGGAAAATGGCCAAATACATCTTTATTTTAAGTATTTTAAAAATACATCATTGACCCACAATTGTGATTCAGGCTTAAAGCTCCCCTGCTACACGTCATTCAGGCAGCCAATCAGCACAGAGCCTCATTAACATAGCCCCCCCTCCCCTCAGAATCCCTCATAGAGAAGGTTAGAAACGGTAAAAATAAAGACATGGCCCAGAGGCTGAATTTCTCATTTATGTAGAAAAAACCTTCAAAAGCTTGTTTTTAAGACATTCAATGCCTGTTTAAAATATACATTAAATGCCATAATAGGTCACCTTTAAATAATTTTTAAGCAAATGAAGCAACGGTAAATTCTCGCCAAATACAGTAAATTCCAGTTGTCCCTGAACGCACCAGGAGGATAATCGGCTTTTTAGAATTCCGACCGGTCCCTGAATGCACCTCCTCCGCGGCGCTGCGCGGTGCCGACCAGATCTCGGCTGAAAGCCGATAATAATATAATAAAATTGCAAAGCTGCTGTGAAATAAGGTGTAATACATGCACTGTAATTATTTTCTGTATAAAAATTGAATTTAAAAAGACGGGTTTGACTCAAAATCAGTGTGGTTTTATTTAAGTGGTCTCTGTCTCGGTAGAAGACAGAGACATGAAAGACATGGTAAAAAGCGAGCTGCATTACAGACATGCGCCGCCGAAATACATCGGTGAAAACTATTCCACAGGAATATTTCACCATAGATGTCTTAAGACGACTCTACAATTATGCACACAATAAAAAAATACTTACAGATTAGGTTGGGACTCGTGTGAAAACACTGGAGGATTCATGTCGTGTGAGGAACGTCAATACGGTGCGCACGCAACGTTCCCCCGCTCCCCCCCTCCTCCCTCCCCCTCGGCCTCCGCTCCGCTGCAGGACTGGCCGGCACACAGAGCCAGCTTGCTTTAAATCCAATGGATTTAAATAAATATTCATTACCAATCGTGCGTTTTACGCACCTTAATGCCAAAAATATATTTTCACATCACAGTAAACAATATTTTTACGAAGTTTACGAAGTTAATTGGACATGGCATGACAAAAATATGATTTAATTGTATATGAATACATTTTTGGAAAAAGAGAGTTACAAAGTTCTTCAAAAGCGATATGTACCAGCGTATGATTTTTTAGTCATGTCGAAATGTATCTAAATCTGACATTTTATTGTCTTAAGACCAAGCCTATGATTTTAAATTATTATTTTACCAAAAAATTCAGAGTGACGTAAAATGGCAGTTCCCTTCAAGTTATGACCACGATACTCAACACAGTTAATAAGGACGCTTATGACAATAATATGTGTCGATTTCATTGTGATTGGATGAATGAAACAGCAATGACAGCACATAATTTGATGAAAAATGTATACCTGACCAAAAGGTGGCGCTATGGAGTTCATTCAAGATTGTCATATCCACTTGTTCAGAATGGAAGCCTGATTACATGTATTGATTTTGGGTTAATTCTGACCAATTATGTTTAAGTTACAACAACTTTTATGTTCATGGCGAGACAACGAAATTTTACTACCTCTAACGGCCACGCCCTTCGATAAGAACGTACAGTTTTCTCTGTCAGTCATCGTCAATGTCTTACCTATTATCTGACCAACTTTGAGATCATTAATCTCATCTCGCTTGGAGCACAGATGCATACTAGAAGACATGACAATTCCTGGTGCCAACAGGTGGCGCTACAACCGATCCTGAATATTCCACCACATATGTCTTCAGGCTCAGCCTACAATCATGTACATACGTTTTCGGCCACATAAAATAATGTATTGCTGAATTACAGCCAATTGATGTTTCATGGCGAGGCTTAAAAATGACCTCAAACTTCGCCGAATGACTACGGTCAAGCCCTCTGGCAGAAACTTAAAAGCTTCGCAATTTAGCGTCGACCATGTGTCTAGATTGTACAAACCAAGTTGTGAGCCAATTCGATAAAATCTCTAGGAGGAGTTCGTTAAAGTACGAGGCCTAGAAATGATCAGAATTCATGAAAAATGACATTTTCTGTTCAAAATGCCGGACTTCCTGTGTAACTTAGACCATGGGTCCAAAAGACTTTTTTGTAGCTCTTTGTCTAATATAATACACACATAAAGGTCATTGCTGTAAGTCAAACCATATTGTGGGGCTCGTCAAAAAACATAAAATAGGTGGCGCTATAGAGCCCATTCTTGTGGACCCATGCCTGTCGCCAATAAAATACGTAATTTTACGCGACTCTGGAAGCGTGTGCAAAATTTGGTGAGTTTTTGAGCATTTTAAGGCCTCCAAAAAGGCAATTTATTTACGGCGAGAATAATAATAATAATAATAATAATAATAATAAACATCACAGATACAATAGGGTCCTCGCACTTTCAGTGCTCGGGCCCTAATAAACATCACAGATACAATAGGGTCCTCGCACTTTCAGTGCTCGGGCCCTAATAATTAAAGCTGCAAGCAGCGATGAACGGGCCCTCGCACTCATGGCCAACGCCCCTCCTTCCAGCCCCCCCCAAAAAGAGAATATTAAAAATACGATAAATGTAAAAAAAAAATAAAATTAAACAAGATTTATCTTCTCATTACAAGCAAAAAAATCTTGTTCCACTGGCAGATTTTTCTACTTATTTTAAGTGAAAACAGGTGAACAGGTGAAACAGATGAAAATGGTGTTTTTTTTTCCAGTTATGAGTCTTGTTTTAAGTGTAATGAGGTTTTTTTTACTAAAATGAGACATTTTCACTAGAAATAAGACAAATATTTTTGTTAAGATTTTGAGTTTTTGCAGTGATCCATTTTACTTATCCTGTGAAAGACAGATGCATATTGATAAGTTCAGAAAAGTGTTTTTTATTGTTGTGTTTTGATGTATTTGATGTAAGCCCAGTGGATATTTAAAGCTTACAGAAGGCTGCATTTAACTGCTGCTATGTCATTCCTGCAGTATTTCTGCAGGTGTTTTGGTCACTGCTATTATTTGTAATATATTATAATATTTGTAATCAGAACAAATTATCTGTCCCCATATGATAAAATCCACCATCCCCCCTGATTTTTTTTTACAACTCGAGTACTGGCTGCGGTTCTGTTTAAAGCCGGGCAGACACTGTGCCATTGCCGGCTCGTTTTGAACCAATTTTCCTCTTGTTTCAATCATTAATATGTGTGCAGACAAGGTAAAAAAAAAAAAAAGAAGAAAACTCAAACTCTTTCAGTTCACTGTGTTTTCTAGTAGTTCTTCTAGTTTTCTATTGTTACTTTTAAGTTTACTGTTCCCTTTGTGGTTTTACTGGTTGTAAAGCATGTAGCTTTAATTATCACCCAATTCTGTGTTTCACCTTGTTAGTCAACTTCACTCCAACTCATTACCACCAATTTTACACTTTTTTTTGGAATGAATGGTCAATATACCTCATTTACATAAAATCATAGCTCATTTTTGAGATAGATAAAGATAAGCCGAAATTCTGAATTTTTTTGACTATAGTTAAACTCAGAGGCATATAAATTGATGGATTATCACAGACGGGTATATGTGAAAATGAAATGAAATCATTTCAAATGTTTGGACCACCACCCAGCACCAGCCAGTGGTTGGTGGGTCAAATTGAATATCACAGGAGAGGAGAAATTGAATAAAATATCCATAATTCAATGCAAGTAATGATCAGAGGTGGGTAGTAACGAGTTACATTTACTCCGTTACATTTACTTGAGTAAGTTTTGGGAAATTTTGTACTTTTAGGAGTAGTTTTGGATAACTGTACTTTTTACTTTTACTTGAGTAGATTTGTGAAGGACAAACTGTTCCTCTTACTCCGCTACATTAGGCTACGTTGAGCTGTTACTTTTCTTTTATCCTTTTTATCCGTGTACGCGTCAATCTCATGACATCACTCAGTGATTCTTTGGGAAAAAGGTTTGTTTTTGCATGTTTTGTCACATTTACACAGACTCAAACACACACACAGTTTCTATGAGTTCATGTTTGTTCTAGTTCTGCCTGGTTGAAAAAGAAAAGTACAAAGGCTTGAAATTTTATGCTACTGGTGCTTAATTTATTTTTTTATTCTGTTATTTTATTATTTATTAAAGTTCTTGAATTTACTTTACGCTTATTTTAATTTAAGCTATTTTTCATTTTTTTATTAATTTTAATTTATTTTATTATTTTATTGATTTTAATTTGCCTGAAGGTGATTATTTTGTACTTTTGTCTTTTTGAATGGGTGTGTTAAAAAAATAAATCAGACGTTACTCAACAGTTACTCAGTACTTGAGTAGTTTTTTCACCAAGTACTTTTTTTACTTTTACTCAAGTAATTATTTGGATGACTACTTTTTACTTCTACTTGAGTCATATTATTCTGAAGTAACAGTACTTTTACTTGAGTACAATTTTTGGCTACTCTACCAGCTCTGGTAGTGATCATCAATTTTATTTGAAATGAGTGTAACAGAGGCAGTTATATGGATGGCTTCGCAATTTAGCGTCGGCCATGTGTCTAGATTGTACAAACCAAGTTGTGAGCCAATCTGATAAAATCTCTAGGAGGAGTTCGTTAAAGTACGAGGCCTAGAAATGATCAGAATTCATAAAAAATTACATTTTCTGTTCAAAATGCCGGACTTCCTGTGTAACTTAGAGCATGTGTCCAAGAGACTTTTTTGTAGCTCTTTGTCTAATATAATACACACATAAAGGTCATTGCTGTAAGTCAAACCATATTGTGGGGCTCGTCAAAAACATAAAATAGGTGGCGCTATAGACCTAATCCTTTTTGACCCATGCCTGTCGCCCATAAAATACGTAATTTTACGCGACTCTGGAAGCGTGTGCAAAATTTGGTGAGTTTTTGAGCATTTTAAGGCCTCCAAAAAGGCAATTTATTTATGGCGAGAATAATAATAATAATAATAATAATAATAATAATAATAATAATAAACATCACAGATACAATAGGGTCCTCGCACTTTCAGTGCTCGGGCCCTAATAATAAACATCACAGATACAATAGGGTCCTCGCACTTTCAGTGCTCGGGCCCTAATAATAATAATAATAATTAAAGCTGCAAGCAGCGATGAACGGGCCCTCGCACTCACGGCCACCGCCCCCCATAAGCATATCAGAAATGACACCACCCACGACTTCCTATGTAAAACCATTCAAAAGTTATAGCAGTAAAAAGGGACGACCAATCAGAAGAAGGGGCGGGGCTAATTAAGGCCAAAGAAGCTAAAGGACTCATTACAGAGCCCCATGACACCACCCACGAGTCTATGTCAAAACATTCAAAGGTTATAGCAGGAAATAGGGACAACCAATCAGAAAAAGGGACTGGGCTAATTTTCACCAATTATGGTCAAGGACTCAATGCCGAGTCCCATGACACCACCCACAACTCTTTATGTCAAACCTTTCAAAAGTTATGGCAGAGAAAGGTTTTCACTGTTGAGCCGTTAGGCCGCGCCCATTAATGCAAACCATAAAAATCAAATTTATCGCCTGGCTTGGTGCAAAATTTGATGACTTTTTGGGCCGTTTAGGGGGGCAAAAAGGACCTCCTTTCGTCAGAAGAATAAAAAGAAAGAAAGAAAGAAAGAAAGAAAGAAAGAAAGAAAGAAAGAAAGAAAGAAAGAAAGAAAGAAAGAAAGAAAGAAAGAAAGAAAGAAAGAAAGAAAGAAAGAAAGAAAGAAAGAAAGAAAGAAAGAAAGACACATACAGAGAAAATCATGGCGGTACAGATGAGAGGATAGTAGTTAAAATCAGATCACTCAAATGAATGACAATCATACAGTACAGCTGTATCTCATGGTCCAGAATGTATGATATTATATTAATCTATTATACCATATTATATTACATGTTGTTATATCATATTAGCGTACCCAGTAATATAGTATATTGTATTATTATATTGTATGTTGCTTCATTTCATATATTTTTGACTCTATTATATTGTAAAATTATATATCATAGCGATTGCATTATTATATAATTTCATTTATAACACTAAAATACAATTCCTCACACACACACTCCTTCCAAATGTTTCTTTTTTTTCTCCATTATGATAGTTGTATGCTGTCATCCATTATGTTTTTTGTTTTTAAGTTTGTTATGTCTGTTATTCAAATATATTAATACATTCATTAACATGCTATACTGTATTTTGTTTTGTGTATATTGTGTGTGTGTGTTTGTGTATGTATATATATATATATATATATATATATATATATATATATATATATGTATGTATGTATGTATGTGTGTGTGTGTGTGTGTGTGTGTGTGTGTGTGTGTGTGTGTGTGTGTGTGTGTGTGTGTATACCTGAATAGCATAACCAGTAGTGTGACTACCTGCAGAACGTATTTTAGCATGAAAGCCTGCATATTTAACGTACATCAAGCATCCTGTATCGTAGCTACATGTCTGCCGTTTGTAACAAAGAAAACTGCGTGAAAATCGGTTGAAAATTAAGCAAGTTATAGTTATTTTACTTATGCAGACACCTCCTTCCACAATAGAAGTGAACGCACTGGAGTCAAAGCGATACCGATCCAAGGAATTTCTTGACTAACTTATGCTGCTATCTCACTACATTTAGATAATAAAATTAGTAAAACTGTTAACCAGATGCTTTTTAATTTCCTATGGAAAAATCGTATACATTACATTAGAAAAAGTATAGTCATGAATACTTATGAATCTGGAGGGCTTAATTTCCTGGATTTTAAAACTTTAAACAATACATTTAAAATTAATTGGGCGAAAAATTTTATGAAGAATCCCACCTCAATCTGGAATTTTATTCCCCACCATATTTTCTCTCGTTTTGGAGGCCTTCATTTCATACTGTCTTGTAATTATAATGTAGAAAAAATTCCAGTTAAGTTATCTGTATTTCATAAACAGGTCCTCCTTGCATGGACTCTTATCTATAAGCATAACTTTTCACCCCACCGTTATATTATTTGGAACAATAGAGATATCCTAGTTAGAAATAAATCCCTTTTTTTTTTAAACCTGGTTTCAGAACCGGATCTGGCTGGTGAGTCCGCTGCTAAATGAGGAAGGAGTTGTGCTGTCTTACGGAGACTTTTCATCACGACATAGTCTTCAAGTAACTCCTGAAGAATTCTCAGTTGTCGCTAATGCTATTCCATCAGGCACCTTAATGCTTTTTAAAAACAGTTGTACTTCCTCGTCTAGAAATGTGTCTGTCCCATTCTCATCTGACTCCCCAATAGGTAAAATATGTTTTTCACTGACCCAAAAGAATAATAATAAAAGGGTACGTGCCTTATTTCAAAAAGATATTGTTGCTACCCCTAATATTACTGTTTATTGGAATCGTTTCACAGATCATATTGATTGGAAAAAAACTTGGATGCTTCCTAACAAGTTTTTAATCACAAATAAGGTTAAGGAGGTCTCTTACAAAATCATACATAAATATGATCCTGCTAACCATTACATGCAGAAATTTAAAAAGGACATTAATACAAATTGTTCCTTCTGTAATTTACATCCAGAAACAGTTGTCCATTTATTTTGGCTTTGCTCTCATTCGAAAAAACTATGGGCAGATATTAGCAAATTTATTATTGACTCCTTTGGTATAGATTTTAATTTATATTGGGAAAATGTTGTTTTTGGTTTCCATTGTTTCTCTAAAAAAGAAGGAAAATGTTACTTTTTGATAAATGTGTTTTTATTTCTTGCCAAATTCCATATTCATAAGAGTAAATTTTCAAAGAAAACCCCTTGTTTTTTTGTTTTCCAGAAAGAAATGGAACTTTACTTGAAATTAATCCTAAAATCAACAAATGAAAAGGCTTTTAAAACCGTAGACTTGTGTTATATGTTTAATCTTCTTGAATAACAAACATCACCCCTGGCACATGTTCTGTTTTTTATTTGTATACTGTTCGTGTATACTGTTTTGTGATAATTCTTTTAAATAAAGTAAAAAAAAAAAAAAAAACGATCCAAGATGGCGGCCACGCCCGATGTTCTCAGGCAGTCAATGCGGCGCCTTGACCAAGATGGCGGCCGCGCTGAACACCAGCCCCTCCCCCCGCGGGAGCTGCGCGCGCATTCCAAACTCCACCCCCCCCAACCCCCTCCACCCACCCCCACCCCCCCGCCCCCGGGGGAGCTGCGCACGCATTCCAAACACCTTCGCCCGGCGGGAGCTCAGCCCCTCCCCTCTCCACTCTGCTGGAGCTGCTGGAGCTGAGAGACTGAGAGATCAACATGTCAGGCAGCCTGATCACACATAAATATTATTTAAAAATCACTCATGTATCTTTGACTTATGGAATTAACATGATATTTTTTCTCATTATAGTAAACAACATATCTATGAAGTCGGATGTCAATTTTGACATTTTGTGACAAAGACATAGCTTTTTATGTTATTAGTTCATTTTTTTAATTTTTAGAGTGACGGAGTTCTTCAAAAATAATATGTTCCAGTGTATGATTTTTTAGTCCTGTTGTAAGCTATCTGAAACTGCCATTTAATTTTCCTTACACAAAATCTCTGATTTTTAATTAATATTTTACCAGAAATACAGAGTGACATAAAAATGCCAATTCCTTTCAAATTACGACCACGATACGCGACACGGTCAACAAGGGACCTACTGACAATCATATGTGTCAATTACATTAAGATTGGATGAACGAAACAGCAATTATAGCACATAATTTGATGAAAAATGTATACCTGACCAAAAGGTGGCGCTATGGAGTTCATCCAAGATTGTCATATCCACTTGTTCAGAATGGAAGCCTGATTACATGAATTGATTTTGGGTTAATTCTGACCAATTATGTTTAAGTTACAACAACTTTTATGTTCATGGCGAGACCCCGAAATTTGACAACCTCTGACAGCGACGCCCTTTGATAAGAACGTACAGTTTTCTCTGTCACTCATCGTCAATGCCTTACCTATTATCTCACCAACTTTGAGATCAAGAAACTGATCTCGTTTGGAGCACAGATGCAAACTAGAAGACATGACAATTCCTGGTGCCAACAGGTGGCGCTACAACCGATCCTGAATATTCCACCATAGATGGGTTCAGGCTCAACCTACAATCATGCACATACGTTTTCGACCACATCAAATCATGTATTGCTGAATTACAGCCAATTGATGTTTGATGGCGAAGCTTGAAAATGACCTCAAACTTCGCCGAATCACTACGGTCAAGCCCTCTGGCAGAAACTTAAAAGCTTCGCAATTTAGCGTCGGCCATGTGTCTAGATTGTACAAACCAAGTTGTGAGCCAATTCGATAAAATCTCTAGGAGGAGTTCGTTAAAGTACGAGGCCTAGAAATGATCAGAATTCATGAAAAATGACATTTTCTGTTCAAAATGCCGGACTTCCTGTGTAACTTAGACCATGGGTCCAAAAGACTTTTTTGTAGCTCTTTGTCTAATATAATACTCACATAAAGGTCATTGCTGTAAGTCAAACCATATTGTGGGGCTCGTCAAAAAACATAAAATAGGTGGCGCTATAGAGCCCATTCTTGTGGACCCATGCCTGTCGCCCATAAAATACGTAATTTTACGCGACTCTGGAAGCGTGTGCAAAATTTGGTGAGTTTTCAAGCATTTTAAGGCCTCCAAAAAGGCAATTTATTTACGGCGAGAATAATAATAATAACTAGAAAATTTCTGGAAATTTTGATATGGGCATGCCCTACCGCCCATTCGTCCCCAGTCGCTGCTTTGGTTTGGGGCTGTAGTGTTTGTGTTCGGGGGGGTTCTATGTCAGTTTGAGGTGTTTTTACGCTTGTATTTCATTCATTCCTGTGCTCCCAATAGTTATTAATGGGGCGCGCTTTTTGGCATCTAGCGTTGCCACGGTAACGCTTTTGACTGAGAATAGTAATGCCCATCGAGGCAAGATGGAGACGCATCTAACGATGTACGCCGTGCATGGGTGCATGTTCCGGTTCAGCCTACGTTAACGGATAGGTTTTTTTTTTCACCATGGTACAAAATCCCATCCGAATGAATGGGGCCCTTTGGCCTGGATTTTGACATAAAATTTCCTTAAATCCCAGCTTCATGAAATTTGAGTATGTTGAAGTCCACAGCGTGCCGAGTGGGGAAACATTTGTACGATGTCTCTACGATAACCTGTTACCTAGCAACAAGCGTCCAAAGTCAAATGGAAATTAAAAAAAAAAAAGAAAGGTCAATATCGCAAAAACTTAAAAAATTGGCATAATGAGGTTCTAGGATCCTCAGTATGTTGTAGTCCACATCAAGCTGAGTCTTTTAACGTTGGAACCAAGTCTCTACGAAACCGCGTTGCCGCGCAACAAGCATCCGAAGTTCCGTTAGCATCAAAATGAACAATGTGGAATATCTCAAAAACCATAATAGCAAGCATGACGAGACTAAAATATGTTGCAGTACAAAGCGTCCCGGGTTTGTCAATGTTGTAATGATGTCTGTACGATAAACCGTTGCCTAGCAACAAGCGTTCAAAATAAAAGTGATTTTTTTTTTAAATTGAAAGTTAAATATCGCAAAAACCGTAATGACTAGCATGATGAAGTTTTATGGTCCTTTAGTGACTATCGGGCCGAGTGTTTGAAAGTTTGAACGATGTCTCTACGATAAAGTTCGGCCGAGCAATAAGCGTGGGAATTTTCGCCTTTTTTTTTACTTTTTGGCAACTAGCGTTGCAACGGTAACCCCTATTACGGAGAAAAGTAATGCCCATCGAGGCAAGATGGAGATGCATCCAACGATGTATGGCATGCATGGGTGCACGTTGCGGTTCGGGCCGCATTAACGGACGAAAAAAAGTGCGGAATAAGAATAATAACTAGACAAAATTCCCGGGAAATTTTGAAGTGCCACGGACTACTGCCGGATTATCGCGGGGCTTATTTGCACCCATAAAATGGGTATAAAGGACTCAATACTGATTAATATGACATCATCCATGACTCTCTATGTCAAACCATTCAAAAGTTATTACAGAAAATATGTAATAGGCTAATAGAACCGCTAACAAAACCGCTAACGGGACCGCTAACGGGACAGCTAACAGAACCGCTAACGGAACCGCTAACGGGGTCGCTAACTGAACCGCTAACGGGATCGCTAACGGGATCGCTAACGCGATCGCTAACGCGACCGCTAACGGGGCCGCTAACCGAGCCGCTAACGGGATCGCTAACCGAGCCGCTAACAACCGCTAAAAGAACCGCTAACGGGACCGCTAACGGGATCGCTAACGGGACTGCTAACAGGGCCGCTAACAGGATCGCTAACGGGACCGCTAACGGGACCGCTAATGGGATCGCTAACGGAACCGATAACGGGACCGCTAACGGGACCGCTAACGGGACAGCTAACAACCGCTAACAGAACCGCTAACGGGACCGCTAACGGGACCGCTAACGGGATCGCAAACAACCGCTAGCGGAACCGCTAACGGGACCGCTAATGGGATTGCTAACGGGACCGCTAACGGGGTCGCTAACTGGACCGCTAACGGGATCGCTAACGGGACCGCTAACGGGATCGCTAACGGAATCGCTAACTGAACCGCTAACGGGGCCGCTAACGGGACCGCTAACCGAGCCGCTAACGGGATCGCTAACCGAGCCGCTAACGGGATCGCTAACGGGATCGCTAACAACTGCTAACGGGACCGCTAACGGGATTGCTAACGGGACCGCTAACGGGGTCGCTAACTGGACCGCTAACGGGATCGCTAACTGGACCGCTAACGGGACCGCTAACGGGATCGCTAACAGGACCGCTAACAGAACCACTAACGGGACCGCTAACACCAATAACACTACCATCCCATAATAAACACCTACCATCCCATAATAACACTAACATCCCATAATAACACTAACATCCTATAAAAACACCTGCCATCCCATAATAACACTAACATCCTATAAAAACACCTGCCATCCCATAATAACACTAACATCCTATAAAAACACCTGCCATCCCATAATAACACTAACATCCTATAAAAACACCTGACATCCCATAATAACACCTATCGTGTGTGTGTGTGTGTGTGTGTGTGTGTGTGTGTGTGTGTGTGTGTGTGTGTGTGTGTGTGTGTGTGTGTGTGTGTGTGTGTGTTCATCTAAGGTTAAAAGGTCAGGGTTCAGATTTCTTCCATTTCTCCATTTTCCAGGTTATATTACATGAAGTCTGTCATGTGACCAGTTCTGGGTCAGTCTAATCAGTACAGCTGAGCTGTGGTTGCTAGGGGCAACAAGAACCTGATACAGAGGGAGCGGGAATGACTCAGCTGGATTTTCGGTTGTGACAAACCTGAAATCACTCCACTTTGCGCTCAAACCGTAGCTCTTAGCAGAAAAACGAAAACATTTTGAGAAACGGAGAACCTACCAGATTATCTAAATGTTATTTTCATACAGATATTCCTTAAAATGTGTTAGTAACGGCAATTCGAAAACAAAAATGAGATTTTTTTTAAGAAAACTTCATTTAACATGGGAGTCAATGAAGAGAGAGACAGGAACTGGCGTGTCTGTTGGCTCCCCCGTTAAAATTTTGTGCACACCACGCCTGTCAAAGTCACATTTTATGAATCACAAAACCTATGTCTATATTCTGACCAAAAATTATCTGTCTACCTTTTACGGTTTGGCCGTGACCTCGAGTTACAAATAAGAAATCATGTTTTTTTTTCAGTGTAACTACACTCTAGCAAACTGACTCTCGTGCTCTAGATTTGAAAAAAAGTGATTTCCAGTCCTCGCTTGAGGGCTCATATCTTGAAAAGTGTACATTTTAGGAAAAAACAGTTTCGGGTTTGGAGAGAGAAGAGAAGTTTTCCTCCGTTTTGAAGTTTGAATGACGTTTCTACGTGCAAGTATGAGAAAGATACGTGACTCAGAAAAAAGGTGATTTTTTTCTTTTTTTAACCTCCTCCCACCCAAAGTGTGAAATGCTGCCCCATACAAATACATGGGAAAATCTCCCCATTAGTTTGGAAATTTGGAAATGTTTTTGCACTTCGTGCAAAAACTATTCGTGCCATCGTTCTGAAAATCCACAGGACTGTAGTTAAATTCAGGGCCTACAACTTTCTAAATCGGTTCAGAATTTTTCGAGTAACGGTGTGCGAGTGGTGAGGCCCCAAACTTCACGCAATGCGTTCCGGATGGGGCAAAAAGCGCACGTTTGTGCACGTTGCGCAAATACGTGCACGCCAATCGCTAATAAAAGTCATACCCATCGATTCCCGATTAAGGCGCACGTTTCTACGTTTTTACTTTTCGCGTTTTGTCAAAGCTGTGGGACGAGTTACGCGCCGAAGTTTTTACGGAAGAATAAATAAATAAACTAGACAAAATTCCCGGGAAATTTTGAAGTGCCACGGACTACTGCCGGATGATCGCGGGGCTTATTTGCACCCATGAAGGTCAAGGACTCGATACAGATTCCAATGACACCACCCATGACTCTCTATGTCAAACCATTCAAAAGTTATTACAGAAAATATAGAACCGCTAACTGAACCGCTAACGGGATCGCTAACGGGATCGCTAACGGGACCGCTAACCGAGCCGCTAACGGGATCGCTAACCGAGCCGCTAACAACCGCTAACGGAACCGCTAACGGGACCGCTAACGGGACCGCTAACGGAACCGCTAACGGGACCGCTAACGGGATCGCTAACGGGACCGCTAACGGGATCGCTAACGGGATCGCTAACGGGATCGCTAACGGGACCGCTAACCGAGCCGCTAATGGGATCGCTAACGGGACCGCTAACAACCGCTAACAGAACCGCTAACGGGACCGCTAACAGAACCGCTAACAGAACCGCTAACGGGATCGCTAACAACCGCTAGCGGAACCGCTAACGGGACCGCTAATGGGATTGCTAACGGGACCGCTAACGGGGTCGCTAACTGGACCGCTAACGGGATCGCTAACTGGACTGCTAACGGTACCGCTAACGGGATCGCTAACGGAATCGCTAACTGAACCGCTAACGGGACCGCTAACCGAGCCGCTAACGGGATTGCTAACCGAGCCGCTAATGGGATCGCTAACGGGACCGCTAACAACCGCTAACGGAACCGCTAACAGGACCGCTAACAGAACCGCTAACAGAACCGCTAACGGGACCGCTAACGGGATCGCTAACAACCGCTAGCGGAACCGCTAGCGGAACCGCTAACGGGGTCGCTAACTGGACCGCTAACGGGATCGCTAACTGGACCGCTAACGGGACCGCTAACGGGATCGCTAACGGAATCGCTAACTGAACCGCTAACGGGACCGCTAACGGGATCGCTAACAACCGCTAGCGGAACCGCTAACGGGACCACTAACGGGGTCGCTAACTGGACCGCTAACGGGATCGCTAACTGGACCGCTAACGGGACCGCTAACGGGATCGCTAACGGAATCGCTAACTGAACCGCTAACGGGACCGCTAACCGAGCCGCTAACGGGATCGCTAACCAAGCCGCTAACGGGATCGCTAACGGGATCGCTAACAACCGCTAACGGGACCGCTAACGGGATTGCTAACGGGACCGCTAACGGGGTCGCTAACTGGACCGCTAACGGGATCGCTAACTGGACCGCTAACGGGACCGCTAACGGGATCGCTAACAGGACCGCTAACAGAACCGCTAACGGGACCGCTAACACCAATAACACTACCATCCCATAATAAACACCTACCATCCCATAATAACACTAACATCCCATAATAACACTAACATCCTATAAAAACACCTGCCATCCCATAATAACACTAACATCCTATAAAAACACCTGCCATCCCATAATAACACTAACATCCTATAAAAACACCTGACATCCCATAATAACACTAACATCCTATAAAAACACCTGACATCCCATAATAACACTAACATCCTATAAAAACACCTGTCATCCCATAATAACACTAACATCCTATAAAAACACCTGACATCCCATAATAACACTAACATCCTATAAAAACACCTGACATCCCATAATAACACTAACATCCTATAAAAACACCTGACATCCCATAATAACACCTATCGTGTGTGTGTGTGTGTGTGTGTGTGTGTGTGTGTGTGTGTGTGTGTGTGTGTGTGTGTGTGTGTGTGTGTGTGTGTGTGTGTGTGTGTGTGTGTTCATCTAAGGTTAAAAGGTCAGGGTTCAGATTTCTCCATTTTCCAGGTTATACTATGAATTCTGTACTGAGTGAGTCATGTGACCAGTTCTGGGTCAGTCTAATCAGTCAACAGCTGAGCTCTGGTTGCTAGGGGCAACAAGAACCTGATACAGAGGGAGCGGGAATGACTCAGCTGGATTTTTGGTTGTGACAAACCTGAAATCACTCCACTTTGCGCTCAAACCGTAGCTCTTAGCAGAAAAACGAAAACATTTTGAGAAACAGAGAACCTACCAGATTATCTAAATGTTATTTTCATACAGATATTCCTTAAAATGTGTTAGTAACGGCAATTCGAAAACAAAAATGAGATTTTTTTTAAGAAAACTTCATTTAACATGGGAGTCAATGAAGAGAGAGACAGGAACTGGCGTGTCTGTTGGCTCCCCCGTTAAAATTTTGTGCACACCACGCCTGTCAAAGTCACATTTTATAAATCACAACACCTATGTCTATATTCTGACCAAAAATTATCTGTCTACCTTTTACGGTTTGGCCGTGACCTCGAGTTACAAATAAGAAATCATGTTTTTTTTTCAGTGTAACTACACTCTAGCAAACTGACTCCCGTGCTCTAGATTTGAAAAAAAGTGATTTCCAGTCCTCGCTTGAGGGCTCATATCTTGAAAAGTGTACATTTTAGGAAAAAACTGTTTCGGGTTTGGAGAGAGAAGAGAAGTTTTCCTCCGTTTTGAAGTTTGAATGACGTTTCTACGTGCAAGTATGAGAAAGATACGTGACTCAGAAAAAAGGTGAATTTTGTCTTTTTTCTCGACATTTTCCCATCCGCTTTGAATGGCGCCATAGGAATACATAGGGAAAATGAGCTCCCCATTAGTTTGGAAATTTGGAAATGTTTTTGCACTTCGTGCAAAAACTATTCGTGCCATCGTTCTGAAAATCCACAGGACTGTAGTTAAATTCAGGGCCTACAACTTTCTAAATCGGTTCATAATTTTCCGAGTAACGGTGTGCGAGTGGTGAGGCCCCAAAGTTCACGCAATGCGTTCCGGATGGGGCAAAAAGCGCACGTTTGTGCACGTTGCGCAAAAACGTGCACGCCAATCGCTAGTAAAAGTCATACCCATCGATTCCCGATTAAGGCGCACGTTTCTACGTTTTTACTTTTCGCGTTTTCTCAAAGCTGTAGGAGGAGTAGCCGGACAAAGTTTTTACGGAAGAATATATAATAAATAATAAATAAGCCTGAGCAATAGTATGAGTGCCTCGTGCTGCGCACGAGGCACTCCTCCTCCATTGAGCTTGCGCAGCTCAATGGAGGAGGCGTGCCACGTGGCGCAGCCGTGGCACTAACTAGACAAAATTCCCGGGAAATTTTGAAGTGCCACGGACTACTGCCGGATGATCGCGGGGCTTATTTGCACCCATGAAGGTCAAGGACTCGATACTTAGTCATTTGACACCACCCATGACTCTCTATGTCAAACCATTCAAAAGTTATTACAGAAAATATGTAATAGGCTAATAGAACCGCTAACAAGACCGCTAACGGGACCGCTAACGGGATAGCTAACAGAACCGCTAACGGAACCTCTAACGGGATCGCTAACTGAACCGCTAACGGGATCGCTAAAGGGATCGCTAACGGGACCGCTAACGGGACCGCTAACCGAGCCGCTAACGGAATCGCTAACCGAGCCGCTAACAACCGCTAACGGAACCGCTAACGGGACCGCTAACGGGGCCGCTAATGGGATCGCTAACGGAACCGCTAACGGGACCGCTAACGGGACCGCTAACTGGACCGCTAACGGGACCGCTAACGGGATCGCTAACGGGATCGCTAACGGAGCCGCTAATGGGGTCGCTAACGGGACCGCTAACCACCGCTAACGAAACCGCTAACAGTACCGCTAACAGAACCGCTAACTGAACCGCTAACGGGATCGCTAACGGGATCGCTAACGGGACCGCTAACCGAGCCGTTAACGGAATCGCTAACCGAGCCGCTAACAACCACTAACGGGACCGCTAACGGGACCGCTAACGGGACCGCTAATGGGATCGCTAACGGAACCGCTAACGGGACCGCTAACGGGACCGCTAACGGGACCTCTAACGGGACCGCTAACGGGACCGCTAACGGGACCGCTAACGGGACCGCTAACGGGACCGCTAACGGGATCGCTAACGGGATCGCTAACGGAGCCGCTAATGGGGTCGCTAACGGGACCGCTAACAACCGCTAACGGAACCGCTAACAGGACCGCTAACAGAACTGCTAACTGAACCGCTAACGGGATCGCTAACGGGATCGCTAACGGGACCGCTAACCGAGCCGCTAACGGAATCGCTAACCGAGCCGCTAACAACCGCTAACGGAACCGCTAACGGGGCCGCTAACGGGACCGCTAACGGGATCGCTAACGGAACCGCTAACGGGACCGCTAACGGGACCGCTAACGGGACCGCTAACGGGACCGCTAACGGGATCGCTAACGGGATCGCTAACGGGACCGCTAACGGGATTGCTAACGGGATCGCTAACAACCGCTAACGGGACCGCTAACGGGATTGCTAACGGGGTCGCTAACTGGACCGCTAACGGGATCGCTAACTGGACCGCTAACGGGATCGTTAACAGGACCGCTAACAGAACCGCTAACGGGACCGCTAACACCAATAACACTACCATCCCATAATAAACACCTACCATCCCATAATAACACTAACATCCTATAAAAACACCTGCCATCCCATAATAACGCTAAAAACCTTAAAAAAACACCTGCCATCCCATAATAACACTAACATCCTATAAAAACACCTGCCATCCCATAATAACACTAACATCCTATAAAAATAAAATGGGGATCATGTAAGGTCAGGGTTCAGATTCCTCCATTATCCAAGGTAAAGTATTATGAAGTCTGCATTGATGTGTCATGTGACCAGTTCTGGGTCACATGACCCGGAAGTATGGTAGTGTATATTGTATTGGAATGACTCAGCTAGTTTTTTGGATTTGACAAGCCTCAAATAACTTCACCTTGTAATCAAACTGTAGCTCCTATCAGAAAAACAAAGACATCGTGAGAGAGACAGAACCCGGAAGATTCTGACAATCTTAATTTTATTCAGATATTCCTTAAAATGTGTTAGTAACGGCAATTCGAAAACAAAAATGAGATTTTTTTTAAGAAAACTTCATTTAACATGGGAGTCAATGAAGAGACAGACAGGAATTGGCGTGTCTGTTGGCTCCACCGTTAAAATTTTGTGCACACCACGCCTGTGAAAGTCACATTTTATAAATCACAACACCTATGTCTATATTCTGACCAAAAATGATCTGTCTACCTTTTACGGTTTGGCCGTGACCTCGAGTTACAAATAAGAAATCATGTTTTTTTTTCAGTGTAACTACACTCTAGCAAACTGACTCCCGTGCTCTAGATTTGAAAAAAAGTGATTTCCAGTCCTCGCTTGAGGGCTCATATCTTGAAAAGTGTACATTTTAGGAAAAAACAGTCCGGGGTTTGGAGAGAGAGGAGAAGTTTTCCTCCGTTTTGAAGTTTGAATGACGTTTCTACGTGCAAGTATGAGAAAGATATGTGACTCGGAAAAAAGGTGAATTTTGTCTTTTTTTTCTCGACATTCTCCCATCCGCTTTGAATGGGCCCATACAAATACATGGGGAAATCTCCCCATTAGTTTGGAAATTTGGAAATGTTTTTGCACTTCGTGCAAAAACCATTCGTGCCATCGTTCTGAAAATCCACAGGACTGTAGTTAAATTCAGGGCCTACAACTTTCTAAATCGGTTCAGAATTTTTCGAGTAACGGTGTGCGAGTGGTGAGGCCCCAAAGTTCACGCAATGCGTTCCGGATGGGGCAAAAAGCGCACGTTTGTGCACGTTGCGCAAAAACGTGCACGCCAATCGCTAATAAAAGTCATACCCATCGATTCCCGATTAAGGCGCACGTTTCTACGTTTTTACTTTTCGCGTTTTCTCAAAGCTGTGGGACTAGTTACGCGCCGAAGTTTTTACGGAAGAATAAATAAATAACTAGACAAAATTCCCGGGAAATTTTGAAGTGCCACGGACTACTGTCGGATGATCGCGGGGCTCGATACTGATTAATATACTGATTAATATGACATCATCCATGACTCTGTATGTCATACCATTCAAAAGATATTTGACTATAACGTATCAGCCAATCAGAAGAAGGGGCGGGGCTAATTTGCACCAATGAGGGTCAAGGACTCGATACAGATTCCAATGACACCACCCATGACTCTCTATGTCAAACTATTCAAAAGTTATTACAGAAAATATGTAATAGGCTAATAGAACCGCTAACAAGACCGCTAACGGGACCGCTAACGGGATAGCTAACAGAACCGCTAACGGAACCTCTAACAGTATCGCTAACTGAACCGCTAACGGGATCGCTAAAGGGATCGCTAACGGGACCGCTAACGGGACTGCTAACCGAGCCGCTAACGGAATCGCTAACCGAGCCGCTAACAACCGCTAACGGAACCGCTAACGGGACCGCTAATGGGACCGCTAATGGGATCGCTAACGGAACCGCTAACGGGACCGCTAACGGGACCGCTAACAGGATCGCTAACGGGATCGCTAACCGAGCCGCTAACGGAATCGCTAACCGAGCCGCTAATACCGCTAACGGAACCGCTAACGAGACCGCTAATGGGACCGCTAATGGGATCGCTAACGGGATCGCTAACGGGATCGCTAACGGGATCGCTAACGGGATCGCTAACGGGATCGCTAATGGGACCGCTAACCGAGCCGCTAATGGGGTCGCTAACGGGACCGCTAACAACCGCTAACGGAACCGCTAACGGGACCGCTAACGGAACCGCTAAGAGAACCGCTAACAGGACCGCTAACGGGATCGCTAACAACCGCTAGCGGAACCGCTAGCGGAACCGCTAACGGGACCGCTAATGGGATTGCTAACGGGACCGCTAACGGGGTCGCTAACTGGACCGCTAACGGGATCGCTAACGGAATCGCTAACTGAACCGCTAACGGGACCGCTAACCGAACCGCTAACGGGATCGCTAACTGAGCCGCTAACGGGATCGCTAACGGGATCGCTAACAACCGCTAACGGGACCGCTAACGGGATTGCTAACGGGACCGCTAACGGGGTCGCTAACTGGACCGCTAACGGGATCGCTAACTGGACCGCTAACGGGACCGCTAACGGGATCGCTAACAGGACCGCTAACAGAACCGCTAACGGGACCGCTAACACCAATAACACTACCATCCCATAATAAACACCTACCATCCCATAATAACACTAACATCCTATAAAAACACTAACATCCCATAATAACACTAACATCCTATAAAAACACCTGCCATCCCATAATAACACTAACATCCTATAAAAACAGCTGACATCCCATAATAACACTAACATCCTATAAAAACACCTGACATCCCATAATAACACTAACATCCTATAAAAACACCTGACATCCCATAATAACACTAATATCCTATAAAAACACCTGCCATCCCATAATAACACCTATCATGTGTGTGTGTGTGTGTGTGTGTGTGTGTGTGTGTGTGTGTGTGTGTGTTCATCTAAGGTTAAAAGGTCAGGGTTCAGATTTCTCCATTTTCCAGGTTATACTATGAATTCTGTACTGAGTGAGTCATGTGACCAGTTCTGGGTCAGTCTAATCAGTACAGCTGAGCTCTGGTTGCTAGGGGCAACAAGAACCTGATACAGAGGGAGCGGGAATGACTCTGCTGGATTTTCGGTTGTGACAAACCTGAAATCACTCCACTTTGTGCTCAAACCGTAGCTCTTAGCAGAAAAACGAAAACATTTTGAGAAACGGAGAACCTACCAGATTATCTAAATGTTATTTTCATACAGATATTCCTTAAAATGTGTTAGTAACGGCAATTCGAAAACAAAAATGAGATTTTTTTTAAGAAAACTTCATTTAACATGGGAGTCAATGAAGAGAGAGACAGGAACTGGCGTGTCTGTTGGCTCCCCCGTTAAAATTTTGTGCACACCACGCCTGTCAAAGTCACATTTTATGAATCACAAAACCTATGTCTATATTCTGACCAAAAATTATCTGTCTACCTTTTACGGTTTGGCCGTGACCTCGAGTTACAAATAAGAAATCATGTTTTTTTTTCAGTGTAACTACACTCTAGCAAACTGACTCCCGTGCTCTAGATTTGAAAAAAAGTGATTTCCAGTCCTCGCTTGAGGGCTCATATCTTGAAAAGTGTACATTTTAGGAAAAAACAGTTTTGGGTTTGGAGAGAGAAGAGAAGTTTTCCTCCGTTTTGAAGTTTGAATGACGTTTCTACGTGAAAGTATGAGAAAGATACGTGACTCAGAAAAAAGGTGATTTTTGTCTTTTTTCTCGACATTTTCCCATCCGCTTTGAATGGCGCCATAGGAATACATGGGAAAATGGTCTCCCCATTAGTTTGGAAATTTGGAAATGTTTTTGCACTTCGTGCAAAAACTATTTGTGCCATCGCTCTGAAAATCCACAGGACTGTAGTTAAATTCAGGGCCTACAACTTTCTAAATCGGTTCAGAATTTTTCGAGTAACGGTGTGCGAGTGGTGAGGCCCCAAACTTCTCGCAATGCGTTCCGGATGGGGCAAAAAGCGCACGTTTGTGCACGTTGCGCAAAAACGTGCACGCCAATCGCTAATAAAAGTCATACCCATGAAGTCCCGATTAAGGCGCACGTTTCTACGTTTTTACTTTTCGCGTTTTCTCAAAGCTGTGGGACTAGTTACGCGCCGAAGTTTATACGGAAGAATATATAATAAACTAGACAAAATTCCCGGGAAATTTTGAAGTGCCACGGACTACTGCCGGATGATCGCGGGGCTTATTTGCACCCATGAAGGTCAAGGACTCGATACAGATTCCAATGACACCACCCATGACTCTCTATGTCAAACCATTCAAAAGTTATTACAGAAAATATAGAACCGCTAACTGAACCGCTAACGGGATCGCTAACGGGATCGCTAACGGGACCGCTAACCGAGCCGCTAACGGGATCGCTAACCGAGCCGCTAACAACCGCTAACGGAACCGCTAACGGGACCGCTAACGGAACCGCTAACCGGACCGCTAACGGGATCGCTAACGGGACCGCTAACGGGATCGCTAACGGGATCGCTAACGGGATCGCTAACGGGATCGCTAACGGGACCGCTAACCGAGCCGCTAATGGGATCGCTAACGGGACCGCTAACAACCGCTAACAGAACCGCTAACGGGACCGCTAACAGAACCGCTAACAGAACCGCTAACGGGATCGCTAACAACCGCTAGCGGAACCGCTAACGGGACCGCTAATGGGATTGCTAACGGGACCGCTAACGGGGTCGCTAACTGGACCGCTAACGGGATCGCTAACTGGACTGCTAACGGTACCGCTAACGGGATCGCTAACGGAATCGCTAACTGAACCGCTAACGGGGCCGCTAACCGAGCCGCTAACGGGATTGCTAACCGAGCCGCTAATGGGATCGCTAACGGGACCGCTAACAACCGCTAACGGAACCGCTAACAGGACCGCTAACAGAACCGCTAACAGAACCGCTAACGGGACCGCTAACGGGATCGCTAACAACCGCTAGCGGAACCGCTAGCGGAACCGCTAACGGGGTCGCTAACTGGACCGCTAACGGGATCGCTAACTGGACCGCTAACGGGACCGCTAACGGGATCGCTAACGGAATCGCTAACTGAACCGCTAACGGGACCGCTAACGGGATCGCTAACAACCGCTAGCGGAACCGCTAACGGGACCGCTAACGGGGTCGCTAACTGGACCGCTAACGGGATCGCTAACTGGACCGCTAACGGGACCGCTAACGGGATCGCTAACGGAATCGCTAACTGAACCGCTAACGGGACCGCTAACCGAGCCGCTAACGGGATCGCTAACCAAGCCGCTAACGGGATCGCTAACGGGATCGCTAACAACCGCTAACGGGACCGCTAACGGGATTGCTAACGGGACCGCTAACGGGGTCGCTAACTGGACCGCTAACGGGATCGCTAACTGGACCGCTAACGGGACCGCTAACGGGATCGCTAACAGGACCGCTAACAGAACCGCTAACGGGACCGCTAACACCAATAACACTACCATCCCATAATAAACACCTACCATCCCATAATAACACTAACATCCCATAATAACACTAACATCCTATAAAAACACCTGCCATCCCATAATAACACTAACATCCTATAAAAACACCTGCCATCCCATAATAACACTAACATCCTATAAAAACACCTGACATCCCATAATAACACTAACATCCTATAAAAACACCTGTCATCCCATAATAACACTAACATCCTATAAAAACACCTGACATCCCATAATAACACTAACATCCTATAAAAACACCTGACATCCCATAATAACACCTATCGTGTGTGTGTGTGTGTGTGTGTGTGTGTGTGTGTGTGTTCATCTAAGGTTAAAAGTTCAGGGTTCAGATTTCTCCATTT
Source organism: Cololabis saira (assembly GCF_033807715.1). NCBI lineage: Eukaryota > Metazoa > Chordata > Actinopteri > Beloniformes > Belonidae > Cololabis > Cololabis saira. The sequence continues at coordinate 23,374,294 of NC_084588.1, read as the reverse complement.
TCCAGGTTATACTATGAAGTCTGTACTGAGTGAGTCATGTGACCAGTTCTGGGTCAGTCTAATCAGTCAACAGCTGAGCTCTGGTTGCTAGGGGCAACAAGAACCTGATACAGAGGGAGCGGGAATGACTCAGCTGGATTTTTGGTTGTGACAAACCTGAAATCACTCCACTTTGCGCTCAAACCGTAGCTCTTAGCAGAAAAACGAAAACATTTTGAGAAACAGAGAACCTACCAGATTATCTAAATGTTATTTTCATACAGATATTCCTTAAAATGTGTTAGTAACGGCAATTCGAAAACAAAAATGAGATTTTTTTTAAGAAAACTTCATTTAACATGGGAGTCAATGAAGAGAGAGACAGGAACTGGCGTGTCTGTTGGCTCCCCCGTTAAAATTTTGTGCACACCACGCCTGTCAAAGTCACATTTTATAAATCACAACACCTATGTCTATATTCTGACCAAAAATTATCTGTCTACCTTTTACGGTTTGGCCGTGACCTCGAGTTACAAATAAGAAATCATGTTTTTTTTTCAGTGTAACTACACTCTAGCAAACTGACTCCCGTGCTCTAGATTTGAAAAAAAGTGATTTCCAGTCCTCGCTTGAGGGCTCATATCTTGAAAAGTGTACATTTTAGGAAAAAACTGTTTCGGGTTTGGAGAGAGAAGAGAAGTTTTCCTCCGTTTTGAAGTTTGAATGACGTTTCTACGTGCAAGTATGAGAAAGATACGTGACTCAGAAAAAAGGTGATTTTTTTTTTTTTTTAACCTCCTCCCACCCAAAGTGTGAAATGCTGCCCCATACAAATACATGGGAAAATCTCCCCATTAGTTTGGAAATTTGGAAATGTTTTTGCACTTCGTGCAAAAACTATTCGTGCCATCGTTCTGAAAATCCACAGGACTGTAGTTAAATTCAGGGCCTACAACTTTCTAAATCGGTTCAGAATTTTTCGAGTAACGGTGTGCGAGTGGTGAGGCCCCAAACTTCACGCAATGCGTTCCGGATGGGGCAAAAAGCGCACGTTTGTGCACGTTGCGCAAAAACGTGCACGCCAATCGCTAATAAAAGTCATACCCATCGATTCCCGATTAAGGCGCACGTTTCTACGTTTTTACTTTTCGCGTTTTCTCAAAGCTGTAGGAGGAGTAGCCGGACAAAGTTTTTACGGAAGAATATATAAATAATAATAAGCCTGAGCAATAGTATGAGTGCCTCGTGCTGCGCACGAGGCACTCCTCCTCCATTGAGCTTGCGCAGCTCAATGGAGGAGGCGTGCCACGTGGCGCAGCCGTGGCACTAACTAGACAAAATTCCCGGGAAATTTTGAAGTGCCACGGACTACTGCCGGATGATCGCGGGGCTTATTTGCACCCATGAAGGTCAAGGACTCGATACAGATTCCAATGACACCACCCATGACTCTCTATGTCAAACCATTCAAAAGTTATTACAGAAAATATAGAACCGCTAACTGAACCGCTAACGGGATCGCTAACGGGACCGCTAACGGGACCGCTAACCGAGCCGCTAACGGGATCGCTAACCGAGCCGCTAACAACCGCTAACGGAACCGCTAACGGGACCGCTAACGGGATCGCTAACGGAACCGCTAACGGAACCGCTAACGGGACCGCTAACGGGACCGCTAACGGGATCGCTAACGGGATCGCTAACGGGATCGCTAACGGGATCGCTAACGGGACCGCTAACCGAGCCGCTAATGGGATCGCTAACGGGACCGCTAACAACCGCTAACAGAACCGCTAACGGGACCGCTAACAGAACCGCTAACGGGATCGCTAACAACCGCTAGCGGAACCGCTAACGGGACCGCTAATGGGATTGCTAACGGGACCGCTAACGGGGTCGCTAACTGGACCGCTAACGGGATCGCTAACTGGACCGCTAACGGTACCGCTAACGGGATCGCTAACGGAATCGCTAACTGAACTGCTAACGGGACCGCTAAACGAGCCGCTAACGGGATTGCTAACCGAGCCGCTAATGGGATCGCTAATGGGACCGCTAACAACCGCTAACGGAACCGCTAACAGGACCGCTAACAGAACCGCTAACAGAACCGCTAACGGGACCGCTAACAGGATCGCTAACAACCGCTAGCGGAACCGCTAACGGGACCGCTAACGGGGTCGCTAACTGGACCGCTAACGGGATCGCTAACTGGACCGCTAACGGGACCGCTAACGGGATCGCTAACGGAATCGCTAACTGAACCGCTAACAACCGCTAGCGGAACCGCTAACGGGACCGCTAACGGGGTCGCTAACTGGACCGCTAACGGGGTCGCTAACTGGACCGCTAACGGGATCGCTAACTGGACCGCTAACGGGACCACTAACGGGATCGCTAACGGAATCGCTAACTGAACCGCTAACGGGACCGCTAACCGAGCCGCTAACGGGATCGCTAACCAAGCCGCTAACGGGATCGCTAACGGGATCGCTAACGGGATCGCTAACAACCGCTAACGGGACCGCTAACGGGATCGCTAACAGGACCGCTAACAGAACCGCTAACGGGACCGCTAACACCAATAACACTACCATCCCATAATAAACACCTACCATCCCATAATAACACTAACATCCCATAATAACACTAACATCCTATAAAAACACCTGCCATCCCATAATAACACTAACATCCTATAAAAACACCTGCCATCCCATAATAACACTAACATCCTATAAAAACACCTGACATCCCATAATAACACTAACATCCTATAAAAACACCTGTCATCCCATAATAACACTAACATCCTATAAAAACACCTGCCATCCCATAATAACACTAACATCCTATAAAAACACCTGCCATCCCATAATAACACCTATCGTGTGTGTGTGTGTGTGTGTGTGTGTGTGTGTGTGTGTGTGTGTGTGTGTGTGTGTGTGTGTGCGTGTGTGTGTTCATCTAAGGTTAAAAGGTCAGGGTTCAGATTTCTCCATTTTCCAGGTTATCCACCTTATTCCTGGAGCCTCTACTGTAGAAACTGCTGTGGGAGGAACTTCCTGTTAGCCGCCGGAAGTTCCGTAACGCCGTTGACTAACCATGGCAGCTGAGCATGAACAGCGGTTTATTTTAAAGCAATTTGCTTTCAATCTAGCAGAGAAGTTACGGTTTTTTTTTCTGACATTTAATGTTTAACATGTTTATCAACCGTAGCATTTACTAAAATGTCCTTGCGGAGCTCGGGTACGTCGTTTTGTGGAGGAAAACCTGCATCATACTTTGTGGCTCGGATCCGACAGACTGCCGGAGGAGAGACGGGAATCCTCAGAGGATTGACAGGAATATCATGAGAATATCAGGTATGATTTCGGGTTAATGTCATGAAATATCAGGTGTGATTTCAGGTTAATGTCATTAGAATATCAGGTATGATTTCAGGTGTATGGAGGACACAGCATTGTAGTATTTGTCCGGTAATGACAACCTTTAGTATTATTTATTATTATTTTCTGTGCAGTTAAAATACAAAGTGTGTTTATGGCACGGACTGCAGGGCAGCATTAGAATAAAAATACAATAGTTTCACTACAGACATGTTGATAAGAAAAAAGTTTTTTGTTAATTAAATTTTAAATCTTAGCTGTGATCAGTACTCGAGTTGTAAAAATAAATCAGGGGGGATGGTGGATTTTATCATATGGGGACAGATAATTTGTGCTGATTACAAATAATATAATATATTACAAATAATAGCAGTGACCAAAACACCTGCAGAAATACTGCAGGAATGACATAGCAGCAGTTAAATGCAGCCTTCTGTAAGCTTTAAATATCCACTGGGCTTACATCAAATACATCAAAACACAACAATAAAAACACTTTTCTGAACTTATCAATATGACTCTGTCCTTCACAGGATAAGTAACATGGATCACTGCAAAAACTCACAATCTTAACAAGAATATTTGTCTTATTTCTAGTTAAAATGTCTCATTTTAGTAAAAATAAATCTCATTACACTTAAAACAAGACTCATCACTGGAAAAACAACAATTTTCACCTGTTTCAAGTAGATTTTCACTTAAAATAAGTAGAAAAATCTGCCAGTGGAACAAGACTTTTTTTGCTTGTAATAAGAAGATAAATCTTGTCCCACTGGCAGATTTTCTTACTTATTTCAAGTGAAAATTTACCTGAAACAGGTGAGAATTGTCACATTTTTGTGGTGATGACTCTAACCAGAATGTTAAATGTTAATGTTGAAATAGCAGTAAAACCACATTCATTGATGAAATGACATAAGGGATGGAAAGGGGGGATGGCAGTTTTACAGGGGGGATGATTTGGACCGTTTTTATTTCAGGGGGGGGTGCCATCCCCCTCATCCCCCCTCAACTCCAGTACTGGCTGTGATAATGTACCGGTATTTTCCTAAACTTCTGGAGGGCTTAGGTGATGTGGTTGCAGGTTGGGGGTTGTGGGTCCTCCCCCAGGTACATTTGATGAGGGGGCTGGGGGTGTTATAATGGTAGGGAAAACCCTAATGTATCATATCTTATCTTAATAATTGTGTACTGTATTGCTCCCTCAGATGAGCCTGACCAGATGGATCAGAACGAGGAGCTGTGATCAACACCAAAGCTTCCTGTGATGCCCAAACACAGTGGTCAGACCCAGGGATGGAGGACCACACCTATTCTATTATTTACGTGCTGGAGATGAGGTGATGGGTGACCGTGGTTTCACAGTTAGAGACTTGCTGGAGGAGCGTAGGGTGAGGCTGATCATTCCAGCATTCACACGCAAAGGATGCCAGCTGACCAGTGAGGAGGTCACTCGCACACGCCGCATTGCTCATGCCCGCATTCATGTTGAATAAGGAACCTGGAGGTGTACAAGATTCTTTCTCAAACAGGGCCAATTAACTTTGTGCCCAAAATTGACAAAATGCTCAAGATTTGTGCTGGTTTAGTGAATTAAAGAGCTGAGTTTATTTCAAGAGAAAAGTGAGAAGACATTTAATATTGCACTTAAACATACTTACATATTTCATTCATTTAACATTTTCTGAAAACAATTGAGGTACCGTTGCACTTACAGTATCTTTAACACATAACTCTCAACAGGTTAAGTGCTGTATGTAGTTTGTAGAGCTGCACTTACATATTTCATTCATTTATCATTTTCTGAAAACAACTGAGGTCCAGCTGCAATTGTTATTTTTTTGAGGAAATAAAAGTCCAAATAGTGTAATTTCAGCTTTTCAGGTGTGAATATTTTCTGGTTTCTTAAGTCCTCCGACAGTAAACTGAATTTCTCTCACTTAAGACACAAATGTAATGTGCTTTTGTTAAACAATATTTTTGTGTTAAAATGTTTTGATTCATGTCCCTATATTGTATGTCCTAATATGTCAGGAGGGGATCTTTCAGGTTCTGTTTTTAATAAAACTGAAAACAAAAATGAAGTCTGTTGTACTGTTTTCCCCCTAGCTTTATACAGAGGGGCAGAGCTGAATCGTCTTTGCAACAAATTCATCTACAAATGTTGGAAGTATGTGAAAGTTCTGGAGGTGTTTCATGTGTGTATCTGAAGTCTTTGTCAAATGAAATGTGGAACTCCAGGTGCTCAGTTGGTCCAGATAACCAGCTCTGCAGCTCTGCAGCCCCAGGCACATCACTGCCAGCTGGACCTGAAAGAATAAATATAAAAGATGGCTTACAGTTTGTCTTAATGATGGTTCACAAGTAGCCTACCTGTCACATTAGTTCATAGATTATAAGCAGTACTCGAGTTGTAAAAAAAAATCAGGGGGGGTGGTGGATTTTATCATATGGGGACAGATAATTTGTGCTGATTACAAATAATATAATATATTACAAATAATAGCAGTGACCAAAACAGCTGCAGAAATACTGCAGGAATGACGTAGCAGCAGTTAAATGCAGCCTTCTGTAAGCTTTAAATATCCACTGGGCTTACATCAAATACATCAAAACACAACAATAAAAAACACTTTTCTGAACTTATCAATATGACTCTGTCCTTCACAGGATAAGTAAAATGGATCACTGCAAAAACTCAAAATCTTAACAAGAATATTTGTTTTATTTCTAGTTAAAATGTCTCATTTTAGGAAAAAAAAAAATCTCATTACACTTAAAACAAGACTCATCACTGGAAAAAACAACAATTTTCACCTGTTTCAAGTAGATTTTCACTTAAAATAAGTAGAAAAATCTGCCAGTGGAACAAGATTTTTTTGCTTGTAATGAGAAGATACATCTTGTCCCACTGGCAGATTTTCCTACTTATTTCAGGTGAAAATTGACTTGAAACAGGTGAAAATTGTCAAATGTTATTTTTCTGGTGATGACTCTAAATGTTGAAATAGCAGTAAAACCACACTCATTGATGAAATGACATAAGGGATGGAAAGGGGGGATGATTTGGACCGTTTTTATTTCTCATCTCGAGTACTGATAAGTAACAATATTTACCCACCTGGAGGAGTATCCACTTTGCCCATTGGGAAGAATGAGATACTTCTCATCTTCTAAGCATTTCTTCACTTGTTCAGGTCGTCCTCCCATCCCTCAACAGCAGGAGGCAGAGGTAAGATGATATTGTCCCGTTTGAGCAGTGACAGGTGGTGTTTCCACATGTTTTATATCCCCAACGCTCGGAGAAAGAGGGTTAACGCGTTCACTCAGCATGTAAACAAACGCCGGTTCTGGCAGCACCGGAAGGAGCTCCCACAATTCGCGCAAAGCCTCATGGGCCGTAGGAATAAGGTGGATACTGTGAAGTCTGTACTGAGTGAGTCATGTGACCAGTTCTGGGTCAGTCTAATCAGTCAACAGCTGAGCTCTGGTTGCTAGGGGCAACAAGAACCTGATACAGAGGGAGCGGGAATGACTCAGCTGGATTTTTGGTTGTGACAAACCTGAAATCACTCCACTTTGCGCTCAAACCGTAGCTCTTAGCAGAAAAACGAAAACATTTTGAGAAACAGAGAACCTACCAGATTATCTAAATGTTATTTTCATACAGATATTCCTTAAAATGTGTTAGTAACGGCAAATCGAAAACAAAAATGAGATTTTTTTTAAGAAAACTTCATTTAACATGGGAGTCAATGAAGAGAGAGACAGGAACTGGCGTGTCTGTTGGCTCCCCAGTTAAAATTTTGTGCACACCACGCCTGTCAAAGTCACATTTTATAAATCACAACACCTATGTCTATATTCTGACCAAAAATTATCTGTCTACCTTTTACGGTTTGGCCGTGACCTCGAGTTACAAATAAGAAATCATGTTTTTTTTTCAGTGTAACTACACTCTAGCAAACTGACTCCCGTGCTCTAGATTTGAAAAAAAGTGATTTCCAGTCCTCGCTTGAGGGCTCATATCTTGAAAAGTGTACATTTTAGGAAAAAACTGTTTCGGGTTTGGAGAGAGAAGAGAAGTTTTCCTCCGTTTTGAAGTTTGAATGACGTTTCTACGTGCAAGTATGAGAAAGATACGTGACTCAGAAAAAAGGTGAATTTTTTTTTTTTTTAACCTCCTCCCACCCAAAGTGTGAAATGCTGCCCCATACAAATACATGGGAAAATCTCCCCATTAGTTTGGAAATTTGGAAATGTTTTTGCACTTCGTGCAAAAACTATTCGTGCCATCGTTCTGAAAATCCACAGGACTGTAGTTAAATTCAGGGCCTACAACTTTCTAAATCGGTTCAGAATTTTTCGAGTAACGGTGTGCGAGTGGTGAGGCCCCAAACTTCACGCAATGCGTTCCGGATGGGGCAAAAAGCGCACGTTTGTGCACGTTGCGCAAAAACGTGCACGCCAATCGCTAATAAAAGTCATACCCATCGATTCCCGATTAAGGCGCACGTTTCTACGTTTTTACTTTTCGCGTTTTGTCAAAGCTGTGGGACGAGTTACGCGCCGAAGTTTTTACGGAAGAATAAATAAATAAATAATAAGCCTGAGCAATAGTATGAGTGCCTCGTGCTGCGCACGAGGCACTCCTCCTCCATTGAGCTTGCGCAGCTCAATGGAGGAGGAGTGCCACGTGGCGCAGCCGTGGCACTAATAAATAATAAGCCTGAGCAATATTAAGAGTGCCTCGTGCTGCGCACGAGGCACTCCTCCTCCATTGCGAAGCTATGGAGGAGGAGTGCCACGTGGCGCAGCCGTGGCACTAATAATAAGCCTGAGCAATAGTATGAGTGCCTCGTGCTGCGCACGAGGCACTCCTCCTCCATTGAGCTTGCGCATCTCAATGGAGGAGGAGTGCCACGTGGCGCAGCCGTGGCACTAATAATAAGCCTGAGCAATAGTAAGAGTGCCTCGTGCTGCGCACGAGGCACTCCTCCTCCATTGAGCTTGCGCAGCTCAATGGAGGAGGAGTGCCACGTGGCGCAGCCGTGGCACTAATAATAACTAGAAAATTTCAGGAAATTTTGATATGGGCATGCCCTACCACCCATTCGACCCCTCTCGCTGCTTTGGTTTGGGGCTGTAGTGTTTGTGTTTAGGGTGGTTCTATGTCAGTTTGAGGTGTTTTTACGCTTGTATTTCTTTCATTCCTGTGCTCCCAATAGTTATTAATGGGGCGCGCTTTTTGGCATCTAGCGTTGCCACGGTAACGCTTTTGACTGAGAATAGTAATGCCCATCGACGCAAGATGGAGACGCATGTAACGATGTATGCCGTGCATGCGTGCATGTTCCGGTTCAGGCTACGTTAACGGATAGGTTTTTTTTTCACCATGGTAAAAAACCCCATCCAAATGAATGGGGCCATTTGGCCTGGATTTTGACATAAAATTTCCTTAAATCCCAGCTTAATGAAATTTGAATATGTTGAAGTCCACAGCGTGCCGAGTCAGGGGACATTTGTACGATGTCTCTACGATAACCTGTTGCCTAGCAACAAGCGTCCGAATTCAAACAGAAATAAAAAAAAAAAATGAAAGGCCAATATCTCAAAAAACTGTAATAATTAGCATAATGAGGTTGTACGTAGCGTTAGGGACAATCGGGCCGAGTGTTTGAAAGTTTGAACGATGTCTCTACGATAAAGTTCGACGGAGCAATAAGCGTCTGAATTTTTGCCTTTTTTTTTGCTTTTTGGCATCTAGCGTTGCCACGGTAACACTTTTGACTGAGAAAAGTAATGCCCATCGAGGCACCATGGAGACGCATCCAACGATGTATGCCATGCATGGGTGCACGTTCCGGTTCGGGCAGCATTAACAGATTGGTTATTCACATGGTCCCCCATACAAATGCATTGGTTTTTGTTGCCATGGTAACAAGCCCCATAGGATAGAATGGGACAATTTGGCTTTAATATCTCAAAAGCTGTAAACGACAGCGTAATGAGACCTCAGTATGTTGTAGTCCACATGAAGCTGAGTCTTTTAACGTTGGAACCAAGTCTCTGCGATACCGTGTTGCCGCGCAACAAGCATCCGAAGTTCCGTTAGCATCAAAATGAACAATGTGGAATATCTCAAAAACCGTAATAGCAAGCATGACGAGACTAAAATATGTTGCAGTACAAAGCGTCCCGGGTTGGTCAATGTTGTAATGATGTCTGTACGATAAACCGTTGCCTAGCAACAAGCGTCCAAAATAAAAGTGATTTTTTTTTTAAATTGAAAGTTAAATATCGCAAAAACCGTAATAACTAGAATGATGAAGTTGTATGGTCCTTCAAAGACTATCGGGCCGAGTGTTTCAAAGTTTGAACGATGTCTCTACGATAAAGTTTGGCCGAGCAATAAGCGCGGGAATTTTCGCCTTTTATTTTGCTTTTTGGCATCTAGCGTTGCCACGGTAACCCCTATTATTGAGAAAAGTAATACCCATCGAATCACGATGGAGACGCATCCAACGATGTATGCCATGCATGGGTGCACGTTGCGGTTCGGGCCGTATTAACGGACAAAAAAAAGTGCGGAATAATAAGAATAATTAAAGCTGCAAGCAGCGATGAACGGGCCCTCGCACTCACGTCCACCGCCCCCCATAAGCATATCAGAAATGACACCACCCACGACTCTCTATGTCAAACCATTCAAAAGTTATAGCAGAAAAAAGGAACAACCAATCAGAAGAAGGGGCGGGGCTAATTCAGGCCAATGAAGGTCAAGTACTTAATACCGAGTCCCATGACACCACCCACGACTCTTTATGTCAAACCATTCAAAAGTTATGGCAGAGAAAAGTATTCTAGGGGGCGCTGTTGAGCCGTTAGGCCACGCCCATTAATGCAAACCATGAAATATCACATTTATCGCCAGGCCTGGCTTGCATGCAAATTTTGGTGACTTTTGGAGAACTATCAAATATGGACCAATCAGATGAAGGGGACGAGCGCTTTTTGGCGTCTAGCGTCGCCACGGTAACACTTTTGAAAGAGAAAAGTAATGTGCGTCGTCGCAGGACAGAGACGAAAATTTTGATGTAAAAAAAAAAATGTTGGATACAGCCGGTCTCGAACTCCGGACCTCCGGCACCATAGACCGTAATGCTCTGGTTGAGCTAAGACTCAACTAATACTTTTTCTTTGACTTACTGGATTAGGAGAGACCAACATAGCATTATAATGTCTGGAACTTTTTTTCCTAATTTTTTTAATATTTGTAAGGTATAAATATTAGTAAAACACTACTATTTTATGTATTACTCTTTCTGTAACCATTCTATCGTGGTTCTAACCGGGCTGAGCACGGGACTATTTCTGACGTCACCACATTACAACAGCTGACCGGTCGGGGGGCGGGGCCGTCATCACCCTACTCGCCACTGATTGGTCGGGGGGCGGGGCCGTCATCACCCTACTCGCCACTGATTGGTCGGGGGGCGGGGCCGTCATCACCCTACTCGCCAGTGATTGGTCGGGGGGCGGGGCCGGCAGAAGTTTGAATCAGGAAGCGGGAGTCAAACCATTAAAAAGTTATAGCAGAAAAAAGGGACAACTAATCAGAAGAAGGGGCGGGGCTAATTAAGGTCAACGAAGCTTAAGGACTCATTACAGAGTCCCATGACACCACCCACAACTTCCTATGTCAATCCATTCAAAAGTTATGGCAGATAAAAGTATTCTAGGGGGCGCTGTTGAGCCGTTAGGCCACGCCCATTAATGCAAACCATGAAATATCAAATTTATCGCCAAGTCTGGCTTGCATGCAAAATTTTGTGACTTTTGGAGAACTATCAAATATGGACCAATCACATGAAGGGGGGGCGCGCCTTTTGGCGTCTAGCGTCGCCACGGTAACACTTTTGAAAGAGAAAAGTAATGCGTGTAGTCGCAGGAGGTAGACGCACATTTTGATGTATAACACACCTGGGTGCACGTTACGGTTCGGGCTGAATTAACTGCCGAAGGAATGGCATAAATTTCGCCAAAATGACACAATTTATTCAAAATGGCCGACATCCTGTTCGTTTTCGGCCATGGCTCCAAGAGACTTTTCTTTAAGTTGTGCCATGATACAGGTGTGTAGCGATTTTCGTGCATGTACGTCAAACCGTATTGTGGGGCTTGAGGCACAAAGTTTTCTGGGGGGCGCTGTTGAGCCATTTTGCCACGCCCATTAATGCAAACCATGAAATATCAAATTTATCGCCAGGCCTGGCTTGCATGCCAAATTTGGTGCCTTTTGGGGAACTATCAAATATGGACCAATCAGATGAAGGGGGGGTGCGCTTGTTGGCTTCTAGCGTCGCCACGGTAACACTTTGGAAAGAGAAAAGTAATGCGTGTAGTCGCAGGATGGAGACGCACATTTTGATGTATAACACACCTGGGTTCACAATACGGTTCGGGCTGAATTAACTCTCGAAGGAATGGCATATATTGCTCCAAAATTACGCAATTAATTCAGAATGTTCAAAATGGCCGACTTCCTGTTCGGTTTCGGCCATGGCGCCAAGAGACTTTTCTTTTAGTTGCAACATGATACAGGAGTGTACCAATTTTCGTTCATGTACGTCAAACCGTATTATGGGGCTTGAGGCGCAAAGTTTTTTCTGTCTGAACCAACCAGATGAAGGGTGGGCGCGCTTTTTGGCGTCTAGCGTCGCCACGGTAACGCTTTTGAAAGAGAAAAGTAATGCGTGTGGTCGCAGGAGGGAGACGCACATTTTGATGTATAATACACCTGGGTGCACGTTACGGTTCGGGCTGAATTAACTGCCGAAGGAATGGCATAAATGGCGCCAAAGTGACACAATTAATTCAAAATGGCCGACTTCCTGTTCGGTTTCGGGCATGACGGCAGGAGACTTTTCTTTAAGTTGTCCCATGATACAGGTGTGTACCGATTTTCGTGCATGTACGTCAAACTGTATCGTGGGGCTTGAGGCACAAAGTTTTCAAGGGGGCGCTGTTGAGCCATTTTGCCACGCCCATTAATGCAAACCATTAAATATCAAATTTTTCGCCAGGCCTGACTTGGGTGCAAAATTTGGTGACTTTTTGGGCATGTTAAGGGGGGCAAAAAGGCCATCACTTTGTCAGAAGAAAAATAATAATAATAATTAAAGCTGCAAGCAGCGATGAACGGGCCCTCGCACTCACGGCCACCGCCCCCCATAAGCAAATCAGAAAAGACACCACCCACGACTTCCTATGTCAAACCATTCAAAAGTTATAGCAGAAAAAAGGGACAACCAATCAGAAGAAGGGGCGGGGCTAATTCAGGCCAATGAAGGTCAAGGACTCCATAAAGAATCTGATGACACCACCCACGACTCTCTATGTCAAACCATTCAAAAGTTATAGTAGAAAATCGGGACAACCAATCAGAAGAAGGGGCGGGGCTAATTAAGGCCAACGAAGCTTAAGAACTCAGTACAAAGTCCCATGACACCACCCACGACTTCCTATGTCAAACCATTCAAAAGTTATAGCAGAAAAAAGGGACAACCAATCAGAAGAAGGCGTGGCTAATTCTGGCCAATCAAGGTCAAGGACTCCATAAAGAATCTGATGACACCACCCACGACTCTCTATGTCAAACCATTCCAATGTTATAGCAGAAAATCGGGACAACCAATCAGAAGAAGGGGCGGGGCTAATTAAGGCCAACGAAGCTTAAGGACTCATTACAGAGTCCCATGACACCACCCACGACTTCCTATGTCAAACCATTCAAAAGTTATGGCAGATAAAAGTATTCTAGGGGGCGCTGTTGAGCCGTTAGGCCACGCCCATTAATGCAAACCATGAAATATCAAATTTATCGCCAAGTCTGGCTTGCATGCAAAATTTGGTGACTTTTGGAGAACTATCAAATATGGACCAATCACATGAAGGGGGGGCGCGCCTTTTGGCGTCTAGCGTCGCCACGGTAACACTTTTGAAAGAGAAAAGTAATGCGTGGTGTCGCAGGATGTAGACGCACATTTTGATGTATAACACACCTGGGTGCACGTTACGGTTCGGGCTGAATTAACTGCCGAAGGAATGGCATACATTTCGTCAAAATGACACAATTTATTCAAAATGGCCGACATCCTGTTCGGTTTCGGCCATGGCTCCAAGAGACTTTTCTTTAAGTTGTGCCATGATACAGGTGTGTAGCGATTTTCGTGCATGTACGTCAAACCGTATTGTGGGGCTTGAGGCACAAAGTTTTCCGGGGGGCGCTGTTGAGCCGTTAGGCTACGCCCATTAATGCAAACCATGAAATATCACATTTATCCCCAGGCCTGGCTTGCATGCCAAATTTGGTGCCTTTTGGGGAACTATCAAATATGGACCAATCAGATGAAGGGGGGGTGCGCTTGTTGGCGTCTAGCGTCGCCACGGTAACACTTTTCAAAGAGAAAAGTAATGCGTGTAGTCGCAGGATGGAGACGCACATTTTGATGTATAACACATCTGGGTTCACGATACGGTTCGGGCTGAATTAACTCTCGAAGGAATGGCATATATTGCCCCAAAATTACGCAATTAATTCAGAATGTTCAAAATGGCCGACTTCCTGTTGGGTTTTGGCCATGGCGCCAAGAGACTTTTCTTTTAGTTGCGACATGATACAGGAGTGTACCAATTTTCGTTCATGTACGTCAAACCGTATTATGGGGCTTGAGGCGCAAAGTTTTTTCTGTCTGAACCAACCAGATGAAGGGTGGCCGCGCTTTTTGGCGTCTAGCGTCGCCACGGTAACGCTTTTGAAAGAGAAAAGTAATGCGTGTGGTCGCAGGAGGGAGACGCACATTTTGATGTATAACACACCTGGGTGCACGTTACGGTTCGGGCTGAATTAACTGCCGAAGGAATGGCATAATTTGCGCCAAAGTGACAGGATTAATTCAAAATGGCCGACTTCCTGTTCGGTTTCTCGACATGACGCCCAGAGACTTTTCTTTAAGTTGTGACATGATACAGGTGTGTACCGATTTTCGTGCATGTACGTCAAACCGTATCGTGGGGCTTGAGGCACAAAGTTTTCAAGGGGGCGCTGTTGAGCCATTTTGCCACGCCCATTAATGCAAACCATGAAATATCAAATTTTTCGCCAGGCCTGACTTGGGTGCAAAATTTGGTGACTTTTTGGGCATGTTAAGGGGGGCAAAAAGGCCATCACTTTGTCAGAAGAAAAATAATAATAAGAAGAAAAATTCCTGCAAATACAATAGGGCCTTCGCACTGAAGGTGCTCGGGCCCTAATAATAATAATAAAAATTCCTGCAAATACAATAGGGCCTTCGCACTGCAAGTGCTCGGGCCCTAATAACTAGAAAATTTCACGAAATTTTGACATGGGCATGCCCTACGGCCCATTCGACCCCTCCAGCTGCTTTGGTTTAGGGCTGTAGTGGTTGTGTTCGGGGTGGTTCTATGTCAGTTTGAGGTGTTTACAGTTGTATTGCATTCATTCCTGTGCTCCCAATAGTTATTAAAGGTGTGCGCTTTTTGGCGTCTAGCGCCCCCCACGGTGACACTTTTGACTGAAAAAAGTAATGCCCATCGAGGCAACATGGAGACGCATCTAACGATGTATGCCATGCATGGGTGCACGTTGCGGTTCAGGCTACATTAATGGATAGGTTTTTGTTTCACCGTGGTAAAAAAATCCCATCCGAATGAATGGGGCCATTTGGCATGGATTTTGACATAAAATTTCCTTAAATCCCAGCTTCATGAAATTTGAATATGTTGACGGCCACAGCGTGCCGAGTCGGGGAACATTTGTACGATGTCTCTACGATAATCTGTCGCCTAGCAACAAGCGTCCAAAGTCAAATGGAAATTTAAAAAAAAAATGAAAGGTCAATATCGCAAAAATTTTAATAATTGGCATAATGAGCTTGTACGGCCCGTTAGTGCCAATCGGGCCGAGTGTTTGAAAGTTTGAACGATGTCTCTACGATAAAGTTCGACCGAGCAATAAGCGTCTGAATTTTTGCCTTTTTTTTTGCTTTATGGCATCTAGCGTTGCCACGGTAACACTTTTGACTGAGAAAAGTAATGCCCATCGAGGCACGATGGAGACGCATCCAACGATATATGCCATGCATGGGTGCACATTCCGGTTCGGGCAGCATTAACAGATTGTTTATTCACATGGTCCCCCATACAAATGCATTGGTTTTTGTTGCCATGGTAACAAGCCCCATAGGATAGAATGGGACAATTTGGCTTTAATATCTCAAAAGCTGTAAACGACAGCGTAATGAGACCTCAGTATGTTGTAGTCCACATCAACCTGAGTCTTTTAACGTTGGAACCAAGTCTCTGCGATACCGCGTTGCCGCGCAACAAGCATCCGAAGTTCCGTTAGCATCAAAATGAACAATGTGGAATATCTCAAAAACCGTAATAGCAAGCATGACGAGACTAAAATATGTTGCAGTACAAAGCGTCCCGGGTTGGTCAATGTTGTAATGATGTCTGTACGATAAACCGTTGCCTAGCAACAAGCGTCCAAAATAAAAGTGATTTTTTTTTTAAATTGAAAGTTAAATATCGCAAAAACCGTAATAACTAGAATGATGAAGTTGTATGGTCCTTTAAAGACTATCGGGCCGAGTGTTTCAAAGTTTGAACGATGTCTCTACGATAAAGTTCGGCCGAGCAATAAGCGCGGGAATTTTCGCCTTTTTTTTTGCTTTTTAGCAACTAGCGTTGCCATGGTAACCCCTATTACTGAGAAAAGTAATGCCCATCGAATCACGATGGAGACGCATCCAACGATGTATGCCATGCATGGGTGCACGTTGCGGTTCGGGCCGTATTAATGGACGAAAAAAAGTGCGGAATAATAAGAATAATAATAATAATAAGAAAAGGGAAACCTTTTCTAGATACTAATATATCGCCTTCATTTTCATGTTTTTCCTCATTTTTTCGGCCGTGTTTTACTTTTTGGGGATTTTTTTTTTCCACATCAGTGCGGGGTCATGCTGTACACCCGCTGGTGCGCAGTGGGACTTTTGCGACTTTAGCATGCTAGCAGCATTGCCCTTTGGGCCATTCTGGACGATTGCAATATGGTCATGCCACTACTTGGCATGCCCATAATTAAAGCTGCAAGCAGCGATGAACGGGCCCTCGCACTCACGGCCACCGCCCCCCATCAGCATATCAGAAATGACAGCACCCACGACTTCCTATGTCAAACCATTCAAAAGTTATAGCAGAAAATCGGGACAACCAATCAGAAGAAGGGGTGGGGCTAATTAAGGTCAAAGAAGCTCAAGCACTCATTACAGAATCCTATGACACCACCCACGACTCTGTCAAAACATTCAAATGTTAAAGCAGGAAATAGGGACAACCAATCAGAAGAAGGGGCGGGGCTCATTTTCGCCAATTATGGTCAAGGACTCAATACCTAGTCCCATGACACCACCCACGGCTCTTTATGTCAAACCATTCAAAAGTTATGGCAGAGAAAAGTATTCTAGTGGGCGCTGTTGAGCCGTTAGGCAACGCCCATTAATGCAAACCATGAAATATCAAATGTATCGACAGGCCTGGCTGTTGCGACATGATACAGGTGTGTACTGATTTTTGTTCATGTACATCAAACCGTATTATGGGGCTTGAGGCGCAAAGTTTTTTTCTGTCTGAACCAATCAGATGAAGGGTGGGCACGCTTTTTGCCGTCTAGCGTCACCACGGTAACACTTTTGAAAGAGAAAAGTAATGCGTGGTGTCGGAGGATGGAGACGCACGTTTTGATGTATAACACACCTGGGTGCACGTTACGGTTCGGGCCGTATTAATGACCGAAGAAATGGCATAAATTGCGCCAAAATTACACGATTAATTAAAAATGTTCAAAATGGCCGACTTCCTGTTCGGTTTCGGCCATGGCGCCAAGAAACTTTTCTTTAAGTTGTGACATGATACAGGTGTGTACCGATTTTGGTGCATGTACGTCAAACCGCATTGTGGGGCTTGAGGCACAAAGTTTTCTAGGGGGCGCTGTTGAGCCATTAGGTCCCGCCCATTAATGCAAACCATTAAATATCAAATTTTTCACCAGGCCTGGCTCAGTGTTTCAAGAGGAGGTAGTAAAACGTTTTTACTTTTAAGTTTAACAGCACACTGGTTGGATGAAAGCTTCGTGCCACACAGTACAATTCTAAACACAACCTTTATCTTATTTCTAAAGATAAAGGAAGCTCTGAAAACCTTAACAAACCATGGTTTACTATAGAACTTAGGAAATCTGCTTTAAAAAAAAAAACAAGCTTTATAAAAGGCATTTTCAAGTCCTTTAAATTGTGCTACATACAAAAAATTATACAACTTTATAAGGAATAAATACAACCATCTTATTAGAAATAAATAAATGATCTATGGAAAATATTGAAAGAATTACTCAACAAGATAAAAAAATCATCTATTCCAGCCCAGTCTACATTTCAGGATGGCGCATAAGATAACAGAGCATACACAAATTGCTAATAAATTCAATGATTTCTTTATAAATGTGGGTCCACGTCTTGCAAAACATCTTAAAAATGTTCATGGTTCTCCTGATCTCCTGATCTCCTTCAACTATAAATGAAGGTTATCCCTCTTTAAAGGGGACCTATTATGAAAAACATAGGAACATACAACGACATAGTTATGCTGATTCTTTAATAAAATGTCAAAATTTGTCTCAAATCTTAACTGTCTGCTGTTTCTCATCATTTGGGGCAACCACCTGTCATGTGGGGTAACCAACGAATGGCAATTTGGTACCAAATTCAACATTTAATGTCTATGAGTTTTGGTTCAAATATAAATCATTGGTATAGTATGCATAGGTGGATACTACTTGTACACATTTTAAATCAGTTTTATGAATTGTAGAGAAAAAAATATATATATATAATGGCTTTATGAGGGTGACACTTCCATTATAGATAATATGTATTTAAAAATGGTTTTCGAAAATGAAAGGACATACGAGTCTATCTTTCTTGAACAGTTAATTTAATTACTGATACTTGTTAAAATATAAATTTTGTTAAGGAAATCTATTAATTTTGAGATAGATAAGGGTCGCCCAAACTGACTTTTTTAAGGTCGTTGCCCTATTAATGTAGGTAAAATACCTTTGTTTTAAGTTTTCACATATATGCACACTACATTCCAAATGTTTGGAAAATGGCCAAATATATCTTTATTTTAAGTATTTTAAGAAATAGGCCTTATACATCATTGACCCAGAACTGTAATTCAGGCTTAAAGGAGACATATTATGGCATTTAATGTATATTTTAAACAGGCCTTGAATGTCTTAAAAGGAACCCTGGCTATTAAGACATGTAGGTCTTAAAAGATAAATGTTGGTATCAATTATAACAATGTGATATAAAAAACCTTTTTGATGTCTTCGTTTTTATAAAATTTGAAAATATAATTTAACTAGTAGGTCGCCATTGTTGTTTACATTCTGGGTAGTACGTCACACGGTGGCTCCTGCTAACCCCCGTACACTGTTTTGACACCCAGACACAGATGAAAACACAGCTAAACAGGTGACGGCGCACCAGAAACACAGATCAAAACACAGCTAAACATTAAGGTGACGGCGCACCTACAAAAAAGTAAAAAAAAGAAAAAAGAAAGTGCTGCACCATACAGCATGAACTATAAAAACACCATAAAACTCAGATAGACTAACAGACCACACGTTTCAACCAGCAGATAGAAGATGCTACAATAAAAACCCCAGCCAGATCTGGCGTCATTAAATTAAATAAAGATGTTCTTGCCTATTTGAAGCGAAGTCTGCGCCTCCCGTTTCGTCAAAGTCCCGGGCCAGTCCCCTCAGCCTCTGGTCTGTCATCAAACCATCAAAACCCAGCACCGAGGCCGGTTTTAGGGGGGGCAGGGGTGGGCTATGACCACCCAAACGTGCATATTGCCCACCGGCGTCTCCATCCCTGCGGCGGCGAGAGCGGAGAGCGGATGGCGGTGCGCTGCGGGCTCTAAAGCCCCGGCTACGCAGTCTACTGCGTAGGCTACGCCGGCTACGCCGTAGGCTACGCAGGCTTAGGGATGCAAATTATCGATTATTTCATTAATTGATAGTTGATAACCTTATCGATCGATCATCGATTAGTTGATAAGCAGCATTTTTCCCCCATCTGAGATACAAACATAATTTTTTTTGCTTATATAAAATACAAAGGACATTTTAATGTATTCCTTAATCAAATATTTATTTGATACAAAAGTAACAAAAAGATGTTTTTGTACCACAAGGAATATAATATAAAGTGCACTTCAAGGCTATTAGTAGTAGCAGCAGCCATAATAGTGTCATTTGTGTCAAGCAAATTTTAAGTTCTAGTTACGTTTTAAGTTAGAGTTTTGGCAGTGTTCAAAATAAAATTATGAGACCTGCTGTATTGGAGCACATTTTCTTTTAGTTAAAACTGTAGCGGGGACAGATGTTTAGAGAAGAGTTTGCATGTTCTCCCCGTGTTCCCCTGGGTAGCTAATGGGAGCTACCCTCACAAAAACATGCACACAGTCCTGGGCTACACATGCCCCCTCTGGCCAACCGGGGAACAGATGGGATGGGGAGGATCCGGCCGGAATAACGTGATCCTTCCAAGCGCTACGTTCGGCCGGAGAAACCCCACCCTGTCTGGTGAAAAGATGCGGCCTGCTCACTCCTCAGGTTAAGGAGGAGACCTGAGCTCAGTGCAGGGCCCTCCCGGGGTTGGTAGAGGATGGCAATGCACAGGACTGTTAGGTAGGAGCACTGGGTGATAAAATGGGGAAAAAACCGGGATAAAAAAATTAAAAGAAAAAAAAAAAAAAAAAAAAAGATTAATTGTAATCGTTAATTTTAATCGGGTAATTTCATAACGGCAATTAATCGAAAATCGATTAATTATTAACATCCCTACGCAGGCTACGGCGTCTACGCAGGAGCCTAATGCACTGGTAAGATGCGCACGACTTTGATCATTTTTGCAGATCTCCCGTGCATCACAGAACTTTGATCCAGTTTGCCTGAACCGAGACGTCTTATGGGCTCCCTCGTCAGCCTCCACGGCCGGGAGATGCTGCTCAACTATGTTTTAGATACCTGTCCCAGTTAAACTAACGCGGCTTATCTTCCCAGAGCCACCGTTGTACGTCATCACCCCCAGAATGCATTGCGCAGGTAAAACATGGCGCCTCCCGCAGGTCAAAATATGTGATAAACATTGTAGATTTTTAAAGCAATTACATTATTTTATGCGTTTCTAACAACATATTTTAGTATAAGAGAACAATTGTGGCTTATTAGGGACTACATGTCTTAATAACCAGGGTTCCTTTTAAAAACAATCTAATCTAATCTGTGGCTCATTTTCAGGGCGGTGGGGGCTATGATAATGAGGCTCTGCTCTGATTGTCTGCTTGAATGACGTGTAGGAGGGGAGGAGACAAAGCGTCGCGCCGTAGCAAAGCGTGTCCACGGTTCTGCGTTAAATCGACGCGTACCCTACGCCGTAGGCTCCCCCGGAGCCGGAGCCGGGGGAGCCGGCTCCAGGTTCGGATCTCCTCGACGGTCCGGTCCGTGAGCAGCTCCGGCAGCTCCATATGCAGCGCCGGGGCTCCGGAGCTAAGCTAAATACTTAGCCCATGCAAAGATCATAATCATAGACCAATATAAATGAATAACCGGAACTTACCGCTGACTCGTGTCAGTTGTCAGTTGTGCTGTGTGATCTGATCCTTTCATGAGGGTAAATGTCGAGGCAAAACCTCATTCCTACTCTCCCTCACTGTTCAGCAGCCACGGCTTGTGAACAATGGCTGCAGCTGGAGCGGACTGAGCTGGTGGTGGGCGTGGTTTCAGCAGCGGAGGAGACCGAGGGGTGGTGTGCATTTTGGTGACGTAGAGAAAATGCACCAATCACAAGGGCCCGTGGAAACCACATGACACTGTCACGGGGGGACTCTGTAAGGGTGGGGGCGAGCAGACCTTGCAGAAATTCATGGGATATCATCTTTCCTGTGCTGGCAGGCTGACGGGAGACCACTTTATATATGTTAAAACAAGAAAAAACTTGTTTTTCATAATAGGTCCCCCTTTAAAGATCCCAGGGAGTCGTTTGCACCATGTCATAACTGCATGTGAGAGTCCGATTATCACGTTGAGCTGCGTGACATCGGATGCTCTCTGTCCACACTGAAACTGTTAAACTCGCAGCCAGTTAGGACAGTCCAATACAAAAAAAATAAAGCAATGGAATTGATTTTGTCGCTGAAGCTTGTTCGCATTGCATGGAACACGCTTTAATAGTGTACGCAGCTGGCTCATCTGCCTGGAGCAAGGCTCATTTTAGAATTCCGACCGGGCCCTGAATGCATCTCGTCGTTCTCCTGCGCGTGTGAAACAAAACACTGGGGAGGTGTCAGGTTTCTCCCAGCAAGGGCACGTGTGAGTGACGTCATCACGCAGTCCGGGCTCGGAGCTCCGGGAGCGCGCCCCCTCCCTTTTCTCTTCCCAACTCAGAGTTTCAGTGTGCGCGTTCACGTGTCTGAGACAGGCTGAGACAGGGTGGCAATGATTCATTCGACATAAATATTCAGTAAAAATCCCATATTGGAAGGACTTTATTGCAATTCACACAATATTTTCACATTACAGTAAACAATATATGTACAAGTCACATGTTAATAAAATAATTTTATGGCAAAGTCATAGCTTTTTACGTTATTAGTTGGTATTTTCAAAAAAGAGAGTGGCAGAGTTCTTCAAAAATAATATGTTCCAGTGTATGATTTTTTCGTCATGCCAAAAGGTCTCTGAATCTGCCATTTAATTTTCCTTACACAAAACCTTTGATTTTTAATTAATATTTTTCCAGAAATACAGAGTGACATAAAAATGCCAATTCCTTTCAAGCAATGACCACGATACGCGACACGGTCAACAAGGAACCTACTGACAATCATATATGTCGATTACATTAAGATTGGATGAAACGAAACAGCAATAACAGCACATAATTTGATGAAAAATGTATACCTGACCAAAAGGTGGCGCTATGGAGTTCATCCAAGATTGTCATATCCACTTGTTCAGAATGGAAGCCTGATTACATGTATTGATTTTGGGTTAATTCTGACCAATTATGTTTAAGTTACAACAACTTTTATGTTCATGGCGAGACATCGAAAAATGACAACCTCTGACAGCGACGCTCTTCGATCATAACGTACAGTTTTCTCTGTCAGTCATCGTCAATGTCTTACCTATTAAAGTGACCAGCTTTGAGATCGATACACTCATCTCGCTTGGAGCACAGATGCATACTACAAGACATGACAATTCCTGGTGCCAACAGGTGGCGCTACAACCGATCCTGAATATTCCACCATAGATGTCTTCAGGCTCAGCCTACAATCATGCACATACGTTTTCAACCACATCAAATCATGTATTGCTGAATTACAGCCAATTGATGTTTGATGGCGAGGCTTAAAAATGACCTCAAACTTCGCCGAATCACTACGGTCAAGCCCTCTGCTGAAAACTTAAAAGCTTCGCAATTTAGCGTCGGCCATGTGTCTAGATTGTACAAATCAAGTTGTGAGCCAATCTGATAAAATCTCTAGGAGGAGTTCGTTAAAGTACGAGGCCTGGAAATGATCAGAATTCATAAAAAATGACATTTTCTGTTCAAAATGCCGGACTTCCTGTGTAACTTAGAGCATGGGTCCAAGAGACTTTTTTGTAGGGCTTTGTCTGATATAATAGACACATAAAGGTCATTGCTGTAAGTCAAACCATATTGTGGGGCTCGTCAAAAAACATAAAATAGGTGGCGCTATAGAGCCCATTCTTGTGGACCCATGCCTGTCGCCCATAAAATACGTAATTTTACGCGACTCTGGAAGCATGTGCAAAATTTGGTGAGTTTTCCAGCATTTTAAGGCCTCCAAAAAGGCAATTCATTTACGGCGAGAATAATAATAATAATAATTAAAGCTGCAAGCAGCGATGAACGGGCCCTCGCACTCACGGCCACCGCCCCCATAAGCATATCAGAAATGACACCACCCACGACTTCCTATGTCAAACCATTCAAAAGTTATAGCAGAAAAAAGGGACAACCAATCAGAAGAAGGGGCGGGGCTAATTTTCGCCAATGAAGGTCAAGGACTCCATACAGAATCTGATGACACCACCCACGACTCTCTATGTCAAACCATTCAAAAGTTATAGCAGAAAATCGGGACAACCAATCAGAAGAAGGGGCGGGGCTAATTTTCGCCAATTATGGTCAAGGACTCAATACCGAGTCCGATGACACCACCCACGACTCTTTATGTCAAACCTTTCAAAAGTTATGGCAGAGAAAAGTATTCTAGTGGGCGCTGTTGAGCCTTTAGGCCACGCCCATTAATGCAAACCATGAAATATCAAATGTATCGACAGGCCTGGCTTTTCTTTAAGTTGCGACATGATACAGGTGTGTACCGATTTTTGTTCATGTACGTCAAACCGTATTATGGGGCTTGAGGCGCAAAGTTTTTTCTGTCTGAACCAATCAGATGAAGGGTGGGCGCGCTTTTTGCCGTCTAGCATCGCCACGGTAACGCTTTTGAAAGAGAAAAGTAATGCGTGGTGTCGGAGGATGGAGACGCACGTTTTGATGTATAACACACCTCGGTGCACGTTACGTTCGGGCCGTATTAATGACCGAAGAAATGGCATAAATTGCGCCAAAATTACACGATTAATTCAAAATGTTCAAAATGGCCGACTTCCTGTTCGGTTTTGGCCATGGCGCCAAGAGACTTTTCTTTAAGTTGTGACATGATACAGGTGGCTACCGATTTTGGTGCATGTACGTCAAACCGTATTGTGGGGCTTGAGGCACAAAGTTTTCTAGGGGGCGCTGTTGAGCCATTAGGTCCCGCCCATTAATGCAAACCATTAAATATCAAATTTTTCACCAGGCCTGGCTCAGTGTTTCGAGAGGAGGTAGTAAAACGTTAATACCTGAAGCAACAGCAGGACTGGTGTCATCACCATCACCACCTTTGAACAGCCAATATGCTTACAGTGTTTTTTCATACACGTATAGTTCATACAGGAAGATAGTGTAGCCTTTGTCTCACTTGATTTGGCCTTGTATTCATATACATACTAATTGAATGATTATAGGCTATCCCATTTGTTGCCCAAATAAATCATTTCAAAATCAGTAAATAATTAAAATCAGTACTCGAGTTGTAAAAAAAAAAAATCAGGGGGGATGGTGGATTTGATCATATGGGGACAGATAATTGTGCTGATTACAAATAATATAATATATTACAAATAATAGCAGTGACCAAAACACCTGCAGAAATACTGCAGGAATGACATAGCAGCAGTTAAATGCAGTCTTCTGTAAGCTTTAAATATCCACTGGGCTTACATCTAATACATCAAAACACAACAATAAAAAACACTTTTCTGAACTTATCAATATGACTCTG
The DNA here is from genome assembly GCF_033807715.1 of Cololabis saira. Lineage (NCBI taxonomy): Eukaryota > Metazoa > Chordata > Actinopteri > Beloniformes > Belonidae > Cololabis > Cololabis saira. The sequence goes on along the minus strand of NC_084588.1, from coordinate 23,349,335 downwards.
TCCTTCACAGGATAAGTAACACGGATCACTGCAAAAACTCTAAATCTTAACAAGAATATTTGTCTTATTTCTAGTTAAAATGTCTCATTTTAGTAAAAAAATCTCATTACACTTAAAACAAGACTCATCACTGGAAAAAACAACAATTTTCCCCTGTTTCAAGTAGATTTTCACTTGTAATAAGTAGAAAAATCTGCATGTGGAACAAGATTGTTTTGCTTGTAATGAGAAGATAAATCTTGTCCCATTGGCAGATTTTTCTACTTATTTCAAGTGAACATTTACTTGAAACAGGTGAAAATTGTCAAATAAGTTATTTTTCTGGTGTTATTTTTCTGGTGATGACTCTAAATGTTGAAATAGCAGTAAAACCACATTCATTGATGAAATGACATAAGGGATGGAAAGGGGGGATGGCAGTTTTACAGGGGGATGATTTGGACCGTTTTTATTTCAGGGGGGAAATCCCCCTCATCCCCCCTCAACTCGAGTACTGATTATAATAAAGTGTCTTATAAATCAATAATTTTAAAATCTCAATCCTTATTTTTATTTAACGGCCAGGGTTTATAGGCTGCATATTTACACTGTGTAGCCTGAAAGTGAACTGCAACTTACGTGCGGACGCATCTTTGCTGTGGAGGGGGCTGAATAAATCAACCAATTTTTGACATTTGGCCGTGTCTTCCTCCAGCGCCTTTTTTTTCTCTCTCCCTCTCGGCACCGCCTTGTCGAGGCAAAACCTCATTTTAACTATCCCTCGCTGTGGAAACAGCCCCTGCTTGTAATAATGGCTGCAGCTCGAGCGGCAGAGCTGTTGGTGGGCGTGGTTTCAGCAGCGGAGGAGACCGAGGGGTGGTGTGCATTTTGGTGACGTAAAGAAAATGCACCAATCTTAACGGCTCACAGAAACCACGTGACACTGGGGGACTCTGTAAGGGTGGGGGCGAGCAGATCTTGCAGATTTGCATTGGATTTCATCTTTTCTGTGTTGGCAGGCTGAGGGGAGACCACTTTAAATATGTTAAAACAAGAAAACACGTGTTTTTCATAATAGGTCCCCCTTTAAAGATTTTCTAACAGTTTAGTTTGTTATGAACGTCAGAGATGTAGTTATAACACTGCATACTTGTGAATAATTATAAACATTGAAAAACGTACTTTTATATGAAAATAACCAGAAACAGATAGCTATAACATGGTATTTATATACTGCTTTAATGAACATTATTTTTATAGCCTATAAGCTATAAATATTATTTTTCTATTTTAATAAAATTAAATGTTTTTCTCTCATTTCAATTAAAACAAATAGGAATATTATCGGTTTTAATGACAATTATTGTACATCACAGCTAATTGTAAAATACATTGATTCAATTCGATTATATACAGGAATTACAGGCTATGATAATAATAGAAAAGAAAGAAAAATGACTCAAACAAAAAAAAAACAGTGAGTGAGACAGGCAAGACAGCGACAACCAATGCAAGTGGGATGTCAACAGTGTATACATATTTCAAAACACAGACAACAACTTCTGAGCAAGTGGTTTGTTGAGCAGATATTGGAATTAATCTCAGATATTTGCATGAGGTCACTCTCACTCTCAACTAAATAAATAAATAAATATATATATATATATATAAATACAACAACACACCCCTCTCCTCTTAAAATAAATTCAAATAAACAATCAAACTTATTTCCTTATACAATTTATACAAAAACCATATGTCTTTGTAAAAGAGCATAATACAAAGTCTTTCAGAATAAATGTACGTATTTTTAACGTGTGACAGCATCCTGTATCATAACTACATCTCTGCCGTTTGTACAAACCAAACTGTGTGGAAATCGGGTAAAGAGTCTGGGAGTTATGAATGATTGTAGTCCGGGAGAAACCTTGCTCAGTAGAAATGATGCACTAAGACGCAAATAATGCCCTGTCCAAGATGGCGGCCGCTTCGATCGGCGCCCGGTCCATGATGGCGGCCGCGCGCCACCCCCCCTCCCCTGAAGAGCTGCGCGCGCATTCCAAACTGCACTCATCCCCCCACCTTCCCCCCGCGGGAGCTCAACCCCTCCCCTCCCCTCCCAGTGCTGCTGCAGCAGTCTTCTCAGCGGCAGCAGTCCTGCTGGATCTGACTGAGACACAGTCTGATCACACATAAATATTCATTTAAAATCACGTCTAATGATTAGGTTTATCAAAAATCACAGGACATTTTCAAAATACAGTAAACAATATACTGATGAAGTCCCATATGTCTATGACATTTATTGACAAAGACATAGCTTTTTACGTTATTAGTTCATTTTTTTAATTTTTAGAGTGACCAAGTTTTTCAAACACAATATGTTACAGTGTATGATTTTTTACTCCTGTTGTAAGCTATCTGAAACTGTCATTTGATTTTCCTTACACAAAATCTTTGATTTTTAATTAATATTTTTCCAGAAATACAGAGTGACATAAAAATGCCAATTCCTTTCAAGAAATAACCACGATACGCGACACGGTCAACAAGGAACCTACTGCCAATCAAATGTGTCGATTGGATTAAGATTGGATAAACCAAACAGCAACTAAAGCACATAATTTGATGAAAAATGTATACCTGACCAAAAGGTGGCGCTATGGAGTTCATCCAAGATTGTCATATCCACTTGTTCAGAATGCAAGCCCGATTAAATGTATTGATTTTGGGTTCATTCTGACCAATTATGTTTAAGTTACAACAACTTTTATGTTCATGGCGAGACCCCGAAATTTGACAACCTCTGACAGCGACGCCCTTTGACACAAACTTACAGTTTTCTATGTCACTCATCGTCAATGCCTTACCTATTATCTCACCAACTTTGAGATCAAGAAACTGATCTCGTTTGGAGCACAGATGCAAACTAGAAGACATGACAATTCCTGGTGCCAACAGGTGGCGCTACAACCGATCCTGAATATTCCACCATAGATGGGTTCAGGCCCAACCTACAATCATGCACATACGTTTTTGACCACATAAAATAATGTATTGCTGAATTACAGCCAATTGATGTTTGATGGCGAAGCTTAAAAATTACCTCAAACTTCGCCGGATCACTACGGTCACGCCCTCTGGCAGAAACTTAAAAGCTTCGCAATTTAGCGTCGGCCATGTGTCTAGATTGTACAAACCAAGTTGTGAGCCAATTCGATAAAATCTCTAGGAGGAGTTCGTTAAAGTACGAGGCCTGGAAATGATCAGAATTCATGAAAAATGACATTTTCTGTTCAAAATGCCGGACTTCCTGTGTAACTTAGACCACGGGTCCAAAAGACTTTTTTGTAGCTCTTTGTCTAATATAATACACACATAAAGGTCATTGCTGTAAGTCAAACCATATTGTGGGGCTCGTCAAAAAACATAAAATAGGTGGCGCTATAGAGCCCATTCTTGTGGACCCATGCCTGTCGCCCATAAAATACGTAATTTGACGCGACTCTGGAAGCGTGTGCAAAATTTGGTGAGTTTTCGAGCATTTTAAGGCTTCCAAAAAGGCAATTTATTTACGGCGAGAATAATAATAATAATAATAATTAAAGCTGCAAGCAGCGATGAACGGGCCCTCGCACTCACGGCCACCGCCCCCCATAAGCATATCAGAAATGACAGCACCCACGACTTCCTATGTCAAACCATTCAAAAGTTATAGCAGAAAAAAGGGACAACCAATCAGAAGAAGGGGCGGGGCTAGTTCAGGCCAATGAAGGTCAAGGACTCCATACAGAATCTGATGACACCACCCAGGACTCTATGTCAAACCATTCCAAAGTCATAGTAGAAAATCGGGACAACCAATAAGAAGAAGGGGCGGGGCTAATTAAGGTCAACGAAGCTCAAGGACTCCATACAGAATCTGATGACACCACCCAGGACTCTCTATGTCAAACCATTCCAATGTTATAGTAGAAAATCGGGACAACCAATCAGAAGAAGGGGCGGGGCTAATTAAGGCCAACGAAGCTTAAGAACTCATTACAGAGTCCCATGACACCACCCACGACTTCCTATGTCAAACCATTCAAAAGTTATGGCAGAGAAAAGTATTCTAAGGGGCGCTGTTGAGCCGTTAGGCCACGCCCATTAATGCAAACCATGAAATATCAAATGTATCGCCAGGCCTGGCTTGCATGCAAAATTTGGTGACTATCAAATATGGACCAATCAGATGAAGGGGGGGCGCGCCTTTTGGCGTCTAGCGTCGCCATGGTAACACTTTTGAAAGAGAAAAGTAATGCGTGGTGTCGCAGGATGGAGACGCACATTTTGATGTATAACACTCCTGGGTGCACGTTACGGTTCGGGCCGTATTAATTGCCGAAGGAATGGCATAAATTTAGCCAAAATTACACAATTAATTCAAAATGGCCGACTTCCTGTTCGGTTTTGGCCATGGCTCCAAGAGACTTTTCTTTAAGTTGTGCCATGCTACACGTGTGTAGCGATTTTCGTGCATGTACATCAAACCGTATCGTGGGGCTTGAGGCACAAAGTTTTCCGGGGGGCGCTGTTCAGCCATTTTGCCACGCCCATTAATGCAAACCATGAAATATCAAATTTATCGCCAGGCCCTGCTTGCATGCCAAATTTGGTGCCTTTTGGGGAACTATCAAATATGGACCAATCAGATGAAGGGGGGGCACGCTTGTTGGCGTCTAGCGTCGCCACGGTAACACTTTTGAAAGAGAAAAGTAATGCGTGTAGTCGCAGGATAGAGACGCATATTTTGATGTATAACACATCTGGGTTCATGATACGGTTCGGGCCGTATTAATTCTCGAAGGAATGGCATATATTGCTCCAAAATTACGTGATTCATTCAAAATGTTCAAAATGGCCGACTTCCTGTTCGGTTTCGACCATGGTGCCAAGAGACTTTTCTGTAAGTTGCAACATGATACAGGTGTGTACCGACTTTCGTTCATGTACGTCAAACCGTATTATGGGGCTTGAGGCGCAAAGTTTTTTCTGTCTGAACCAATCAGATGAAGGGTGGGCGCGCTTTTTGGCGTCTAGCGTCGCCACGGTAACGCTTTTGAGAGAGAAAAGTAATGCGTGGTGTCGGAGGATGGAGACGCACATTTTGATGTATAACACACCTGGGTGCTCGTTACGGTTCGGGCCGTATTAACTGCCGAAGGAATGGCATAAATTTCGCCAAAATGACACGACTAATTCAAAATGGCCGACATCCTGTTCGGTTTCGGGCATGACTCCAAGAGACTTTTCTTTAAGTTACGTCATGATACAGGCGTGTACCGATTTTCGTGCATGTACGTCAAACCGTATCGTGGGGCTTGAGGCACAAAGTTTTCAAGGGGGCGCTGTTGAGCCATTTTGCCACGCCCATTAATGCAAACCATTAAATATCAAATTTTTCGCCAGGCCTGGCTTGGGTGCAAAATTTGGTGACTTTTTGGGCACGTTTAGGGGGGCAAAAAGGCCCTCCTTTCGTCAGAAAAATAATAAGAATAATAAAAAAAATACAAATTAAAGCTGCAAGCAGCGATGAACGGGCCCTCGCACTCACGGCCACCACCCCCCATAAGCATATGAGAAACGATACCACCCACGACTTCCTATGTCAAACCATTCAAAAGTTATAGCAGAAAAAAGGAACAACCAATTAGAAGAAGGGGCGGGGCTAATTCAGGCCAATGAAGGTCAAGGACTCCATACAGAATCTGATGACACCACCCACGACTCTCTATGTCAAACCATTCCAAAGTTATAGCAGAAAATCGGAACAACCAATCAGAAGAAGGGGCGGGGCTAATTAAGGCCAACAAAGCTTAAGAACTCATTACAGATTCCCATGACCCCACCCACGACTCCCTATGTCAAACCATTCCAAAGTTATAGCAGAAAATCGGGACAACCAATCAGAAGAAGGGGCGGGGCTAATTAAGGCCAACGAAGCTTAAGAACTCATTACAGATTCCCATGACACCACCCACGACTCCCTATGTCAAACCATTCCAAAGTTATAGCAGAAAAAAGGGACAACCAATCAGAAGAAGGGGCGGGGCTAATTCTGGCCAATGAAGGTCAATGACTCATTACAGAGTCCCATGACACCACCCAGGACTCTCTATGTCAAACCATTCCAATGTTATAGCAGAAAATCGGGACAACCAATCAGAAGAAGGGGCGGGGCTAATTAAGGCCAACGAAGCTTAAGGACTCATTACAGAGTCCCATGACACCACCCACAACTTCCTATGTCAAACCATTCAAAAGTTATGGCAGATAAAAGTATTCTAGGGGGCGCTGTTGAGCCGTTAGGCCACGCCCATTAATGCAAACCATGAAATATCAAATTTATTGCCAAGCCTGGCTTGCATGCAAAATTTTGTGACTTTTGGAGAACTATCAAATATGGACCAATCACATGAAGGGGGGGGCGCACCTTTTGGCGTCTAGCGTCGCCACGGTAACACTTTTGAAAGAGAAAAGTAATGCGTGTAGTCGCAGGATGTAGACGCACATTTTGATGTATAACACACCTGGGTGCACGTTACGGTTCGGGCTGAATTAACTGCCGAAGGAATGGCATAAATTTTGCCAAAATGACACAATTTATTCAAAATGGCCGACATCCTGTTCGGTTTCGGCCATGGCTCCAAGAGACTTTTCTTTAAGTTGTGCCATGATACAGGTGTGTAGCGATTTTCGTGCATGTACGTCAAACCGTATTGTGGGGCTTGAGGCACAAAGTTTTCCGGGGGGCGCTGTTGAGCCATTTTGCCACGCCCATTAATGCAAACCATGAAATATCAAATTTATCGCCAGGCCTGGCTTGCATGCCAAATTTGGTGCCTTTTGGGGAACTATCAAATATGGACCAATCAGATGAAGGGGGGGTGCGCTTTTTGGCTTCTAGCGTCGCCACGGTAACACTTTTGAAAGAGAAAAGTAATGCGTGTAGTCGCAGGATGGAGACGCACATTTTGATGTATAACACACCTGGGTGCACATTACGGTTCGGGCTGAATTAACTCTCGAAGGAATGGCATAAATTGCGCCAAAGTGACACGATTAATTCAAAATGGCCGACTTCCTGTTCGGTTTCGGGCATGACTCCAAGAGACTTTTCTTTAAGTTGTGCAATGATACAGGTGTGTACTGATTTTCGTGCATGTAGGTCAAACCGTATCGTGGGGCTTGAGGCACAAAGTTTTCCGGGGGGCGCTGTTGAGCCATTTTGCCCCGCCCATTAATGCAAACCATAAAATATCAAATTTTTCGCCAGGCCTGGTTTGCGTGCAAAATTTGGTGACTTTTTGGGCACGTTTAGGGGGGCAAAAAGGCCCTCCTTTCGTCAGAAAAATAATAATAATAATAATAATAATAACGCGAAGAATTCCTACAGATACAATAGGGCCTTCGCACTGAAGGTGCTCGGGCCCTAATAATTCCTACAGATACAATAGGGCCTTCGCACTGAAGGTGCTCGGGCCCTAATAATAAACATCACAGATACAATAGGGTCCTCGCACTTTCAGTGCTCGGGCCCTAATAAACATCACAGATACAATAGGGTCCTCGCACTTTCAGTGCTCGGGCCCTAATAATAATAAACATCACAGATACAATAGGGTCCTCGCACTTTCAGTGCTCGGGCCCTAATAAACATCACAGATACAATAGGGTCCTCGCACTTTCAGTGCTCGGGCCCTAATAAACATCACAGATACAATAGGGTCCTCGCACTTTCAGTGCTCGGGCCCTAATTATGCTTGCAGAGATTCAAAACTTTTTTTCAGACTTTGAAATTTTAAAACCTGAAAAACATTTTTGAAACACTTATTTTCAAGCTTTCAAAACCTATTCTTTCAATTTCAGATTATGGCAGTATTATCAACTCATATTGATGCAGACTGTTGATCCCTTTAGCTAGCCTGCTTTGTATACGACTGGAATACAGCTATACAAAAACAGTTATATAGATAAACCTGACTAATTTGGTGTGAACACGATTTGTTAATGTTTTAAAAGATCTGGATTTCAAATGAGTTCTATGGTTTTCAAAAGTTCCAAGAGTCTAAAATAGACAGCTAAAGAAAAATTTAAACTGAAAACAAACAAACAAAGAAAACAAAAAAAAAACCTTAAAACCAAAGCAAGTTTGGTTCAACCAAATATTTTCTAGCAGAAGTTGGTTGACCTTGACTTTCAACCTCAAGATTGATCAGTGCATAATTCTGGTTAGAAAAGTTGTGGCGTACAGAACAAGATACAAAGTTGAAAAAAAGGTATTTTCCTAGCAGGTGTCAAACTTTAAATGATGCTTCCACTGCTTTTTTTTTGACAAAAGTTACTGTAACGGTGGGCTTCTTGAAATGCTATTTTACAGTGAAAGTCAATATGGACATCCACATGGATGTTTTTGCATTTAAAATGACCAATATGCTATGGTTAGATGTCTTGAAGATTAAGTAAGAGTAGCTAGATTCACATGGTCTGAGAAAGAACAAATCCGAGCACAGACCTTTGCAACTAGTAAATATTGCATGCATAAATATGGAAAATAACAACCTCTTTAATTAGCAGAATAAAAAGCAATGATGAATTGACAACACTTGGGATAAAGTTCTGGTATCCAAAAGCTACATACAACCGAACAGCAACTAAAACATATAATACAAATACTATTGTGTATCCAACCATGTATGTTGGGATATTTAGGTGTATGCATGTGTGTAGCATGATGGTTGCCAGCCCACGTGGTGTAAGTGACAAAATGGCAGGTGCTTCTTTCTGCGCTTTCACAACATTTGCTGGTCAATCCGTCGTACCGCTGCAGACAGAAGACGCAGTTGATGGCAAGCAGAAGGGTTCTTCAGATGTGATGCAGGAGGATCCTTTTTCAGGTGGTTTGTCGTGCTACAGTCAGAGGGCTGCCGTTCACATCTTACAGGATCAGAAGAGATTATGTAACAGTGTGAAGGTCAGTGTGAGAGAGAGAGAGACTAGTATTACGGCCCCGACTGCGCATCGGCAAGGACACCCGCTGCTTTTCGGGGTTGAAAGATAATGAAGGGATAATGCATCATGTTAGACCTAGGTGTGAAAAATGCAAAGCCTGGTGGGGTTTTAAGTCATTTTCATTTTTTTCTTGGTAAAGCTCAGGCCTTACCATAATGTATGTGCAGATTGTTCTTTAATGTTAATGCATGGCTGTGGTCCAACAATACATTTGTCAAAAGATGCTGGAGATTGAGCAGCCAGGGAGGAGAAGACGACGAAGGACAAGATTTCTGGATGTGATGCCATGTAGTTGGTTGGTGTGAGAGAGGAAAAGGCAGATATGGCTGATTCAAGGCTGATGCATTCTCCACAAGAACGGAGAAATCTGTTCTTTTTCTTGAAGTGGCAAGAACAAAGCTTGTTTCCGCCAGGACATTTCATGCTTGATGAGAAACTCAAGTGCAGAAGTCCTGGAAGTCTTCACAGGCCCCTCTCACTGCAGCACTTATGTGTCGCTCAAGTACATCAGAAAAAGAAAGGACAGTCGTATAAATGTTGAAAACACTAGTGCGGAGAAGTCATGTGGTTATATATCATGAAAAGAGTATAGATCAGTATGAATCAGTGGAGTATCAAACATTACTGCAAGAGTCAAGATACATTAGGTCCACAGATCAGGGAGGGCTAGCAGGAGTAATAAGTAAGGGAGAGTAATTTCTTGTGCCCACTTTGACATAAGTCCCATATCAGTAACTCAAATACAAACACTATTTATTGTCAAGTTGTATTTAAAAGTAAGGATGTGTAGTGTGTATAGTGTGTGTACATTAGATACAGTACAATGTGTGTGTTCTGCCCTTCAGGCATCTATTTGTAACTTCTGTGCTTTTAATTTGGCGGTCTTTCGGTTTCCTGCAGACTCTTATTTTGGCGCTTGTTTTCCGAGCTAAACCGGAAGCTGAATGTAAAAAAAAACGGGAGAGACGGTGTTCTGCCAATTTCTGCTGCTTTGCCAAAAAAAGCTACCTAATGGTTTTCTACCTTTGTAGAGCTACAATTTTACCGTTTTACTCCCTAAGCCCACTTCCTTTTCCCCCAAGTGGTCCTTGTCTCTTGCCAGGCCGTCATTGTAAATAAGATTGTGTTCTTAATGACCTGCCTGGTTAAATAAAGGCCAATGACTGAATGAATATCAAAAAAGGCGATAGACTTGTTTTTTTTTCCTCTTTATCGTATAATGTCCACAAAGTGTAATGCAATTCATGTCATGGGTAGTGTATTTTGAAGGATCAAATACTCAACATCCCATATTATCAATTTTACATTGTGCAAGAAATGATGGACGTGCCAATCAAACTTTGAAAATCCACTTTGCGCGTGCGCAGAACCACAAAGTAGCATTTCTCGGCAGGGAGCAAGGATTGGCAGAACAACGGCGCTAGGATCGCCATGGCAACACTTTGTAACAGCAGGCTGGTTAACAGTGCAGACACTCAGGCTGCATCTGAAATTGCATACTTCCACCCTAATGAATATGCAAAAACAGTATGTGAGATTTTTTGGTGTGTCCGAAACATTAGTACATACTCAATAGTATGCAATAGTATCCCACAATGCAATGCAGCGCTGTTTGGTTGCTAAGTGAAACGTATATGTCATAAGTATAATATCAAGTATAATAATATTATTATATCATATTAATATTATAATATTCTTATATAATATTATATAATGTAATCTTGTTTCGGCCAGGATAAACGGGAAATAGCGGAGCGGTGCGCTGCTACTGCTGCTGTGACACGTCACTTCCTCATAACGGCAGGAAGTGACGTCTGCGCTCTGAATAGTACGTCCGAATTAATGCACACTACCGATATTTACTCAAAAGTGTCCCGAACTTAAGTATACTTTTTAGTATATACTGTTTAGTATGGCATTTCGGATGCACCGTCATATTTACTACAGAAAAAACACTTTGTCTTACCTGTTGATTCCCCAGCAGAGGCATTGCTTGTATGTATATATGTATATGTATTGTATGTATATTTCATATTTGTTTTAACTAAGTGAACCTTATAAGTCTGTTGATTGTTGATTTTTATGTTATAAAAACATAGTTAGAAGGCTAAAAATAATGTAGAATTGATGGAAAATATGGATGCTATTTTTGGTCCATGGAAATGTTAGTGTTACCATTCATTTAAGCTGTTTAGTGATTTATATAGCTGTAACTAATGTTCATGAAAACTAGGTGGTTTAACTGATTACATTATTTTGTTGTTTTTCTCCTAGTTTCACTCTCTTCATCTCTATTTATCATGTAAATGAGGATTCAGTACAACGTGAAGAGTGAAAATAAATCTACAAAAAGAATTCCCAGCATTCTTCATGTTCATGAATATAATATAGCTGACTGTCTAGTTGGTGTTAACACACCTCAGCGAGGACAGTACAGTGTGAGACCTAAATGCCTCTATGTAATTACCCTAAACTGTATGTACCATGACAGAAACAAATCGCGACAATGACAGAGATAACAGATTTTGAGTTAATGTCCTATATACTGAAATTACCACTATTTTTTTAGATATTATTACATAATTACTGTATGTAATATGTGATACAAATATGCTCCTTTGGAACAACCAGAAGTTTAAAATCTTCACGTCCAATCTAATCATAGCCAAGGGAGCGTGTTTGCCAAACGTAAATCACTGAGTCCCATCCACCCTCCAGACTCACTAATGGCACTTTTGCACTAGGACTTACTGAGTCCGACTCGGCTCGTCACGCCTCTACCCGTTTGTCCCCGTTTGTTTTTCCACAGCCAGGGGAGAAGTGGGGGGGTTGGGCTGAAGCTGCTGTGACGTACTCGATTGCGCAACCGCTTTGTTCATGTCGGCGCTGATGAGAAATCAGCTGGAGCCGCGAGCGGCTGAGAGTAAAACAGTCCCCGACATCCCTTTTTTAATTCTCTTGTCAGCCACCAGGTTTATGAACATCTGCACCTCAGAGCTGGATCCACCAAACAGACGTTTTGCGCTTTATAATAAAATCGCCGCGAGCCGCGGGTCGCTCTCGCGCTGACTCCCGTTTCCTGATTCAAACGTTTGACGCCCCGCCCCCCGACCAATCAGGGGCCTGTAGTTTGATGACGGCCCCGCTCCCCGACCAATCGGTGGCGAGGAGGGTGGTGACGTCAGAAATAGTTGCAAGAAGCTGTCATTCACTTGAGAGCTCGATTTCATGGAAGCAAACATGTTCCGCCTGTCCAGTTTAATACAGTTTTATTTTGCTTTTGGTTTGAAACATTGGGCAATACTCTTGTCTTTAAGTTATATAGATGGTATTGTCATTAGTTTGTCGACTTTGCGCAGGCACCTCAGGACTTGGTTGTTCAGATGGAAAGCCCTGATCTGCTGATCTGCAAAGCGCAGACCTCTGCCGGCTTTCCCATTCATGTGTATGTGCTGCCGCGGCGCAACAGCGGACCGCTCTGCAGCCGAGTTACAGAGCGCAAGAGGCCGCATGCAACGGCGAATTGAACATTTTTTTTCTCCCGCACTCTAATAAGACATTTGAGAAGGAATCTCTGCGGACCTCATGTGATCACTATCACATCTCGGTTGGGGATGCTGAATTCACGACATTCATTCAGCAACTGCGTCGGAAGGTAGCCAGCAGGCTGGAATTTTCATCTATCATGGAAATATTAGACATTTGTGCATCTTGTTTTGTAAGCCATGAAAACAACAAAGGTATAGCCTGTTTTTATACTCAGCCTAATTGTGTTGTTCATTATCCGTATAGGCCATAACTAAAAACCTACATTTTTATGTTAAATGTAGATGTGAATTTTCATGCACGGGAGCTGAATTTCATTTTAATATACACAGCTGATTTAATATAAATGAATATGTTTACAACTCTTTCCCCTGCTGGTCCGTGTTTCCTACCTCCGTGTTTTTCCAAGTCAGGTTTTTATAGTTTTTTGATTCTTGTTTTAAGCTCTGGTTCTTGTATCCTGTTCCCTGGTCATAAAGCATTTGTATTGCAGATTACAAAGTAAAATTGACACTCCCTTTAATCTGTCTGTTTGTCATGTTTTCTGCTTAAAAGTTTTTATAAACTGGGGCACGGTGGCGCAGCAGGTAGTGCAGCTGTCTCACAGCAAGAAGGTCCTGGGTTCGATTCCCGCCGGGGACGCTGTGGGTGCTGAAGTGCGTGTTAGTTCCCCCATGACTTCAGTGCCCACACCCTGGGTTGGGTTGGCGAAAGGGCCTTTCTGTGTGGAGTTTGCATGTTCTCTCTGCATTCCCTTGGGTAGCTAATGTGAGCTACCCTCACAAAAACATGCAACAGTCCTGGGCTATACATGCCCTCTCTGAACAACCGGGGGGCCTAGAGGGGGTGGGGAGGATCTGGCCGGAATAACGTGATCCTTCCACGCGCTACGTCCGGCCGGAGAAACCCCACCCTGTCTGGTGAAAAGATGCGGCCTGCTCACTCCTCAGGTTAAAGGGAAAGTTCGGTTTTTTACAACCTGGACCTTATTTCTGGCATTTTTTATGGTTGTATACTCACCCAGAGGGGTTTGGTGTCATTTGGAGTCCTTCGGAAGATATTAGGAGTTTTTTGCGAGCCTCTTCTCCGTATAACGGTAGCGCATAGGGCACTCGCGGGACACAGACGATGCAGCGTCTAAATAACACATGATTGCCGCGAAACTCTTCATTTCTTTTATGAATCACTAGATCTGCTTCCAGGACCTGTTGTAACATTGTGGCGCTGTCTGTGTATTAAACAAATCCGTTTGTAAACAAGACCTCTGAACTCATGACGTCATCTCTGTGCGCGCGTCCCAGACACAGCTCTGTGTACAGCTGGAGTTCGCTACTGTTAGTTTACTGTTAGTTATTTGAAACATGTCTGAATATTTGTCAAATTCTGAGGTTGTGGACGACGACTTTGAATATGATGGACGTCCTTACCGTTTTGAGCCAGAGTATACGGCTGAAGAGCTCACTGAACGGAGGACAGAGTGCGCGCACAGAGATGACGTCATGAGTTCAGAGGTCTTGTTTACAAACGGATTTATTTATTTTATTTATTACACAGACAGCGCCACAATGTTACAACAGGTCCTGGAAGCAGATCTGGTGATTCATAAAAGAAATGAAGAGTTTCGCGGCAATCATGTGTTATTTAGACGCTGCAACGTCTGTGTCCCGCGAGTGCCCCCGTTCACTAACGTTATATGGAGAAGAGGCTCGCAAAAAACTCCTAAACACCTCTGGGTGAGTATACAACCATAAAAAATGCCAGAAATAAGGTCCAGGTTGTAAAAAACCGAACTTTCCCTTTAAGGAGGAGACCTGAGCTCAGTGCAGGGCCCTCACGGGGTTGGTAGAGGATGGCAATGCCCAGGACTGTCACTTAGGTAGGAGCACTGGGTGATAAAATGGGAAAAAATTGGGGATAAAAAAAAAAAAGTTTTTATAAGTCCGCTTTTTCTGGGACAATGCTTTTATGGCACACATTTTTGTCCTGGCCCACCAAAAAAATGTTTCTGCCAACGCCACTGGTATTTTTTTCTGCTCTATTTTTTTCATTAAAACTTTTTTCGGAATTCTGAGATGAAAACTCAATAGGAGTGGTTGCCACGTTCGCTATTGTCAGCGGTTTTCACGCATTTATGACCACTCCGCCTTATGGCCGATGTAAGGTTCTGCGTCAAACCAACGCAGAGCACACGCCGTCGCCGTGACGCCGTATTGAACCCTTCGGACTTCTCCGTCACTCCATTTGGTCGCGGTGTAGTACCCCCCGCGGCCGCTAGTTAGCAATCTTTTTCTGAATGGTTTATCCGACTTTTTCCGGTCACAGTAAATCAAACAGATAAGGACAACTATTGTGCAAAAAACCAAAACAAAAAAAATCACATATAAACGAAGAAAAGAGCCCTGAAAGTTCACTACTGCTTCAAACCGGAAACCGGAAATGCGTTGCTTCCAAGTGAACCAATCACAGCCCTCTCTTTTTCAATATTGTTTACAATGTGTCCTACATTAAACAAAACAATAATTATAATAATAATAAATGGGTCAACTGAAAGCCTGAGTTTTTTTTTGTCCTCCTTCTACATTAATAAGATAAAAGAAGAAAAAAAATGAGAAAGAAGTAAAATAGATATAATAGTAATATTGATAATTATAACAGTAACAGCAACAACTTAATATCTAAATATAGTGTTTTGGCTCCCTGCTGCTGTCGGCTATGAGCGGTATCCTCCTGCTCACAGATGCCCCCTGGTGGTTGTTTGGCTACACTGCAGCCTCTGATGAGCCCCCCTCCTCCCCCCTCGAAAAAGAGACGTGATTCTCACGTGAGAATCATGCGTGTGTGGTGTCGCATGCAACTCCGACCATCTGTACATAGCTACTACACAGTATCATATCCAGGATTCCATCATCTCGTGATAATAGGCATTTTAATCCATCCTCCTTCAGTCTTATCACTCTATCCAAAGTCTCTGTTTGAATGTATACTTTGAAATCCATATTGAGAAGTGTTGTAGTTTAGAATGAGTTCCTGCAGCCATGTCATACAGAAGTGTATAATCATTACATGGATTCCTGAGATTCCAGATTTGTCCTTTACAGCAGTCCAAGCTCATTTTATTTATCACTGATCTAACTTTACCAATGATTACTAGAGAAAGGGATAATATCAGCTCCTCTGCATACTGCATCATTCTCAAGTCCAATGTTAGGCCAGCTGTCAACAGCTAAAGCTTAGCAAAAATTAAGTCATGCAATGTCGCTGTTGGGTGAAGCTGTTGATTTATGACTACACTAGATGAGCATGAGCTCCCCTCTTCAGTTTCCCCCACTACTGAGAGTGATGTGTAAAAATGTGTAACTCAGTCTGATTTGTTCCCTGTTGAGGTGGAGCTGAGTTTACATGTGACCAGGGAAATGTTGCTTAATGCTCAGGAAAATTACCCGTCCTTAGCTCTGTCTGTCCTCTGCGGCAGTTACGGAGTAAAAAATAAACCGCCTGTTGTTTCTTTCCAGAAGACGGTGTTTTGATAAGAAAATGGAGCCCTGATTCCAGTGAGATAAAAATGGTTAGTCAGGGTGTGGAGCCGAAAGATTACCGACCACAAGTGTTAAGTCTCGCACATGATTCCAGCCTGGCTGGCCACCATGGTGTAAGAAAAAACATATTACTGTGTGCTGTATAATTTCTTCTGACCAGGTTTGAAAACAGATGTAGCAAAGTAGCACCACTCCCTTCACACATGCCAAATTGTGGGGAAACCCAATCAGCCTGTTCCGCCGGCTCCCCTGCATCCAATCCCTGTGCTTGGGGGGCCGTTTGAGAGAGTGATGTTAGACTGTGTGGGGCCTCTGCCAGAAACTCTGATGCCAGCCAAAAAGTCTGGACATCAGTATATACTGACTGTGATGTGCGCTGCTACATGTTATCCTGAGGCAATCCCATTACGCACGTTAAAAGCTAAACCTTTTGTGAAAGCCCTCACTAAGTTCTTTTCCACTTTTGGGTTACCCAAAACTATTAAAACGGACCAAGGTACAAATTTTATGTCCAAGGTATTGCTGACGTTATGGCAGAGCTCAAAATTAAACACAGAAAGTCAAGTCCTGACCATCCAGAGTGCATTCTGCGAAAATTCTGCCTAGAGTCCAACAGAGAGTGGGATGAGGGTCTTCCTCTTTTGCTCTTTGCTATGAGAGAAACCCCCCAGGAATCCTTAGGCTTCAGTCCCTGTAATCTTGTGTTCAGTGCGCGGTCCCTTTCGGCTTAATGAAAAATGGTTGTCAGAATCGCCCAAAGTTGAGTATAACGTGCTGGAATATGCTAGTACTTTCCGTGAGTGTCTCCATCAGGCATTTCAGTTGGCCCGTAAAAATCTGGTACAGGCTCAAACCAAAATGAAACATTATGACATCATCATTATGACAAAAAGGAACCAAAAATCAGTGACACAAATTATGTCATACAAACCCCAGATCGGAAACGAAAATCTAGAGTATGTCATGTTAATATGCTCAAATGCTATTTTTCCATGGCGAGTGCCCCTCAGCCACCTCCTGCTGCGCGGGTGATATCAGTGTGTGCTGCTCCTCCTCCATATCATCCCTCTGATGATGGGTTAACAGAAAAAAGTGGTTCAATGCCCTTCGCTCGTTTGATAAATTCAGAATTTCTGAGTGATTTGGAGTCTTTCTTGGCTCATTTGTCCAATTCTGCTCGTGCATATATCATGCATTTGATAGAGGATAACTTGTTACTGTTTTCTGATCATCTCCGTCAAACTTCTGTTTTGTTTCATGGTATTGATGTGGAGGGCCATAAACCCATTAAGCAGCATACATATAGGGTAAATCCAACCAAATGAGCCGCGATGCAGCAAGAGGTGAGCTATCTTATGGAAAATGGATTGGCCATTTCCAGTACCAGTGCGTGGAGTTCTCCCTGTGTGTCTGTCCCAAAATCCGACAACACTCTACGTTTCTGTAACGACTATCTAAAAATCAACTCTATCACAAAACCCGATTCGTTTCCGCTTCCTAGGATGCATTGACAGAGTTGGCTGAGCCAATTTTTTTTTTCTCTCTTGCAATACTCAGAGGTACCAGCAATAACAGGCCTATAAGCCAGTTTTCTCATCTTTGTATGAAGCTTTTAAAAAAAAAAGTCATCCGCTGCTAGTCTAAAGCGCAAAAAACACAGGGAAAATGCACAACGAGCACCCAAGCCTTGGAGATCTGTAAGAGAAAAAACAGACATGAGAACAGGCAGAGACATAAGCAGCAACCATTTCGGGTCCCTGGTACTGAATCAAAGCTAGACTACTGCGATGATCTGTTCCCCAAAACTGTGGTGTGTGTGTGTGTGTGGGTGTGGGTGTGTGTGTGTGTGTGACATTGACATAAAATTAAGTAAAAGTAAATAACATCAATTATGAAGAGTTATCGAGTGAGTAAATGGTTCAGTGATAAAATAGATTACACATTTCATTCATCACTACCCTTTTAGGTAGCGAACACAGTAATTCCACTTGGTTTCATATAGTTAACCACTACTGCTTTTTAGTTGTTGGTTAGTGTATTAATATATAAATTATAAGTCATAATTTTAACAGTGTAAAATGAAGTCCTGGAGTCCATGATGGCTGAGTGATGTATAATGGAAGAAAGAGAAAGAACTCACCAAGTAAATGTTTTCCTTTTTATCACTCTACATAAAGCCTCGTTGTGCGTGGCATAGAGTGGATTGAATTGCAGTATTAAAAGTTATTTTATTCTAGATTTTACCCAGAAAAACTGAGACATGGCACTCCTCTGTTGAAAGAATATGATGTGGGATGGTTGAGAATTAATATCTGTGCTTCACTGTCAAAATACCATATAATGATCTTACTCATTTACCGGTATCTTCTTTTTTTTTTTTTTTACTTCGCAGAGTAATCCATTTTCTTCTATTTCAAGTATGAGGCTTGCCACTGCGGGCCACGGGATCAATATTTGCCAAGTTGAAATCTCAGGATTATCTGTTTGTCAGTGTTCCCAACTGAAGCTCTCAACTATGACATACATCTTGAACTGTCCTCCACTATTTGTAAAGGTCACAACAACCAAACAGCCTTTGTTACATTGCTCACCTAAAGGAAGGATTAAGTAGTCGATAATGTCACAGCTATACACTGTACAAAACTATGTTCAATAGACCTTGGAAAATATTATACAAAATTTACCAAAATATGATTTGATTTTTAGTTCAGACTGCTTTGTTTGCTGCTCGATACTTTGAATGCAGCAACAGGAAGTAGTTTCCGTTTCAAGCAGGCTAAATGAGATGAGGAGAACCATTTGCCACAATCTTGTTGCAGCAGTCAAGAAATGTACAGATTATTCCGGATTTATAAGAGATTGTTGTCAAAATAAAGACCATTTAGAAAACATTCAGAAAAAAAAACTTAATTCTGAACAGGTAAGTATATGTACAAAAGGTTTCAAAAAGGATTTTATATAGTACAAAACCATGACATGCCTATATCTACAGTATGAAAATAAAAGACAAGCATGGAATTTCAAATCATAGGTGTTGTCTCAACCATACCTTATATGGCTGCAGAGTAATCGGACATGTAAATATCACCGATTTTTATTTTGCTTTCATCAGGATGTGTGTATGAGTAGTTTCCTATTTGATAAAACTCTTAATCATCTTGAATTAATTAGGTATATTTTAAGGTATAAACCAAAACAATGACACAAAAAATCCCTTGAAGAAAATGTTGAATATTTAGCTGTTTTCAGTAAGCCAGGACATGTAGCCTATCCAGGTAAGAGGCAGGGTAATCTGGACAGGTTCTCACTCTTTCACAAGGCCAAAGACACACAAAAGAGGCATAGTTTATACAATTCACAAAGTCTTACTGTAGCGTAGAAATTTTCTTTTTGGTAATTAGACCAATTACAGGGAGCCCACTTGTTCCATTGCAACAAAAGTCTCCTGTACATTTTAAATTAACTCCAGGTAGTGTAGTAAAAAGAAATATGACATCCTAAGTTTTATCGCTCTAAATCTGGGCCCTGTCTTCAATGATGCTTTACTAACATGCAGCGCTTGGAGCTCGAGTAATTAGGTAAATGAGCCGCCACCAAGTCAGTCAGGCATTGTGTTTGATTGTCCGTTTTATGGGCTGAAACCATGCACAACTGTATAATGTGTTGTTGGATGCTTTTTTTTCTGAAATTGGTTCAGAAACAATCTATATGTAAAAAAAAAAAAAAAAGTCATACATGTTCAATAACAATGATTTAGAAAGACAAAGACTTACAAAACCAACAATGTGGTAAACCTACATCAAACTAACCAAAGGCAAACAAAGTAATTATGCCACATGAAACCAATAGACGTCCTGTCATGATTTAAAAAAGGAAAGATGCTGATTTCTCCATTTCACTTACTGATATAGAGGCTTAATGTAACTTAATGATTGCAAAATAGTAACATGCTCTGTATTTGTGCAAGTGAAGATTTGCCATATGCATGCAAATATAGCATTTTTTTAACTAAATAACTAGTCAGTTACTATTACCTAAATAGACAATAATATCCTTTATCTATTGTTCAACATAACTGCAATAACGTGTGTATTTGAGCCTTAATTGTTAGGAGAAATGTGTTGGACAGTTGCTTAATTATCAAGCAGAGTATACTATTGAAAATCAGTGGTGGTAAAATAAACATTGGGCCCAGCTTGCAGAAACACTTGCACTGTTATTTAAAGACTTTATTTTGTAGGAAACACAAGTGCAATATTGGGTTTATTGTGCTACTCACGCACACTCAAAGGGATGTTACTGGCAAAGTTGATTGATCAACGACCATTTTGTTCAACCACTGAGTTCCTGTGCTGAATTTGAACTTAAATTGAATTTCAAGCTCCAGTGAGATGTCAGCGTTAACAGACTAGAAACCCTCTCAGGGAAAATGTTGCTGTCAAAGCGGAAAGACATTTCAGCTTTTTTTTTCCTCTCTTATTTTGTCAATTTCCCAAACATACTCATTCATCATTCATACACTTTGAAGGAAGGCATGCTTCCCCCCAACTGGTAGATAGAAAGGGCAATATTTAGTTACATAGGTTCTTAGCAGATTCCTTGCTTTCACTTTTTGTACTGCTATCTATCAGATTTGTATATTATTTAGGTAAATTACATTTAGTTATCTCTGAGATTTATTGAAATGTATGCTAAAAATAAAGTGAATGAATGGTAGACTTGACTGCATGTATATAAGAAGTAACTATAGGTTATTCATGTGTTGTGAGGACACACCGTGACCAGCTAGAAGATTTACGAAGCAATGTTTAAGTCATATTATGATACAGCTGTATTGTTCCTCCACCTTTTAATGCATTGATGTTTTTGTTGTCTACTTACAAATCTACTTACAATTTTTGTAAAAATTGCAAGTAGATTTTTATTTATACCATACAACAGCCCTTTTTTATAATATCTGCCTAGTTACTATTTTGAGCACACCTCAAAAAAAGACTAAATAGGTTCCACACAATTTCAGACCAATCACAGCAGATTGGTCATCTCAGGAGGCTGGCAATAAAAATGGAGCTCAAATGAGATGCATTTTAAACAACGCTTGATAAGAGCAGATGAAAACATAGTTGTTGGTTTTTTTATTTGTTTTTATAAATAACTTTATCCTACAGTCACACAAACAACGAAGGCTCTTGCAGTTCTAAAGTGACAGTGCAAAACTAACTAGTATAAAAAGTCCCGGATTAACTTCAGTCGATTGCCATCAGATGAAATTTTGTCATATTTTAAACCTTTGTTTTTAGCAATATTTCTTCACTGTGTAGTTTTTCTTCTGCAGGCAGGACAGCAAGCTGCTGGACTCCTCTCCTCTGTCAGTGATTTCAAGGTGATATGACTTATGTTTTCCAGCTTTAAAAAGTGCAAGTTTTTCTGTTGCACTTGGATTTTAACACTGAAGATGAAAACAATTAGTTAAATGATTTTGAAAATGTCTTGGACAGACAGACCCCATACATGTATTTGTGTGGACAAATGACAAATGTCATGATTTGTCACTCTGGGACCATATAATGCCAATCATCTTCTCACATTTCTCAATAGGCTTCACAATGTCTTGTCTACACTTGAACTGCAAGATCCTGAGATTATTGAATGTCTTACTTGTTATAGTTTGGAACAATAATCAGTTTCCATTGTGTTGTTCCACGTCATTGCTGAGTTACAAGCCTGTGCTTGCCACGGTGCTTACTTCTCTTCTATCCAGTAGAGGTGTTCTTCTGTGCTCCGTGGTGCAAGGTGTATGACAGACAACCCTATGCCAGAGTAAATATCCGTCAGGCCTTTGCACAGGCCTGTTGTGACATCAATGAAGGCACTTGTGAAGGCCAGATATGGCACAACAGGTGGTTGTTATCACATTACTTGGCAACGGTGAATGTAGCATGTAAAGCAGATGAAGTGCTCTGGTTTGACACAATGTAGCACAATGACAAAACAAAGGCATCTACATTGCATTGTAGGATGTAGACTTTCATTTTAATTTATCAATTTCAGGACTAACTATTTTGTTCCCCGTACCTTTTTGCAAATGCAGTAGTTTATTTTTGTTGAATGCAGTGTAAACACAAAATGGTGTATAGCAAAGTCTTTTCTCCTCAATTTACATTTTCCATCAATTTTCATCAAACAGTGTTTTTTGTGTGTGTGTGTGTGTGTGTGGGGGGGGGGGGGGATGCATAATGGCTGCTTAGTAGTACATCTATTTTGACTGCTTAGTGCATGATCTGAACTTTTGTTCTGAATAGATGTAAAACTGCATGGAGGCAGTTTGATTTTTCAAAGCATCTTCAAGTGGCCTTTTAGAAAACTGCAATATATGGAACTTGTGAACCTTTTCCATTAAAAGTTGGGTAACTTTTCTCGTTTTAAATCAAGCATCAGCCAATGAAATTGCGGACACATGTAGCCAATGAAATTGCATTTGGGGACAGAGTGTTTCAAAGCATGCAGCTTACTTCTGTAGGGCATGTGGAAAATTAGATTTTTTTATGACAAAGGTTGGCCAGAAAACACTCACGTTTGAGCCCCAGGTAACTGATCATCAGGTGTGTGCACCTCCTATATAAGCAAAGGATCCGGCAGTTTGCCTGTGTGGTGCATTGAAGTATTCACAAACAGTACCAACAAAAATGCACTGTGAGTATACAGGATAAAGTGAGAAATATTTACAAATGAAAAATATTCAAGACTATTGTCAGTGTTCCCTGCAAATTCAACCCAAGTTTCAACTCTGCAATTCTTGGATAAATATGGCGGGGAAAAAGGAAGGGCTCCATATTAGATGCTGCAATTGTCAGATAGCATGTTATTAGTTAAATCTTCTCAGTTCACATCTGAGTATTATGCAAGACTTATGGAATTATCTGTTTCAAGACTGGCAAAACCAAAGTGTAACTGTTTGGCTATCATGTTTGACAATATGCAAATACCACACCATAACAGAAAAACTAAAATAAATGTTCTGTCGTGTGTAGAGCAAGGGAAGACCCAGGAGCGGAAACTGCAGAGGTTCAAATCAAGATTTATTTCCAATGAGGAAACAGTCCAAAAGGAAGGAAGCACAACAAGTACACAAGGTCCACAAAAACAATAAAACCTCTGGAGAGTGCAGGGCTGTGGGGGCATGGGAGGCACTGGAAAGGAGAAAAAAAAACAATAACTGAACAGGAAATTCACTAGAAATCAGTGATCAAAATGTTACCACTTGGGTGAACGGGAGCCAACTGATACCACGGTAGGTCTCTGAATAATCTGGCGTCGAGGAGTGCCTCAGTAGGCTTCAAGTAGGCCTGTTGATTAGCGGAGTAGGAGCAGGTCAGTCCAATGACTCCTTGGCGCAGCTGAGAAGGTAGCCTCCAGGAACATGAGAGAAGAGCCGCCACACAACCACCACATTCTTCTTCCAGCTCTCGACGAAGGCGGGCGCTTTTTCTGCTCTCTCCCTTATCTGCCTGCCCTGCTACTGCTTGTTGTCTCTTCTGTTGTTTCTTCTTTTTCACTCTTCCGAAACTCTACAATCATGGAATTGATTAACTGGTCTCTCAGCACAATTGACCAAATTTTTGCGACCAGAAGACAGGGGGTAAGGGAGACCTCTTGCCCCGATGGAAATTTTTTTTCTGGATATACAATGGATTCCTACAAATATTGGAAGCCTTTGTGTCTCAAGATTCTGACTGTCGAGGATGTTGAAGACGCCTTCATAATTGGATTTATGATAGCAGGATTTCTCCTGATCATCCTCTTGATCGGAGGTGGGGGATTCCTAGTGTATCAACAAACGCGTAAGACGTTGACAGCTGTTTTGGCTCTTTCAGAGCTGCCGGACGTGGCTGAAGGATCAAGCAAGGCGATCAACGCTCTGACTTTAACGTTTGGGGAGCTGGATGTGATTCTCGAACAGAATCGCAGGCTAGCAGCGGCCTTTGAGCTCATTTGCAAGATTTATAACACCTTGGAGAAGTTGGAAGCTCGGCTTGGCGGGAAGTGATCACAAATTCGTCTGATTGGAGTTGCCATTGATGAACCAGAGACTGAAGGCAGACGGAAAATTACTGGGCTGCCTGTTTTCAATATAATTGTTGATTCTATAATTTGCCCTTGACAGAGCGGTCTTAGGCCGATCGCTCCTGGTCACAATCTTCCTGGTGGAACTGCACCGAGCCGCCTGATAACATCAAGGACATTTGGCTGAGAGCAGCTCTGGGCAAAGGTTCACGGATGGACTCATCGCTTCACAGAAACTTACTGATAAACACACACACCTCCCTCAATTCAACGCCTTCCTCGGCCCCTCCCTCTTATCACCAGCCCCCCCCCCCCCCCCCCCCCCCCAACACAGTCAACAGGTTTGAGAGCCGCGCCACTGGCTGCAGTGCTCACTTGGGGTACTGTGCCGGGATCCCCCCCCCCCCCACACACACACACACACATGTGCAAGCCTTGTGATGTTAAATTTGTCATGTTGCTTTCTGTGCAGTGTGTTTTTTTGCACTTTCACACTGTGAATTTATACACAGTATGAGGATGCCTTGTTTTCCCCTCCTCCCTCCCCCATCCCCAATGTCATTCTTTCTGATCTGTTTTCACCAGTTGACTCATGTCTTATGTTATTTGTTTTGTCTGTGCCCTGATGGGTTGTACTGGTGTCATTCATTCATTCATGATCAAACAAAGTTTCTAGCAGTGATGATTTTAACTTATATTGCAGGGACAATACCTGGAGAGATTTCCAGTCATGAGACAGACTGATGACTTCAGGTTAAGCTTCTACAAGCTATTGACTTGTGGTAAGTACTTCATCTGGGTATGATTTATCCAATCTATCAAATTCAAAATCTAGTTAAGACCACGTGGATTTTTAGGGCCCGAGCACTGACAGTGCGAAGGCCTTATTGTATCTGTAGGAATTTTTCTCGTTCTCGTTTTTCTTTTTCCGACGAAATGAGGGCCTTTTTGCCGTCCCTAAACGTGCCCCAAAAGTCACCAAATTTTGCACTCAAGCCAGGCCTGTAAGTCGGCCATTTTGAATTAATCGTGTAATTTTGGCGCAATTTATGCCATTTTCAGGTGTCGTACTGTAACGAACTTCTCCTAGCAGGATCGTCCGTTCGACATAAAACTCGCTCAGGAGATACAAAAGACGTTAACGATGAAAAGTTATCAAAATCGTGACTTTTCGTGAAATGGGGTGGCCGTGGCGCCGCGTCAAACTTCAACGTTAAACAGGAAGGTATACTAGTAGCTGATTGGTCGATATTTGATACATCCTATTTTCTGCCATAAATTTTGAATGGTTTGACATAGAGAGTCGTGGGTGGTTTCATTGGACTTGGTTTTGAGTACTTGACCTTCATTGGGATAAATTAGCCCCGCCCCTTCTTCTGATTGGTCAATATTTGATATTCCCTATTTTCTGCCATAACTTTTCAATGGTATGACATACAGAGTCGTGGGTGGTGTCATCAGACAGTCCTTGACCTTTATTCGTGAAAATTGCACGCGCGAGGGCCCGTTCATCTCTGCTTGCAGCTTTAATTAGGGCCCGAGCAGCTTCAGTGCGAAGGCCCTATTGTATCTGTAGGTTCTTTCTTTCTTTCTTTCTTTCTTTCTTTCTTTCTTTCTTTCTTTCTTTCTTTCTTTCTTTCTTTCTTTCTTTCTTTCTTTCTTTCTTTCTTTCTTTCTTTCTTTCTTTCTACGAAAGGAGGGCCTTTTTGAAAAATGTGATATTTTATGGTTTGCATTAATGGGCGTGGCAAAATGGCTCAACAGCGCCCCCCGGAAAACTTTGTGCCTCAAGCCCCACGATACGGTTTGACGTATATGCACGAAAATCGGTACACACCTGTTTCATGGCACAACTTAAAGAAAAGTCTCTTGGAGTCAAACCGAACAGGATGTCGGCCATTTTTAATTAATCGTGTCATTTTGGCGAAATTTATGCCATTCCTTCGGCAGTTAATACGGCCCGAACCGTAACGAGCCCCCAAGTGTGTTATACATCAAAATGTGCGTCTCCATCCTCCGACACCACGCATTACTTTTCTCTTTCAAAAGCGTTACCGTGGCGACGCTAGACGCCAAAAAGCGCGCCCACCCTTCATCTGATCGGTTCAGACAGAAAAAACTTTGTGGCTCAAGCCCCATAATACGGTTTGACGTACATGAACAAAAATCGGTACACACCTGCATCATGGCGCAACTTAAAGAAAAGTCTCATGGCGCCATGGCCGAAACCGAACAGGATGTCGGCCATTTTGAATTAATTGTGTAATTTTGACGCAATTTATGCCATTCCTTCGGCAATTAATACCGCCCAAACCGTAACGTGCACCCAGGTGTGTTATACATCAAAATGTGCGTCTCTACCCTGCGACTACACGCATTACTTTTCTCTTTCAAAAGTGTTACCGTGGCGACGCTAGACGCCAAAAAGCGCGCCCCCCTTCATCTGATTGGTTCATATTTGATAGTTCTCCAAAAGTCATCAAATTTTACATGCAAGCCAGGCCTGGCGATAAATTTGATATTTCATGGTTTGCATTAATGGGCGTGGCCTAACGGCTCAACAGCGCCCCCTAGAATACTTTTCTCTGCCATAACTTTTGAATGGTTTGACATAAAGAGTCGTTGGTGGTGTCATGGGACTCGGTAACGAGTCCTTGACCATAATTGGGGAAAATTAGCCCCGCCCCTTCTTCTGATTGGTTGTTCCGATTTTCTGCTATAACTTTTGAATGGTTTGACATAGGAAGTCGTGGGTGGTGTCATTTCTGATATGCTTATGGGGGGGCGGTGGCCGTGAGTGCGAGGGCCCGTTCATCGCTGCTTGCAGCTTTAATTTTTGATTGTATCTCAATGCACAAGATTTTAATGACAAGAGTTTTATTACAAATACAAAGAGTTCAACCTTTTTCTTTAGTTTACATGACTGTATGTATGGAGAGAAAGGGACATTCCAATGTACTAAACTCTGCAAATAAAAACAAAGTAACTATCTTATGGTTTGACCATTTTCATCTCATCATTTGATATTGAATAGCTTCTTTACTGTTCCAAAGAGTTGAAGTTTGTGGGGAGTTTCTAGTTCTAAATGTAACAGGGACTCTCATGGATGAGTGCAATCATTCTTAGAGGTTAATGTTTGACTCCTGAAAAGCTGCACAGTAATTGATAAATGGGTATATAGCTCAGAGACATTCATAGTTACGGTACAGCAGTATGCCTGGAGAAGCTCTTAGACTAAATTATTAACGACTACACTTTTTTTCTGATCCTTTAGATAGACTAGTCTCTTTGAAGTTGAACATTAAAGTAAAAAGCATTTTCTCTGTGAAGCATTTTATTTGTCCTAATTGAACCAATTTTAATTTTTCAGTTCTTCAGCGTGTAGATTTTTTTGTCATGATTTTATTTTAAATTATCAGTTGTGAGTTGTTACAATAAGTGAGCATACAGAAAATGAAATATTAAATTCACTTATTTGATATATTTCCTGTAAGTTTTATTGACTCCAATATTGCATAAAAAACATTGTAAACTGTTGTTTTTCCCTGGTAAAGTCACACAAATCATCAACAGCTGTGGAACTGATGTTGCTTAAAACTGGCTTAACAGAGGTTTGCAATCTGTCGTTCACCAGAGAAAAATAGGTCCTGATTTAATACCTCTACTCCACTATTTTAAAGAGATAAATAATTTATATTTCATATTTTTCTGTTAAAAGGGGAACAGACCTGAATATCAAAAACATTTATCTCTGTCGGACACAAGGAATGCTCACACTGATCCACTATGGTTTATTAATCTATAAAAAATGATGATGTTTAGTTGAAATAAGGCACGCTATTTTTACAGTTACAGCAACTATACTTCCACAGTGTTGATATAAATATTTTGACTTTATCTGACTTTATCTGACTGTTATGAGTAACGAGCATGATGAGGCCACATAAGCTAATGTTTTGGTTAATGGTACTCCAAAAGCTAGTTCCAGGGTTAGCCTCAAAACCATCGGAAAACCATTGTTTCACGCAGCTGTAATTTAATATTCAGCATAACGAAATAATAAAGAAATAGTTATTCTATTAAGGTGTGCATTTATAAAGTGAAAATGTTTTCTGGTTGTATTCATTTATGCCATTAAATGAATACAATTCAAAAAAGTTAGTGTTACTTGACAGCAGTACACTAAGCAAGTTGAACAGTTAAAGGGCAGAGGGAGGACGAGTAAAACTATAGTATAGTAATCTACTGCCGTACTATTACAATACTGGCAACTAACTTAAGGAAATAAACATAGCAGGACTACTGCTAGTGTTTCCCCATACACAATATGGCCTAAGGTGGTTCACATTAAAAGATTAAAGTAATACAAAAATTAAAAAAAAAAAGGCTATTTTCTGAAGAAATCAACACAACCATAGCCCATAACAGTTTGAAACAAGACTAAAAAAACTTCAAAAATTGAATGGTAACCAAATCATTTAAAAAACCTTTATTTCTCAGGCTGGACTGCACAAATAAGCTCAAAGTGCAACATTTGATTCAGAGAGACATACTGTCAAGGACAATGTTCAGACATTCTGTCTCTGCTAAATTTAACTAAAGATAGATGATGCTTGTAAAGCAAACTTAACACTGATACTCTGTCCCCCGTGCAGACTTGGGACTCTCTGATCACTGCCTAGTTCATTTACTCTTGACCTATATGAGACGATGTCAGTCAGCTTTTCCTCAAGCAGAAGATCAGGAAGGCACCCAACCCAGATGGTGTGTCACCTTCCTGGCTGAAGGTCTGTGCTGAATAGCTGGCCCCCATCTTTACGCAGATATTCAACAAATCCCTGGAGCTGGGCAAAGTCCCCTCATGCTTCAAACTCTCCACAATAATCCTTGTCCTCAATAAACCCCACCATAACAGGTCTGAATGACTACAGCCCCAGGCCCTCACACCTGTAGTCATGAAGACCTTTGAGACACTGGTGTTGTCGCATCTGAAGGACATCACAGACCCACTGATGGACCCTCTGCAGTTTGCCTACTGAGCAAACTGGTCAGCGGATGATGCAGTCAACATGGGACTACACTACATCCTGTAACACCTCAACTGTACAGGGACGTATGCCAGGATCCCGGCCATCCTCCACTCCAAACTCACCAGCTCACTGTGCCCTCCTCCACCTGTCAGTGGATTAGTAACTTTCTGACTGACAAGAAGCAGCAGGTGAGACTGGGGAGCATCACTTCCAACACCCGGACTATCAGCACTGGAGCCCCCTAGGGGTGTGTGCGCTCTCCCCATTGCTCTTCTCCCTTTACACAAACGACTGCACCTCACAAGACTCGTCTGTTAAACTCGGTCTCATCCGGGAAAGTGACAAGTCTGCATACAGATGGGAGGTTGAACGGCTGGTCTGCTGGTGTGATCAGAACAATCTTGAACTGAACACGCTCAAAACGGTGGAGATGACGGTAGACTTCAGGAGGAGCCTCCCCACTCTGCCACCCACCACCATCACCGACAGCAGTCAGTACGTTTACATGCACTAACAGAAAGCCGAATTGTTGCCTTAGGCCCCGTTTACACGGAGCAAAAACGGAGGCGTTTTCATGCGTTTTGGCCGTTCGTTTACACGAAAACGGAGGTCAAAGTCACCAAAAACGATCATTTCTGAAAACGCCGGCCAAAGTGGAGATTTTCAAAAACTCCGGTTTCACGTTTGCGTCTAAACAGAGGAAAACTGAGGGAAAACGGAGATTTAGGCTCAGAACGTCACAGAAACGTCACCAGCATCATTTGTGCGACCTGTGTTTACAATTTGTTTGGCCACCGTCAATATTTTCTTGTATTTTATATTCTAAAGTCACACTTAAACAGTAAGACCCCGTCCACACGTAGCCGGGTATTTTTAAAACCGAATATTTCCCCCCCTCCGTTTATAAAATAATTTGTATCCACATTACATCGTTTTAAAAAAAAAAACCCTTCCACACATAACCGAAGATCTGCGTTTTCGACCACATTCATAAGCATTCTAAACCTGTAGATCATCTGCGGCTCCCGGGGAAGCTGCAGCTTCCCCGGCAGGCGCGTCTCCTTCTCTGTAAGCCGCAGTTAACGAGCCCGAGTCCCCCCTTTTCCCGCCACGGAGCTGCCGCGTTAATATCTTAATATCTTCGGTTTAGCAGATAGCCGGCTATGTGTGGACGGGGTCTAACTCCACTTCGTTACTACGTGTAAACGTGGCCTTAATCTGACCGATGTCGAATTTTTAGTAAGTGATGCTGTTAATTTGGCAAATGATCTTTCCTGGTGGGGATTTACACAGCAAGAACAGCATGAGGCCCAAAGCACAACTCTGAGGATTGCCATATTGTAGAATTGTCTACAATGAATTGCTCTAGTTCATGCAAATGCTAAAACTCCTGCCAAAGAGAGAAAATATGAAAATATTCTAAATCAAATCCTTAAATCCTCACAAAATCATAAATGCATTTTGTCCAATAAAATCACAAGAGTGAACACTCAATAATTTACTGTAAAGTGATATAATATTCCAAGCAGTGTTTCCGCTAGAAAAAATTGGCACCGGACAATGTGACCGGCAGGGTTTCAATTTACCGGACAAATGTTTGAAATTCCGGTCACATAGGCTATATGAATTTATTGAGGTTAAAAATAAATCATATGCAGTAGTACGATATCAATGCAAGTCATTTAATAGTATTTTTATTGAAAAACAGGGTATTTAAAATAAAATAAGTCCCGTCAATTGTCTGGCGAGCGTAACTTCAAAAAATAAATAAATATTGCAGAAGCTTGCGCGTAACCTACGGCGTAGGGTACGCGGCGACGCGTACTCTACGCCGTAGGCTCTGCGTCGGTGCGACGCGGAACCATAAATCAACGCACACGTGGATGTCGGCGCCGCAGCTCCGCTTCCTCCCGGCTCCCGGCACCGAGGCTCGTCGTGTCCCTCCGCCGGGGCTCGGCGTGTCCCTCCGCGGTACTCCCGGGGACTCTAGTCCCGCAGCACCAGTGAGTATTTTCACCGGACATTTTGACCGGAGAGATTATAAAATACTGGACTTCGGCATATTTTACCGGACAAAGTCTGGCAATTACCGGACAACGGAAACCCTGATTCCAAGACCCTTTTGAGAGGAGCAGTTTCAGTAGAGTGCATTTAGCTAAAAAAAATTCGAAAATTGATCATTGTGTGTTTCCTCGAAATTCAATAATTTGCTTGGTTACTGTTTCCAAAATATTTGAAATTAACTTTTAGTTTATGAAACAAGTCCAGGTAAGGATGGATCCAAATTTGGATTTTTAAGACATGAACGACAGTTGATTCATAAAAAGCTGGAAGACTTAGGCAAGTATAAGCTCAGTACAGGGTCCAATTCAATCAAAGGCTTTTTGTAGAAAATAACACAAGAGAATTGTCTGGGTGTGAAGAAATTTTGGTATTATCTGAGATGGAATGGGTGTCCCACAGAGAGGACGATGAGGCTGAAAAATCTACCATGACATTCCTGATGCTATTTACAAAAGAGAGAAAGTTGTTGCAGTTTTTTAAAACACTGGTACATAGAGCCTTAAGAGAGACAATGGTGGACTTTCTTGTTTTGAAAATGAGATGTACAAACTGTGTTTCATGATGCTGAAACACAAATATAACATACAGTCTGTAATATGTCTACCGTGAAACACCAAATAAAAGTCTGGGCGTTTATTTGCTTAAATCGCTCAAATCAACTGGCGTTTATTAGGGACCTGCCTTTATTTGGGACCTGCCTTTATTAATTGTGTCGCAAAAACGGGTGGATGAACAATGCGCTGACCGCAGACTGGCTGCAACAAGTGGTGAGAAAATTTTACTTTGGGCACCGACTCATGTGGGATGTGTACAGATGCTACAGCATTTTTTTTCCCTTCACCATGCAACCTCGCATACTGGTTATTTTCTGTAGCTAAGGCTACGTTCACACTGCAGTTCCCAAGTGACCCAAATCCGATTTTTTGCTCATATGTGACTCAGATCCGATTTGTTTATGACAGTGTGAACAGCACAAGTCACATGGAATCTGATCTTTTCAAATCAGATTCAGGTCGCTTCCATATGTGGTTCTAAATCGGATACAGGTCTGATGTTTTGCAATGCAACCTCAGTGTGAACAGCCAGGTCGGAATTAATGCGACTTTGACGTCACACGCAGAGCCCCGAGCCGCGGGGGAGACACGGGAGACGGCAGGGGAGAGACACGGGAGACGGCGGGGGTCCCTCCGGGCCGCCTCCGCCTCTCCTCCTCCCCTGCGCTCACCTCTTTTGCCCTTACGACCTCAGATCAGACGAGACAATTTGCTGAATTTAAGCATATTACTAAATAAAGAAGCTAAGGATTCAAATCAGCGAAGCGGTCGTGGTCGCATAACCTGCCCGTTTTACAACGAGCTGGACCGTGTGTTAGGTGATAAACCCAGCTGAACGCCGGAGAGCAGAGCTGACACTCCGGGGAGCGGAGCTAGAGCCCTGCTATAGCGGGACTGTTTTCTTCATCCTGCTATAGCGGGACTGTTTTCTTCATCCCGCTCCCGCTGCATTTCTGACCATTACCGCCCGCACCCGCAACGTGTGTGTTCCGCTCCCGCACGCGCCCGCAGTGTTTACATCCGTTCCCGCAAAACTCTGAGAATTCATGCCCGCATAATGATAGAGATGCAAGAGAAACGTCCTTGACAAATCTATCTGATTTCATGTTAACATGATAATTGTGGAGCTTGATGGATAATTGGCAGTTCACAGGCACCTGTTGGATGCAAATCCATCATTGTCATCATCACACGCCTCTGCGCATGCGGGTCAGTTCAGGCCGCAATGCGTTCACACTCCAGTCGGATATAGGACACATTTTAAAAGATAATGTGAACAGCCACACAAAAAAATCGGATATGGGAAAAAATCGGAATTGAGCATTAAGGACTGCAGTGTGAACGTAGCCTAACTCTTGGAGTCTTTTTTTGTTTTTTTTTCCACTCTCACTCTTTTGCTATCCCTGCCGAATTTTCTGGCTGCTGCTTTTCCGCTATTTTGCTCTGCATATCAAACTATTTAACTTAAATTGAACATCATATTTCTTTTGAGAAGCCGTGATGCTGGCCATGGTGCAGGAATGCGTTCTTTTCTCTTTGATACACAAGCCAGTCAACTTCATACACTTCATCAGTGAGGTCACTCTAAAATTGAATAAATAGTCACACACTTTTCAATTCGTTTAAAGTTATTTGCTCATGTTTAGGTAGGCTTTATTTGCATACTGTAGAATATATTTTTGGCAACCAGAAAAACATTGTTTGACCTGGCCTTTATTTGGGAAGGGCGTTTAATATAAAACATATTTTGCTACACCCGGTAGATAATTGGGATCCGGCCATTATTTCAAGTTTTACGGTATATCAACAATTAATTGCTCTATGTTAACGGAAAGCAGGAAAAAAAAAAAAAAAACATTAATACCATATACTGAAGTGTTGTCTCAGAAACTCTACATTGTCATACTGTAGTAGAAATTTTCAACAATGATGGTGCATATGTTTCTTACGGAAGAGTATTAGGGCCACTTAAAAAAAATAAAAAGAATTCTGAGAAAAAAGTCAGAATTCTGACTTTAATCTCAGAATTCTGAGAAAAAAGTCAGAATTCTGGGCCACTTAAAAAAAAATAAAAAGAATTCTGAGAAAAAAGTCAGAATTCTGAGAAAAAAGTCAGAATTCTGACTTTTTTCTCAGAATTCTGACTTTTTTCTCAGAATTATTAATTTTTTTTTTTAGTGGCCAGGAATTCTGACTTTAATCTCAGAATTCTGAGAAAAAAAGTCAGAATCCATCCATCATCTATACCCGCTTTATCCCTTGCGGGGTCACGGGGGTCTGCTGGAGCCTATCCCAGCTCATTTCAGGTGAGAGGCAGGAGTTACACCCTGGACAGGTCACCAGTCCATCACAGGGCCACATATAAACACACAAACCATGCTCACAACCACACTCACGCTCACACCTACGGGCAATTTAGAATCACCAATTAACCTAGCGTGCATGTTTTTGGACTGTGGGAGGAAGCCGGAGTACCCGGAGAGAACCCACGCAAGCACGGGGAGAATATGCAAACTCCACACAGAAAGGCCCCTGCCGGGCCTGGGAGTCGAACCGGGGACCTTCTTGCTGTGAGGCAACAGTGCTAACCACTAATCCACCGTGCTGCCCCCAAAAAAAAAAAAAAAATTCAGAATTCTGAGATTTAAGTCAGAATTCTGAGATTAAAGTCAGAATTCTGAGATTAAAGTCAGAATTCTGACTTTTTTCTCAGAATTCTGACTTTTTTCTCAGAATGATGGTGCATATGTTTCTTACGGAAGAGTATTAGGGCCACTTAAAAAAAATAAAAAGAATTCTGAGAAAAAAGTCAGAATTCTGACTTTAATCTCAGAATTCTGAGAAAAAAGTCAGAATTCTGACTTTAATCTCAGAATTCTGAGATTAAAGTCAGAATTCTGAGAAAAAAGTCAGAATTCTGAGAAAAAAGTCAGAATTCTGACTTTAATCTCAGAATTCTGAGAAAAAAGTCAGAATTCTGACTTTAATCTCAGAATTCTGAGAAAAAAGTCAGAATTCTGAGAAAAAAGTCCGAATTCTGAGAAAAAAGTCAGAATTCTGACTTTAATCTCAGAATTCTGACTTTTTTTCTCAGAATTCTGAGATTAAAGTCAGAATTCCTGGCCACTAAAAAAAAAAATTAATAATTCTGAGAAAAAAGTCAGAATTCTGAGAAAAAAGTCAGAATTCTGACTTTTTTCTCAGAATTCTGAGATTAAAGTCAGAATTCTGAGAAAAAAGTCAGAATTCTGACTTTAATCTCAGAATTCTGAGATTAAAGTCAGAATTCTGGGCCACTAAAAAAAAAAAATTAATAATTCTGAGAAAAAAGTCAGAATTCTGAGATTAAAGTCAGAATTCTGAGAAAAAAGTCAGAATTCTGACTTCAATCTCAGAATTCTGAGATTAAAGTCAGAATTCTGACTTTTTTCTCAGAATTCTTTTTATTTTTTTTAAGTGGCCCTAATACTCTTCCGTAGTTTCTTATACTGCGCTGCTTTAGAGAAAAAATATTTGTTCCCTAAATAAAAACTATGAGGTAAGCTTAGAGTAAGGTTAGAGTGCTTGTTGTTTTTCTACTTAAGGTGAATTTAATTTAGTTTGAGATGAGTGTAGTGTATCCTGCAAGGTGATGTCTTCATCCTACACAACAGAAGAATCAGGAGGAAATTATTTATTAGTTTGTCATATTTAATCGTTTAGAACTGGATAACAAATTAATTTAATCATCATCGTATCTATGTAGTCTTGTTTCATTTTTTTTATTGATTTTAGTAACATTAGTCCACTCAAAAATGGATCTTTATATTTTTGTAAAAAAAAAGATTAAAATACAATAGATGCATTTCACAGTTCCCTTATTTATATTTTGTATGTGTTTTTCATGCAATACGGGGATCTGTTTTCAAACTAATGAAGGGGCATTTGAACTACTATTCAGTTTAGAACATGAAAATACATTTGAACATTTTTCATGAAAAGAACCATTCCACTCAAATACATTTTGTTGGGTTTTTTTTTTTGAATACTTAAGGCAATATGAATTTCTTCAATCAAAACTGACATATTTTGAATCTTGGCTATAATCAAGCAAGATAAACAGGATTTATATTTAATTTTTAAATGAATAAGTCTGTTTTTTGGTATTGGTTGCCTCACTTTACCCTATTCTGTATTGTTAATCTCTGTACACGATACTCGTTTTTGATTTCCTGGGGCACCAGTGATGAGGGCTCCGCAGGGAATTCAACAACGCTGCAACCTGTTATTACAGCTATGTATCTGTTTTATTATAAAGAAGACCTTTTTATTATTGAAGATAAAATGTGCTTTTGAAAGACTGAAGTATATATTTTACAAAGCCAAATTCTTCATCTGTGTAATGAAAGTGGTATTTACCATATTACTACTTATTTCCTTGGATGATACAACTAATTTGAAGACTTACGTTTTTTTTCCACAGCTCGACAAATAATATATACCTTATACCACATTTTTCTAAGCTTTAATTTTACCTAAGCCTCCATCTCATCAAAGTTTCTTTTACAGTGTTTTAACAATTGTTTTGATCACATTAAATTGGTTCCCCAGAACAAAAATCTGCTGCTTTAGTTATGTTTTTTTTTCTTATAAAATGGATCAAATTTGAGAAGATGTCAAAGCTAAACAATGTGACTGCTTTTGTTTTATTTTTATTTCAAAATGTTATTTATATGGTTTTGATAGGCTTTGTGATCCCCAAAATAAGCCAAAAAATGCTGACAGCACTGCAATTTTTGTGAGGAAAAAGTGCAATAAAATTGATCCTGGGGTTAGTATACCACATTCAGGGTGCCTTACATGAGCAGAGGACATTACGCTGTTTTCACCAAAAGATAAAATCGATCTGAAAAGAATCTAGAGGGTAGAAGGGAAGTAAGAGGGTATTAGGGATAAGTGTCTGTCTTGGCCCTTAACACTTTCCTGTGATGATGACCTGAGCAGGAACACTGCTACTCCCCATACTCGTTGCTTCAGGAAAGGGCAAGACTTATGTGAGGTGTGTGATCCTGAGGTCATGGTGTGTTCCTCCGGCAGCTGGTCTTTGTCTCAACACAGCTTCGAGTTTCAGTGGGAATAAAAAACAGGAAGAAAAACCTGTGTTCCACATATTCTCATTGCTCTTTTTGAAATAGCATTTTCTTCTGTGTGCTCTGATCCTACTTGTACAATTTATATGAAGCTATGAAAGTTTGAAGATGTTAAGTTGCTCTAATAGAATCACACAAATCTGCCAATATTTTGTAAATATTTGGGGCCAATCTACAAATCAAATTGTCCACTGGCTCCATTGGCTCCCTGTGAATTGCCCACTTAGGTTCCCTTACACAGTTCACCCAAGAAGAATGCAGATATGACATCCAACCCATTCATCACCAATATACAGTACTTGAACACAATCATATCAATCAGTTCACATCAGGACAACATGAAACCCATGGACGAGCCCATACGGGGAGAACATACACATGCTGGCCGGGGACTTTTTTGGCTTAATCTACCAAAGTTACTGATGTCCATATTAGAACATGGTATTACCTAGAAACTTTTAAAGCAAATGCTCAGTTTATTCACAAGAGAATAATCAAATCAAACAGGCTTGATGATACTATCCTGGTTCTACTTTTAATACCTCGCAGCAGTCTGGAATGTTATGGAATACAGTGTATTGATGCTTTTCTTTGAAAACAGTTGTATCCTGTATGTCTTGCATTTGGGCATCAAAATGAAGAAGGTATAAGAATACAAAAGGCATCTAAACGTAGGTGATTTATTGAAAAAGTAATTGTTCATGATTTTGACATTAAACGCTAAAATCATTTGTAAAAGGTTTTTAATGTAAACGATTTTTACATTAAAACACTTTAAAAGCTAATTTGTTAGGTTTAAGAAAACATCATGTGCCAATTACCCTGTCGCATGGGCGTCAGTTTGATTTCAGAAGTGCTGGGGACATTTACCATAAACCTGAGTAAGGTTTGAAAAGTGCTGGGTACGAGCTAGGCCCATTACTTCCGAATTGAGGTTTCATGATAAATAATAGGCATTGCATTAGATGATGCGTATTGACGCGATATTGTCCCCATATTAAAAGCCATCTGCGCGGTCTTATTTAGGTCGTCGGAAACATCATATAAATATTGCAAGCCTTTTATTATTTTAATATTGCTGATCATGGCTTACAGTTTAAGAAAACTCAAATATCCTATCTCAAAATATTAGAATATTCTGGGAATCTTAATCTTAAACTGTAAGCCATGATCAGCAATATTAAAATAATAAAAGGCTTGCAATATTTCAGTTGATTTGTAATGAATCCAGAATGTATGACATTTTGGGACTCCAGAAAAATAAAGGACTTTATCACAATATTCTAATTTTCTGAGACAGTCCTGTAAACTTGTTTATGTCGTTGTGCTGAACCACTTGGGAATATCCATGGTTACTTTGTGTTAACGGAGCAGCAGAGAGCAGCGCCTTGCTGCTGCAGGAAACTGCGCGCTGGAAGCAGATGAGTGACGGACACTGGCTGATTTATGGTTCCGCGTTTTACCAACGTAGAGCTTACGGTGTAGGATACGCAGGGATGCGAACGTACGGTGCGCGACGCGCCGTCGATTTAACGCGGAACCATAAATCAGGCGCATTTGTCAGTTTTTTCAGACTTTTCGTCTTTTCAACTGAGCATGAAGACACATAAAATGAGGGTGCGATGCTGATGCACCCTCGTAGAACCGGGCCTGCGGAACGCAACTTTTAATTCCCAATTCCCAACCCCTACCTGGAGTGGAAGCCCAGTCCTCCCCGCAGCGCTGTCTGTCACACACACATAGAAAGATCTGGGCACAGACGCAGCAGGTCCTGTTGTCCCGCCACTAAGATTTTGCTGGCCTTAACGTTTCCTGTGTTTTATTTTGTTCATTATTGATCAATTTAGTGTTGATGTGTGTGTGTGTGTGTGTGTGTGTGTGTGACAGACGTGTGTATGGGGTGTTAATGAAAATACGGGACAAATCGCGTCTTACTTAATTTTTCTTTTTTTTTTTTTTTTTTTTTAAGTGGTGGGGACAAATCTGCTCGTCAGACAAAGTGGTGGGGACGCGTCCCCACCGTCCCCGGCGTAAATGACGCGCCTGCCCTGTCGTTAGCTAGCTGAGGATACAGCTTATACCAGTTTTTCCAACAACTACTGTATGATATAAAAGTTGAGGCTTTTTAAATCCTATTGTGACGTTATTAGAACATGTGGTTTAACCTGCATCTGAATGTTAGTATGATCTCAATTACTGTTTCCTCAAACAAACCAAAAAATCCCACTAGAAATTTTCTCTTTGGCGTGTTTGTAGAAACCTGATACAAGCATGTTTTAATCAGAGATTAAGCAATTCTTCTTCAACAAATATACACACAAAGACATGATCCACAGACAATGCCTGGCAAAAAATGCACAGCCAACTCCATCAGCACCATCAGTTCTTTTGGCAGTGTTAAAGTTTTTAAGGGAACACTGTACTGAAGGAAAGAAGGGCTCATAAAAGCTATTAGGAACTTATTTCATGTCTTGTCAGTTTGTACAACTTAGAGTGGCTCTTAAAGTGTCAGGTCATTTCAATAATGACAATTCAGACTTAAGCCAGACTAAATGTTTTGATGGTTGAGTTGAAATGATCACATCAGTTACCTCCCAAACACTAATAAATCAGGATTCAGGTTATTTATTTATGACAATAAATAAAAATTGTCCTTTTAGTCCATGTGGAAACAACTTTACACACACAAAATAAAAATAAAAGAAAACAATTTCATGTCTGCAATACTGACCAAAGGATAAATCATTGTATACTACTAGTTTCCAAGTGGTTTAAACTACAAATCAGGAGATATGATAGGATGGGAGATATGATAGATCCGCATACTAATTTCAACATTACATTAAATTGAAATTGCTTGAAGGACTCCTGAACTAAAACTTGTGAATACTAGCATCTCGTTGGCATGTTTTAGAGTGGAAATTCTTCTTCTCTACCAGTTCTAGCCAACAGATTGCATGTATGTATGCAGATTAACTGCGTCATAAATCGGCAGACTGAGCGTTTGATGAATATTCAGTGAGACATTGCTGAATTTCTGCTCAGCAGGTGGGAACAGGGTGATGCAGTGAATGTAAACCAACTCCACTGTGGCGGGAGCTTTCTGTTGATTCTCTTTTTCACTGTTGAAAACACTTTTTTAAATGCAAATGCTGGATCATTATACACAACATTACACACCCCCAAGTAGACTGTTGAGGTTGTATTGACTACAAACAAGTTGTTATTGATGATTTTACATTCATTTGCACAATTACCTTATGCAGTATAATGTTGTCATGCACATTTTCTTGCGTCCTAAATTACATGTGAAACAAATGTTCTATCTCCCAGTGAAATAGGGAAAGCATTTTCCCTGTGATGTTAAGCTTATCATTTCAGGGTTGCAGCTGCAGAGAAAATGCTGCTGCAGAAGGGTGTGAGATTTACTGTGGAATTAAAATGATACAAACAATAGGTAACAAAGACAGAATTTCTGTAAATTAACTTGAAATTTATAGACCTTAAAGTGTGTAAAAAGTAGGGCTGTAATCGCCCAGTCGACTGGTCGATTTATTAGTCAACGTGGCCTGGCTCGACCAAAATTCTGATTGGTTGATTCTTTAATTTAATTTGATTTCATCAGGAGGAAAGTACCAAGTTCTAAAGGGGGTGTTTTCAGAGCACATCACTTTCAGAGGTAACAGTGTATCTTTGGACATCCCCTTATTTTTGCTTTTTTGGATTAGCCCAACCCACTGACTAGAGAGGGATAGGTTGTAAAGTAAAAGGACAAGGTCCGGTGATTTGTTGAACGGTATCAAATACATCTGCAGTGTGGCTGAATTTCTCACTCCGATCCCCCTGTGTGCCCTAATTAAAGCTCCAAGCAGCGATGAACGGGCCCTCGCGCGTGCGATTTTCATCAATAAAGGTCAAGGACTCAAAACCGAGTCCGATGACACCACCCATGACTCTTTATGTCAAACCATTCAAAAGTTATAGCAGAAAATAGGAACTATCAAATATCAACCAATCAGAAGAAGGGGCAGGGCTAATTCATGCCAATGAAGGTCAAGTACTCAAAACCTAGTCAGATGACACCACCCACGACTCTCATTTCATTTAAAATATAAAATCATTGAACACATACTTTTATCTGCATTTAAAAATTCCAAACTTTTGGAAAAAGCAAAAAAAAA
The DNA here is from genome assembly GCF_033807715.1 of Cololabis saira. Classification (NCBI taxonomy): domain Eukaryota; kingdom Metazoa; phylum Chordata; class Actinopteri; order Beloniformes; family Belonidae; genus Cololabis; species Cololabis saira. Next base: position 23,308,198 of record NC_084588.1, on the reverse strand, counting down.
TTAATCGGAATAACTTGATATTTAATTCTTCATAGTAGATTTTTGTTTGTGAGTACTTTAATTACAACATTAAGTTAAGTTGTTGTTTAGTTAGGAGAGAATTATAACTTTTTTTGTTCACTTACATCCTAGACATCAGAACGGCAGGACTAAGACTATCAACATGCCAGATGGCGATGCTAGCATCTTGCTGAAAACATCTTTTACTGCTGGGATCTCGCTCTCGCTCTCTCTCTCTCTCTCTGCGCATTTATTTGAGCCTCAACAAAATATGGGTTGGCCCCACTGTAGTTGAACCACAAAAAAATACAGTGATATTGGTCAATTATTAAAACATGACAAAACAATTGTTTTATATAAATAATATTCCTCCTATTAATTTAGACAGGTTGTAGTGTATAATTAATTCCATTGCAAAACATTAAATCAAAAGCGATTTTAAAATAAATGCAAATCGACGACTACTACCCTCATCAAAGTGTTACTTTAAGAAATGTGAAACCCAGGAAATGTATTTATTGTGGTTGCATTTGTTTTACTTTAAAATATTGTAAATATATATTTTTCTCACATTCCCTAATAAACTAAAAAAACATTAGATTTACTCATATGCCCCCATAAATATCGCATCAATTATTCCTTGAGGCTGCGTCTTATTCACATTTGACATAATTTTGCAAAACGTCCAAGCTAAATCAGGTAGACCATTCAAGCATCAGTGCACTTACATAAACTTTTCTACATTGTTCAATCCACTTACTCCCCTTACTTCAGTGGTTTGTTTAAAAGGTGTAAAATGGTGCTCATTCCTGCTTGCATCTCTTATCTCCAGCGTTGTTATTGCAATGTCTCACTAGCTCTCGTTCTAAGAGTGGCCTTAGAAAGTGGGCTTATTCCAAAGACGACAGCTTTGTCAGTTCATGTGCAACACAAGGAGGAGCAGTCAGTTTCTTTCAGTGGAACAGCTCATGACTCACTCTAGTGCTTTGAGTGGAAAAACTCTGCTCCTGAAACATTCTAGTTTCATTCAAGAATCTTCCAAGGCCATGGTCCAAAAATGGTTTACTCTAATGGCACTTTTTCACTGGTACCTACTCGACTCTACTCATCTCAGCTCGGCTCGGCTCGACTCAACTTGGCTTAGTTTCTTTTCCACTACAATTCAGCACCTGGAGCAGAAATAGGCGTGTTGGAGTGAAGCTGTATTTGTGTGATCTAAACAAAGAAGAGAGAACAACACTAAAGATGTAGAACCTGGAGGAGACGATATATGTGCTGCTGGGTCTGTGGCTTGTGTTCGATAGAGTTAAAAAATGAGAGTGAGAGAAGGCTTCAAGCGGCAACCCTTTTTAATTCTTTTTAGTTTGTTTAACTAAAAACTGTTGGTAGCCGCGAGCAGCTATGAAGTGACAGAGCTCCTGGTAGATCTTGTCATTCCTTATCTCCCGTCTAGATCCCTTTTTAATTTTCTCTTCAGCACCAGGTTTATGAACATCTGCACCTCAGAGTTGGATCACCAAACAGACTTTTGCGCTGCCATTGCCTGTCGAATAAAATGAACAAGAAGAGTCGCTCCTTCGCTGTTGTCTGCATCCTGACTGAGACGTCTGACTCCAACCCCCTGACCAATCGGTGGCGTGTAGTGTGATGATGTCAGATGCAGCCCGACTCAGCCGCTTAGAACCTCGGCAGAATAGATACAGAAAAAGTATCTACTCGGCACGCCTCGACCCCTAGTGGGAAAGCGCCAAACCGAGTGGAATGGAGCCGATCCGGGCTGAGTAGGTACTAGTGGAAAAGTGCCATAAGAAATTTTGATGTGTATCATTCACTTCTAGCATTTCTGTGCTCATGTGTGGTTAATGTCACACCCCTCTGAACCCTGGGACCTGCAGCCCTGGCTCCAATCTACAGAGTGGGTTTGGTTGTAGATACTATGCAGCCTCTGCTGCGATGGGGTCAGCTCATCTGATGCTTCACATCTCACTCTTTAGAAATGGGGCAGTTTTTCAACTGCTCACATCCACTCAGGAATCACTGCTGGTCCTTTTCTGCATCCTCCAACACCCCTCATTTTGGAGATTCCACACTATTCTTTGTTTTTTGGGCTGAATGTATTTTCTTGAGAATACTTAAATATGACTGAAATCTTGATCATGCATATCAGTTTCTCACTATAGTATATTCATTTGTTGATGCTTTACTTGTTGGGAATGGCCCCCACGGCAGCTGGTACCATGTTCACACGTAGCAGTTCCTCACTACATACTAGATTAGCTTTGTGATGATGCACTTGTTGGAAATAGTGTCCTGGCAGATGGTGTCATGGGTCTCTCACCTCATACTCACCATATTATGGTGATTCCAGTTTTCATCCAAGTCTTCACTCCTCAGTTTTTATGCTAATCCCTGGTTCATCACTCCAAATAGATATTAATATGGGTATTATCTATGGGAGTTATGGGCTCAAAGCCTAGGTGCTATACTCTGTTAGAAAAGAGTGTGAGTTCACTGAGTGAAATATGCTGAAGGTGCTAAGCAAGTTAACCATAAACCCCAACACAATCCGTTGTGTTCCTTTGAAAGGTACATTGACATTATATGCTTTTTAAAGTGGGCTCTATTGTTATAAATGTGATTGACTAACAACAATGATATGGACTGTATTGGATTATAGTATGACTGAACTGGATTGTCCTTAATTAGACTGTAATGACTATTTTCTACGCAAATTATTTTGTGAAATGGTGGAATACAAATTAATCTAATCGAGTTGAATTCAACTGACTCAAATTGTATCGAATGAAATCACATTCTATGGGGAGCGTTTAGCTGAAAATCATGCTGTAACTATTTAATATACTGATGATTAGAGCATGTGTTGGCTGACTTGTTATTTAAACATGTACATTTTAAGTCAAAACACTACCTTTTTTTTCTTTTTAGAAACAACTTTTTACACATTTTTTCACACTGGAGGAAATAAATCAGTGAAAGGAAACATGCATGTTATTGCCATAGCACTGGAAATAGACGCGCACACACACATTTAAAAAACAACTTTTTTCACTTTATTATCGTCAAAACATCTTACATATTATTTCAATTTTAAAAATTAGCCCAGTAATATAGGGAGTGATAGTGTGTTTTTTTTATTTTTTATTATGTAACACTTTTAAAAAGCCTCTGGATCATATTTGAAGTAACATAATGTTGATAACTGTGTTTACACAGCTTTACAAACCCATCCCTCAAGTCAGAAATTTCTTCTATCCATAAGGAATACTGTGTACATCAAATATTAATGTTGTACCAACAGAAAATGGTCGCTCCAAATGGGATGACCTACTTCCCACATTTAGCCCCAAAGGACCTGTCTCTGGAAAAACATGAGAGAAAGATATTTAGCCAACAGGGCTGCTCTTTAAAGCCCCTGATGAACATGGGTTTTAATTTCACCCTGGTTCTAAAGCATACCATCCTGGGACTCGGATGCTTTTGTCACTTTGAACAGAACCAACTGGAGGCACAAAAATGGAAAATATTAAAGATAAAAAGAACAAATTCTAAAAATAAATAAAAAGTAATGTTATTCAATTTCACTGAAGCTGTACAAGAATGATAGCATTAAAAGATTCTTCTCGGACCCGCACAGAAGAGGTTATTTCTGGTCGACGTAAGCAAGACAAGAGAAGCTGTTTGGAAAAGATATGCTGGAATACGCTGTTATCTTGTACCATGAAAGTGTGAATTGTGCGACTAATAGAAAAAGAAAAGTGATATTTATTAGCACTTGCTAGAAGGAAAGTGATGTGTAAAACATTAACATATGTAGAGTTTGAAAATGAAGTTGTTTGGAATTATTTCGTTATTAAAAAAAAACAATTAGAGAAAATTCCACAATTGTAGAGAGTTGTTTTGTTGTCAGTCATTCATTCAGTCTCATGAATTCTAAGTCGTTTGAAGTGTTATTAAAAACTGATTTTAATCAGACACATGTTAAACTGCAAAATTATAATACATTTGTGATTCTTCAAGGTTCCATTTAACTGCAAACATTCCTGTTAAAGTTGTCCTCTAACAGTCTGTAATAAGTATATTTCATAGGCAAGTCCCCAGTTTATTTGTAAATCACAATTCAACATCAATGTGTTTCAAAGTCATTTACAGAGACATTAAAACATCATCGCATAGTAGAAAATAAAAAGGATGATTTTAAAATTTAAGCAAAAAAAGACAAAGGAAGAACATATTTAAAGAGTTAAAATACGATCAAGCTTTGAAACTCAAGCTTAAAAATAAGATTTGGAACTTTATTCAAATGCAGATGAGAGATGTGTATTTATTAACAATTTACAATTTGGGTTAGTTTTTGTTCAGATGCTGGAATGGATTCCTAGTCATCTAAATCACAGAAATCATGAAAAGCCTGAACAGATGGCAACTGGACTTTTCTTGGGTCTTGAAGATAATTCACCTCTCATACTTATAAAGATCTTGTAACATTATTCCAACAGGCTCTAGTTAATAATAAGTTGCTGCAGCTGGAGTTCTAGGTGAGCATTTCCAGGCGAGATTCATTGACTTCTTGTTAAAATTAGAAAGTAATTTTAAGTTATAGTTTTTCACAAATAAAGCCCGTAAGGGCCCAGCTCCTTCTTATCTCAAGGGATTTGTACTTACACATCTTCCCAACAGAAGACTTCACTCTCAGACAGGGGGTTTACTTGTGGTTCCAGGAGTTTAAAAAGCATCAGGCCCATCTCTCGTGGAACCAGTTCTCTGTGTTCTACCAGTAAGATTAATCATATAAATTCCTTTTTTATGAAGCTTATAACTAGGAATATTTTTCAGTAGTCTTCAGTACTCTTCTTGTATGTCAGTTTGGATGCGGTTAACATTGTTAATATTGTTTCATGTCTCAGAGAGAGTGGTCCCGGGATATCTATGTATTTGTTGGTCTCCCTTTCCTGTCATCTCAGGTTTGTGTTTAAGTATTTGAAATGAAGTTGTAGTGAATTGGTGCTAGTTAAGTAAAGTCAGTTGAATTGAACTGAGTTTATCCAAAAATATTTTTCTGGTGTGGAATTAAATGCTTATAAGCTGTTATTGGGTCATTTATTTGTGTGGGTCATTCAGGTCACATGTAAAGCTGCTACGTCTGCTAAGGTCTTTTGTGCAGAACAGGTTTTTTACCTCCGTAAATCCCAACCCCCGGTCCCCGGACCGGTACCGGGCCGCAGAGCTGTTACTACTGGGCCGTGAAATGGCTTGTGTTCCGATCATAATTAGGGTTGCAACGATTCGTCGACGTTGTCGACAAAAATCGATAATCAAAATTGTCAACAATTGTCACCAGACGTTTTTTTTCCAATGGAGTGAGGCATCTCACTTCACTTCACCTCATACAATCTCTGCCGAGAGCCGCGCTGCACGACAGCGTCTCAGCGCAGCTGCGGGTAACAAAACTTCAAAAGTTCTGGAGCATTTTAGCCTGGATACGGCGAATAAAAAGAAGACTTGCAAGGTTTGCAAAGCAGACCTTGCTTATCACGGGAGCACGTCGGTAATGCACGAGCATTCGAAGAGAAAGCACCTCGGACAGTTGTACGAAACGGACTCGCCTTGGTAAGATATTAAGCGTATTTTGGCTTTAAAAGAGAGCTTTAACGTTATGCCTGACTGTGCCTGACAAAAGTATTTTAAATTAAATGCATGCAGTCCGAAGAAGAGCCACCATGGACCCCTTTATGGAAAAGAAGCAGATGTGTTCCCAGCACCAGACGACTGCTCTCACTGAGTCAGTACTGCAGCTGATCTGTGATGAGCAGCGCTCCATGGTTGATGGTGATGGGTTTCAACAAATGATACACCAGTTCGAATCAGAGAACGTCCTGCCATCCAGAACCCATTTTACCATCTTGATGGAGAAAAAATATGAGACGTTTTATTTTATCTTATCATTTATTTTTGATATAACACAATTGCCTGTCCTTAAAAAATGAAAAATAATGGGCAGAGGTTTATTTATTTATGGATTTATGTCTATACTGACTGATCACTGTGCCTGTCCTTGGTTTTTTTATTTACTTTTTGTATGAACAGCAGCAAAGTCTAATAAAATATCTATTTTTCGTTGAAGTACCCATCTTTCACGTGTTTAGTATCATTTGCCACATAATTAAAGCAACCTCATACTAAATTTAAGAAAAAATGACTAATTATCCGATTAGTCGACTAATAGTTTCAATAATCGGTGACTGGTTGACTATTAAAATAGTCGTTAGTTGCCGCCCTATTTAAAATGCATTGTTTTTTTCTAAAATGTTTATTAAAATTGACATAAATTGTCAACTGGTCCATGAGCTTTTTGTTTATACTTCTGCTGGTCCTTGGCACAAAAAAGGTTGGGAACCCTTGGTTTACCTGGTCAACATGTGAGGTTTTTTGGCCAGTCAATAGATGTGAATGGTTGTGAAACCACGTGGGGAAAAAGGTTACATTAGGTATTGGACAAGTAGAACCTGAGACCAAGAACAGCTTATAAGCCTTAAACTTCCCACCAGTCAGTAAGAACTGAAAAAGCAATTCAAGTGAGAGGTGAAATGTCTTCATGAACCAAGAGAAGCAGTGTAATTTCCTTTTACTCAAGGATTTTAGGAGCATCATTCAGTTTGAATTATGCTGTTTGACCCAGAATCAGCTCTTAAAGCTCTCCTGTTCTGCTGTTGTGAAACTGAAATTCAACCTGGAGGATTCAACCCTTCACCTGCAGGCTATGTGCAGCTCTGACCTTCTGCCCCCCCTCTGCGCTTGTAAGCCATATCAACAAATATCAGCAATATCAAAATTGAGAGTAATACGAATAAACCTTGGTGAGACTGAATTAATCCACTGGTTACTTTTTCCTCTTAGATTTATTGAACTTTTATTTTTTTCAAATTCTGTATAACAATTACTTGCGATAATCTCATAGTAATGAAGCTTGAGGGAGAATTAGTAGAGATGCCAAATTAACATGGCATACTTATATTTACAGAAAAAAGTAGGCACAAATCCAAGGAAAATCAACAATAGTTGAGTCAATAAGGCTTCTTTTTTATATATATATATATTTGATGCACCAATTTTTGTTATTTTTTTTTCCAGGCATCTACTGCGCATAAATATCCTATTTTGTAATTCAAAGTCAACACTACTGCCAAACTGAAAGCAAAGCCTGCAAAAGTAATAGCTTAAGGCAACCGTGATGAATGAGCCAACTTCAGTTTAAAACATGCAGCCATGCTGCTCACTTGCCATATCTACAACCCATTAGCTATCATCCGACTCTGCATTAGAGCTGTTTGTTTGTTTGGTTCGCCTTTACCCCCTTTTTGTGCCCCTGGTTGTCTGCATTCCTTCAGGAATCCCTGCATGTTCTGTTTTCCAATTTCAGCCGCTTCCTCCACAGCGAAGTTTGATGAATGTCGCTCACATTTAAGTGACCTCTAAGATAACCCCCTCTTACTTTCCCAGGAAAATTCATCAGGTAGAGTCGGGCAGACCCAGGGATGTGCGGTTCAGCACACAAGGTTAGCGTTTGTCACTGAGGCCTCAGATGGTATGATATTGATGAGGAATGAGGAAGATAGAAATGTACTATTCTTATAACCTCATATACTTTGTGCAGACATGAAAACATGCACATCACTGCTGATTCTAGAAACACCAATCAATGTTTTTATATTTCCAAGTAGAAGATGACCACATGTATTCTAAAAGGAATTCACCTGAAGAAAGAAACCTACAATGAATCACTTTTCAGCTCTGGAATTTCCCCACAGGTCTTGAAAGCACTTTATCAAGTTTGGCTCATTTTCCCTGCACTATGCTGTTTTTATTCAATCTTAGGTTACAGATATTTTTAATGGCTTTACATGTACATCCATTTCTGCTGTTGTAGCCCGTCAGCAGTAAAAAGTTTACACAATACATAATAAAAATGTTAATTGTTGCAAAAGCCCAATTTCTCCAGAAGCCAAAAAAGAAAAAAAAAATCCCTGGCATGTGTGACTTTATATCTCACCTCTACAAGAGAGACTGAACAGCAACGGACTGAATCAGAGATGGCACTAACACAGGTACAGGCCTGTATAACAGCAGCACTGGGGTCAAGAACCACATCATCACATTCGTGGATCTGTCCCTCCTCAAATCTACTGAATCCAGACTTGGACTGTGGGAGCAATCCAGCAACTTCACTGTGGTGTCTCTATGATGAACTCCAGCTCCAAGTAGAATCATTGTGAAAAAGCAGCACTGTGGAAAAACAGCAGCTTTTACTTAATTCTGAAATTACTTTCTAAGTATTATATGAAACATAATACACAAAAGTATCAGTTTTTACTCAAGCATATTTTCTGTGCTTGAAAATATATATTTAGGTGAAGATACATATGCCACAAAAACTCCAAGTTAGTATTTTTAATCAGCAGGTGCTGTGCCACAAAGGGGGTGCTGGTTCAGTTATTAAAGAGTTATTGACAGTGACACCATAGCTGTGATGATCTGGTAACCATAGGGTGTGCCCTGCCTCTTGCTCAGTGTTACGTCCCCATGGGCAAAAGGTAATGAGGAGAGTAACACAGGTGGGAACCGAAGGATAAAATAGGAGGAGACCAATGTTTCAAAAGAGCCGAGGCGCATTTATTAAGAAAAAACAACATAAAGCGGGCTCCCCCCCACTAGGAGAGCCGATAAGCTGGTCTGCCAGACCTCAACCACAGCAGCCTGGAGAAAACCTGCCACACACACGGCTTCGTCATACACAAAGGCCCACACAGAGGCCGAACTGCAGCTCCCCCCAGGTATTTGTAGCTGGCCACGCCCAATCATGGCTGCTTGGCTGCAGGTGTGATCAATGAGTGGGAAGGCAGGGAGCAGGACCTGGGAAGAGGCAGAGCAGAGCAACCACACACACACACACAAACAGACAGAGGCCACAGGGCCGTAACACCCCCCCCCATAAAAACAAACCCCTCCGGGGTTGTTATTGTGCAAGAACTGGCTCACCCACGGGACAGCGCGTCCGCCACGACGTTGTCTGCCCCTTTCTTGTGCCGGATCTCGATGTTAAGGCCTTGCACTAACAGAGCCCAGCGCATCAGGCGCTGGTTGTGGTTGTACATACGTGAGAGGAACACCAGAGGGTTATGGTCAGTGTACACAATCACTGGAGAGGAACTGGAGCCAACATACACCTCGAAATGCTGGAGGGCCAGTAGCATCGCCAGCGTCTCCTTCTCGATGGTGGAATAGTTCAGCTGATGGCGCTTGAACTTCACTGAAAAGTAGCATACTGGATGGTTCACCTCACCCTCGCCCTCCTGCAGTAGCACAGCACCAGCCCCGGAAGCACAGGCATCCACCTCAAGTTTAAAGGGAAGAGCAAAGTTAGGAGCAGATAAAACAGGGGCACTGCAGAGGAGAGACTTAGCGGCTTCGAAGGCTGTCTGACATTCCCCATCCCACGTGAATGGCACAGCCGGGCTACACAGCCTGGTGAGTGGAGCAACCACTACAGAGAAGTTCCTACAGAAACAGCGATAGTAGCCGGTCACGCCCAGGAAACGGCGGAGCTCCCGCCTGGTAGTGGGAGCTGGGTAGGACAGCACCGCCGCGACCTTTGCATCCACAGGACGCACCCGGCCATGCCCAACCTGTTTCCCTAGATAGGTGATGGTTGCTTTACCAAACTCACATTTAGCAAGGTTAAGGGTCAAAGAGGCTGCAGCAAGCCGTTCAAACACCACTGCCAGACTAGAGAGATGTTCCTCCCAGACGGTGGAATACACTACCACAGCGTCCAGGTACACTTTACACTGAGGCACGTCCCCCAACACTATCTGCATCAGACGCTGGAATGTAGCGGGTGCATTTCTCATTCCGAAGGCCATCACCGTGTACTGCAAGAAATGGTCGGGGGTCACAAAGGCTGAGATGTTAGAAGCCCTAGCGGTCAGAGGTACCTGCCAGTACCCTTTCAGCAGATCTAGTTTCGTTATCACCGTAGCTGGACCAATACAGTCTATACAGTCTTCCACACGGGGCAAAGGGAAAGAGTCTGGCACAGTCACTGCATTGACCTTGCGGAAGTCTGTGCAAAAACGTGGAGTACCATCAGACTTCGGAACCAGCAGACACGGGGAACTCCACGGACTGTGGCTAGGCTTAGCTAACCCATTCTGCAACAAGTACTCAGCCTCCTTTTTCAGGACCTCCCGCTTTCCAACCGGACAGCGATAAGGATGCTGCTTGATGGGGGTGGCAGACCCAACGTCAATATCATGCTGGAGAACAGTGGTACATGAAGGCACATCATCAAACAGAGCAGGATAGGCGTGGAACAGCTGGACAACACCATCCCGCTGCCACTCTGGGAGGTAAGATAATTGTGACCCAACAGTTGATAGAAACTGAGAATTAGACAACCTGCCACTCTGCTGACCATCTGACAGCACTGCCAAACCATCATCCGGCTCAGTCCCATCACAGATCAGAGAGACAGACGGCCCATCAGGGGCAGTGCCCCCCAAGGCGGGTCCCTGCCTCCCTGGACCAGCTTCCCTGGAATTATAAGATTTTAGCATGTTAATATGACACAAGCGCTTCTTCCAAAAATTTGGTCAAAGCCTTAGTGATAGCTGGGGCAGTAATCCTCCTAAGAGGGATGGCCTCAGGAAACCGGGTGGAAACGCACATTAGAGTCAGAAGGAACTGGTTGCCAGACTTTGTACGGGGCATCGGACCTACACAGTCTACCAGGACGCGTTCGAACGGTTCACCCCAGGCTGGGATGGGGTGCAGAGGGGCTGGGGGAACAACCTGATTCGGTTTTCCTACAACCTGGCAGGTACAGCAGGTTTTACAAAAACGCACAACGTCAGCCTTCAACCCAGGCCAGAAGAAGTGCCTGAGGATACGGTCATAGGTTTTGGTTATGCCCAAATGACCGGACCACAGATGTTCATGAGCCAATGCCAGCACATGCTGACGGCAGTTGGTAGGAAGCACTATCTGGTACACGGTAGCCCAATCTTCACCTGCACCACCTGGCCGTGAAACCCATCGACGCATCAGCATACCATTGTCAAGAAGAAAAGACTGCTGCTCACCACACTTGGCGCCACCAGCAGCAGCGGCAAAACACTTGGCTAGCGACCTGTCCTCTTTCTGAGCCCCAATAAGTGCCTCACGAGTCAGTGGCATGGACACACTGTCAGCTACAGGCCCAACCACACCCTCAGACCCCTGAGAGACGCAGTTCTCGAACTCACCCACAGGGGAGAGCTCCTCCCTAGACAGGGAAGCAAACAGGGTGTCCGACAAGTTAACCTCCTGGGCCTGCTTTCTGGCTTGTGCCCTAGTCAGAACACTAGCTGTGAACACCCCTGGATGGCGTTCAGCAAGTTCATCAGGCCCAGACTCCGCAATAGGAACACCAACAACCTCAGGCGGGGGACACACTTTACCCCCAGCTATGTCGTTCCCCATGATGAAATCCACCCCATCGATTGGGAAACAGGGGCGGACAGCTACTGGGAAGAAACCGGTGACAAGGTTAGTCTTTATGTGCACCCGATGGAGGGGAGCAGGCACAAAACTCATCCCAATGCCCCTGACTATCGTGCTCACACCACATGCTGACCTCTCACCCAAAGGCAACGCACTGGACAGGATAAAGGACTGAGAGCCCCCAGTATCACGTAGCACCGTAACTGGGCGCTGGTCTTCTGGATTACCTGTGAGAGACACATGACCAACAAAGATAAATGGCTTAAAACAGTCATCAGGAACTTTCTGAGCAGCAGGCTGACCCCCATCAAGCTCAGTTTTGATCAACCCCACCCCTTTGGGCTGCTTTTGAACTGTGGCTTGTTGCTGCTGACGTTTCAAAGCCAAGCACTCTGCTACCAGGTGGCCAGGCTTGTGGCAGAAGAAACACTGCCTATCTGTCCTCACACTCAACCGGGAGGCCGGGACATGAGGGACCTGCCTATCAGTGGCCCTCTCAGACAACTCACGGGGGGAAGACTCACGTTTAGTGAACACTGCCTTGTGTGTGAGGGCGAACTCGTCAGCCAAGGAGGCTGCTTGCTGTAGAGTCGCTACCTTCTGTTCATTGAGATAGACCACCGTACGCTCTGGAACGCAGGCCTTAAACTCCTCCAACAGCATGAGCTCACGCACAGACACATAGTCTTCAGCCTTACATGCAGCACACCAACGGTCAAAAAGAATCACTTTCTCCCTAGCAAAGTCAGAGTATGTCTGACCGGAGGTCTTTCTGAGGTTGCGGAACCGCTGTCGGTAGGCTTCTGGGACTAGCTCGTACACACGAAGTATAGCGCCTTTCACCTTCTCATACAAAAGGCTGTCTTCCACAGAGAGGGAAGCACACGCCTCCTGAGCCTTTCCAGTCAACTTACACTGCAGCAGGATGGCCCACACGTCAGCTGGCCAGTGTAAGGCAGTAGCTATGCGCTCAAACGCACCAAAGTATGACTCTACTTCAGACTCTCGGAAGGCAGGAACTAGAGAAATATGTCTACTGATGTCAAAGCCGGGAGGGTGGTATGCAGGAGACTGTGTACCTACAGCAGGAGCGCTGACAGGGGTCTCACTGCCCTGCAGCTCCAGCTGACGCATCCTAACCGCAGTCTCTGCTTCCAACTCCAACTTCTTCACCTGTAGCCTAAGCTCACGCTCCTCTTTCCGTTCCTGAGCCTCACGCTCCTCTTTCCGTTCCTGAGCCTCTACCTGGAGACGAGCAATACGCAGCTTCACCCGGGCATCTAGCCTAGAGCCAGGAGTAGACCCAGCAGAGAGGGGGTCAAAGCGAGGCATCGTGTATGGCTTCTCTTCCCCCTCACCATCACTGCTGTTCCCCTGTTCGCTGGGAGCGGAGCGCCCCCCCTCAGCCCCTTCTCCACCCTGAGAAACGGAGCCGCTCGCACCCGAGGGCTCTGCCACAACAGAAGCCCCCTCCCCTTGGTCCCCAATCGCCACTGGAGGCAGGTGAATACCCTTGTCAACCATCCCCTTTAAAACAGCATCCCTAAGCTCTCCCTTACGGAGCGCAGTGGAGACAGGAATGCCATAATGCTTAGCAATAGCATGCAGGTCCTCCCTTCGACATGCTTCTAGCGAGCTCAGAGTGGGGTTAGCCACAAACACATCCAGGTCGAAGGCAGCCATGCTCGCCAGGACACCAAACACACAACACAATTACACACTATACACCACCGTCCCCACTGGACTAGCCACACAAGGCTACCACACCACAGGCTACCGACTAGCCTGTTGAGCACCAACACAATAGCCCTGAGCTAACCAAGTGAACAGCAAAGCCACTGCTAGGCTGAAACAACTGGCTTAGCACTCAACACACCTGTGAGTCACCCACCAGTGATGAACAGAATGCACATAGATGCCTGCAAACACACACAGCCCAACCTGACCAGAAACAAACTTCCCCAGAACCTACCTAACCAAAACTATACCTGGCTTAGCTGTCTTCTGGAGCGTGCCGGGCTCGGGGCCACTTGAAAGGCCACACATCAGCGGCCTGAGCCCTGAAATGCCTACCCCCACCAGGGAACTGAATCCCCGCCCAGGATTTGCTCCGAAAACAAAAAAGACAAAATAATAAACGAGTGCCCGCAGGAAGGACGACTGAGTCAGCCCAGCTGGACACTCAGCTCAATCATCTACTTCTGGGGAGGCAGTTCACACAATGGCCAGGCCAGACAAAAACAGCAGACATCAAACACACCTGCCCAACACCAGCAACAACTCACCACCACGAAAAACCACCAAACAATGACCCACTCGTTATCCTTCGTTTCCCGGACGAGCCCCCAAATATGTTACGTCCCCATGGGCAAAAGGTAATGAGGAGAGTAACACAGGTGGGAACCGAAGGATAAAATAGGAGGAGACCAATGTTTCAAAAGAGCCGAGGCGCATTTATTAAGAAAAAACAACATAAAGCGGGCTCCCCCCCACTAGGAGAGCCGATAAGCTGGTCTGCCAGACCTCAACCACAGCAGCCTGGAGAAAACCTGCCACACACACGGCTTCGTCATACACAAAGGCCCACACAGAGGCCGAACTGCAGCTCCCCCCAGGTATTTGTAGCTGGCCACGCCCAATCATGGCTGCTTGGCTGCAGGTGTGATCAATGAGTGGGAAGGCAGGGAGCAGGACCTGGGAAGAGGCAGAGCAGAGCAACCACACACACACACACAAACAGACAGAGGCCACAGGGCCGTAACACTCAGTTACAACTGGGACATCCTTCAGCAGACCCCCTGTGACTTTGAATTAATGAATAAAAAGCAGAAACATCACAGGCCCAGATCAGAGTAAAATGATCCTGTTTGGCTTATCTCTGACTCTACCCAATTTCCCCTCATGCTACATTTGCAAGATGAGGGGAAACTATTTCCATGAGTTAAAAAGGTCAGTCATTGGAAGGTATTGGGGTGAGTCTAGCTGGGCTGACTACAGCTAACTAATTGATGCTTGGTTTACTTATTATCCAGAACTACTAGAAAATCGTTTGACCTTCAAAGAGAGAGAGAGAGAGAGATCCCAGCAGTAAAAGATGTTTTCAGCAAGATGCTAGAATCGCCATCTGGCATGTTGATAATCTTAGTCCTGCCGTTCTGATGTCTAGGATGTAAGTGAACAAAAAAAGTTATATTTCTCTCCTAAATAAACAAACTTAACTTAATGTTATAATCAAAAATCTACTATGAAGAATTAAATATTAAGTTATTCCGATTAACCTGAAACAGTGCCTGAGCCATACTTTAGTATTAATATCAGATGAAAGATTTTCTATTTGGTCAATAAGTGTGAAAAGTGAAGATTTGCCTTTTCCAAAAGTTTGAAATTTTTAAATGCAGATAAAAGTTTGTATTCAATGATTTTATATTTTAAATGAAATGCCAACGAATGGCATAGGTAAATGGGATTTGTAGTAGATTTAAATATGAAAAACACAAAATATGAAATATGACTACTCTGTGATTCTTTAATGTAAGAGAAAACTTACTTTTATCTTTTTTTAACTATTTTAAATTAAGTGATGCTGCAGTCACTATTGGAATGTTGCTAAATACTAAAACTCTTTTAGATGCTTAAATTAAATTAGAACAATCATAAATACCAATTAAAGCTGCAAGCAGCGATGAACGGGCCCTCGCACGTGCAATTTGCACCATTTAAGGTGAAGGAGTCAAAACCGAGTCCGATGACACCACCCACAACTCTGTATGTCATACTATTCAAAAGTTATGGCAGAAAATAGGATCTATCAAATATCGACCAATAAGAAGAAGGGGCCAATGAAGGTCAAGTACTCAAAACTGAGTCCGATGACACCACCCACGACTCTCTATATCATTAGGAATTAAAGCTGCAAGCAGCGATGAACGGGCCCTCACGCATGCAATTTTCACGAATAAAGGTCAAGGACTCAAAACTAAGTCCGATGACACCAGCCACGACTCTTTATGTCAAACCAATCAAAAGTTATGGCAGAAAATAGGAACTATCACATATGGACCAATCAGAAGAAGGGGCGCGGCTAATTTGCACCAATTATGTTCAAGGACTCAAAGCCGAGTCCGATGACACCACCCACGACTCTTTATGTCAAACCATTCAAAAGTTATGGCAGAAAGTATGAACTATCAAGTATGGACCAATCAGATCATCGCCACGGTAACGCTTTTGACTGAGAAAAGTAATCTCCATCGTCTCAGGATTGAGACGGTCGAGACGAAAGGAGGGCCTTTTTGCCCCCCTAAACGTGCCCCAAAAGTCACCAAATTTTGCACGCCAGGCCTGTCGAAAAATTCGATATTTAATGGTTTGCATTAATGGGCGTGGCCTAATCGCTCAACAGCGCCCCCTAGAAAACTTTGTGCCTCAAGCCCCACAATACGGTTGGACGTACATGCACGAGAATCGGTGCACACCTGTATCATGTCACAACTTAAAGAAAAGTCTCTTGCCGCCATGGCTGAAACCGAACAGGAAATCAACCATTTTGAATTAATCGTGTTATTTTGGCGCAATTTATGCCATTTTTTCGGCCGTTAATGCGGACCAAACAGTAACGTGCACCCAGCTGTTTTATACATCAAAATGTGCGTCTCGATCCTGCGACGATGGGCATTACTTTTCTCAGTCAAAAGCATTACCATAGCACAACAACACAAACCAACTTTGTTGGTGAAGGCAGCCGGTCCGCTCCCCTCTCCCAGCTTTGTTGCTTGGTTTCTACCGAACCAGTCGCTGTGATGGAGCAGTCTTGTACAGGTTGTATGGTCGCACTGGATCCGGCGGATAGCCATGACCTCTGCATCTCTTTGCTTGGCCCAGAGCAGCTGGAGCCATTGGCCAGCCTCCCCTCATCCCAGCCAGCGGGGGCTTCGCTGAAGAGGTCGGCGAAGAGAACTGTGAGTGCCCCCAAACGACAGAAGTTGACGAGCCAGCTCTCCTCTAAAGTGGATCGCTTGGCCGCCGACATGGAGCAGATTAAGGCACTCCTTTAACCTGCACCCTGTTGCTGGCCAGGTGGAACCTGCCATGCCAGGGCCTGTCCTGGGGTCGCCACCGCTGCCAGAGAACGCCATCTTAATTGCAGCCTCTACGAGCCTGGGCCGCCTTAATCCTCAGGGGGCCCAGCCTCACAAGGCTCGGGGCTCTCCTCGCGCTCATCTGCCCAGAGCTCTCGGAGGGGGATGGCTGATTCTTCCGTGGGGAGCATTATCCGCACTGCCCTGGCGCACTTGCAGTTGGATACACCGCGTGCAGATGTGGCCTCTAGCGCCTTCTACAGGCGCAACCCTTCTCCGGTGGAATTCACTATTCCACCTTCGTCGGATTTTCTGAAGGAGCTGCATTCATGCTGGAGAGATTTCACAGCCCTATCCAGGCCGACATTAGATGGCCGCACTCTGGCGGCGATGGAGGACGCCGGAGTGGCTGGTCTCAGCCACATGACCCCCATTGAGCCCTCCATTGCGGTGCTGATAGTGGCTGCTGATGAGGCTCTGAAGCCAGATCCCCAAGTGCCCCTTGGGTACTGATGGTTATATCTGTAAGGCCTATGACACAGCGGTGCGCATTGGCCGGCTGGGGAACACCCTTTCCCATTTTCTGGTGGCTCTCTCAACTTCCCTACAGGATGCCCAGGTGGATGTGCCTACAGGCTTTTGCCTTCCAGACGAGGGAGCTAGGGCGGCTGATGTCCTCCCTGGTGCACACACGCTGTCATGTCTGGCTAGCGCAGTCACCTTTGACTGAGACTGCTCGTAGGGTTCTTCGTCAGGCACCAGTGGAACCGGGGGAGCTGTTTGGGGCAACAGCTCTGGAGGCTCTGAACTGCACCCAGGGATTAAAGTTCTCCGTACTGGGTACGGATTTCCGTCCTGGGGATTTTTTTGGGATATTTTTTTATGAGATCAGCGCAAATCCGACAAAAAATATGAACACCGGGGTGTCTGTAGCGCCGCGGTGACTTGTCGAACGGGGCCCACTGCAGTCAATCAGCTGTTGGCTGTGCACACACAGTAAAGTTCTCCTCTGGTTTTAGATGCACGTAACCTGACACCTAATAACTCAGCCTAGGCTGAGTTTGGTTCTGCGTCAAAACGACGCTGTGCCTACGGCGTGTGGTTTGCGTCGACGTGTTTTTGATTGTTATTTTATTCTGCATGTAAAGCACCATGTGTTGCAATTATACAGGCATCAGAATCTTCCGCGGAATTCCGCGGATTTTGGTCTCAGCAAAAAATTTCCGCGGAACGGGGAAAAAAAAAAAAAAATTCCCCAAACAACGGACCAGGCCAGAAAAGAAAAACATAATATGCAAAAAATAAGCGACGTATCTATCCATTCATTCAGAAATCAAAAATCATTTCCATTTGGGAGCTTCTGTGCGGCGCTGAATATGCAATGCAGTGTTTTGCGGTGTGCTTCTCATTGAAATGACTGGAGGCAACACGTTGCGGCAGTGAGCAGAGCCGGCAGGGAAAAAAAGTCAACAGTGCCGCGTGTCCGTGTGTAACCTAAATCTACCATGGCCTCAGTGTTAGGGCTCGGCCAGGTGGGGCTTTATAAATATATGGGCTTCATAAATGTATTAAATAGTCGGCGGAGTCGGCGCGGAGTCGGCGTGGCGAGGAGCTGCGCGCGGCGACGAGCCGGGCGCGCGCCGGCGGACAGTGGAGTCGCGCTGTGAAGCCTGAATTATGGTTCCGCGTTAAATCGACGCGTAACCTACGCCGTAGGCCTCGGCGTAAGGTACGCGGCGACGCGCGGGTTAGCGCGGGTCTGCGTTGGTGTAACGCGGGACCATAAATCAGACTTAAGTCCCTTTAGGCTAATACTGTGAGAAATAACCTCTCGGTGGGAAAGGGGGATTCTGGCCATTGTAGAAGTTTAAGATAGATTTCAAGATTTATTCATGCATGAAGAATTACCCATGATGATGAATGCGTGTTATTATGTTATCAAAATGCATAATTCTTTGCAAAAATTCAGATTTTTTGTGTGTATTTTTGTGTGTATTCTTGCGCCGTGTGCTCTGCGTTGGTGTGACGCAGAACCATAACTCAGCGCTAGACCTCGTCGCATGTCGGTGTGCCGCAATGTAAACACTGCGGAGCTACAAGCCTATGTTGCATTACGAATGTGACGCGCTGTGAGCTTGTATATCTGCATTTTAATTTCAGATGCTTTGGGGGGGGGGGGGGGTCTGAAAATTTTCCGTCCTGGGATTTTTTTTTGCTTTAATCCCTGTGCACCGCCCTGGCTGATTAGACCAAGCAGCAGTTTCCAGTACACCGAGAGGCCCTTCGTCTGCCCCCAGGCGTCGCCCTCAGCCGCCTGCCCACTGTGGCCGGCTCATCTCCCAGCGTCCCGTTAGACAGCCTGTTGGTGACTTCGCCCCCCTGAGCGCGGGCCGTGGTGTACAACTGTGGACCTACAGGCACCAGCAATTCCTGAGGTTCGCCTAACAGGGCCGCCATTATCAGTTCAGGGTGCTCCCGTTCGGGCTCTCCCTGTCCCTGAGAGTTTTCACCAGATGCGTGGCAGCAGCCCTTGCTCCTCTGCAGGCATGGAGTATGAA
Source organism: Cololabis saira (assembly GCF_033807715.1). Lineage (NCBI taxonomy): Eukaryota > Metazoa > Chordata > Actinopteri > Beloniformes > Belonidae > Cololabis > Cololabis saira. Next base: position 23,289,006 of record NC_084588.1, on the reverse strand, counting down.
GATTCTGCCGTACCTGGACGACTGGCTGGTATGTGCGCCATCCTGAGACCAGGTGGTAGAGGATACAGCCCTCCTTTTGTCACACGTGGCCAGGCTGGGGCTCACAGTGAACACAGGAAAGAGCTGTCTGGTTCCCTCCCAGCGAGTCGCGTGGGCCGCTCCTCGCCTGCCCAGCCTATGGGCGATGTACCTGCCAGGGGACAGGAATCGCGTGGCAGACTTCCTTTCCCGGGGCAAGCCTCCACCGGGAGAGTGGTGGCTTCATCCGGAGGTAGTGGAAGCGATTTGGGTCCTCTGATTTGGGTCGGCAGAGCAGTGGTGGACCTCTTCGCCTTGGACGACTCGGCTCACTGCCCCCTCTGGTTCTCTTGGACAGAGGAGACCAGTCCTCTGGGTCAGGATGCCCTAGGGCACGAGTTGCCCGACAAGCTCCTGTACGCATTTCCCCCACTACCTTTGATCCTGCCGACGTTGCAGAGGGTCCTCCAGAGGGGTCACAGGCTCCTCTTGGTGGCCCCCTTCTGGCCAGGGAAACCATGGTTTCCACTGCTGCTGAGGCTCTGCTGCAGCGCACCATGGCGCCTCCCCAACCGGAGGGACCTTCTGTCCCAGCTGGGGGGTCACGTTTGGCACCCCGACCTCCATAGCCTTCGACTCTGGGTCTGACCACTGCAGCGTCCGACCCGCTAGTGTCAAGCTGTACTGAGCCCGTCAGGACTGCCATCTTGAATGCCCGTGCGCCATCCACCCGCCTCAAGTATGAGTGCAAGTGGAGGAGATTCTCTGCCTGGTGTGCAGACAGGACCTTGTGCTTTGCCCCGTGGCCACGATCCTGGAGTTCCTTCAGTCCCTGCTAGATGGTGGCCGTGCCCAGTCCGCTTTGAAAGTGTACATAGCGGCCATTTCGTCGTAGCATGCCCGGGATGAGAATGCCACAGTGGCGTGTCACTGGTTGGTTTCTGTCTTTCTCAGGGGGGCTCTGAGGCTGCGCCCCCCGAGGACCCCGAGGGTCCCAGTGTGGGACCTGCCCATGGTGATAGGTGCCCTCTCTTCTCCACCTTTTGAGCCCTTGGCCCAGCCGGACCTAAAGTGGCTGTCGATGAAGACGATGATGATTACGTTTTTCTCCTCGCCATGACATCAGCAAAGCGAGTCGGTGTATTACATGCCCTGTCAATCAGCGGGTCCTGCTTGAAATGGAACCCAGATGGCTCAGGGGTTACGCTGTGGCCTAACGTGGCGTTCCTGCCCAAGGTCCTGCCACGCACTCATGTTAATCGGCCTATCCAGCTTGCCCGGTTCGACCCCCAGCCAGCAGAAGGTGGGCCAAGCCCTTTGTGCCCCGTACAGGCCCTTGCTGCTTACATTGATGCTGCCGCGCCTGTGCGACGATCGGAGCAGCTTTTTATCTGTCATGGTGGCCCTAACCAAGGTCGTGCTGTTTCTAAACAGCGCCTGTCCCACTGGGTGGTGGACACCATCAAACATGCCTACAGGGTCAGTGGCCGCCCCTTGCCAATGGGAGTGAGGTGCCACTCAACCAGGAGCGTCTCAGCTTCTTGGGCTGCCCTGAAGCGGGTGCCTCTGGAGGACATCTGCACTGCGGCTTCGTGGACGTAGCCTGACACGTTCTCCAGATTCTACAGGATCAACGTTGCCACTCCCCAACCGTTGGCCGTGGTTCTGCTCCCAGGTTCTTCTGTCCCTAGTCAGTGAGGTAGGTGACCGGGCTTCTTCGTGAAGTTGTTGGTATTTGTCATCCAGTGCTTACAGCACCGCCTGGTGGTCATTAAGGGACGAAATAGAACGAAAATTCTGACTGTAACTGCAGTTCTATGAGTCCCGGATGACCGCCAGGCCCTCCGGTCATCCTTGTGCTCTCACGAGAAAATTCTAGGAACCGATCACCTGCTGAGGCCGGAAGATATAGCCTTCCGGGGGTCATGCAGGGGTCACGGGTGACATTGTTGTTATTTTTATTCGACATGCGCTTGCGCGAGCAGAGATATCCAGTGCTTACAGCACCACCAGGCGGTCATCCGGGACTCATAGAACCATAGTTACAGTCGTAACTTTCGTTTGATTCACAGTACCAATACAGATGTGCAATATTAGTCTTATGCAGTAATGAGGGGAAAAATTGGAATAGTTTAGAACAGCTAATTGTGTTTAGGCTTAAATACCATAATTAAAAACTGATTAAAAACTTTGACAGTCACTGTTTGGAAGTGGGTAGCCTAGACTGTAAAATGACAGATATACGTGAAGCAGAAAAACTAACATTACAATTAATGTTTGCAGAAATAATTTTTTTACACCAGTCTTTCAAAAATAATTGTTACATTTCATTCAATTTCAATCAAACATTTTTTCTGAGATTTAGATTCAACACTGTTCTTCTGTTGTGTTAGTTTGTGTTTAAAGTTTGAAATGTTGTATGCGCTGATCTGAAAAATCCTGTGCACATTTGTAAAGAAGTTATCAGAAATCTAAACTTAAGGGTTGAAAAGGAGAATCTTTACTTTGAAACTTTGGTGGGTGTATGGTGGGTGTATTTTTCTACTTCTTTTCCAGAGCGCTAGAGTTGAACTTTTGAGTCATTTGATTTTTCGCAGTGTTAATTTTTGTTTTTGAAACCTTGAAACATACATTCTGAATAAACTGAAGAAAAGCCTGGTTTCCTTGAGTGGGGAACATTTGTCGCTCCTGTTCTTTCTTTGCTATAGTACAGTCCACAATCATGCAAGTCTTTTTCCAGGGTCCCACTTGGAGCACAGTGTTTGACTACGCCCTCAGAGCGACGTCATGTTCCACCATGAGTGTTTCAGAAGCACAACACTTCCAATTAGATAGACAGTTGTCTACTGATTCATGACATTATGAGTTACCCAAAGGTTTCAGGACCACATAATAATCTCGTGGTAATCCCCTCCATTAAAGATTTATTTCTCTCCGACACAGCTTTGCAGAATAAATTGGGCATGTGTCTTTAACAGAGCTGAATGAACCATCACTTTTGGTGCAACCACTGTTTTGGTTTTGAAGCCTGTGTCTTTGTGTTTCAGTTTTGGTTTGACCTTCCTGTTTCCCATTTGCCCTGATCGTCTGTACCTGTGTCTTGTTAACCCTTCTGTATATCTGGTCTTGTTTTACCCTTGCTCCCTGCTAGTCCGTACTGTTTGTTCCTCTGTGTTTTCAGCTCAGGTTTTTGTACTTTGTAACGTTCATGTTCAGGTGTTTTTGCAATCCTGCTCAGCAGCGCTTTTTGTTTATAAATCATTGTATTTTTGGAACTCCTGCCTCTTGGTCTCCTACATCTGGGTCGTACTCCAACCGCATTCCTAACACAACGGAACAGCCCTCATGGACCCAGCAGGAGAGGCTGTTGATATGTGGGAGTTCTTCAACCCCGACAGAATGGAGTTCTTTCACCAGGGGATGAAAAGGACAAGGCCCTTTTGGTAGGAGCAGGAGTCCCCCCTTCTGGGGAATACGCCTGGCTCGAGGTGGGCCAAGGTGTTTTCAGCGGAAATGACTACGGCGGCAGCCCCAGCCTGTTCCGGTGGTGGTCCTGGACACACCTCTTCTTGTTCACGAGGGGGTCCCGGACGCATCCCCGCCTGTTCCCCCCCTTCTGGGAAACACACCTGGCTCGAGGCGGGCCCAGGTGTTTTCAGCGGAAATGACGGCGATGGCGGCGGCAGCAGCCCCAGCCTGTTCCGGTGGTGGTCCTGGACACACCTCTTCTTGTTCACAAGGTGGTCCCGGACGCACCCCAGCCTGTTCCCCCCCTTCTGGGGAACACGGCTGGCTCGAGGCGGGCCCAGGTGTTTTCAGCCTCAGGGGAAAAGACGACGGCGGTGGCAACCCCAGCCTGTCCCTGTTCCTGAGGTGGTCCCGGACGCACCCGTCCCTGCTCCAGTGGTGGTCCCGGACGCACCCGTCCCTGCTCCAGTGGTGGTCCCGGACGCACCCGTCCCTGCTCCAGTGGTGGTCCCGGACGCACCCGTCCCTGCTCCAGTGGTGGTCCCGGACGCACCCGTCCCTGCTCCAGTGGTGGTCCCGGACGCACCCGTCCCTGTTCCAGTGGTGGTCCCGGACGCACCTGTCCCTGCTCCAGTGGTGGTCCCGGACGCACCCGTCCCTGTTCCGGTGGTGGTCCCGGACGCACCCGTCCATGTTCCGGTGGTGGTCCTGGAAGCACCCGTCCATGTTCTGGTGGTGGTCCTGGACGTACTTCAGCCGACACCCAGGCCCCTGCCAAGGACCCGCTGTCTCCCTCAGCCGACACCGAGGATCCTGTCTGCCCCCAAGGCGGCCCCCTAGACTCGGTCCGCCACGTCCCTAGAACCTGCCCAGTCCTGAGGGCGGCCCCCTGAACTTTCTCGCCGGTCTACCCGGCCTAGTGCCCAGGCCCCCTGAGCTCTGACTGTGTGTTGGCTTAGTTGTTCCTCTGTGTTTTCAGCTCAGATTTTAGTACTTTGTAACGTTCATGTTCGGGTGTTTTTGCAATCCTGCTCAGCAGTGCTTTTTGTTAATAAATCATTGTTTTTTTGGAACTCCTGCCTCCTGGTCTCCTACATCTGGTTCCTACTCCAACCACATTCGTAACAACCACTCTCATTCACTAGGGTGGCAGTGATCCAAAGCAGCTGGAGCATAGTGTAGTGGTGCCCAAGGGTTAGGTTGGATGCTGGTATTGTTCTTTTGTGTGTTTTTTTGTTTCTTCCCCCTTATGCAGTCTTTTCAGCCAATCATGAAAAACATCTGCACATCCGGTTAGAGCAGCCGATAGTTATTACAGGAGCAATGAGTCAATCCTAACTTAAGACTCATGTGATCTGTGTGTACTTCAGCAGAGAAACAATGTTTTCGGAGTGACAAATGTCCCTCCCTCTGGGAAACCAGGCTTTTTATTCTCTTTTTTTTCCAGACCTTCTGTTTTAAGGTTTCAAAGCCAATATTTGAGAAAACATTGCCAAAAAAAAGTTTAAAGAATTAAAAAGAATCATTATGGCTCCTGGGACCCCACAAATTTAAAGTTTGAGGACAGATATATATTTCACAACTTCAGTGTACTGCTCAAACATGTATTGGAGCACCATGCCTCCACCAAGGACTAAGATGAACTACCTGTACCAGGTCTTGCAAGGATATGTATGGTTGTTCTCTAGACATTTCTTTATTCATTTGTAAGCATGTTCTGTATCTCTCTCTCTCTGCATGTCCTGTGTTTGGTGATGAACCCTGGATGCAAGGCCCAGAGCTGTAGAAGATTGGCAATTAGCATCAGTGTTCTCATAAAAGACTGCTCTGCCTGCCAATCAGGTGGCCTCTCTGAGAGTGACGAAAGCAGAGGTGGCGAGACAGCGGCGATCGCATATTGAGGAAAATCTTAGATCAGACTTTGTGGATTTAAAGTTAACTCAGCAGAGCTAGTACTCCTACATTGGTAGATTTATTGCTGTAGTCCAATCTGTCTGCTTGGTGACTCACAGAAGGGTTTTTATTGTGTGCATGCATTTGTTGTGGACGTTAGCTTATTTTACATGACCGGCTTTTTATATTGTAAAGTTTTAGTCCATTGTTTATAGTGATTTCTTTTATTTTTAACTTAAGTACAGCTGTTTATTCTTGTGACTGATTGTTATTAGGTTGAATGGATTTTGGTTTTTTATTGCATGTCTTTTTAGTGTTTCCTTTTATCGGTTGTGGTGTTGTGTTAGAGAGTTCAGCCTATGTTACACTACAGTTACCATGAATTGCAGTCGGTTATTGTGGTTTTATTGAATAGAAGAAAAAACTTTTCTCATGTTTATCTTGCTGTCTGTCCTGCTGTCTCACTGAGGTTCCTTGTCCAGAGTGTGCTTTTATAGGTCACAAAGAACAGGGCTTTGCCCTGTTATACATTAATTGTTAAAGGAGCATGAGGCTCCTTTTAAGAAACGAGACTCTCTAGCGCCACCCTTCGCCACAACGGCCGTCAGGGGTACTGCAGCCAACAGCGAAGCCGGCACGGGAGAACGGGGAGAACGCGCATGCCGCGTCATGTGACGTCACATCCGCAGGACAGCGCGGGAAATTCGGCCTCCGAATTGCAGCACATTTTGCAGCACACAGCCTGTTCAAGGCAACCAAGAGATACACTAGAGCAGGGGTTCTTAACCTTTCTGACCTTGGGGCCCAATTTTTTCAGTACAGAGTGGCCCGGGGCCCATTAAATATAAACACTGTATAGCAGGGGTATTCAACTTTAAGAGGTCCATTTAGAGAAAATTTACTCAAGCGAAGGTCCAGAACATCATAATATATATATATATATATATATATATATATATATATATATATATATATATATATATATGTGTGTGTGTGTGTGTGTGTATATATTCAAGTAGCCTCATAGTTGTATCAACATCTGCATCTGACTGTTATATTAAAAAAAAGTACATATTTGCCAATTAACATGTTTAACTTGAATTAAACATGTTTTTTTCTCTTAAAAATAAAGTAGATTTTATTTTATTTTTCAAATGCTATCTTATTTTATGTCTCTACCAGCAGTTTGAATTTCCCCTTTTCTTTGTTAATTGTCTCAACACATTTTTATACTAAATTAATATAAACACATCTTAACAATTTAAGGTTCAGGTTCAGGTTCTCATATGCATGTGGAGGTGCTCATTGATGAGCCTGAAACGATATTTAGTTTTAATTATGTTCACTGTGGAGAAAGCTGCTTCACAGCTGTATCTGGACCCAAACATGGGTGTTTTAAGATGCTCAGCTTATTTTCTGTGACTTCAGTTCAGACTTGAGTGGATATGTTTGATGAAAAACTTTGTGTTTTTTTTTCATGGGCGTTTCACTTTCGCACTTTGAACGCCACAGTCTCTGAACGTATGAGACACTGGTTTTGTCCCAGTGGGAAGACTGAACAGGATGAATTTGTCCATTCCGGGTTGCATATTTAAAAATACAGCGAGGACAAAACTTAGTTTGATTTTACTTTAAGTTATTTACATTAATAAGTTGTCAGGACTCAGTGTGTCGGGTTTCATCCGAGCCTGATCAGCTGCGACGGACACAGCCCGCACCGCAGCTCTCTGGTCGCGCTGTAGCAGTTACTTTCCGATGCTTTTTCGAAAGCCCGAACAGTCCAGTCCAGCAGACACGACAGTCCACGCATCTACATCTACCATCCTTCAGCAGTAACGACGGAGCCCACCGCCCGAGCGGCAGCCTCAGCCGACCTCCCCGGCCGCGGGGACGCGCCGAGATAACTGATCACGCCGCGCTCGCTCTGGGCGCAGACCCAATTAATCGATCCCTAATCCTGGCGGATCTAAACCTACTCTGTGCAAAATGAAGGATTTTCTCTGTAAAGACACACCATTTCTCTTACTATTACACGCACAGCTAGCTGAGTGTCTTCTCCTCATTTGGTTGGGAGTTGCTATGCAGTCCCGCGGCCCTCGCGGCCCACACGTACAAAACTGAATTTTTTTTGGCGGCCCAGTAGATGGCGCTCGCGGCCCAAGTGTGGGCCGCGGCCCTATGGTTAAGAATCACTGCACTAGAGGGCTCATTCTTTTTGGTTTGGAACGCTTCATCTGACATTATTACTAGAAAACTTAAAACGTGTACATATTTTTTTCATAAATCCTGCCTCAATCCTGCCTCAAGCTCCTTTAAAATACTGAAAATGGCAGTCATTAACCACTTGTTTAGTTTAGCCCACTTGTGAGTGTCTAGTTTGGCAACAATGACATTGTTTTTTTTTTTTTTTACGATAGTCACCCAGTAGCCTACATTCTTAGTCCGAGAGCTTTGGATGGTAACATGTTGGTTCAAACACTTTGTGCAAGATGATTCGAAACACACACACAGTGTATATACACACATATCCAGGTTTGTTGGTTGGTGGGCACATACAAAGATTTATTGTTTCTGTATGTTGATATGGATACACCGAAGCGTGAATGCATACAGTATATTTTCTCCATCTGTATGAATTGCTCCTAAAAATAGGCTCATTAGGTCTCCATCTGGTGGATCCAGTAAATGCTACAATCCAAGCTGCTGCAAGGCCAATTGAGCAGTGAAATTATGGGGGCTTTTTTGGGTATTCATTATTTGCAAATTCTTCCCAAATCATCTCCTTGATCCTCATGTAAGAGTATTGCTGTAAAACACAACCTCAGTGGGTCGTGTGCATGTTTGAGTGAAAACAAATGTAATGAATCTAATAGAACAGTAGGCACTCGTATCCATGGCAGTTTTAATGTAACCATAATGTTGTAAACCCACAGAACAACAAAAACACAAAAGGTTCCTTATTCATATGGCCATTTTCTCCTCTCACGCCACAGATTCAATTAAATTCAATTTTATTTATATAGTGTCTCTATAGGCGCTTTGCAGAGACCCAGAACATGACCCCCGAGCATTTAATACATAAACAATGGCAGGTAAAAACTCCCCTTTAGGAGGGAAGAAACCATGAGCAGGACCTGGCTCATAAGGGGGGACCCTCCTGCCAAAGACTGCTGGGCAGAGCAGGAAAAGAGAGAACAGACAGAGAGAATGAAGAAGATTGAGATCCACAACATACATTAATGCTTGGTAAAGGTATGGTGTCATCTACATAAAAATAGTGCTTAAAATAAAATGGCAGTGATTCAGGATAGTGAAACATACATTGGTTTGGGGTATGGGCACTCAACCCTCTTGTAACTGTAACAGAGCTTGGGCATCTCGCTAGGATGAACACAGTTTCTCATTACAAGGCTTTTGTAAAAGACCAGATGGGAGGCCAAAGGAGTAATCCATTGTTAACATTTAACAAAGGATAGCTGTCTGGGGCACATTATTGCAGCCGAGTGGAAGCTTAGATACCAATGTAATGTTAATTTAAACAAGGGTTCATTACACTATTATTACTTGTTAAGTTTGGGATATGAAGAGACACAAATGTGTGTACACAAAGAAAAGAAAGTTATCAAGACACACTGGTATGATTTAGCTTAAGCCAAGCTCCTACATTCATTTCCAAACTTAAAAAGCATAAATATTTTAAATAAATTGCTCTGACTTGGACTGAAATGAAGTGAATTAGACTGAACTGGACTCGATTTAGTTTGCCTGTAATCGAACTTGTTTACCTTCTCTGTAAAGAGAAAGTAATGAATAACACCATTAACACCAATGTTGTTGTAAATTGGTGCTATCAATACAACTGAATGAAAAAAGAAGCAAGGGCTGTAGTCCATCTCAATTGACAATGGGGCACACTTTGAGCAGGTTCCCAGTGAGACACTGGGAACTTGTAAAAACCAGAAAAAGAAGCACAAGTGCTCAAACTTATATTCAATGTGGAATCTCCAACGTGTGCTTGGACTGTGGGCGGAAGGAGGAGTACGAAGAGTAAAGACATGCCAACTAAAACAGGGCGGAACTTAAACGTGAGTGCAGATGAAAAAAAAGGTATTGCATACTTCTGTCTTGACATCATCCAGTTTATCAAAAGTAATCACAGGCAAAGTAGGGGATATAATCCTGACAGTATCTGGACCTGTGTCGGCTCCATGGCCCTTCTCATTTACTATTCCAATCATACTTACCTCCAGTCACTGTGATCAAACAATTTTACTTCACATTGCCCCTCAATTTCTGAGCACCTCATATTTTCTCAAGAGTTTTACCAACCAACATAGAGAGCAAATACACATCACCCATTTGTATCCATATTGTAAGAAAGCACAATATTCAAAATGCTTTGGAATATCAGTGTCAGAAAGGAGCACTTGGACTAGAAATAAAATGGTAGTCTGTTATAATTTTCAAGTGATTAACAAGTGATTCATTAACACTCACTCTAAATCATAGAAGTATGGGATGAATATCTCTAAAGAGCAGTAGAAAATATTTAAAGAGCAGTAGGAAATATTTCAAGGTTGCCAAATAAAATGCTCTGCTAGAATGACCAAGAGACTGTACGCTATACAGCTTGGTTCATTGCCAATGTCGCTACTTTTGCAGGGAGATTTTTTATTTTTAATATACACATTATTAGAACTTATAATTTTTATTTTATTTATTTTTTTCCTCTTGGCTATTTACTGTCTAGGGTCCACATTAGCAGCAAAGCACAAATACATTTGTTCCATATACTGGATTATATTTCTATACATTACCAGTCATATTCATGCTGTTATATTTAATGACAATATTACATATCAAACCTGTCTGCTAATCTGTCAGTTCATCTTACCCTTGCTGTTGAATAATGTAATGTTCATGAACAGAGGAGCAGTTCAAAGTTTGTATCTTAATGATCCCTTAGAGCAGTAAGAACCGAAACAGTTTCACATGCAGTGCTCATTTTAAATGTTGTGCAAAGCTTAGAGACATACAGATACTCTAGTTACTGGTGCCCTGAGGTTTACCAAGAACCGATACTTTTTTAGAAAGTATTGTAAATAAAAAATCAATAGTGACACCAAGTGTGCATATAATCTCAGGGATAAAAATAACTACATTACTTGTAGCAGGTATTAATATTGATCAGCCTGAGTGCATTTTTTAAAGCATTTCTTTTTGTCTTCATATTTTGTCTTCATATTTGAAAATCTTAACATCCCAGTTTTATAGTGTATTGCCTTTTACGTTTCAGGTTGAGCTGTATTTTGAGAAGAGTAGTTCCAAGCTTTGTCCCAAGGAATGCTAAAGTAGTGATCATTTTTTCTTTCCCTTTTTGGAAAATATGTAGATGTCTCTCTTTTTATTGCAGCCCACTGTGTGACCAACATAGATAGCACTAGTCAACTTATTCAAGATATTTTTTTTATTTAACATGTTTCATTAGTGTTAGCATATTATTGCAACACAACCATAGTCCAGTCTCACATTTTTAAGAACATTTTGTCACACCTAGGCTCAACTTTAGGAAACAACAGGTCTTGTATGACTTTTAAGCAAAAACATAATGTAACATAATTGAAATGAAGGGAAATGCATTCAAATTTACTGTTGTATGCAGTGTCTGAATGTATGAAGTATACATTGTTAGATAAACTGGAGCTCAAATACCAACACAAACCTCAGGAATCAGAGGTAGAGTGTGCTAGTTCCAGCAACCCAAATATCAGGAGCCAATCAGCCATCTCAGGTGGAGAAAGGTCTGCTAATTAGTTCCTGTCAGCCCAAAATCAGAAGAAAGCTTCAAGGAATAACACAGAACTGTACTTTCCTTCACAACGAAAACCAATTCCATCTATCCAATTTCTAGGCCCGTTTTATCCCGTAAACTTTGTAAAGGGTCACACGGGTCTGCTAGATCCTATCCCAACTCATGCGTATGAGTGTGCATGTTGTCTGTCTATATCAGTGGTTCCAAACCTGTTTTCCTTGGAGCCCCCGCTATTTGTGTCTAAGACCAGCCAGGACCCCCGACCCGTACGTACTAGCACCAAAAATGTAAAGTGATTTGTTACAAATCTTTAATTGAAAAAATGAACATTAATTATGTTTTTTTGATACATTTCTCTTTGGTTTGGTTTTCTCACCTTTTCTCACCATGCATAAAATACACACAAAAAATAATTGCAAGGACATAAAAATATTTCTGAAAAATGTCTCTTTTAATATGAGAGCAATCATTTTTACATTTTTCCTTTAAAAAATATTAGAGTAGTAGTATGATTAAATGTTGAATAATGATATAATAATAAGTAATGAGTAATTAAATCATTTCCTTTGTTTGTCACCAGTGTACAAAAAACACAAAAATTATTCAAAGACTCATTGATTCAAAGAAAATATAAATTATTCCTAACAATGTCTTATTAATTACTCTGTGTCATTCTGTTCGTTCATGAACTAATAGCCACCTTGGGCTTGCATACCTCTGATCAGGGATGCGATGTCGGGTGTGATGCTTGTGACAGCCAGCCTGAAGTCCTGGTGGACATCAAGTCTGTTGCGTGCTTTTGTTTTTATTGTTACGAGGGACAGGTATGTAGTGCTAAATGGCAGAATAACCTTCGTACCTTCAAATATAATCGATGGTGGCATGTCGGTTTATAAGAATCTTTTTGCACAGAAGAAAAAAGAGCGACAACAACTAACCATAACTATGTAAAAACACACCTGCACCCGGGCGGAGTCAGGATGCAGCGGCGCAGTCAGAAGAGCAGTGAAATACGCGTGAGTCACAATTGGTCCTACTGTACTTATTGTATTTTTTTTCATAATGATTTTTCATTTTCTCCTGTTCAAATCCAATTACTCGGGTCACAGTGGGGTGGTGCTGACCTCCGCCATTTGAAGTCTTGTATAATAATTGTTAAAAAAAAAAAAAGGTTGCTACTTCGCGGATTTCACCTATCAGTTTCTTTTTGGAACGTAACCCCCGCCAAAAACGAGGGATTGCTGTATTCCATTAGGTGTGTTATTATGATTTTTTATTTATTTAACATGCGCAAATATAATTTTTACAACTGCATATCCTCAAAGCAGACAAAGTTTTGCGCCCCCCTCAGAGATCTCTGGCACCCCCCCAGGGGGGGCGTGGACCCCAGGTTGGGAGACACTGGTCAATATGTATGTGGCCCTGCAATAAACTAGTGAGGGTGTATCCCTGCCTCTCGCCTGTAATGAGCTGGGAAGTCAATTCCAATTAACTCAAAAAGTTAAAATCATTATTTACCCCATAATAATCTAATAATCTAGCCCCTACAAAAAACTACCACTTATAATTTTACACAAGTTATGTACCGTATCCCAACAAAGATGTTAGTAACAATCATTAATCTGACAAAGCTAAAGATGCCTGATACCCACGTCCAGTAATATCAGCCACTCCTCTTATTCCTCAAATGTTTCTCTAGTCTAAAGCCTCTCTCCTTCATACATATATAATATCTTTCAGAACCAATGCTTCATTTCCAGATATGCAAGTTGCCCAGTCCAGGCACAAAAATTACTCATACCTCATACTGTCAGAGGTCTAGGCTTTTGAACCAAGCACAGATATCAGACTGGATGATCCCTCTCCTCTTTAGCCCAGAGGATGTGGTGTCCATGGTTTCCAAAAATAATTTCAGATTTCGAATGGTCTGACCACAGGACAGTTTTCCACTTTGGCTCAGTCGATTTTTAATGAATTTTGTGCTCAGAGACGGGGGCATTTCTGTATCATGACAGAGCTTTAGCCTGCATTTGTGGATGGCACAGTGGATTGTGTTCTTTGACAGTGTTTTCTGGACGTATCCCTAGCCCCATGCAGAATAATTTCTGTCCTTAGTGCAGTGCTGCCTGAGGGCTCGGAGAATGAAACATCCAATATAACCTTGTTGCTTGGGCACAAAGATTTATCCAGCATCTTGGAATTATTTGTTGATGTTATGTTTTTATATGTCTTTTATACGTCTTATATGTGTCTTTAATATGTGGCCCTGCGATGGACTGGCAACCTGTCCGGTGTGTACCCCTGCTTTTCGCCTGTAACGAGCTGGGATAGGCCCCAGTAGACCCCTGTGACTCGTACAGGATTAGGCGTGTGTAGAAAATGGATGGATGGATGTCTCTTTTATGACAGAATGTTCAAAATCCTCGGGTTCTATCGTGAGGAACATTGTTCAGATGTTGTTTTTTTTTCCAAAATGCTTTTACAGGTCAGTGAACCACTGCACATCTTCACTTCTGAAAGACTTTGTCACTCTAAGAAGCCTTTTTTTCTTTTCCATGTCCAATCATGTAACCTGTTGTTAGTTAACCCAATGAATTCCAAGTTTTCCTCCAGTTTCTTTTTAAGTATCACGTACTTTTCTAGCCTTTGTTACCAAATGTCTAATTTTGTTCCAACTGTCCAACACATTTCACCCTCTAAAATCCCTCTTATCAGGAAAGAGTTGGTGAAAATGTTCTTTGATAGGCTGAGCATCACAGATATTTTCATCAAACAGCAATAAATGGATAAGAAATAGTGTATCTGAAAAAAAAGATGGATACGATGAAGTGATGGTCACTAGTATGTCACATTTATTGTGGTCCAAATGAGCCATTTCTTGGACTAGGGATTATCATCATAATGATTATTATTATGCATACCATTGCCATGGTATTACTTTTAAAAGTACTGTTGCAGTAGGCTATGCATTTTTACTTACAATAATATTGTTTTACATAGTTTTTAATTTTTCTGGTTTCTGAGTAGCCTACATAAAGAAAAAATGCAATCAAGGACTTTCACACACCTACCTTAATTCAACAAACAGTTTTTCTAAAGTAGTCCTAGAATTTGTACTATTTGAGTCATTGTTAAAAAAAAAAAAAAAAATTAAATGTGTTGATCCATCTCTTCTCTTAAGTTCCTAAGATTGAGACACAGTTTTATAGTATTTATCTAAACTTGAGCTCCTTCTGTTCATGCAGGGTAACCAGATGAGAAATGTTAAATTTTCTTATCAGAGGTTTAAAAAAAATTCCATTGGGTGGAAAATGATTCAAAGCAAGATGTAAAAAGTGATAAATGCTTCAAACACCACCTACTTGTGAAGGGTAGTGCAGTCAAGTGATGCCAGTTTATCCTGCTGCTTCCAAAGATTTAACGAAAAGTCTTAATGAGGATAACTGCTCATGTTATGCAAGAACTGACTGAACTCCTTATGCCAACCTGGCAACTTTGTCCCTGTTAGTAACCCTAGGTCTACTTTGCTTCATCTTCAGCGTGACCTCAGTAGTGGTGGTTGGATTGATTCAACTATTGAAAATATATCGATACCAAGTTTGGTAGTGATATTGATCGATACCAATGAAATGAGATTCAGAAATTAGTTTCAGGTTTTCTCCTGCGTGCACTGCTGCATTCAGGCATTTTAATTGTTTCAGTTTATTCTCGCATGATTATTTTGTGCACTTTGATAATTTAAAATGAAAAGTAAGACATGACAATTTATCAGGAAAAATCCTTTTTGTTACCGTTTTAGTGTTTCTGAACAGAAACTATTATCATGAAAATAAAGCATTTTCTATTTACCTATAAACTTTTCCCAACTTCCATCCTGGATTGTACTACTTAATAATCCAAAGGAAAACTCTCAAAAATCTCTTAAAGGTGACCTATTATGGCATTTAATGTATATTTTAAACAGGCCTTGAATGTCTTAAAAACAAGCTTTTGATTGTTTTTTCTACATAAATTAGAAATTCAGCCTCTGGGCCATGTCTTTATTTTTACCGTTTCTAACCTCCTTCTCTATGCAGGATTCTGAGGGGGCAGGGAGGCTATGATAATGAGGCACTGTGCTGATTGGCTGCCTGACGCGATGACGCGAATGACGCGATACACCGCTATGAAAAAATGGTGGAAGCTCCGGCCGGCGGAGTTAAGGCTGATTTATGGTTCTGCATTACCCCAACGCAGAGCCTACGACGTAGGGTACGCAGCAACGCGCACCGTACCCTATGCCGTACCCTTCGCCGTACCCTACGGCGTAGGCTCTGCGTCGATTTAACGCGGAACCATAATTCAGGCTTTATGCGATGCGAGCGAGCGTCAGCGACAAAATGAATTCCATTGCTTTATTTTCTATTGGACTGTCCTAACTGGCCGCAGTGCTGCAGCGTGCCGTTTTGAGCTGAACATTCGTCGGATGCCCTGCTTCTATTTTCTTCCTGTCGCTCGCGTTGAAAGCCGGTTGAAAGCGCTGTAAGAAACGGTCACGGATGAGGAACGGCTGATCCAGTTAGTTGAAATGAGAAGTTATCTCTATGATACCTCCTCATTTCACTACAAAAACCTCAATAAAGTGGCAGCTGGCTGGAGGGAGATGGACAGAGAGCGTCCGATGTCACGCAATGCAAAGCGATAGTTGGACGCTCTCATGCAGTTACACGGTTTTATAGTTGTGGGCGTGGTTTGCATTTTGGTTACGTAACGAAAATGCGCCAAATCTGAACGGCTCGTAGAAGTCACATGACACTGGATGGCTCATCCAGGCGGCTGTACAGACACTGCAGAATTTGGTTGCTTTCCTCCTTCTCTGAGTTGGCAGGCTGAGGGGAGACCACTTTATATATATTAAAGCAAGAAAATACCTGTTTTTCATAATAGGTCTCCTTTAAAGGTCATAAAAGTTCATTCATATTTTTAAATGATGATGATGCATCCACCTTAATTATTAAAAAGTATCTTTCTTGTGTCATTATTGCTGATTAAGTACAGGTGGTTGAGTTGAAGTAGTGACTAGAATCAAGTGTTTTGGGATTCCTTAAATGGATTGCTGTTCATGAAATGGCAGCACATGAAAACAATATATAGGACTGAACTGAATTGAAATTCATTGGATTATAGAATTATTATTTCTGTTGGATTTAATTGAAATATAATTTTGATTGTTTCTAGATTTAATCTGACTGTATAACTGGAATTGTTTGGTTTCTGTAAAGAGCTGTGATACCACAAATAATTGAATTAAAATACTTTAGAGAAGAAGATATCAATCAGGCCCACCCGGTAGCGGTTGTGGGTGTTTCTTCAGCTTTAGCGACTTCCCTTGGCTCTGACTTGACTCTATACTGTTTCGATCCTTTAAGCCGAGGACACACCAACCGACTGCTGTGTCGCCTGTGTCGGGCTGGGTCGGGCTCTTTGAACACACTGCAAAGACGACACCCGACGGCCTGACTAGCACGTACGTTCTGTGCATGCGTGAGAGGTAAATTCCCTCCATACCAGCAGGCAGCGGTAGTCTGTATTCACTCAAAAACAGGGGAAAACCGGAAGCTCTGGGAAGCGCTTTTTTTTTCTCAAAGCTTTATTGAGAAAACACAAGTGCAATACAAAACAGGGGCCGTGAGCTGCTGCCGCTCCCCAGGGCCGGCGGCTCTTCTGATCCCCGAAACATCAGATCAAATTTCCTAACAGGCGTTATTTGGATAAACTGAGGCTGAGCCCAGGTTGGGGATCCGAATTCGGATACAGCCTGTGTGTCCTCTTATCCTTCGCCGTTTGTTTGCTTTCGTCACTTCCGTTTCTCTTCTCGTGCACTGATTCGCTACCTGAACAGCCAATCACAGTGAGCTGTTTGACCGACCTGCCGACGCCGATTCAACATGTCGAATCGGCTGAAAAGGTCCCGACAGGAGGCCGACCTGTGGCGACGTGCGGGACACACCGGGGAAACTAGCCCGACAGACGTGCACCGACGCTCATCGACGGCCCGACGGCCGATTGTCGGCTTGGTGTGTCAGGGCCTATAGACCTCCCTGAGCTGACCTCAGTCATCAATAGAGCTAAATCGGGGCACAGCTGGTAGTGCAGCCGTCTCACAGCAAGAAGGCCTCCCGGGGGTTGGTAGAGGATGGCAATGCCCAGGACTGTTAGGTAGGAGCACTGGGTGATATAATGGGAAAAAATCAGGGCTAAAAAATATTTAAAAAAAAAAATCAATAGAGCTAAATCAACCACGTGTATGTTAGACCCCATCCCGACTCGACTATTCAAAAATGTTCTTTCTCTTATTGGCACGACAATACTGGACGAGATCAACGTATCCCTAAACTGACATCTTAGCTAATTATAGACTAATTTCTAACCTTCCATTTGTATCTAAGATTCTGGAAAAAGTAGTTGCAACCCAGTTATGTGACCATTTGTATAGAAATTATCTGTTTTGAAGTTTTTCAGTCAGGGTTCAGAATGCATCATAACACAGAGACAGCACTGGTTCGAGTCACGAATGACCTTCTTGTGGCCTCAGATAAGGGATTAGTGTCCATACTGGTTCTACTGGACCTCAGTGCTGCTTTTGACACTGTAGATCAGCATCTTACTGCACAGGTTAGAACATGTTGTTGGGATTAAAGGGACAGCTCTACGTTGGTTTAAATCATATCTATCTGACAGATTCCAGTTTGTTCATGTACATGAGGTTTCTTCAGAACAGTCAAGGGTCTGTTATGGTGTTCCGCAGGGTTCAATGCTAGGGCCAATCTTGTTCAGTTTATACATGCAGCCATTGGGAAGTATAATCCAGAATCACGGCATACACTTTCATTGTTATGCTGATGATACGCAGCTCTACTTGTCTATGAAGTCGGATGAAATAGAACCGTTAGTTAAACTTCAGGCATGTCTGAGGGAAATCAAGGACTGGATGTCCGGAAATGTTTTGATTCTAAATTCAGATAAAACAGAGGTTATCATTCTTGGTCCAAAGCATCTTAGGAAGGGATTAGATGGTGTTGCGATGGCTTCCAGTGCAACTGTGAGAAGCCTTGGTGTTGTTTTCAATCAGGATTTGTTGTTTAAACCATATATTAATCAGGTTTGCAAAATAGCATTTTTCCATCTCCGTAATATCGCAAAGATGAGGAAAATCCTCTCGCAGAGTGAAGTGGAAAAACTAGTTAATGTGTTTGTATCTTCTAGACTGGATTACTGTAATGTGTTATTAGCCGGATGTCCAAGTAATTTGCTGAATAGGCTCCAGCTGATCCAAAATGCAGCAGCACGAGTACTGACGGGAATCAGCAAGAGAGACCACGTTTCTCCAGTGTTAGCTTCGCTCCATTGGCTACCCATAAAATTCAGAATCCAATTAAAAATTTTATTACTTGCGTATAAAGCCCAAAATGGCTTAACTCCGAAATATTTGCAAGACCTGATAATACCTTATGTTCCTAACAGAGCTCTAATTCTCAGAGTGCAGGTTTACTTGTAGTTCCTAGAGTATCCAAATGTAGATTTGGAGGACAGGCTTCTGCTATCAGGCACCACTACTATGGAACCAACTTCCAATCGGGGTTAAGGAGGCTGACACCACCTCCAAATTTAAAACCAAACTTAAAACGTTTCTGTTTAGTAAAGCCTATAGTTAGTGTTCAGTAAACCTCTAGTTGGTGTTAGAAAACCGTTAATTAGTATAAACTATAGTGTGCTAGAGTCAGTAGTCATAGCTGCAGCAATAGAACACAACTATAATAGTTAGTCTCAAACATTGCTTTGTTGTAGATATGCTGCTATAGGCCTATGCTACAGTCCCCCGCCCCCTCTGGCCACCTCAGTGTCTGCTGTTTGCATCTGCTTATATAGTTATCTCTGCAGTTCACTAGCTAGCCATTGTGTCTGTGTCTCTCCTTCTGTTCTTCATTCTCTCTGTCTGTTCTCTCTTTTCCTGCTCTGCCCAGCTGGCCTCCGGCAGGAGGGTCCCCCCTTATGATCCAGGTCCTGCTCAAAGTTTCTTCCCTCCTAAAGGGGAGTTTTTCCTTGCCACTGTTTGGCTTAAGGTTTTTCTCCCACTAGAGGAGTTTTTTAACTTCCATTGTTTATGTTATGTTTGTGTAATAATTGCTCGGGGATCATGTTTTGGATCTCTGGAAAGCGCCTAGAAACAACTTCTGTTGTAATAGACGCTATATAAATCAAATTGAATTGAACAAGAAATTAAAAGGACAACAGTGTGTATGTACACCTTTTTTTTCTTCCTTTTTCTGCGTTTCAAAGACTCAGCAGCTACAAAAAGGAAAAAAAATGCTTTTGCAAAAGAAAAAAGACATTGCCTTTGTGGTTAAGAGCTGGCAACTTTTTGTTCCTTTGTGCTTTAAAAAAAGAAAAGTGATGCAGAAGGACAGGCTAAGGGCACTAAATGCCACTTTAACTAGAGAAAAAAACACTAAGTTGGCAGCCTGTGTCCCTTGACATTGTGGCTCTTTGTAATCATACTGTCGTCTTAGAGTCAAAAATGGCTCGTGCGCCATGTTTCATCACAGAAAAACCTCTGCATGACCTTTGTCATATTTATATTGGATAACTTTTCTGGAAGTGACTTTTGGAAAAATTTAAAAATCTCCTTTGTTTTTATTTCCCTCAAAGTTGTCAGCATTATACAAAGGTACAAAGGTTGTCTTTGGAATATTTTTGATCAGGCAGTTAGAATCTCAGTCAGGGTAAGTTATACACCACAAAAACAGAGAAACATGCATACAGGAAGATAGAGAGCAGAAGAAATTCAGATAGGCACTGAGTAATCTCAATACTCATCTTTCAGCTACATTTCATGCAAGCTGTTAGGAGTAATGCTTTGATGGTTAGATGCAAAGTGAGCGTTTTTTTGGCTACAACCCTGCGGGTTAGTTGTGACATCATAGACAACTGTCATAACCTGCCCCAAACTTATTTGTTGTTCAAATGTTCTTTGGCAAGAAACCAATGCCACAGGTCATGTTTTCTTTTTCTTTCTATTATATATTATACAGTGTGTATATATATATATATATATATATATATATATATATATATATATATATATATACTCACACACACACACACACACACACACACACACACACACACACACACACACACACACACACACACACACACACACACACACACACATACACACCACTGCACAGGCTACACAACTGCATGAAATGGTGTTTGCAAGTGTGGGTGAAAAGGTGAATGTGGCTTATTCTGTAAAGGTGCTCAACATAATGAGAGACGTGTTTTACTTTTCTCTTTTTTCTCAGCTTTTACTGTTTGTTTGTATATAGGTGAACACTGTATGTTGTCAAATACTGTATGTATGATACCTACAGTAGTAGATTGTTGGGTCTACACTTTTAGAGTTTTCACTGTAAAATAACCCAGTGGCTATCCCCTTGACTTGAGTTCAGTGTCATCAAGCTCTTCATCCAGCCAGACCTCCTTTGCATGTCAACTTTGTGACTCTGTTACTACCTCAGCTCACTTCCCTCTCTGCTGCTGTCAAAGCTGCTTTGCCTGCAAGAGGGCTTTGTCATATTAAAACATAACAAAGGGATATAGTAAGCTGCTCGGTCAAATGACCTACAGGGCTGATTGTTCATTTTATTTTATTTTATTTTTATTATTTAATCTGTGAGAAGACTTTAATTCTTAAGGGGACAATACAGCTGTCTCTTTTGATGTGTGATTCTGTCTGTCAATGTCACAAAACATTATTTTTGTCAAGTGTATCACTGCCCAGCTGAGTTGCTCTCATTCTTAAATTTGTAAAAAAAATAAATTCATAAATCCATATATATATGTTTGTTTATTTTTATTTTTATGTTTATTGGATGGATCCCCATTAGCTGCCGCCTTGGCGACCACTAATCTTCCTGGGGTCCATAAAGTACATAAAATATTACAGAAAATATAACATCTAAGCCATACATACAAGATATACATACAGTCGTACAGCTCTTTTCATACATATATATATTATGTATGTATGTGTGTGTGCGTGTGTACGTATGTACAGTATATGTAATCTTGTTTACAGAACTGGGCAAAAGTCTCAGAAACATCAAGGCCAAAGGCCTTTGCACAGTACTGTATGTATGGGCCTTGAGAACTTCAAATGGACTAAGATATCATTTTAGAACATAATTTTATTATGCATAGATAGTAACATAATGTTACAAGTAAAAATGCAACATCCCCTGCATACAAAAGACAGGGTCAGAACAAATTAGAATAAATATAACAGGCCTGTTAATTATCATGCCAGTGATGTTTTTTTTAATTATTTTCTTATTTTGCCACATAATGCTCCTGTACAAAACAAATGCTACTGTACAAAATGAATTAGAAAAAAACACAACATATGAAGATTTCTTAAATTGAAAATCTTCAATAAAACTGACTAGCAACAAATACTCACATTGATGTCCTTCTTATCCAATGTTTACACCTGTCAGACTGTCACCATCCTTTTCCTCTACTCTGTCCACCCTTACTTAAATTGGTGCCAATGCCAACTCAGCAGTGACACAGAGCATACCAATACCTTTTTTTTTTTTTTTTGGGCTCTAGTGGCCCTTTATTGGAGATGCAGACTGGAAAGGGGTAGAGAGAGAGAACGGGGAAGACACGCAGCAAAGGTGCGTGGGCTGGATTCGAACCCGCGACCGCTGCAGGAGGAGGACTGTAGCCTCAGTATATGGCCCGCTGCTTAACCCACTGCACCACCGAGCGGCCACCAATACCAATTCTGATACCATTCTTTCAATTTATCCCCTTTTGTTTGAGTGTTTGTGAATCTAGTAAACAACATGTTTCTTCCCTCTATCTTCTCTTGTTTTATTGCCCTCTTATCTTGCTAGAGATAGAAAATGTGCTATAGTTTTTTTGTCCTTTTTTCGGGGGGTTTGGATGGATTGTACTTATGGAAAATTCATATGCAAGGGGCTAAAATTGCAGAATATTAATAATTGCTTATAATTATTTAGATAATTTAAAGAGAACTATCTTTTTTTCCCGGAAGGAAGGAAGGAAGGAAGGAAGGAAGGAAGGAAGGAAGGAAGGAAGGAAGGAAGGAAGGAAGGAAGGAAGGAAGGAAGGAAGGAAGGAAGGAAGGAAGGAAGGAAGGAAGGAAGGAAGGAAGGAAGGAAGGAAGGAAGGAAGGAAGGAAGGAAGGAAGGAAGGAAGGTTCATCTGTTGCCTTGGTGACAAGGAAATCCTTTTTCTTGTTTAGTTACTACACAAACCACGGTTTTGTGCCATCAAACATATAATTTGTGCCCCCAAATTGCTTCATGGATAACCTAGAACAATTGGCAGTCTTCTGGTTGCTATGTGGTAAAGATTCTGATTTGAAGGTCAGTGGTGTCAAAAGGGGCTGTGTTTGTTTTCATTTTCCTGTCTTTCTTTCTGAATAACTTCAGTTTTTTTGTTTTTATTCTATTGTTAATAGATTCTAATTTTGTATCATCCTGAATTTCTTTAGGTTTTAATTTGATTTTTCTAGTCAAGACTTTATTCTTTGCTTATTTTACCTATCACCCCAGTTCCTATTTTAGTTTGAAAGTGTTCTCTCTTGTATGTGATTTCCTTTTGACATTCATTTCTTTCTCTGTCTCGATCATTCCCACCTCTTTCTCGTTTGTTCATGTGTGTACCTATATATTGCCTAACCTCTTTGACAGGTAATGTTCTGTCTTTCTGCGTGTCTGTCTTCCCTTTTCCAGCCTGTTGTAGCTTGTTGGTCTTGAGGACAGTGTTGGTTTGACAGTGTGTTAGTTTTAAAATAAAGTGCTTGTTGTTTATTGTCAACTTTATTGTTGATACGTTTTCACTGTGGATCCCCTAAACAAAACCCTTAAAGGGGACCTATTATGGGATTTAATGTATATTTGAAACAGGCCTTGAATGTCTTAAAAACAATCTAAAGCTTGTTTTTTCTACATAAATAAGAAATTCAGCCTGTGGGCCATGTCTCTAGTTTTACCACTTCTAAGCTCATTTTCTGTGCTGGATTCTGAGGGGAGGGGAGGCTATGATAATGAGGCTCTGCGCTGATTGGCTGCCTGAATGACGTTTGGCAGGGGAGGGAACAAAGCCTCGCTCCGGCCAGAAGAGCCGGTTGCGTACACAAAGCGTGTCCCATGCAAGGGAGCTTCGGCGACAAAATAAATTCCATTGCTTTATTTTTTTTTGTATTGGACTGTCCTAACTGGCCGCGAGTTTAACGGTTTCAGTGTGGACAGAGAGCGTCCGATGTCACGCAGCTCGACGCGATAGTCGGACGCCTGCATGCAGTTATGACACGGTGTGGGATTTTAAGCCTGAATTACGGTTCTGCGTTAAATCGACGCGTACCCTACGCCGTAGGCTCTGCGTTGGTGTGACGCAGAACCATAAATCAGGCTTTAGTCACCTGTAGAGGGATCCGGGTCACCTCGTCTTCACACTAATTCACACAGGAAGATTTAATTGAATTCTAAACAGGTACACCACAGTTATTTACTCAGATTCCTCATCATTTCATTAATGTTACAAGACAAATGAATCATGTTAACTGTAAAGAAATCACAATTTCAGAATTTTCACAAATGGCATAAGTTGTATATAAATAACATGTATGCACTATTCCTGGCTCAAGGAAGGAACGTGCGTCTTCTGAAGGTGTCGTTGAACAGCTTCAGGTGCATTGCTTGGAAGATCTGAAACCATAAACAGAAGAAAAATGTATTACTAATAGAGATCCGATGTTACCTAACGAGTGAGTGGCTCCGTAAGGGAACACTGGAGCCGCCGGAGCTGCTCACCGGTCCCGTCCAGTGAGTGGCCCCGGTGTGTGGCCTCCGGTGCTCCGGAGCTAAGCTAAATACTTAGCCCATGCAAAGATCATACTTGTAGATAAATATAAATAACATAAAAAAAATAAAGTCACTTACCGCTGGCTTGTGTGCAATTGCCGGGTCCGTGCTGTTGCTACTGATCCTTTTATGAGGGTAAATGTAGATGCAAAAACTGTTCCTCGCTGTGAAAACAGCCACATGATTCACCGCTTCCAAACAATGGCGGAGCTCCAGCCGGCGGAGTTGGTTGTGGGCGTGGTTTCAGCAGCGGAGGCCGGCCTATGGAAATCAGCGCCTATCGTTACGTAACGATAGGCGCAGATTCTGAACGGCTCGTAGAAGTCACATGACACTGGAAGATTCAGCCGGGCAGGGTGTACAGACCCTGCAGAATTGCATGGCATTTCATCTTTCCTGTGTTGGCAGGGTGAGGGGAGACCACTTTATATATGTTAAAACAAGAAAAAACGTGTTTTTCATAATAGGTCCCCTTTAACTACTGTCAACTCAACAGTCACTGTGTTCCTGTTTTCTGATTTTTGCCTCATATGCTGTTATATGAAGAAGGAAAACAAATCTGAAAACCATATCTGACAGGCCTGATGTTTAAGGTTACTTTTATAATTAAAGAGGCTTGTTGATCACAAAACATTCATATTTTTAAGCAATTAAAAACATGGATTAATCAACAGGGTGAAGAACCCACTGATCCTTGAAACTGCTGAACCTACAAGGTTGTTACGGAGCGTGATGTAGCAGCACATAGTTCATGGAGCAAAATGGGACCAGGACAGATTGCAACAGGAGTGGTGGAAAATAATACATTATCCGTTTAGCCAGCTCCAGCAGAAGGTCTAATCAGAACCCAGGGAGCACAAAAAACTGGAAGGTGCAGCAGCTGATTCTGAAGCAACCCATTCTCATATCAAAATGGGAAATGGCAATGTTGGTCCACAGTACAAAACGTACTAGTTTCACAATTAGGCTTCTCAAATTGTGACATGTTCACATTTTTTTACCCTATTATTTTCTATTGGCCGGCTGAAAAGTCATGTGACTGCCAAGTCAACAATGGAGGCAGAGAACATGGTCCACTCGGACTCAATGTCCCCAGCCTCCCTCGGAATCTGTGAGAAGTTCTCTCGAAGATGAGAGTTGAAGACTTCCCTGACAGAGGGCTCGTCCAGACGTTCCCAATAGACCCTCACCTTTTGGGTCTGCCCGGTCTGTCCCACTTCCTCCTCCGCCAGTGCCTCCAACTCACCACCAGGAGGTGATCAGTTCACAGATCAGCCCCTCTCTTTACCTGAGTGTCCAAGGCATACGGCCGAAGATCAGATGAAACGACAACAAAGTCGATCATTGACCTCCGGCCTAGGGTGTCCTGGTGCCACGTGCACTGATGGACACCCTTATGCTCGAACATGGTGTTTATTATGGACAAACTGTGACTAGCACAGAAGTCCAACAACAAAACACCACTCGGGTTCAGATTGGGGAGGCCGTTCCTCCCAATCACGCTTCTCCCGGTGTCCCTGTCATTGCCTACGTGAGCTTTGAAGACCCCCAGTAGAACAATGGAGTCTCCAGTTGGAGCACTGTCAAGTACTCCTCCCAGGGACCCCAAGAAGGCTGGGTACTCCGCACTGCTGTTCAGCCCGTAGGCACAAACAGCAGTGAGAGACCTTTTCCCGACCCGAAGGCGCAGGGAAGCGACCCTCTCGTTCACCGGGGTAAACTCCAACACATTGCGGCTGAGCCAGCTCGCCGCCTCTCACCTTGGGCAACTCCAGAGTAGTGGTCCAGCCCCTTTCAAGGAGCTGGGTTCCAGAGCCCAAGCTATGTGTGGAGGTGAGCCTGACTATCTCTAGCCGGTATCTCTCAACCTCAGGCACAAGCTTCGGCTCCTTCCCGCCCAGCGAGGTGACATTCCATGTCCATACTGTAAGGGTTTTGGTCCAGGGGTTGGGTTGCCGAGGCACCCTGCCAAGACGGGGGAAGTGGGAGGCGGGCCCACGTCGCTGTTTCGGGGTGAGCCCGACCGGGTCCCATGGGCGAAGACCCAGCCACCGGGCGCTCGTGTTCGAGCCCCGACCCCAGGGCTGGCTGCAGGGAGGGGCCCCGGTGACGCCAATATGGACGACGTAACGGTCCTTGATCTTTTCTTTGCCATGAGTAGGTTTTTTTTTTATGGTTTGGTTATTTAGTTCCTGTTTTATTTTGAAACCTTTGCCTTTGTGTTTCAGTTCTGTTTTGACTTCCCTGGTTCCCATCTGCCCTGATTGTCTGCACCTGTGTCTCGTCAACCCTTCTGTGTATATCTGGTCTTGTCTTTCCCCTGCTCCCTGCTGGTCCGTACTGTTTCAATTCAATTCAATTCAATTCAATTTTATTTATATAGCGTCTAATACAACAGAGTTGTCTCTAGACGCTTTACAGAGACCCATACCCAGAACATGACCCCCGAGCAGTTATTACATAACTCCATCCCTCCATGTTTCCGGTACGGTTTTGTGCAATTCTGATTTTTTGCAATCCTGCTCAGGAGCGCTATGGGTTTTGTTTAAGTTAATAAAACACATTTTTTGCCTGCCTCCTGGTCTCCTGCATCTGGGTCCCATCCAACCGCATTCCTGACACTTTTTAATGGTAAGGCATAAGATAATTATGTAGCCATGGACATCAAGGACTAATAAGGTGCAGCCCTTTTAAACATTAAAAAAAAATGCAGATACTTATCATTTGAGATTCCATGCTACCACAATGGAAAATTGTGAGATTCCCCTCAGAGCTGCAAACATGCCTGAAAGACCTTTATCGCAAATGGATGATTACAAAAAACAAGGCCAATGAAAAGGAGCCAGTGAGAGATGCCATTGTGCAGTAGTTTTTTCCTTCATATCTGGGTTAGATAATATAAATCCCAGTACATCAAAGCAAGCTTCATAGTTGGCAGAAACCTTTCTTGCACCCTGATACCAACATAAAAGTGATACCCTTGTTAGAAGGAAGATAACTTGAATAGGTAAGACAATGGGTGGGAATGGGCACAGATTTAGGTAGAGACTGACACAGGCAGACCCTGGGACCAGTGGATCCCCTTTCTGTATGGTCGTATGGTCACGCGGTTAGAGATCCACTGGCTGTACTCTCTTATGTATTAAAAATGAGAGACAAGCTTGAGTAGTACAAAAAGTTGGCTTTCAGTCATTTGATCAGTGCCCAGCAGTGACAGTTCTTTTTCATTTGAAAATGGCTTATAAGCAAAAATGCCAAGGCTCCTTTGTGAATAACAGGAAAGCAGGGCCTGCAGCTTGTATGTGACAGGTCCACCTATGAACTCCTCATTACAAAAAAAGCGGCATTAATATGCCGAAGGAGAACATTGTTAGGTCAGCTATGTTACCATGGCCTATGGCACAAACTATAGGTGGAAGAGAAACTGAAAGAACAATTTATTTTTGTCCCCAGAGTGCATGAGGAAAAGTCATTTTCAGATTTAAGTAATCTCAGAGCCAAACAGCAGAAGGGCGTATTTACCATCATCTTCGGCACAAAGCTCTACGAGGACATTTGGACAGTTCATCCACTATGACATATAGCTACTTTCCCCAACTGCTGCATGACTAGTTACCCATTCCAACAATCATGCTCAATAACAACCACCCTTGCCACAATGGACCATTAGAGGGGAATGATGTCAGCCCGAATTACATGTTCCCAATAAAGATGACCCTAGACAGACATTTTGTGTAAATTTCTCAAATAATAATGCAGTTTCTGGCTTTTATGCTTGCCAGATGACAAGGATAGAGGGTCTAAATGAGTGCTTGGGAAATGGTAAATACCTTACAACACTTGATCTTTATGAAGGATAATGATGGGTGCCATTAACAGAGTCATCTAAAGATTTAACATTTAGGGTCCCTGGTGGACTATCAGTCAGTTGGCATTGTACTGAGTGGGTGCCTGTTGCAATAGATCCCAGCGTGTGTGTTATGTATTTGCTCTTTTTTAAGCCTCTCTGGAACTTTTAATACATCTTTTAATAGATATTTTCTTTACTTTTCTTCGTGTTTTCCTCAGGTCCACAGCTCCTTTTAAGTTTTCTCATTCGTTAATGAGAAATGGTGTAAGCCTGGACATACTGTATTCCCATGCTGTTTCTGTGAGTAGACATTGAGCTATTAGTTGTGGGAATGAGCCTATATTACCTGCCCTGGGAGTTTACTTCCACCTTTTGTAGAAGAAAATAAACTTTCTTCTACTATGACATGGGTGGCTGAAAATCTACACTAGCACACTTAGACGTTGACCTTGGAAATTTACAGAGAAGTCATCAAATGGCATTGCTTTCTGTAAAATCATAAAACAAATTAAAGCTGCAAGCAGCGATGAACGGGCCCTCGCAGCCTTGTGCACGTTCAGGCGTGCTGCAATGGAAGCGCTTGTATGACTTGCATATAGATGTCTTCAGGCCTGGACATTTAGCGGATGACACCACCCACGACTCTCTATATCAAACCATTCAAAAGTTATGGCAGAAAGTAGGAACTATCAGATATCGACCAATCAGATAAAGGGGCGGAGCTAATTTGCACCAATTATGTTCAAGGACTCAAAACCATGTCCGATGACACCACCCACGAGTCTTTATGTCAAACGATTCAAAAGTTATTGCAGAAAATAGGAACTATCAAATATGGACCAATCAGAAGAAGGGGGGGCGCGCTTTTTGGTGTCTATCGTCACCACAGTAACGCTTTTGACTGAGAAAAGTAATGCCCATCGTTGCAGGATCGAGACGCACATTTTGATGTATAACACACCTGGGTGCACGTTACGGTTCGGGCCGCATTAATGGCTGAAGAAATGTCATAAATTGCGCCAAAATTACACGATTAATTCAAAATGGCCGACTTCCTGTTCGGTTTCAGCCATGGCGCCAAGAGACTTTTCTTTAAGTTGCGACATGATAGAGGTGTATACCGATTTTCGTGCATATACGTCAAACTGTAGTGTGGGGCTTGAGGCGCAAAGTTTTCTAGGGGGCGCTGTTGAGCCATTAGGCCACGCCCATTAATGCAAACCATTAAATATAAAATTTTTCGCCAGGCCTGGCTTGCGTGCAAAATTTGGTGACTTTTGGGGCACGTTTAGGGGGGCAAAAAGGCCCTCATTCCGTCGGAAAAATAACGAGGAAAAAAAACGATTAAAAAAAAAAAAACGATAAAAATTCCTACGGATACAATAGGGCCTTCGCACTGTCAGTGCTCGGGCCCTAATTATCTTTCATGTATTCTTTGAAGGTTAAGTTTTTCAGCTGCGGATTATTTAGACAATATAAAGGAAAAAAATGTCCTCCGTCCTTGTATTTTTCTGCGTGGATCATTTATCTCAGGACACTTCACTCCTTCAATAGTCACAGTTTAAACCAGAGTCCCTCAGGAACAGATTGCCATGAAAGTTCTTTGAGATTTCAGCCACTGTACAAAGACAGCAGGTGCAATGGAAAACTGCAAATTGGGGATCTTCTTTCCAATAAATGCTTAGAGATCAATGTGTTCCATTCCAGCTTATAAATAGTGTTCACATTTTGCTCCTCAAACTGGCACATCTCATCCCCAACTTGACAGCAGCTAATCTCAAAGCTTTGTTTTTCAGCGTGATCCACTGCTTATGAAGCGGGTGTGTATTGAATCTATCAACCTTTAAAAGTTAACAAGTTGTCTGGGGAAATGCCATTTGTACCAGTTCAATAGGAAATGTCAGACTCTGATAAAAGGGTGAAATCTTATACACATGTCAGCTCTACTTGAGGATCTACAGGGAAACTCTCGCGACTTAGAGAGTTATCTTCAACATTTTCACAGGCTTTCAGTAACAAAGATAAAGGGGAAACTATTTGATAAAAACAGCTTGAGATAATCTTCTGTAGCTCCTAATTTGACATCCCAATAATAATTTAGGCCTTTCATGTTCTTGACATGATTGACTCCTGATGCTTTCTACTGTGATACTATCAGCAATAATGAGAGAGGAATAGTTGATTATATTTATGTTTCCTTCTTTCTTTTATTGGTCTTGTTAGTCTGTGATTCAAGGGTAGACTCCAGTTATCATCTGTAGGGGAAGTGTGCATAAGCACACAAGTAAGCTCTCTTATTAGACTTTATTCTGAGGCATTTGACAAAATATCAGCCAGAAATGTCCATTATCAAAGACCATCAAAATGGGTCTGAAGGATTTTGTTCCTGAATTTAAAAGTCCTTTATGCCTCTGAACATTTAAAATCAAAGACACTTTCTTTTAAAAAAAAAACAACAAAAAAAAAACAACTTTAAAGTGCTTGAAATGGAAATGTTGGAGTTGTGACTTTGTGCATCATTCAACAGGGAATCTGAGAGAATGGTGTTTAGAAGCCAGAGCACAAGAAGGCCCCAGATTATTTTAGTGGCCCTGAGAAAGAAAAAAGACACAGACACATGGCTTCACTCCACTTTTTCATTTTCAATTTTTTTACCCTTCACTTTTTTATTATTTGGTGTGATGGTTGGTGGTGCGTTTCATCTGAATTAGGAAACCAGAATGTCTGAGATCCCAGTTGGAGAAATTTTCCAATCCAGAAAGTCGGAAGAAGATCCAACCTTGACTTTGAAATAAAACACGGCAGGTTGCCTCACCTGGTAGTGTGCTACCCATGTGTAACACCTGCTGCATTTGATCTTAGAGCTGCATCAATGTTAAAACTTTGTACCCAAAGCTCTGTAATATTTATAAGCTCTTTCTATTATGCTGCTCTTAAGATGCTCATTTATTAAAAACATGATTGCTATTTCAGTAGTTCATGTATTACGTTTTTAATCTTGTGTTGTCATTTAATTATCACTTCAATTAATTTCGCAGATGAGCATCTTTTCACCTGAGGAACATTTCTAAAATGTGTCTTCCTTCCCATTCTGTATCCAAAGATAAAATTGCAACACATATAACTGTTACCTGTTTAATTTGGTCAACTACATTTACATGTAAAAAGCCTGCAACTGAGTCACAATTTGGATGCCATAGCAATAACCCTAAAACGTTTGACCACTTCACAGTAGTCCTGAATGCATTCAACTGACTTCCAACACAGCCTAGATTAGATTTTGAATACTTTATTTGCTTATAAGGCATTAAATGGCTGAGCATCCTTCTACATGGCTGACTTACTTTAGCCTCACTTACCATCTCATCCCCCATGATCACATTGTGCAAGATTACTGTGAATCACCTATGTCCATGAACTCTCTGCAGGCTTTAATGTGCTTTCTTTTTGTGTACCTGGGTCAGTTATTGTAATGTGTGTGTGTGTGTGTGTGTGTATATATATATATATATATATATATATATATATATATATATATATATATATATATACATACACACACACACACACACACACACACACACACACACACACACACACATCTGTGGGGAAACAAAAGAGCATTAACCTTCACATTCCGTATCCCTCACTCTCAGACACATACTTGTAAAAGGACACACACTTTCACTTTCCTTCACACTTAGCTCCCATAACCTATCCTTTGCTTCACACAGCTCGGCTTCTCTTTTGACCTTGATCCATTGACTGCATCAGTCACCAAGCCCACAGGTCACCATGACACAGTCCCAGATGAGAAGATTTGTTACCATTCTGTGGCCAGATCACTTTTTTCCATTGGGATCTGGTTTGGAAGTTGATATGCAACTGGGAGTATTGACAATCTCTGGCTCCATGCCATGTCCCTGACTGTCGTTTTTCTCCTCGCACACATCACATTTTCTGTTTTTCTCTCATCTCCTAATAACATTTCTTTTTTCAGGTTGTTGCATTACAGATTTACAATAGCTTCTCAGCAATTTATTCAACAGAATAAAAAATGTGTAAACTAGGACAAAAAAACCTGAAACAATTCAGTTTTTGCCAGTTGAAAAATAATTGTATCATGTATACGACACTGCAAAACATACTGTAGCTTTTAAAGATATTATAAGCCTCACTGACCTTTTACAGCAAAAGCAATGCACTGTAAAACCTAAACACACTTACATAAATACATACATACATACATCTCCACCCAAACAGAGAGAAAGTGTGAGGCAGAACAGTGTAGTCTATAGTATACCCTGCATGAAGGAAAGGCTGCTCTACTAAGTCTCATTAATCACATGGAGCGTAACTTAACTGTGTATCCATATTTGGTCACTGAGATGAATGTTTAAATGAAAAATTTCTTGTCTTTTAAAATTTTCATGAGAACATTACATCTAGTGTTTAACTGCAAAGTACCATTTGATTGAATTTATCATAAAGAACTATATTTGAATCAGAGAACAGCAGCAGTGCTTTGGAAAATAAATGATCCTTAATTGACGAATTGCATTGCCTCAATTAGTCTGTTCCTGCATTTGTCTCTGTACGGTGTGGCTTTCTACATATAAATGATCTTGCTGCTGCTATTTTCAGGTCTATTTTAGCTTTCTCTCAGATTATGAACATTTTAATATTCATGTGTTAATAGGAGGCATTACAACTCAAATGAATCATAACAAGTCAAGATAACTCAGATCAAATTAGAGCAGACAATGTGTTCTCAAAAGACTTAAAGCTTTTGCATTGAACGAAGGGGATTCCCATGTCTTGAACACAACATTATGATATTATTCCCTGTCATTTAGACTATTAACCCTACACAAATGATGCGACACACAAAAGGTGTTTGTACACTTTATTCTACACACAGACCATTGTGTATTAAGCCAGAATGAACAATAAGAATGTGTACACATCAGGTAATCTTCAGACCATGCATACAAATGATTTTGATCAATTCTAGCTTGATATGGTGAAGTGGAAATAGAAAAAGTGTGAGAAAAAATAACATATATTGCTATATCAGTGGGTACTAGCCTCGTTCACTTCTGGGGGGGTGGAGGGATGGGGGGTTGGTGTGTGTGAGTGAGAGGGGGTGGGGGCCTGGGGGGGCAGAGTTCAGCAGGGAGACAGCTGTGGGAAAGAAGCTGTTCCTGAACCTGGTGGTTCGTTTACGGAGACTCCCGTAGCGTCTCCCAGAGGGCAGGAGGGCAAACAGTCTGTGTGCTGGGTGGTAGGAGTCCTAACACCATTGGTAAAAAAAGAGTAACCTTGATCCATTCACTGTTGAGAACTACAGGCCCATTTCAAACTTTCCATTCCTGGGGAAAATTCTGGAGAAGGTTGTCTACCAGCAATTACACAGGTATCTGTCATATAATAGCCTGTTTGATGCCTACCAGTCTGGTTTTAGAAAAAATCACAGTACAGAAACTGCCCTCGTCAGAGTTATCAATGATCTGAAAATTAACACAGACAACCACAAAGTCTCTATTCTGTTACTTCTCGACCTTAGTGCAGCTTTTGATATTGTGGACCATGTCATTCTACTTCAGCGCCTTGAACAGTGTTTGGGCCTCAGAGGCTCAGTTCTTAACTGGTTTTCTCCATATCTAATTGGTAGATCTTTCTCTGTTTCGGTTGACAGCTAAGAATCTGATAATGTCAGCATTCAATATGGAGTCCCACAAGGGTCAATTCTAGGTCCCCTACTTTTCAATTTGTATATGTTACCACTTGGGTCCATCATTCGGCATCATAATATTCAATATCATTCTTATGCTGACGACACACATTTATATTTATCTGTTACTGCCAATCATTTGAGCCCAGTCAATGACCTCATTCAATGCATTACAGATATCAAGTATTGGATGGCAACAAACTTTTTACAGCTAAATGAATAAAAAACAGATTATTTTAATTGATCCAAGTGCTCTGAGGCAATATATTCTCCCTCTATTAACTCCTCTGTCAGTAAAACCTTGTGAGCTTGTCAAAAACGTGGGTGTTATTTTAGATGCTGATCTTAACTTCCAGAAACACATAGCTAACGTCTCCAGGACTGCCTTCTATCATCTCAGAAATATATCTAAAGTAAGATGCTTTCTGTCACAATCAGCCTCTGAAAAGTTGGTTCATGCCTTTATCTCCAGTAGATTAGATTATTGCAAAGCACTTTTTGCAGGACTAACAAAGCAAGTGTTACATAAACTCCAGCTTATTCAAAATGCTGCAGCCAGAATTCTAACAAAAACCAGGAGGTATGAACACATCACTCCTGTTTTATCCTCTCTGCACTGGCTCCTGTTAAACAACAAGTAGATTTTAAAGTACTTCTTATTGTCTTTAAATCTATGAATGGCTTAGCTCCCTCCTACATGGTTGACATGCTGACTGAATACATACCGGACAGATCCCTTAGATCATCCAATAAGAGTCTTCTAATCATACCTAGAATCCACACTAGATCTGCTCATGTGGTTTTCAGTCACTACGGTCCCACTCTCTGGAATTCCTTGCCACAGGAACTAAGGTCTGCTCCAACAGTGCCCACTTTCAAAAG
Organism: Cololabis saira; assembly: GCF_033807715.1. Taxonomy (NCBI): domain Eukaryota; kingdom Metazoa; phylum Chordata; class Actinopteri; order Beloniformes; family Belonidae; genus Cololabis; species Cololabis saira. Next base: position 23,254,408 of record NC_084588.1, on the reverse strand, counting down.
CAGACTAAAAACTTACCTTTTTGCACAGGCGTTTGAGTAAACTCATGGTTGGCTGGGTGATCGCCCTTTTGTTAAAATGGAATTATGGTTGTTATTATTGTTTTTTCTCTTGTTATACTTGTTATCTATTTCTGTTATTGTAAACTTGTAATTTTGTTTGTTTGTTTGTTTATGTATTTTGAGCACATTGAGTCCATGCTCATAATGTGAAATGTGCTTTATAAATAAATTTGACTTGACTTGACTTGATCATGTTGGTTGCTCTCCTGAGACAATGCTTCTTGTGGATAATGTTCATGGCAGGAAGTGAAGCTCCGGCGATGCACTCGGCGGTTGTCACCACCCTCTGCAGTGCCTTCCGGTCAGCGCTAGAGCAGTTCCCGTACCAGACTGTGATACAGTTGGTAAGGATGCTCTCGATGGTGCAGCGGTAGAAGTTCACCTGGCACTCCCCGCCTCACGGTTTTAACAGCAAAATAGACACTGCACATTCAACACTTTATAAATACACTTGACAAGGACACGTAGTTCGGGAGGGGGGGGGGTCGGTGTCAATCGATACTTGGCCCTCCCTCCTCCCTGTTTTTATGGCATTAATCACATGCACTCAACACAAGGGGCGGGAGGGGGTCCCACATCACCCGCGTTCCCTCACCGGCCTGGGCCTGGGACGGGTGGGTCGGGTTACCCGGGCCTGGCGGGGCCCGCCGTGCAGCCTGGGGTGCCTTCTGGCGGTGCTGGACCCCCCCGGGGAGGGGGAAACGGTGCGTGATTGTATGTCTGTGTCGGTGAGAATGCGGTATGGAAGGGTCCTGCCATGGAGGATTTGAGCCTCCATTGGCAGGACATCAAAAACTTAATAATTTATCAATATTATATTATACAAAGATGGTTATTATTATTATTATTATTAGTATTATTATTAGTATTATTATTATTATTATGTATAGTATATTATATTATTATTAGTATAGGTATCGGATAGGTGAATAGATGAATGAATGGGATGCCTGGGTCTGGGGCCCTCCGTTGTCGGGCCTGCGCGGGTGTCGCCTTGTTGGGGGGTTCCCTCTCTCCGGGCCCGTCTCCGGTCCCCCCCGCTCCCTCTACGGCGGGGCGCCCCTCTGGTCTTGGAGGGCCACTTTCGTGGGGGACGGGTGCGCCTGCCCGCGTCGGCGGCCGGGGCGGCTCTGTCTCTCCGGGCAGGCTGGCCCCCTGCCGGGTGGGGGTCGTTGGCCTGAAGGGTGAGGGCCTCCTGGCCGCGTGTCCGGCCCGGACCGGGTGGCCGGGGATTGCCTGGGTCGCGGTCCGCCGCCGCGGGGTCCCTGGCTGCTTCTTTCCGCGCCGTGGGGGCCCCGCCCGCGGGCCCCCTCGGCCGCCGCCGGGTGGGGGGGGGGCCTCGCAGGCGGTGGGTTGCCTCCCTCCTACTTCTCCCCTCTGTGGGGTTGCCGGTGGCCTGGGTTCCGGGCTCTTCCTTGTCGGCCTCTGGTCTCGCGGGTGGCGGGGTTGCTCCCCCCCCTCCCCCACTATAGATACACTTCAGGTGGAGCTTTGTTTGGTTTATTACACACACACACACACACACACACACACACACACACATATAGTCATTTAGTCACATGCATATACACACACACACACACACACACACATGCATGATCATATACATACACACACACACACATAGACATACACACTGGCTTGTTCACCTGCATGCTGGCTCTCTAGTTTTTGGGTTTAGGTAGCGGTAGCGATAGCTTAGCTCAGACTGCGATCAGATCTCAAGATTTAGGTCGATTGCTGTTCGTGTTTTGGATGGCTCAGTGCCGGTTTCGTGCTTTGTTTGTGGTTTTTTGTTGCAGATCTCCAGTGCTTGACGTGTGTCTCCGTGTGTTCCTGCTTCCTGGATTGGCAGTGGATGTCAGTGGAAGGCCTGCAGCTTTGTGTGTGTTAGTCCGGCTCAGCACTGCTTCAACATCAGTGGTGGTTGGCAGTCAGTTCTGCCCTTATTGTTGGTGAATGGTTATCCTTCTCAAAACGAGTGTAGAACTCGGTCAGCTCGTAGAGGAAGGGTGTGTCAGAGGAGGGGGGGGTTGGGTTGGTGGGTTTGAAGTCACTGATGACCCGAATGCCCTGCCACATCCGTCGGGGGTTGGAGTTGAAGAAGTGCTCCTCCACCTTCAGTTTGTAGCCTTCTTGATGCCCCGTTTCAGGTCAGCCCTGGATGGCTGTAGGCTTCAGTTTGTAGCAGTACATGGCCTTCTTGATGCCCCGTTTCAGGTCAGCCCTGGCTGTGCTGTAGGCTTGTGCGTCTCCCGATCTGAAGGCAGTGTTGCGGGCCTTCAGCAGTAGACGGACATCCTTGTTCATCCAGGGCTTCTGGTTGGGGCACATGGTGATCCGTTTCTGGGTGGTGACACTGTCTATGGTGGTGGAGATGTAGTCCATTACTGTTGAAGCGTAGCTCTCGATGTCAGTGTGAGGGTGAGTGGTTGCCTGGGCAGCAAACACACCCCAGTCTGTGTGTCTGAAGCAGTCTTGCAGCTCAGAGTCCGACCCCACAGGCCACACTTTTATTGTCTTCACTGTAGGTTTCACACGTTGGATGAGTGGAGAGTATGTAGGTGATAAAAACAGGGAGAGGTGGTCAGACTGTCCTCTGTGGTAAGGGGTGTCGCTCTGTATGCTCCTGAGATGTTAGAATAAGCATGGTCCAGAGTCTTGTCTCCTCTGTTGTGGCAGGAAACATGTTGATCAAATCTGGGGAGGACTGTCTTCAGGTTGGAGTGATTGAAGTCACCCGCAACAATAAAAGCAGCCTCCGGGTGTGTTGTCTGCTGTTTGCTAATGGCTTGCATTCAGTTCTTTCATTGCAAGTTTAGCATTAGCATCCGGTGGTACGTAAACGGCAGTGATGATAACTGATGTGAGTTCTCTTGGGAGGTAATAATGTCGACATTTTACCATGAGAAGCTCCACATCAGCTGAGCAGTGAATCTCGGTGATAACAGAGTTAGTGCACCAAGCATTGTTTGTATAAATGCACAAACCTCCGCCTCTGGTTTTACCGGAGTCTGCCCGGTGAGCGTAGCGGCCTGCTAGCTCGATGGCACTGTCAGGGCAAGTGCTGTTTAGCCAGGTCTCTGAGAAGATCATGACGTTTGATTCCATAATCCGCTTGTTGTTGGTGATGCAGAGTCGTAATTCGTCCATTTTGTTGACCAGAGATTGGACATTGGCGAGGAAAAGGCTGAGAGCCGGTGCGGTGTTAGCTTTAGCTTAGCTCGTAGCCCTCCGCACATACCCCGTCTTTGTTTACGATCTCGACGCCGTCTTCAGTTTCAGTTTCAAAGTTTACGGGACAATGCATATTAATTAACACTACATTAAGCAGTGTAAATACACCGGGTTTAGCAGAAATGCTAGTTTCCACCCGCAGTCCCCACAAACAACCAGACACACTCACACTCACACCTACGGGCAATTTAGAATGATCAATTTACCTAGCATGCATGTTTTTGGACTGTGGGAGGAAACCGGAGTACCCGGAGGAAACCCACGCAAGCACGGGGAGAACATGTAAACTCCACACAGAAAGACCCTGCTGGGCCTGGGAGTCGAACCGGGGACCTTCTTGCTGTGAGGCAACAGTGCTAACCACTAAGCCACCGTGCTGCCACTGGCCGGGAAGAGTGAGCAGCCTCCGGTGTTCTGGAGATCTCCGGGATGAGTCGGAGGTCGGCGATTAAACTGTCGGAGTTTTGTAATCCTATATCCAAAAGCTCCTGTCTGCTGTATGATTTTAAAGCAGTGCTGTTCTGGAAGAACAGGCCAATTAGGAGCAGGTAAAACACTATATATAAGCAAAATCCAGAGAGACGCTGAGCCTCGCGTTGTTCACGCGCTGCCATCTTGGTCGTTAGGTTACTACCCTGAGTTAAAGGGAGAACAGCCAGCCCAACGACCTCTAGCTCCTTGACTTGTACCCTCATTCGTATGTTCCAAACAAAACAAAGAAACCGGTTGGGCAGACCGGCGAGACAGCTCATGGGGCCGGGCAGACCGGCGAGACGGCTCAGGGGGCCGCCCTCGGAGCCAGGCTCGGGACCGGGCAGAGAGATCAGGGGGCCACCCTCGGGGCGTCAGCTCGGGCCAAGACCTTGGCGCTGGTTGAAGTGCGAGCAGGGTCCTTGGCAGGGGCCTGGGTGACCACCTCGGGAACAGGAACAGGCTGGGGTGTGTCAGGGTCCACCTCGGGAACAGGCTGGGGTGCGTACGGGACCACCTCGGGAATCAGGAGAGGAGGTGGTTACCACCGCCGCCGTTGTCGTCTCCCTTGCCTGCACTGAGCCTGAACACTCTTGGGCCCACCTCGAGCCAGGCGTGTTCCGCAGAAGGAGTCCTCTTCCTCCATCCTCCATAGTGTTCTTTGCCTCCCGGCAGAAAAACTCCCAGTGTATGTACTCTCCTGCTGGGTCCATGCTGGTTGGTCCGTTCTGTCACGAGTTGTTTGATTAGGACCCAAACGCAGGAGAGACCAGGAGGCAGGAATTCCCAAAAAGTTGGTGATTTATTAATCCAAAAACGCTGCTGAGCAGGGTTAACAAAAGACACAAGAGCTTACAAAAAACTGACAGGACACCAGTAGGGTGGAAACAGTAAAGACCAGCAGGGAGCAAGGGAAAGACAAGACCAGATATACACAGAAGGGTTGACGAGACACAGTTGCGGACAATCAGGGCAGATGGGAATCAGGGAAGTCAAGACAGAACTGAAACAAAGACACGGGTTTCAAAATAAAACAGGAACTGAAACCAAAGCGTGACAGTACTAGTATTTCCATTTTTGCCCTGTATACCCAGCTGAATGTCTTGTCTTGGGCTGCATTCAACACCTTTATTTATAATTCACTGTTCTCAAAAAAGCAAACATGGGAGAATTCTCTCTTTCCCTGTGTTGAACAGCCTTGGGTCATGTTTCCCATTTCTTACAGAAAAGCAACCTCTCCCAGAAACAAAAATGGAGGAATTTAAGATGAACAGCCAAAAGGTATTTGTCTGGGGGCATTAAGTACAAGACTATGTGATGTTAAAAAAATGATAAATTCAAGATTAATTTGTCAAACACTATAGAATTGAGTAAAAAATATATATATATATCTTTATTTATCTTGCAGGATAACTATTATATATATATATATATATATATATATATATATATATATATATATATATATATATTGAAAATTAACATGAGCTTTTACTAATTTAAGTGCAAATATTCAAAAGTAAATGATCCTTTGAGAATACCCACTGTTCACACTGATTCTTTTATTTATTTAATAAGCCTCAGTTGGAGTGGCAATGCACCAATCAGTAGTTAACAGTTTTTGCTGGGCTCACTCGCTGTCACTGCAGGGGAGTTCGGTTGCTATATCTGCAAGTATGTTGGAGTTAGTGGCCACTGTTATTGATGTAAAACAGATATCTACAGAGAATTTTACCAGAACTTTTTTTGACACTGAGACATGAAGCTCCAACTGTGCACGCACACACAGCCACAAAGCAGAGCAGTTTCAGCATGATCTGAAATTATGTCTATCCGCTGCTCACATAAATAACCCCATAAACGCATGAACTTCTATTTAAAATCTCAAATATTTTCTGCAATATTAATATTTTAGTCAGGCGAAACCTTGTAACTTGATATTCATTTTCCAGCTGAATTATTACGGAATCCTTGATTTAAGAAGGTTCAAGTTTTCTGTGGCTGCAGACACATCTTTCATCCTTCAAAGTTTGCATTTTCAAGATGTTTTCATTCCAAAGATGCCAACTACACAAAAGGGAAAGCATTCTCATCGTTATACAGCAGTGTCAGTGCTGGCTCGTCGAGGGAGCTCTCTCATATTAAAGGACCCCCTGTGGAATCTTGGTCCCAGGGTTAGGGAAGCTTGAGCAAAGGGATAAATTAGATGGAATAGCAGATTTCCAGAGGCAAACTAAGCAATTCTTGTAGACATGCGTGCGTCCTTCGTCCTCTGAATGTGAAAGAGGGAGTGCAGGGCAGCCGCAATTGGAAGACGGAACAATTGCCCTCAGCAAGTAGCTGCATCAACTCTCCCTTCCAAACTTGAAAGGCCTGCTGGTTGTCTCTCATGTCTCCTGTCCTCACAGTGGTCTATACGGGCAGGAGGTCCCCTCTACACCCATGTCATTAGCTCAGCCCTCACTGAGATGCCTTTCTACTCTGGACTCTCATTTTTCCTTTCTCTATAAGCAGTGTAAGATATAGAGGGGAGAGGACTGAAATAGAGTTGTGTTTTAACTCAACTGTGAAGGTCACAAATTCTTCCTATATTATGCATTTAACTAAAAAAAAGGGTCTATTCCTAAGTTGTGAGCCCATGTATAATAGAAATTCTCAGTAATTTAGCTTTCAAAGGAAATGTAACTGATATTACACAGTATACCATCATATCAGTCTCTCTTAAACCAGTGAATAATATACTTAATTGCAAGGTACTGAAAAGATAAGTATAATCATACATTGGGAAACAGATTAAGGAATATACTAAAATATCAAACTGCTGCTTCTTTTATCAACTTTAAACAACTTTAGTTTTACTGTAAAAAAATGTTTTTCATAAAATCATCAGATAAAAGTCTAAATGAAAGTCAACTTTCAGAGTTGTGATATGAATAAATATACATCCATTTCCATTGTTTTGCCTGTCTAGCCATCCTCATTCCTTTCCTCTTCGATTCAAAGATTCGATTTGACTTTAGGGAACAGTATCAACAGATGCAGGAGGAACTTCTGACTCTTGATAAACTCACAAGCAGATGTATAAAGCAAAAACGTAGGCAGTGCGGCAACCACACTAGTATCAGCCTCTTACATATGGCACTTTTCCACTAGTACCTACTCAGCCCGGCTCGGCTCGCCTCCACTCGGTTTGGTGCTTTCCCACTAGCTGTCTACCCGTGCCGAGTAGATACTTTTTCTGTAACTAGGTTCTAAGCGGACTGAGTCGGGCTATATCTGACGTCATCACACTACATGCCACCGATTGGCCGGGGGGTTGGAAGTCAGACGTCTGAGTCAGATGTGGACATCAGCGAAAGAGCGACTTGTGGTGGCAAAAATTGTTGTTCAAAAAGAATGTCAGGATACCTCAGCTGTCTTTCGGAAGTTTAATGAAAATAGGAAGAACATTCAATTGAACGGAGCCACACAGTCCAACCGGTCACATGAACCGTCAGTCCTGAGTGCGCTGAAGAAGATTAGAGACAGGTTATTTTATATCTTGGGAGCTGGAAAAGACAAAACATCACCCATCACCCTGGCAACCGTGCCATGCTCTGTGTCAAAGGAACATGGCCTCGGCATAGGAATGAAAACAGGCAACAGACAGTGTTATACCAAAATTTTCCATTACAGACTCTGACGGCGGCTTCTTGTTCATTTTATTCAACAAGTAATGGCAGCGCAAAAGTCTGTTTCGTGATCCAACTCTGAAGTGCAGATGTTCATAAACCTGTTGGCTGAGGAGAGAATTAAAAAGGGATCTAGACGGGAGATAAGGAATGACAAGATCTACCAGGAGCTCCGTCACTTCATAGCTGCTCGCGGCTACCAACAGACTTTTCAGCAGCGCCGAGACAAACTAAAAAAAATTAAAAAGCTTCTCTCACTCTCATTTTTAAACTTGATATTGAACACAAGCCACAGACCCAGCAGCACATACAGTATATCATCTCCTCCATATTCCCTGAGCAAGGCCCTTAACCCTAATTGCTCCCCGGGCGGAATGGTGTGTTCTTTCAGATGTAAGTCCCTTTGGGTAAAAGCATCTGCTAAATGACAGTAGTAGTAGTAGTAGTAGTAGTAGTAGTAGTAGTAGTAGTAGTAGTAGTAGTAGTAGTAGTTGTAGTAGTAAATGACTGTTGTGGGTTTTCCAATAAAAACTTGATTCAAGGTGTCCTTATCAATTCTGCAGCCATCTTGGTTATTTGGTCAGTGGTTCTTGGACGCTCCTGTATGAGTCATTACAATATGCTCACCCACGCCCCAGTGCGACTGGTTGGTTATGTTCTGTACCAGTGGAAATGGCTGTGAATGGGATGGGGCACCAGACAGGATTTTCACAAAGTTGGTAAATTGGTTATTCTAATTCATCAACACAAAGAAACATGCTGGTTAGTTAAAACATGTTTTAAGTTAAAAGAAAAAAGGAAAAGTCTGTACAGCAAAATAGGAAAACACAATATAATTCATAATAACCACACAAAAACATAATAAATAAAATGTCAGAAAATCCAAAAATGAAATGTGAAATGTGTTCTGATATTTTTTTTTTCTGAATCAGTGTTTGATCAAACTAATGGACCCTGTAGGTGCCAGCAGATTAGGGAGCATGCAAGCCTTACACTTAATTCTAAAATAATCAATTAATTAAGAAAAAAAGAGGACTTATTAAATGAATTCTGAGCTTTAATGGCCTGTACTAAAATTACACTTTTAATTAAACCTGCACTCAAAATAGAGTGCAGTCGAGATTCAGCATTAGTGTAGTGAATAAAGTCTCAACATTTTGATTAATCAAAATGGAAGAAAGGGCTTGAGGTAAAAATGTAAGATTTATTTGAAATGGATAACAAAGATGCTATAAAAATGAACACTGTTTGAGCCGAGTCCATGTCACCTTCACAGTTGCTTTTGCCACAACATTTCACAATAATACTATTAATCAACCTAACATGTCCATGAGAACATTCAAAATGCAATTTATTTCAGAATCAGGGTGGATAGCTTTAATGGTGGCAGACACCTGGATGTTTTCTCACATAAACACATCAACAATCCCCTTTGAGAAAATAGATGTAAACATCTTTTATTCTTACGTTTCTTCTTTTCCTTGGATCTTAACCCTATTATCTTCTCACTTCTGTTAGTGCTCTTATGAGGCTATTGAGGAGAAAGTCAGAGGTAAGAATACTTATATAATGTGGCATTGCAGAAGGATTAGTCTCAGATGACTGACGACAAGACTCTGTTCCTTCTTTCAACATTAGCATAATCTCCTGTGATCCATCTGACCCATGCAGTGCCTTCTCATCTATAGAAAACAGTTCTGAGAAATGACGGTTTGACGGTTCAGATTATCAAGCATGTCAACTGGTATTCCGCTCGCTCTAATGAACGGTAGATATAGTTTAAATCTGTTTTAAACTTGACAATAATGGAGACATTCATGCCAAGCCCAATGATCTCCCCTGGTTTAGTTCCCTGTGACTGTGAAACAAAAATGTCAACATTTTGATAACATTTGACCCCATTTACATGCACCTTCATACTACGAGACACAGATTGCCTTTACAGCATTTAAATTTCTTAAGTGTACTAGGTGGCACCAGACCTCAGCAAGCTGCTTGTCTTTCCCACCATATGGCATCTTGACAGTGTTTTCCTCACTAATTAGTCCTTAACACATATGCCAAGTCCAAATGACTGTAATGTCAAGCTGCACAGAGAATCCTTGTTGTATCAGAAAGAAGCTGCTATGCAGAACAAAGGAAAACATTTTGCATTCGTTCAGGTACTGTATAAATATTGACCAATTTTCTTTATTTCAATCAGCTATACAGAAGTGATTCTGTGTCAATGGAAAAAGCTATATAGATCTAAACATAACACTTACTGATGACCATTGTAGCAAAAGGATGATTATGCACAGTTACTACAATATATATATATATATATATATATATATATATATATATATATATATATATATATATATATATATATATATATATATATATATATATCTTGGTTGAAAACAAACAAGCAAAAACTCATTTTATGGACCTTTTCTATGATAATGTTCAGAACACTCAAAGAAGATTGTCAAAGGACATAGTTTTAGTAAAACAGCTTAACATTTGACTTTTAAATAGAACCCCTTCAATGTAACTGCTAATTTCTAATTAATAGAGCCAATAACTGACATGGTAATGTTAATTTTATTATTTTTAAGAGGAGCAGCACTTTTAAGGAAACTGTTTGTGTGAGTGTTGAGTTCATATCAGTTCTTTTTGGTTCAGCATGTGTACCATACTGTTTAAAAGTGTATTTTAGTGATCAAATTTTGACTGACATCCATGTTCATTTCCTTGTCCCTTCAGGATACAAAAATAATATACAAGAAGCTGGCTCCCTTAACTTCAATACAACATAATCCTAATTAATATCCCTGCATCCAACCATATGGGACAGTCTCCTTAAAATGAACTAAATATGTGTTTTTTTTTTTGTGAGGGAAGTTCTTTACATTCCATGATTTCATTCTATTATTTTTTTTTCCATGGTCAATGCCAGTTATGAGACACTGCTCTTCAATCTTCCAACAGAGTAACCAGCCAACCAACTCAGTGGTCTATGTTTTGTATTATTGCAGCATTCTCTGTTTGTATTTCCATAAAATTACAGAAAATAAATATAGATGGCCATTTAAAATGTAACAAAATACTAACAAGAAGACTTCTGCAATGTATGGTACTGCACCCATGTAATGTGACTTAATTTAAGAAAGGTGTAAACTGAGTATCGAGAGGAGAAGATTGTACTAGGCATGTGTCAGGCTGAGCACAGGGCGAGGACATGCCTGCTGTCCTCGACGGTTCAGTTAGTGATAACCTAACAGACCACAAGTGGCCTGAAGTTCCTCCCTCGTTTTAGCAGTGATGCGTCTCTTCCCAACAGGCTGTCAAACTACTCAGTCCGAAGTACACCTAAAAATGGACTTGCCCTACGTCCTCTTTATGCACCCCGTGTGAAAGCCCCATTATTTATAGGAATGGCCATCATATTTAGCTGTGTATCTGACCTCGATTCATCACAAAAATGTGACTAAAATGGAACAAATTATTGCAGAGCAGATGAAAAACAGCACTGCAGATATAGAAGAACTACATGCCAGCTGAGAAAATGTGATGTATACTATGTGGATTAAAGGGCCAAATCTTGTAGAGCGGTAGTATTAGAACATGTTCTTCAAGTGTTAGTGAGTTACTCACTGCAAAATGATTTTTGTGAAAAACACTAAAGCAAATATTACTTGGCTGTATAGTTTCCTAAAGGACCAGAGATTAGGAGTAAACGGTTAGTGGATTGATTCTTTTCAGAGCCATGTGATGGATAGTTATTGAGATTCCAGGATTCCAATATGTCAAGGGTTTAAGGGGTGTTCAATTTTTTGTAAAGCAACACATGCATATTTAGAGGTGTATCTTTTTAATTGATGGCTGGCATATCTCATTGCTGCCTGTCATCACTTTAGAGAACCTTAAAGACAACATTTTTGTTGTGCCATTTATGTTAGTAAGATCCATGCCACTGGCTTTGGGTTGGTCTGGAAGGGTCTGAGGATGCTGCTTAGATAAGCAGCAGTTGCCTTTGCTAACCATGCATTGGCTCAACAATTGCTGCCTTGCAAGCCCCCAGGGCTTCAGAACAGCTGGGTCCCGGCTCCTCGAGCCGATTCGCCCTCAAGGCAGCTTCCAGGCCTGCTCGTTCCGCCCATTTGCAACATGGCGCTGCGCAGTAAGAAGGAAAGAGGCTTCAAAGTCTACTGTTGATGTCAGAGAGGGTTTGTCCAGTTCTTTTTAAACAGTGGTTCACAGGGAGAGGGGTGGCATATTCACAGAGAACATACTGGATTTGTGATATTTAAACGGAGACTATTTTATTGGAAATCAGAATAAATGTACCTTCTTCCCTTTTAATTTTAGGAGAAAGAATAGGTTTGTGATAGCCAAGCACAAAAACATCAAGGCTCTTTTTAAAGGGGGGCTGAAGGCCATCTTTGCATTTAGAGCTAACTAGAGTTAAAATCAAAGGAAGATAATGACACTTATTTTTCATGAACTCTCATTTAGCTCTTATGTTCTCACTTACTGGATATTGTTGCTTTTTGTCATTGTGCTATGTTGAACTATCCACTTTTTGAAAGTTGTATAAGCACTCAGATTCTCAGAAATAAAAAAGCTGAAACTGAGATCTTCTTTCTGTCAAAGCAATTTTATACACCAGTCTTTTAGAATAAAATTGACTTAATGATCATGAAAGGAAAGACCACAAGCTTACTAGAATACGATCTACTGCATGAACGCACAAACATAAAAAAGCCTATTAATATCAACAACAACAACAATAATGATAATAATAATAATAATGATACACTATTGATTAGTTAAGGTCCAGCCTGCACTAAATTGAAGGGTATTGCATGCTGACTGAATCTTTATTTTGCAAGTAGAGTCTTTAGAGGCTGTTAGATTTCTTATTTCTTATAGTTAGAATCAAACATATTAGAAATGGAGCAAAAACAAAACACACTGAAGGTTTTTCGTCTTTAGTGATATTGCATTCTTGGTCCAAAATGTGTTATAATTGTAAAGAAATAGGCTCAAAAATTGTAAATAGGAAGTAACCGGTAAGGTATGGAAGAGGTCTTTAAGGCAATTATTATGAATGTTTGCTTGTTTTTAATATATACAAAATCATCACTGACAGAGTACATGGATATACTGTATCTCTAATAACCTTTATGTTTTTACAAATACTTTGATTTTTAAAGAGACTTTGTTGTCAGCTGCAATGAAACACCTACCTAGATGTCCATCTAGGGAGAAAGAAATGGGACAACACAAAAAAGACAGGAAAAAAAAACTAATTCAACAAAAACCTTTATTCCTGCACCCCAAACCGAAACAAAAATCCACTTGACAACCATAAAATATACTGTTTATTATACAACAGCAATAAGAGGAACAAAAGTAAAGCAAAAACCTCAGTTTGAGTTATTCAAAATTGCATATCTATAAAACCCTGTGCCATCTTCCCAATAGGAAAGTAAGGGGACATAAATGATGAATACTCATCCTAACTCCATGAACTAATAAAATCAGAATAAGGCATATAGAAAAGTAAATGGGCAATTCACTACCCTTCCATTTCACCACATACACTTTTGAAGAGTACAAAAGATCCGTCCAGAAATCCAGCAGCTGAGGCTGAAGATGCTAAAACCAGACTACAGATGACACTAGTGGCCGCTCCTGAAATACAAATCTCAGGTGGTGCTACTGCTGATGAAATCAGTACATATACATTATGTGTGTATGCGTGTGTTGCCCATAAATTTGTTAAAATGTGACTATAATATTCAGTATACATTTAAAAAATGACCAATACAGTTATACAAATCCCATAAACAATTTTGTTCCTATTGGAAGACATTTACCCATAATTTATTTCTTATAGTGGGACCTTGTGGTTTAACAGAACCATTACAGTCAATAAGACATCTTCATTCACTCACTGCCGTCATACCAGTTGTACGACAATGTCTCGATTACCCATCCTTTTTTTTAAACAATCTGTTTATTAAGTTAAATACTGAGACATAAATACCAACGATAAATCAAATACACAACTAATACTTAAGCTAAAATAAGTAAATAATACTAAAGTGAAAAAATAAATAAATAAATAAATAAATAAATAAAAAAAGGGCCCAATATTACATTGTTCAGTTCAAATTTCACTGACATAGGTCAAAAAAGGGGTCCAGGTCTTGTCAAATGAGATGCCCTTACCCATCAGAGACTCTCAAACTGCTGGGCTGTGCCGGGCCTCCAGGGGGAGATGGGAGTGGTGAGAGAATGATTGTCCATGTCTTGGTAGGTAGGTCTTTGAAGGTAGGACAGCTTCCAAGCATTTGGTTAACAATTTGGACAATATCTTGAAACAAAACAGACTGATGGGTCGATATGAACCACATGATAGTGGGTCTTTGTCCTTCTTTAAAAGCAGAGATGCAAGCTTGGTTTAGGGTGTGGGGAAGTGTTCCAGCACTGTAAGACTCAGTTAGCATCTCTAATAAATGGGGGGCTAGTTGTTTCCAGAATGTTTTATAAAACTGGGCTGGAAAGCCATCTGGGCCCGGACTTTTACCACTTTGCATCAATTTAGCTGCTGCCTCAAGTTCCAATACTGTGATAGGATGCTCCAGTTCCTCAGCTGCAACCAGATCTCCTCTTAAAGTAGGAGTGGGGAGACAATCAAAAAGGAGTTCATATCCACAGATGCATGGGGACAATCATTATCATCAACAAACTTTATTTATATAGCACTTTTCATGCATATATAAAAATGCAACACAAAGTGCTTTACATAAAACGTTAAACAAACATAAAACTTATTAATGCCCACCCACACACACACAGACAGACACAAGCACACTACAATTCACACAAGTTACACACACGCAGACACGCATCTATATAAATATGGGTGTGGAAATGGCTGAACACTGAGGATCCAGGTGAGGAAACGGTATCAGGGAGCCGTCCACGGCAGGAGGTCTCATAACCTGCAACCACAAGGGGGGCATCCACAGAGACCATCTCGACCCGGACGGATAGAGGAGCCCAGCGGTAAAGCCGTGGTGCAATCAGATGAATATACTCTTTTATAGAATTACTTAAAAATGTTATTGATTTCAAGAGGGTCAGATGTTACACCTGAGCTGGTCTCAATTTGAAGGATTAACTGAGACGCAGATATTTGACGTAGCCGATGGGCCAAAAGTTTACTAGTTTTATCTCCCTGCTGATAACATTTGGATCTTGAGTGTAGTAGAAGTTCAGTAGTGTACTGTGACATGATAAGATCGTATTCAGCCTGTAATGTAATTCACTCTTTATAAGTGTCTGGTAGTTTTGAGACCGCATATGAAGTTTAATAGTGCAATGAGGTATTGAGGTAACTTGGCTAACTTCTCTATTCTAGACTTTGATTCTTCTTCATGATTACTCTGACTGAAAGGAACTTAAGTTGCTGCCAACAGTAGCCATATTGACCAAAAGCGACTCACGTTGAAATCATTCCAACGTTGCGTATGACATAAGCACGTTTGTGCGAGCCCTCCTGGAACACATACAGATTTAATTGAAGAGCCTGAAATGTAGCAGATAATATATGGGAGTCTATGCGGGAGAGATTTTAAGCCAGGCTAAAATCGCCTCAAAAGGGGCTGGACCACTGGTGGTGTGGGTTTCTGCTGATTGTACAATAAAAGGGAGTGGAAGCTCAAATTGTCAATCAGTCACAACGACGCGAACGTAATGCTTTTCCTCGTGGTGGTACGTTCCCCAATCCCCATCATGAAACCCCCCCCCCTGGTAGACACCAAACACAAGTTAACAGCCAATTAGGGGGAATCTCAAAAAATAAATAAATTAAGAAATAACCTACGGTCCAGTTTTCTGCGCAGAAAAGACATTTTACTTAATGATAACCCTAAACGCAGCCATGGCCTTTTGAACATTCAAAATCAGACTAATGAGTTGGTGATGGCTTATCAGATGGACATTGTGGTGGTAAGCAACATTAGAGGCTTGGAAAACGAAAAGACAAAAAAACAAATAAAAAAAACAAAACATAGACAGCTTCTTCAGATTATGGACACGGCATCTGAGATCTTTCTCGAGAAGAGCACTGACCTGGAAACAACCAAGATACTGTGTAGAACTCAACCTTCCGTGAGTTTGCAAGGGGAACGATCAACAAAGGTTTCATCTTTTTATTATTAGGGCCCGAGCACTTGCAGTGCGAAGGCCCTATTGTATCTGTAGGAATTCTTCGCGTTATTATTAGGGCCCGAGCACCTTCAGTGCGAAGGCCCTATTGTATCTGTAGGAATTCTTCGCGTTATTAGGGCCCGAGCACTTGCAGTGCGAAGGCCCTATTGTATTTGCAGGAATTTTTATTATTATTATTTTTTTTTTTTTTCTTCTGACAAAGTGATGGCCTTTTTGCCCCCCTTAACATGCCCAAAAAGTCACCAAATTTTGCACCCAAGTCAGGCCTGGCGAAAAATTTGATATTTAATGGTTTGCATTAATGGGCGTGGTAATATGGCTCCACAGCGCCCCCTTGAAAACTTTGTGCCTCAAGCCCCACGATACAGTTTGACGTACATGCACAAAAATCGGTACACACCTGTATCATGGGACAACTTAAAGAAAAGTCTCTTGGCGTCATGCCCGAAACCGAACAGGAAGTCGGCCATTTTGAATTAATCGTGTCACTTTGGCGCAATTTATGCCATTCCTTCGGCAGTTAATTCAGCCCGAACCGTAACGTACACCCAAGTGTGTTATACATCAAAATGTGCGTCTCCATCCTGCGACTACACGCATTACTTTTCTCTTTCAAAAGTGTTACCGTGGCGACGCTAGACGCCAACAAGCGCACCCCCCCTTCATCTGATTGGTCCATATTTGATAGTTCCCCAAAAGGCACCAAATTTGGCATGCAAGCCAGGCCTGGTGATAAATTTGATATTTCATGGTTTGCATTAATGGGCGTGGCAAAATGGCTCAACAGCGTCCCCCAGAAAACTTTGTGCCTAAGCCCCACAATAAGGTTTGACGTACATGCACGAAAATCGCTACACACCTGTATCATGGCACAACTTAAAGAAAAGTCTCTTGGAGCCATGGCCGAAACCGAACAGGATGTCGGCCATTTTGAATAAATTGTGTCATTTTGGCGAAATTTATGCCATTCCTTCGGCAGTTAATTCAGCCCGAACCGTAATGTGCACCCAGGTGTGTTATACATCAAAATGTGCGTCTCCGTCCTGTGACAACACGCATTACTTTTCTCTTTCAAAAGTGTTACCGTGGCGACGCTAGACGCCAAAAGGCGCGCCCCCCTTCATGTGATTGGTCCATATTTGATAGTTCTCCAAAAGTCACCAAATTTTGCATGCAAGCCGTGCCTGGCGATAAATTTGATATTTCATGGTTTGCATTAATGGGCGTGGCCTAACGGCTCAACAGCGCCCCCTAGAATACTTTTATCTGCCATAACTTTTGAATGGTTTGACATAGGAAGTTGTGGGTGGTGTCATAGGACTCTGTAATGAGTCCTTAAGCTTCGTTGGCCTTAATTAGCCCCGCCCCTTCTTCTGATTGGTTGTCCCTTTTTTCTGCTATAACATTTTAATTGTTTGACATAGGAAGTCGTGGGTGGTGTCATGGGACTCTGTAATGAGTCCTCAAGCTTCGTTGGCCTTAATTAGCCCCTCCCCTTCTTCTGATTGGTTGTCCCTTTTTTCTGCTATAATTTTTGAATGGTTTGACATAGGAAGTCGTGGGTGGTGTCATGGGACTCTGTAATGAGTCCTTAACCTTCGTTAGCCTTAATTAGCCCCGCCCCCTCTTCTGATTTGTTGTCCCAATTTCTGCTATAACTTTGGAATGGTTTGACATAGAGAGTCGTGGGTGGTGTCATCAGATCCTGTATGGAGTCCTTGACCTTCATTGGCCTGAATTAGCCCCGCCCCTTCTTCTGATTGGTTGTCCCTTTTTTCTGCTATAACTTTTCAATGGTTTGACATAGGAAGTCGTGGGTGGTGTCATTTCTGATACTTATGGGGGGCGGTGGCCGTGAGTGCGAGGGCCCGTTCATTGCTGCTTGCAGCTTTAATTATTATTATTATTTTTCTTCTGACAAAGTGATGGCCTTTTTGCCCCCCTTAACATGCCCAAAAAGTCACCAAATTTTGCACCCAAGTCAGGCCTGGCGAAAAATTTGATATTTAATGGTTTGCATTAATGGGCGTGGCAAAATGGCTCAACAGCGCCCCCTTGAAAACTTTGTGCCTCAAGCCCCACGATACGGTTTGACGTACATGCACGAAAATCGGTACACACCTGTATCATGGGACAACTTAAAGAAAAGTCTCTTGCCGTCATGCCCGAAACCGAACAGGAAGTCGGCCATTTTGAATTAATCGTGTCACTTTGGCGCATTTTATGCCATTCCTTCGGCAGTTAATTCAGCCCGAACCGTAACGTGCACCCAGATGTATTATACATCAAAATGTGCGTCTCCCTCCTGCGACCACACGCATTACTTTTCTCTTTCAAAAGCGTTACCGTGGCGACGCTAGACGCCAAAAAGCGCGCCCACCCTTCATCTGGTTGGTTCAGACAGAAAAAACTTTGCGCCTCAAGCCCCATAATACGGTTTGACGTACATGAACGAAAATTGGTACACACCTGTATCATGTCGCAACTAAAAGAAAAGTCTCTTGGCGCCATGGCCGAAACCGAACAGGAAGTCGGCCATTTTGAACATTCTGAATTAATTGCGTAATTTTGGAGCAATATATGCCATTCTTCGAGAGTTAATTCAGCCCGAACCGTATCGTGAACCCAGATGTGTTATACATCAAAATGTGCGTCTCCATCCTGCGACTACACGCATTACTTTTCTCTTTCGAAAGTGTTACCGTGGCGACGCTAGACGCCAACAAGCGCACCCCCCCTTCATCTGATTGGTCCATATTTGATAGTTCCCCAAAAGGCACCAAATTTGGCATGCAAGCCAGGCCTGGTGATAAATTTGATATTTCATGGTTTGCATTAATGGGCGTGGCAAAATGGCTCAACAGCGCCCCCCGGAAAACTTTGTGCCTCAAGCCCCACAATACGGTTTGACGTACATGCACGAAAATCGCTACACACCTGTATCATGGCACAACTTAAAGAAAAGTCTCTTGGAGCCATGGCCAAAACCGAACAGGATGTCGGCCATTTTGAATAAATTGTGTCATTTTGGCGAAATTTATGCCATTCCTTCGAGAGTTAATTCAGCCCGAACCGTATCGTGCACCCAGGTGTGTTATACATCAAAATGTGCGTCTACATCCTGCGACACCACGCATTACTTTTCTCTTTCAAAAGTGTTACCGTGGCGACGCTAGACGCCAAAAGGCGCGCCCCCCCTTCATGTGATTGGTCCATATTTGATAGTTCTCCAAAAGTCACCAAATTTTGCATGCAAGCCAGGCCTGGTGATACATTTTATATTTCATGGTTTGCATTAATGGGCGTGGCCTAACGGCTCAACAGCGCCACCTTGAATACTTTTCTCTGCCATAACTTTTGAATGGTTTGACATAAAGAGTCGTGGGTGGTGTCATCAGATTCTGTATGGAGTCCTTGACCTTCATTGGCCTGAATTAGCCCCGCCCCTTCTTCTGATTGGTTGTCCCTTTTTTCTGCTATAAACTTTGAATGGTTTGACATAGGAAGTCGTAGGTGGTGTCAAGGGACTCTGCAATGAGTCCTTGAGCTTCTTTGGCCTGAATTAGCCCCGCCCCTTCTTCTGATTGGTTGTCCCTTTTTTATAATAAAATCGCCACGAGCCGCCAGTCGCTCTCGCGCTGACTCCCGCTTCCTGATTCAAACGTCTGCCGGCCCCGCCCCCCGACCAATCGGTGGCGAGTAGGGTGATGACGGCCCCGCCTCCCGACCAATCAGTGGCGCGGAGGGTGATGACGGCCCCGCCCCCCGACCAATCGGTGGCGAGTAGGGTGATGACGGCCCCGCCCCCCGACCAATCAGTGGCGAGTAGGGTGATGACGGCCCCGCCCCCCGACCAATCAGCTCCCTGTAATGTGGTGACGTCAGAAATATTCCCAGCTCAGCCCGGTTACAACCTTGGCAGAATGGTTACAGAAAAAGTAATAATTAAAATAGTAGGGTTTTACTAATATTTATAACTTACAAATATTTAAAAATATGTCCCGGTGCAAATGACATAAATAAAGTGCGTGGTTTGGTTGTGAAAAAATAAAAGTAATGTTACGTGAACAATAAATCAAACGCTCCCTTCCATGCAGTGTGTGTGTCTAGGAAGTAAAGACTGGAACATGCTATTCAAAAAGAACAAATAGTGGGGTTTTACTAATATTTATATCTTACAAATATTTTAAAAATTACGAAAAAACAATTCCGGACTCAGATTATATCGCTATGTTGGTATCTCTTAACTCAGTCAGTCAGAAAATGTCCAAGCTGATTCGTGGCTCAGCGGTAGTGTCACCGTCTTTCGTGTGGGAGATCGTGGGATCGATCCCAGCTCAATGCAAAGATTATTGTCAGCAATTTGTGTGGTTTTTTTTACATCAACATGTGCGTCTCCTTCCTGCGACGACGCGCATTACTTTTCTCATTCAAAAGCGTTAACGTGGCAACACTCGATGCCAAAAAGTGCGCCCCCTTCATCTGATTGGTCCATATTTGATAGTTCTCCAAAAGTCACCAAATTTTGCACCAAGCCAGGCCTGGGGATAAATTTGATATTTCATGGTTTGCATGAATGGGCGTGGCCTAATGGCTCAACAGCGCCCCCTAGAATACTTTTTTCTGCTATAACTTTTGAATGGTTTGACATAGAGAGTCGTGGGTGGTGTCATCGGACTCGGTATTGAGTCCTTGACCATAATTGGTGCAAATTAGCCCCGCCCCTTCTTCTGATTGGTTGTCCCGATTTTCTGCTATAACTTTGGAATGGTTTACATAGAGAGTCATGGGTGGTGTCATAAGATTCTTTAAGGAGTCCTTGACCTTCATTGGCCTGAATTAGCCCCGCCCCTTCTTCTGATTGGTTGTCCCTTTTTTCTGCTATAACTTTTTAATGGTTTGACATAGGAAGTCGTGGGTGGTGTCATGGGACTCTGTAATGAGTCCTTAAGCTTCGTTAGCCTTAATTAGCCCCGCCCCTTCTTCTGATTGGTTGTCCCGATTTTCTGCTATAACTTTGGAATGGTTTGACATAGAGAGTCGTGGGTGGTGTCATCAGATTCTGTATGGAGTCCTTGACTTTCATTGGCCTGAATTAGCCCCACCCCTTCTTCTGATTGGTTGTCCCTTTTTTCTGCTATAACTTTTGAATGGTTTGACATAGGGAGTCGTGGGTGGTGTCGTTTCTGATATGCTTATGGGGGGCGGTGGCCGTGAGTGCGAGGGCCCGTTCATCGCTGCTTGCAGCTTTAATTATTATTAGGGCCCGAGCACTTGCAGTGCGAAGGCCCTATTGTATTTGCAGGAATTTTTATTATTAGGGCCCGAGCACTTGCAGTGCGAAGGCCCTATTGTATTTGCAGGAATTTTTATTATTATTATTTTTTTTTTTTTTCTTCTGACAAAGTGATGGCCTTTTTGCCCCCCTTAACATGCCCAAAAAGTCACCAAATTTTGCACCCAAGTCAGGCCTGGCGAAAAATTTTATATTTAATGGTTTGCATTAATGGGCGTGGCAAAATGGCTCAACAGCGCCCCCTTGAAAACTTTGTGCCTCAAGCCCCACGATACGGTTTGACGTACATGCACGAAAATCGGTACACACCTGTATCATGGGACAACTTAAAGAAAAGTCTCTTGGCATCATGCCCGAAACCGAACAGGAAGTCGGCCATTTTGAATTAATCGTGTCACTTTGGCGCAATTTATGCCATTCCTTCGAGAGTTAATTCAGCCCGAACCGTATCGTGAACCCAGATGTGTTATACATCAAAATGTGCGTCTCCATCCTGCGACTACACGCATTACTTTTCTCTTTCAAAAGTGTTACCGTGGCGACGCTAGACGCCAACAAGCGCACCCCCCCTTCATCTGATTGGTCCATATTTGATAGTTCCCCAAAAGGCACCAAATTTGGCATGCAAGCCAGGCCTGGCGATAAATTTGATATTTCATGGTTTGCATTAATGGGCGTGGCAAAATGGCTCAACAGCGCTCCCCGGAAAACTTTGTGCCTCAAGCCCCACAATATGGTTTGACGTACATGCACGAAAATCGCTACACACCTGTATTATGGAACAACTTAAAGAAAAGTCTCTTGGAGCCATGGCCGAAACCGAACAGGATGTCGGCCATTTTGAATAAATTGTGTCATTTTGGCGAAATTTATGCCATTCCTTCGGCAGTTAATTCAGCCCGAACCGTAACGTGCACCCAGGTGTGTTATACATCAAAATGTGCGTCTCCATCCTGCAACACCACGCATTACTTTTCTCTTTCAAAAGCGTTACCGTGGCGACGCTAGACGCCAACAAGTGCACCCCCCCTTCATCTGATTGGTCCATATTTGATAGTTCTCCATAAGTCACCAAATTTGGCATGCAAGCCAGGCCTGGTGATAAATTTGATATTTCATGGTTTGCATTAATGGGCGTGGCTAACGGCTCAACAACGCCCCCTAGAATACTTTTCTCTGCTATAACTTTTTAATTGTTTGACATAGGAAGTTGTGAGTGGTGTCATGGGACTCTGTAATGAGTCCTTAAGCTTCGTTGGCCTTAATTAGCCCCGCCCCTTTTTCTGATTGGTTGTCCCGATTTTCTGCTATAACTTTGGAATGGTTTGACATAGAGAGTCGTGGGTGGTGCCATCAGATTCTTTATGGAGTCCTTGACCTCCATTGGCCTGAATTAGCCCCGCCCCTTCTTCTTATTGGTTGTCCCTTTTTTCTGCTATAACTTTTTAATGGTTTGACATAGGAAGTTGTGGGTGGTGTCATGGGACTCTGTAATGAGTCCTTAAGCTTCGTTGGCCTTAATTAGCCCCGCCCCTTCTTCTGATTGGTTGTCCCGATTTTCTGCTATAACTTTTGAATGGTTTGACATAGGAAGTCGTGGGTGGTGTCATTTCTGATATGCTTATGGGGGGAGGTGGCCGTGAGTGCGAGGGCCCGTTCATCGCTGCTTGCAGCTTTAATTATTATTATTATTTTTTTTTTTCTTCTGACAAAGTGATGGCCTTTTTGCCCCCCTTAACATGCCCAAAAAGTCACCAAATTTTGCACCCAAGTCAGGCCTGGCGAAAAATTTGATATTTAATGGTTTGCATTAATAGGCGTGGTAAAATGGCTCAACAGCGCCCCCTTGAAAACTTTGTGCCTCAAGCCCCACGATACGGTTTGACGTACATGCACAAAAATCGGTACACACCTGTATCGTGGCGCAACTGAAAGAAAAGTCTCTTGGCGTCATGCCCGAAACCGAACAGGAAGTCGGCCATTTTGAATTAGTCGTGTCATTTTGGCGAAATTTATGCCATTCCTTCGAAAGTTAATTCAGCCCGAACCGTAACGTTCCCCCAAGTGTGTTATACATCAAAATATGCGTCTCCATCCTCCGACCCCACGCATTACTTTTCTCTTTCGAAAGCGTTACCGTGGCGACGCTAGACGCCAAAAAGCGTGCCCACCCTTCATCTGATTGGTTCAGACAGAAAAAACTTTGCGCCTCAAGCCCCATAATACGCTTTGACGTACATGAACGAAAATCGGTACACACCTGTATCATGTCGCAACTAAAAGAAAAGTCTCTTGGCGCCATGGCCGAAACCGAACAGGAAGTCGGCCATTTTGAACATTCTGCATTAATCGCGTAATTTTGGAGCAATATATGCCATTCCTTCGAGAATTAATTCAGCCCGAACCGTATCGTGAACCCAGATGTGTTATACATCAAAATGTGCGTCTCCATCCTGTGACTACACGCATTACTTTTCTCTTTCCAAAGTGTTACCGTGGCGACGCTAGACGCCAACAAGCGCACCCCCCTTCATCTGATTGGTCCATATTTGATAGTTCCCCAAAAGGCACCAAATTTTGCACCCAAGCCAGGCCTGGCGAAAAATTTGGTATTTAATGGTTTGCATTAATGGGCGTGGCAAAATGGCTCAACAGCGCCCCCTTGAAAACTTTGTGCCTCAAGCCCCACAATACTGTTAGACGTACATGCACGAAAATCGGGACACACCTGTATCATGGCGCAACTTAAACAAAAGTCTCTTGGGGTCATGCCCGAAACCGAACAGGATGTCGGCCATTTTGAATTAATCGTGTCATTTTGGCGAAATTTATGCCATTCCTTCGGCAGTTAATTCAGCCCGAACCGTAACATGCACCCAAGTGTGTTATACATCAAAATGTGCGTCTCCATCCTGCGACTACGCGCATTACTTTTTTCTTTCAAAAGTGTTACCGTGGCGACGCTAGACGCCAAAAGGCGCGCCCCCCCTTCATCTGATTGGTCCATATTTGATAGTTCTCCAAAAGTCACCAAATTTTGCATGCAAGCCAGGCTTGGCGATAAATTTGATATTTCATGGTTTGCATTAATGGGCGTGGCCTAACGGCTCAACAGCGCCCCCTAGAATACTTTTCTCTGCCATAACTTTTGAATGGTTTGACATAGAGAGTCGTGGGTGGTGTCATGGGACTCTGTAATGAGTCCTCAAGCTTCGTTGGCCTTAATTAGCCCCGCCCCTTCTTCTGATTGGTTGTCCCGATTTCCTGCTATAACTTTGGAATGGTTTGACATAGAGAGTCGTGGGTGGTGTCATCAGATTATTTATGGAGCCCTTGACCTTCATTGGCCTGAATTAGCCCCGCCCCTTCTTCTGATTGGTTGTGCCTTTTTTCTGCTATAACTTTTGAATGGTTTGACATAGGAAGTCGTGGGTGGTGTCATGGGACTCTGTAATGAGTCCTTAAGCTTCGTTAGCCTTAATTAGCCCCGCCCCTTCTTCTGATTGGTTGTCCCGATTTTCTGCTATAACTTTGGAATGGTTTGACATAGAGAGTCGTGGGTGGTGTCATTAGATTCTGTATGGAGTCCATGACCTTCATTGGCCTGAATTAGCCCCGCCCCTTCTTCTGATTGGTTGTCCCTTTTTTCTGCTATAACTTTTGAATGGTTTGACATAGGAAGTCGTGGGTGGTGTCTTTTCTGATATGCTTATGGGGGGCGGTGGCCGTGAGTGCGAGGGCCCGTTCATCGCTGCTTGCAGCTTTAATTATTATTATTATTTTTCTGACGAAAGGAGGGCCTTTTTGCCCCCCTAAACGTGCCCAAAAAGTCACCAAATTTTGCACGCAAACCAGGCCTGGCGAAAAATTTGATATTTTATGGTTTGCATTAATGGGCGTGGCAAAATGGCTCAACAGCGCCCCCCGGAAAACTTTGTGCCTCAAGCCCCACGATACGGTTTGACCTACATGCACGAAAATCAGTACACACCTGTATCATTGCACAACTTAAAGAAAAGTCTCTTGGAGTCATGCCCGAAACCGAACAGGATGTCGGCCATTTTGAATTAATCGTGTCATTTTGGCGAAATTTATGCCATTCCTTCGGCAGTTAATACGGCCCGAACCGTAACGAGCCCCCATGTGTGTTATACATCAAAATGTGCGTCTCCATCCTCCGACACCACGCATTACTTTTCTCTCTCAAAAGCGTTACCGTGGCGACGCTAGACGCCAAAAAGCGCGCCCACCCATTATCTGATTGGTTCAGACAGAAAAAACTTTGCGCCTCAAGCCCCAGAATACGGTTTGACGTACATGAACGAAAATCGGTACACATCTTTATCATGTCGCTACTTAAAGAAAAGTCTCTTGGCGCCATGGCCTAAACCGAACAGGAAGTCGGCCATTTTGAACATTCTTAATTAATCACGTAATTTTGGAGCAATATATGCCATTCCTTCGAGAATTAATACGGCCCGAACCGTATCGTGAACCCAGATGTGTTATACATCAAAATGTGCGTCTCCATCCTGCGACTATGCGCATTACTTTTCTCTTTCAAAAGTGTTACCGTGGCGACGCTAGACGCCAAAAAGCGCGCCCCCCCCTTCATCTGATTGGTCCATATTTGATAGTTTCCCAAAAGTCACCAAATTTTGCATGCAAGCCAGACTTGGTGATAAATGTGATATTTCATGGTTTGCATTAATGGGCGTGGCCTAACGGCTCAACAGCGCCCCCTAGAAAACTTTTCTCTGCCATAACTTTTGAATGGTTTGACATAAGAAGTCGTGGGTGGTGTCATCAGATTCTTTATGGAGTCCTTGACCTTCATTGGCCTGAATTAGCCCCGCCCCTTCTTCTGATTGGTTGTCCCTTTTTTCTGCTATAACTTTTTAATGGTTTGACATAGGAAGTCGTGGGTGGTGTCAAGGGACTCTGTAATGAGTTCTTAAGCTTCGTTGGCCTGAATTAGCCCCTCCCCTTCTTCTGATTGGTTGTCCATATTTTCTGACTATAACTTTTGAATGGTTTGACATATTTGAAATATGATGGTAATGTGTCAGCCAACCACAAAAATCTCTGGAATTTTGGTGGAATCATTTATTTTTTGTCCTTGCCCGGTGCAAATGACATAAATTAAGTGCGTGGTTTGGTTGTGAAAAAATAAAAGTAATGTTACGTGAACAATAAATCAAACGCTCCCTTCCATGCAGTGTGTGTCTAGGAAGTAAAGACTGGAACATGCTATTCACAAAAGAACAAATAGTGGGGTTTTACTAATATTTATATCTTACAAATATTTTAAAAATTACGAAAAAACAATTCGGGACTCAGATTACATCGCTATGTTGGTATCTCCTAAGTCAGTCAGTCAGAAAATAGCCAAGCTGATTCGTGGCTCAGCGGTAATGTCGCCGTCTTTCGTGTGGAGGTCGTGGGATCGATCCCAGCTCAATGAAAAGATTATTGTCAGCAATTTGTGTGTTTTTTTTTTACATCAACATGTGCGTCTCTTTCCTGCGACGACGCGCATTACTTTTCTCATTCAAAAGCGTTAACGTGGCAACACTCGACGCCAAAAAGTGCGCCCCCTTCATCTGATTGGTCCATATTTGATAGTTCTCCAAAAGTCACCAAATTTTGCACCAAGCCAGGCCTGGTGATAAATTTGATATTTCATGGTTTGCATGAATGGGCGTGGCCTAATGGCTCAACAGCGCCCCCTAGAATACTTTTTTCTGCTATAACTTTTGAATGGTTTGACATAGAAAGTCGTGGGTGGTGTCATCGGACTCGGTATTGAGTCCTTGACCATAATTGGTGCAAATTAGCCCCGCCCCTTCTTCTGATTGGTTGTCCCGATTTTCTGCTATAACTTTGGAATGGTTTGACATAGAGAGTCGTGGGTGGTGTCATCAGATTCTGTATGGAGTCCTTGACCTTCATTGGCCTGAATTAGCCCCACCCCTTCTTCTGATTGGTTGTCCCTTTTTTCTGCTATAACTTTTGAATGGTTTGACATAGGAAGTCGTGGGTGGTGTCGTTTCTGATATGCTTATGGGGGGCGGTGGCCGTGAGTGCGAGGGCCCGTTCATCGCTGCTTGCAGCTTTAATTAGGGCCCGAGCACTTGCAGTGCGAAGGCCCTATTGTATTTGCAGGAATTTTTATTATTATTATTAGGGCCCGAGCACTTGCAGTGCGAAGGCCCTATTGTATTTGCAGGAATTTTTAGGGCCCGAGCACCTTCAGTGCGAAGGCCCTATTGTATCTGTAGGAATTCTTCGCGTTATTATTATTATTATTAGGGCCCGAGCACCTTCAGAGCGAAGGCCCTATTGTATTTGCAGGAATTTTTATTATTAGGGCCCGAGCACCTTCAGTGCGAAGGCCCTATTGTATCTGTAGGAATTCTTCGCGTTATTATTATTATTATTATTATTTTTCTGACGAAAGGAGGGCCTTTTTGCCCCCCTAAACGTGCCCAAAAAGTCACCAAATTTTGCACCCTAGTCAGGCCTGGCGAAAAATTTGATATTTAATGGTTTGCATTAATGGGCGTGGCAAAATGGCTCAACAGCGCCCCCTTGAAAACTTTGTGCCTCAAGCCCCACGATACGGTTTGACGTACATGCACGAAAATCGGTACACACCTGTATCATGGCGCAACTGAAAGAAAAGTCTCTTGGCGTCATGCCCGAAACCGAACAGGAAGTCGGCCATTTTGAATTAGTCGTGTCATTTTGGCGAAATTTATGCCATTCCTTCGAAAGTTAATTCAGCCCGAACCGTAACGTGCCCCCAAGTGTGTTATACATCAAAATGTGCGTCTCCATCCTGCGACAACACGCATTACTTTTCTCTTTCAAAAGCGTTACCGTGGCGACGCTAGACGCCAAAAAGCGCGCCCACCCTTCATCTGATTGGTTCGACAGAAAAAACTTTGTGCCTCAAGCCCCATAATACGGTTTGACGTACATGAATGAAAATCGGTACACTCCTGTATTATGTCGCAACTAAAAGAAAAGTCTCTTGGCGCCATGGCCGAAACCGAACAGGAAGTCGGCCATTTTGAACATTCTGAATTAATTGCGTAATTTTGGAGCAATATATGCCATTCCTTCGAGAGTTAATTCAGCCCGAACCGTATCGTGAACCCAGATGTGTTATACATCAAAATGTGCGTCTCCATCCTGCGACTACACGCATTACTTTTCTCTTTGAAAAGTGTTACCGTGGCGACGCTAGACACCAACAAGCGCACCCCCCCTTCATCTGATTGGTCCATATTTGATAGTTCCCCAAAAGGCACCAAATTTGGCACGCAAGCCAGGCCTGGAGATAAATTTGATATTTCATGGTTTGCATTAATGGCCGTGGCAAAATGGCTCAACAGCGCCCCCCGGAAAACTTTGTGCCTCAAGCCCCACAATACGGTTTGACGTACATGCACGAGAATCGCTACACACCTGTATCATGGCACAACTTAAAGAAAAGTCTCTTGGAGCCATGGCCGAAACCGAACAGGATGTCGGCCATTTTGAATAAATTGTGTAATTTTGGCGAAATTTATGCCATTCCTTCGGCAGTTAATTCAGCCCGAACCGTAACGTGCACCCAGGTGTGTTATACATCAAAATGTGCGTCTACATCCTGCGACGCCACGCATTACTTTTCTCTTTCAAAAGTGTTACCGTGGCGACGCTAGACGCCAAAAGGCGCGCCCCCCCTTCATGTGATTGGTCCATATTTGATAGTTCTCCAAAAGTCACCAAATTTTGCATGCAAGACAGACTTGGCGATAAATTTGATATTTCTTGGTTTGCATTAATGGGCGTGGCCTAACGGCTCAACAGCCCCCCCTAGAATACTTTTATCTGCCATAACTTTTGAATGGTTTGACATAGGAAGTCGTGGGTGGTGTCATGGGATTCTGTAATGAGTCCTTAAGCTTAGTTGGCCTTAATTAGCCCCGCCCCTTCTTCTGATTGGTTGTCCCGATTTTCTGCTATAACTTTTGAATGGTTTGACATAGAGAGTCGTGGGTGGTGTCATCAGATTCTTTATGGAGTCCTTGAACTTCATTGGCCTGAATTAGCCCCGCCCCTTCTTCTGATTGGTTGTCCTTTTTTTATAATAAAATTGCCGCGAGCCGCCAGTCGCTCTCGCGCTGACTCCCGCTTCCTGATTCAAACGTCTGCCGGCCCCGCCCCCCGACCAATCAGTGGCGAGTAGGGTGATGGCGGCCCCGCCCCCCGACCAATCAGTGGCGAGTAGGGTGATGACGGCCCCGCCCCCCGACCAATCAGTGGCGAGTAGGGTGATGACGGCCCCGCCCCCCGACCAATCAGTGGCGAGTAGGGTGATGACGGCCCCGCCCCCCGACCAATCCAGTGGCGAGTAGGGTGATGACGGCCCCGCCCCCCGACCAATCAGCTCCCTGTAATGTGGTGACTTCAGAAATATTCCCGGCTCAGCCCGGTTACAACCTTGGCAGAATGGTTACAAAAAAAGTAATAATTTAAATAGTAGGGTTTTACTAATATTTATAACTTACAAATATTTAAAAAATTAGGAAAAAAAAGTTCCACACATTTTATCGCTATGTTGGTCTGTCCTAACCCAGTAGGTCAAATAAAAGGATAAGCTGAGACTTAGCTCAGCCAGATTATTGCGGTCTTTGCTGCCAGAGGTCGAGAGTTCAAGCCTGGCTTGATATGCCAAAATTTTTGTCAGCAATTTTTGTGTTTTTTTTACATCAAAATGTTCGTCTCTGTCCTGTGACGACGCACATTACTTTTCTCTTTCCCCTTCTTCTGATTGGTTGTCCCGATTTTCTGCCATAACTTTTGAATTTGAGTGGAGTTTGCGCGCGCAGCTCCCGCGGGGGGAGGGGCTGATGTTCAGCGCGGCCGCCATCTTGGTCGAGGCGCCGCATTGACTGCCTGAGAACGTCGGGCGTGGCCGCCATCTTGGATCGGTATCGCTTTAACTCTAGAGCGTTCACTTCTATTGTGGAAGGAGGTGTCTGCATAAGTAAAATAACTATAACTCACTTGATTTTCAACCGATTTTCACGCGGTTTGCTTTGTTACAAACGGCAGACATGTAGCTATGATACAGGATGCTTGATGTACGTTAAATATGCAAGCTTTCATGCTAAAATACGTTCTGCAGGTAGTCACACTTCAGGTATACACACACACACACACACACACACACACACACTATATATATATATATATATATATATATATATATATATATATATATATATATATACACACACACACACACACACAATATACACAATACAAAATACAGTATAGCATATTAATGAATGTATTAATATATTTGAATAACAGACATAACAAGCTTAAAAACAAAAAACATAACGGATGACAGCATACAATTGTCATAATGGAGAAAAAAAAGAAACATTTGGAAGGAGTGTGTGTGTGAGGAATTGTATATTAGTGTTATAAATTGAAATTATATAATAATGCAATCGCTATGATATATCATTTTACAATATAATACAGTCAAAAATATATGAAATGAAGCAACATACAATGCAATAATACAATATGCTATATTACTGGGTACGCTAATATGAAATAACAACATGTAATATAATATGGTATAATAGATTAATATAATATCATACATTCTGGACCATGAGATACAGCTGTACTGTATGATCGTCGTTCATTTGAGTGATCTGATTTTTATTTTCATGGTTTGCATTAATGGGCGTGTCCTCACGGCTCAACAGCGCCCCCTAGAATACTTTTTTCTGCCATAACTTTTGAAAGGTTTGACATAGAGAGTCGTGGGTGGTGTCATGGGACTCGGCATTGAGTCCTTGACCATAATTGGTGACAATTAGCCCAGTCCCTTTTTCTGATTGGTTGTCCCTATTTTCTGCTATAACTTTTGAATGTTTTGACATAGAGAGTCGTGGGTGGTGTCATGGGACTCTGTAATGAGTCCTTGATCTTCTTTGCCCTGAATTAGCCCCGCCCCTTCTTCTGACTGGTCGTCCCTTTTTTCTGCTATAACTTTTGAAGGGTTTGACATAGGAAGTCGTGGGTGGTGTCATTTCTGATATGCTTATGGGGGGCGGTTGACGTGAGTGCGAGGGCCCGTTCATTGCTGCTTGCAGCTTTAATTATTATTATTATTATTTTCCTGACAAAGTGAAGGCCTTTTTGCCCCCCTTAACATGCCCAAAAAGTCACCAAATTTTGCACCCTAGTCAGGCCTGGCGAAAAATTTGATATTTAAAGGTTTGCATTAATGGGCGTGATAAAATGGCTCAACAGCGCCCCCTTGAAAACTTTGTGCCTCAAGCCCCGCGATACGGTTTGACATACATGCACGAAAATCGGTACACACCTGTATCATGGGACAACTTAAACAAAAGTCTCTTGGGGTCATGCCCGAAACCGAACAGGATGTCGGCCATTTTGAATTAGTCGTGTCATTTTGGCGAAATTTATGCCATTCCTTCGAAAGTTAATTCAGCCCGAACCGTAACGTTCCCCCAAGTGTGTTATACATCAAAATGTGCGTCTCCATCCTCCGACCCCACGCATTACTTTTCTCTTTCGAAAGCGTTACCGTGGCGACGCTAGACGCCAAAAAGCATGCCCACCCTTCATCTGATTGGTTCAGACAGAAAAAACTTTGCGCCTCAAGCCCCATAATACGCTTTGACGTACATGAACGAAAATCGGTACACACCTGTATCATGTCGCAACTAAAAGAAAAGTCTCTTGGCGCCATGGCCGAAACCGAACAGGAAGTCAGCGATTTTGAACATTCTGCATTAATCGTGTAATTTTGGAGCAATATATGCCATTCCTTCGAGAATTAATTCAGCCCGAACCGTATCGTGAACCCAGATGTGTTATACATCAAAATGTGCGTCTCCATCCTGCGACTACACGCATTACTTTTCTCTTTCGAAAGTGTTACCGTGGCGACGCTAGACGCCAACAAGCGCACCCCCCCTTCATCTGATTGGTCCATATTTGATAGTTCCCCAAAAGGCACCAAATTTGGCATGCAAGCCAGGCCTGGTGATAAATTTGATATTTCATGGTTTGCATTAATGGGCGTGGCAAAATGGCTCAACAGCGCCCCCCGGAAAACTTTGTGCCTCAAGCCCCACAATACGGTTTGACGTACATGCACGAAAATCGCTACACACCTGTATCATGGCACAACTTAAAGAAAAGTCTCTTGGAGCCATGGTCAAAACCGAACAGGATGTCGGCCATTTTGAATAAATTGTGTCATTTTGGCGAAATTTATGCCATTCCTTCGAGAGTTAATTCAGCCCGAACCGTATCGTGCACCCAGGTGTGTTATACATCAAAATGTGCGTCTACATCCTGCGACACCACGCATTACTTTTCTCTTTCAAAAGTGTTACCGTGGCGACGCTAGACGCCAAAAGGCGCGCCCCCCCTTCATGTGATTGGTCCATATTTGATAGTTCTCCAAAAGTCACCAAATTTTGCATGCAAGCCAGGCCTGGTGATACATTTTATATTTCATGGTTTGCATTAATGGGCGTGGCCTAACGGCTCAACAGCGCCACCTTGAATACTTTTCTCTGCCATAACTTTTGAATGGTTTGACATAGAGAGTCGTGGGTGGTGTCATCAGATTCTGTATGGAGTCCTTGACCTTCATTGGCCTGAATTAGCCCCGCCCCTTCTTCTGATTGGTTGTCCCTTTTTTCTGCTATAAACTTTGAATGGTTTGACATAGGAAGTCGTAGGTGGTGTCAAGGGACTCTGCAATGAGTCCTTGAGCTTCTTTGGCCTGAATTAGCCCCGCCCCTTCTTCTGATTGGTTGTCCCTTTTTTATAATAAAATCGCCACGAGCCGCCAGTCGCTCTCGCGCTGACTCCCGCTTCCTGATTCAAACATCTGCCGGCCCCGCCCCCCGACCAATCGGTGGCGAGTAGGGTGATGACGGCCCCGCCTCCCGACCAATCAGTGGCGCGGAGGGTGATGACGGCCCCGCCCCCCGACCAATCGGTGGCGAGTAGGGTGATGACGGCCCCGCCTCCCGACCAATCAGTGGCGCGGAGGGTGATGACGGCCCCGCCCCCCGACCAATCGGTGGCGAGTAGGGTGATGACGGCCCCGCCCCCCGACCAATCAGTGGCGAGTAGGGTGATGACGGCCCCGCCCCCCGACCAATCAGCTCCCTGTAATGTGGTGACGTCAGAAATATTCCCAGCTCAGCCCGGTTACAACCTTGGCAGAATGGTTACAGAAAAAGTAATAATTAAAATAGTAGGGTTATACTAATATTTATAACTTACAAATATTTAAAAAAATTAGAAAAAACAGCTCCAGACTTACATACTAAATATCGATATGTTGGTCTTTACTAAGTCAGTAGGTCAAATAGAAATGAGAAGCTGAGTCTTAGCTCAGCCAGAGCGTTCCCGTCTTTGGAGTCAGAGATCAGAGTTCGATTCCCGCAGTATCCAGACTTTTTTGTCAGCAATTTTTTTTTTTCTACATCAATATGTGCGTCCCTGTCCTGCAACGACGCACATTACTTTTCTCATTTAAAAGCGTTACCGCGGCAACGCTAGACACCAAAAAGTGCGCCCACCCTTCATCTGATTGGTTCAGAGGGAAAAAACTTTGAGCCTCAAGCCCCATAATACGGTTTGACGTACATGAACGAAAATCGGTACACACCTGTATCATGTCGCAACTTAAAGAAAAGTCTCTTGGCGCCATGGCCGAAATTGAACAGGAAGTCGGCCATTTTGAATTAATTGTGTAATTTTGGCGCAATTAATGCCATTCCTTCGGCAATTAATACGGCCCGAACCGTAACGTGCATCCAGGTGACTTATACCTCAAAATGTGCGTCTCCATCTTGCGACTACGCGCATTACTTTTCTCTTTCAAAAGTGTTACCGTGGCGATGCTAGACGCCAAAAAGCGTGCCCCCTTAATCTGATTGGTCC
This sequence comes from Cololabis saira, assembly GCF_033807715.1. Taxonomy (NCBI): domain Eukaryota; kingdom Metazoa; phylum Chordata; class Actinopteri; order Beloniformes; family Belonidae; genus Cololabis; species Cololabis saira. Next base: position 23,220,430 of record NC_084588.1, on the reverse strand, counting down.
ATATTTGATAGTTCTCCAAAAGTCACCAAATTTTGTATGCAAGCCAGGCCTGGTGATAAATTTGATATTTCATGGTTTGCATTAATGGGCGTGGCAAAATGGCTCAACAGCACCACCCGGAAAACTTTTCTCTGCCATAACTTTTGAATGGTTTGACATAAAGAGTCATGGGTGGTGTCATGGGACTCGGTATTGAGTCCTTGACCATAATTGGTGAAAATTAGCCCCGCCCCTTCTTTTGATTGGTTGTCCCTATTTCCTGCTATAACTTTTGAATGGTTTGACATGGAGAGTCGTGGGTGGTGTCATCAGACTCTGTATGGAGTCCTTGACCTTCATTGGCCTGAATTAGCCCCGCCCCTTCTTGTGATTGGTTGTCCCTTTTTTCTGCTATAACTTTTGAATGGTTTGACATAGGAAGTCGTGGGTGGTGTCATTTCTGATATGCTTATGGGGGGCGGTGGCCGTGAGTGCGAGGGCCCGTTCATCGCTGCTTGCAGCTTTAATTAGGGCCCGAGCACCTTCAGTGCGAAGGCCCTATTGTATTTGCAGGAATTTTTATTATTATTATTATTATTATTATTATTATTTTCCTGACAAAGTGAAGGCCTTTTTGCCCCCCTTAACATGCCCAAAAAGTCACCAAATTTTGCACCCTAGTCAGGCCTGGCGAAAAATTTGATATTTAAAGGTTTGCATTAATGGGCGTGGCAAAATGGCTCAACAGCGCCCCCTTGAAAACTTTGTGCCTCAAGCCCCACGATACTGTTAGACGTACATGGACGAAAATCGGTACACACCTGTATCATGGGACAACTTAAACAAAAGTCTCTTGGGGTCATGCCCGAAACCGAACAGGATGTCGGCCAAATTTGAATTAGTCGTGTCATTTTGGCGAAATTTATGCCATTCCTTCGAAAGTTAATTCAGCCCGAACTGTAACGTTCCCCCAAGTGTGTTATACATCAAAATGTGCGTCTCCATCATCCGACCCCACGCATTACTTTTCTCTTTCGAAAGCGTTACCGTGGCGACGCTAGACCCCAAAAAGCGCGCCCACCCTTCACCTGATTGGTTCGACAGAAAAAACTTTGTGCCTCAAGCCCCATAATACGGTTTGACGTACATGAACGAAAATCGGTACACACCTGTATCATGTCGCAACTAAAAGAAAAGTCTCTTGGCGCCATGGCCGAAACCGAACAGGAAGTCGTCCATTTTGAACATTCTGAATTAATTGCGTAATTTTGGAGCAATATATGCCATTCCTTCGAGAGTTAATTCAGCCCGAACCGTATCGTGAACCCAGATTTGTTATACATCAAAATGTGCGTCTCCATCCTGCGACTACACGCATTACTTTTCTCTTTCAAAAGTGTTACCGTGGCGACGCTAGACGCCAGCAAGCGCACCCCCCCTTCATCTGATTGGTCCATATTTGATAGTTCCCCAAAAGGCACCAAATTTGGCATGCAAGCCAGGCCTGGCGATAAATTTGATATTTCATGGTTTGCATTAATGGGCGTGGCAAAATGGCTCAACAGCGCCCCCCGGAAAACTTTGTGCCTCAAGCCCCACAATACGGTTTGACGTACATGCACGAAAATCGCTACACACCTGTATCATGGCACAACTTAAAGAAAAGTCTCTTGGAGCCATGGCCGAAACCGAACAGGAAGTCGGCCATTTTGAATACATTGTGTCATTTTGGCGAAATTTATGCCATTCCTTCGGCAGTTAATTCAGCCCGAACCGTAACGTGCCCCCAGGTGTGTTATACATCAAAATGTGCGTCTACATCCTGCGACACCACGCATTACTTTTCTCTTTCAAAAGTGTTACCGTAGCGACGCTAGATGCCAAAAGGCGCGCCCCCCTTTCATGTGATTGGTCCATATTTGATAGTTCTCCAAAAGTCACCAAATTTTGCATGCAAGCCAGACTTGGCGATACATTTGATATTTCATTGTTTGCATTAATGGGCGTGGCCTAACGGCTCAACAGCGCCCCCTAGAATACTTTTCTCTGCCATAACTTTTGAATGGTTTGACATAGGAAGTCGTGGGTGGTGTCATGGGACTCTGTAATGAGTCCTTAAGCTTCGTTTGCCTTAATTAGCCCCGCCCCTTCTTCTGATTGGTTGTCCCTTTTTTCTGCTATAACTTTTGAATGGTTTGACATAGGAAGTCATGGGTGGTATCATGGGACTCTGTAATGAGTTCTTAAGCTTCGTTGGCCTTAATTAGCCCCACCCCTTCTTCTGATTGGCTGTCCCGATTTTCTGCTATAACTTTGGAATGGTTTGACATAGAGAGTCCTGGGTGGTGTCATAAGATTCTTTATGGAGTCCTTGACCTTCATTGGCTTAAATTAGCCCCGCCCCTTCTTCTGATTGGTTGTCCCGATTTTCTGCTATAACTTTGGAATGGTTTAACATAGAGAGTCGTGGGTGGTGTCATCAGATTCTGTATGGAGTCCTTGACCTTCATTGGCCTGAATTAGCCCCGCCCCTTCTTCTGATTGGTTCTCCCTTTTTTCTGCTATAACTTTTGAATGGTTTGACATAGGAAGTCGTGGGTGGTGTCTTTTCTGATATGCTTATGGGGGGCGGTGGCCGTGAGTGCGAGGGCCCGTTCATCGCTGCTTGCAGCTTTAATTATTATTATTATTATTTTCCTGACAAAGTGAAGGCCTTTTTGCCCCCCTTAACATGCCCAAAAAGTCACCAAATTTTGCACCCTAGTCAGGCCTGGCGAAAAATTTGATATTTAAAGGTTTGCATTAATGGGCGTGGCAAAATGGCTCAACAGCGCCCCCTTGAAAACTTTGTGCCTCAAGCCCCACGATACGGTTTGACGTACATGCACGAAAATCGGTACACACCTGTATCATGTCGCAACTTAAAGAAAAGTCTCTTGGGGTCATGCCCGAAACCGAACAGGAAGTCGGCCATTTTGAATTAGTCGTGTCATTTTGGCGAAATTTATGCCATTCCTTCGAAAGTTAATTCAGCCAGAACCGTAACGTGCCCCCAAGTGTGTTATACATCAAAATGTGCGTCTCCATCCTGCGACAACACGCATTACTTTTCTCTTTCAAAAGCGTTACCGTGGCGGCGCTAGACGCCAAAAAGCGCGCCCACCCTTCATCTGATTGGTTCGACAGAAAAAACTTTGTGCCTCAAGCCCCATAATACGGTTTGACGTACATGAACGAAAATCGGTACACACCTGTATCATGTCGCAACTAAAAGAAAAGTCTCTTGGCGCCATGGCCGAAACCGAACAGGAAGTCGGCCATTTTGAACATTCTGAATTAATTGCGTAATTTTGGAGCAATATATGCCATTCCTTCGAGAGTTAATTCAGCCCGAACCGTATCGTGAACCCAGATGTGTTATACATCAAAATGTGCGTCTCCATCCTGCGACTACACGCATTACTTTTCTCTTTCGAAAGTGTTACCGTGGCGACGCTAGACGCCAACAAGCGCACCCCCCCTTCATCTGATTGGTCCATATTTGATAGTTCCCCAAAAGGCACCAAATTTGGCATGCAAGCCATGCCTGGCGATAAATTTGATATTTCATGGTTTGCATTAATGGGCGTGGCAAAATGGCTCAACAGCGCCCCCCGGAAGATTTTGTGCCTCAAGCCCCACAATACGGTTTGACATACATGCACGAAAATCGGTACACACCTGTATCATGGCACAACTTAAAGAAAAGTCTCTTGGAGCCATGGCCGAAACCAAACAGGATGTCGGCCATTTTGAATAAATTGTGTCATTTTGGCGAAATTTATGCCATTCCTTCGAGAATTAATTCAGCCCGAACCGTAACGTGAACACAGATGTGTTATACATCAAAATATGTGTCTCCATCCTGCGACTACACGCATTACTTTTCTCTTTCGAAAGTGTTACCGTGGCGACGCTAGACGCCAACAAGCGCACCCCCCTTCATCTGATTGGTCCATATTTGATAGTTCCCCAAAAGTCACCAAATTATGCATGCAAGCCAGGCCTGGCGATAAATGTGATATTTCATGGTTTGCATTAATGGGCGTGGCCTAACGGCTCAACAGCGCCCCCTAGAATACTTTTCTCTGCCATAACTTTTGAATGGTTTCACATAGAGAGTCGTGGGTGGTGTCATGGGACTCTGTAATGAGTCCTTAAGCTTCGTTGGCCTTAATTAGCCCCGCCCCTTCTTCTGATTGGTTGTCCCGATTTTCTGCTATAACTTTCGAATGGTTTGACATAGAGAGTCGTGGGTGGTGTCATCCGATTCTTTATGGAGTCCTTGAACTTCATTGGCCTGAATTAGCCCCGCCCCTTCTTCTGATTGGTTGTCCTTTTTTTATAATAAAATTGCAGCGAGCCGCCAGTCGCTCTCGCGCTGACTCCCGCTTCCTGATTCAAACGTCTGCCGGCCCCGCCCCCTGACCAATCAGTGGCGAGTAGGGTGATGGCGGCCCCGCCCCCCGACCAATCAGTGGCGAGTAGGGTGATGACGGCCCCGCCCCCCGACCAATCAGTGGCGAGTAGGGTGATGACGGCCCCGCCCCCCGACCAATCAGCTCCCTGTAATGTGGTGACTTCAGAAATATTCCCGGCTCAGCCCGGTTACAACCTTGGCAGAATGGTTACAGAAAAAGTAATAATTTAAATAGTAGGGTTTTACTAATATTTATAACTTACAAATATTTAAAAAATTAGGAAAAAAAAGTTCCAGACATTTTATCGCTATGTTGGTCTGTCCTAACCCAGTAGGTCAAATAAAAAGGAATAGCTGAGACTTAGCTCAGCCAGATTATTGCGGTCTTTGCTGCCAGAGGTCGAGAGTTCAAGCCTGTCTTGATATGCCAAAATTTTTGTCAACAATTTTTGTGTTTTTTTTACATCAAAATGTTCGTCTCTGTCCTGTGACGACGCACATTACTTTTCTCTTTCCCCTTCTTCTGATTGGTTGTCCCGATTTTCTGCCATAACTTTTGAATTTGAGTGGAGTTTGCGCGCGCAGCTCCCACGGGGGGAGGGGCTGATGTTCAGCGCGGCCGCCATCTTGGCCGAGGCGCCGCATTGACTGCCTGAGAACGTCGGGCGTGGCCGCCATCTTGGATCGGTATCGCTTTAACTCTAGAGCGTTCACTTCTATTGTGGAAGGAGGTGTCTGCATAAGTAAAATAACTATAACTCACTTGATTTTCAACCGATTTTCACGCGGTTTGCTTTGTTACAAACGGCAGACATGTAGCTATGATACAGGATGCTTGATGTACGTTAAATATGCAAGCTTTCATGCTAAAATACGTTCTGCAGGTAGTCACACTTCAGGTATACACACACACACACACACACACATATATATATATATATATATATATATATATATATATATATATATATATATATATATATATATACACACACACACACACACACACACACACACACACACACACACACACAATATACACAATACAAAATACAGTATAGCATATTAATGAATGTATTAATATAATTGAATAACAGACATAACAAGCTTAAAAACAAAAAACATAACGGATGACAGCATACAATTGTCATAATGGAGAAAAAAAAGAAACATTTGGAAGGAGTGTGTGTGTGAGGAATTGTATATTAGTGTTATAAATTGAAATTATATAATAATGCAATCGCTATGATATATAATTTTACAATATAATACAGTCAAAAATATATGAAATGAAGCAACATACAATGCAATAATACAATATGCTATATTACTGGGTACGCTAATATGAAATAACAACATGTAATATAATATGGTATAATAGATTAATATAATATCATACATTCTGGACCATGAGATACAGCTGTACTGTATGATCGTCGTTCATTTGAGTGATCTGATTTTTTTTTTCATGGTTTGCATTAATGGGCGTGTCCTCACGGCTCAACAGCGCCCCCTAGAATACTTTTTTCTGCCATAACTTTTGAAAGGTTTGACATAGAGAGTCGTGGGTGGTGTCATGGGACTCGGCATTGAGTCCTTGACCATAATTGGTGACAATTAGCCCAGTCCCTTTTTCTGATTGGTTGTCCCTATTTTCTGCTATAACTTTTGAATGTTTTGACATAGAGAGTCGTGGGTGGTGTCATGGGACTCTGTAATGAGTCATTGATCTTCTTTGCCCTGAATTAGCCCCGCCCCTTCTTCTGACAGGTCGTCCCTTTTTTCTGCTATAACTTTTGAAGGGTTTGACATAGGAAGTCGTGGGTGGTGTCATTTCTGATATGCTTATGGGGGGCGGTTGACGTGAGTGCGAGGGCCCGTTCATTGCTGCTTGCAGCTTTAATTATTATTATTATTATTTTTCTGACGAAAGGAGGGCCTTTTTGCCCCCCTAAACGTCCCCAAAAAGTCACCAAATTTTGCACGCAAACCAGGCCTGGCGAAAAATTTGATATTTTATGGTTTGCATTAATGGGCGTGGCAAAATGGCTCAACAGCGCCCCCCGGAAAACTTTGTGCCTCAAGCCCCACAATACGGTTTGACGTACATGCACGAAAATCAGTACACACCTGTATCATTGCACAACTTAAAGAAAAGTCTCTTGGGGTCATGCCCGAAACCGAACAGGATGTCGGCCATTTTGAATTAATCGTGTCATTTTGGCGAAATTTATGCAATTCCTTCGGCAGTTAATACGGCCCGAACCGTAACGAGCCCCCATGTGTGTTATACACCAAAATGTGCGTCTCCATCCTCCGACACCACGCATTACTTTTCTCTCTCAAAAGCGTTACCGTGGCGACGCTAGACGCCAAAAAGCGCGCCCACCCATCATCTGATTGGTTCAGACAGAAAAAACTTTGCGCCTCAAGCCCCAGAATACGGTTTGACGTACATGAACGAAAATCGGTACACATCTTTATCATGTCGCTACTTAAAGAAAAGTCTCTTGGCGCCATGGCCTAAACCGAACAGGAAGTCGGCCATTTTGAACATTCTTAATTAATCACGTAATTTTGGAGCAATATATGCCATTCCTTCGAGAATTAATACGGCCCGAACCGTATCGTGAACCCAGATGTGTTATACATCAAAATGTGCGTCTCCATCCTGCGACTATGCGCATTACTTTTCTCTTTCAAAAGTGTTACCGTGGCGACGCTAGACGCCAAAAAGCGCGCCCCCCCTTCATCTGATTGGTCCATATTTGATAGTTTCCCAAAAGTCACCAAATTTTGCATGCAAGCCAGACTTGGCGATAAATTTGATATTTCATGGTTTGCATTAATGGGCGTGGCTTAACGGCTCAACAGTGCCCCCTAGAAAACTTTTCTCTGCCATAACCTTTGAATGGTTTGACATAGGAAGTCGTGGGTGGTGTCATCAGATTCTTTATGGAGTCCTTGACCTTCATTGGCCTGAATTAGCCCCGCCCCTTCTTCTGATTGGTTGTCCCTTTTTTCTGCTATAACTTTTTAATGGTTTGACATAGGAAGTCGTGGGTGGTGTCATGGGACTCTGTAATGAGTTCTTAAGCTTCGTTGGCCTGAATTAGCCCCGCCCCTTCTTCTGATTGGTTGTCCATATTTTCTGACTATAACTTTTGAATGGTTTGACATATTTGAAATATGGTGGTAATGTGTCAGCCAACCACAAAAATCTCTGGAATTTTGGTGGAATCATTTATTTTTTGTCCTTGCCCGGTGCAAATGACATAAATAAAGTGCGTGGTTTGGTTGTGAAAAAATATAAGTAATGTTACGTGAACAATAAATCAAACGCTCCCTTCCATGCAGTGTGTGTGTCTAGGAAGAAAAGACTGGAACATGCTATTCACAAAAGAACAAATAGTGGGGTTTTACTAATATTTATATCTTACAAATATTTTAAAAATTACGAAAAAACAATTCGGGATCAGATTACATCGCTATGTTGGTATCTCCTAAGTCAGTCAGTCAGAAAATGGCCAAGCTGATTTGTGGCTCAGCGGTAATGTCACCGTCTTTCGTGTGGGAGATCGTGGGATCGATCCCAGCTCAATGCAAAGATTATTGTCAGCAATTTGTGTGTTTTTTTTTTACATCAACATGTGCGTCTCCTTCCTGCGACGACGCGCATTACTTTTCTCATTCAAAAGCGTTAACGTGGCAACACTCGACGCCAAAAAGTGCGCCCCCTTCATCTGATTGGTCCATATTTGATAGTTCTCCAAAAGTCACCAAATTTTGCATGCAAGCCAGGCCTGGTGATAAATTTGATATTTCATGGTTTGCATGAATGGGCGTGGCCTAACGGCTCAACAGCGCCCCCTAGAATACTTTTCTCTGCCATAACTTTTGAATGGTTTGACATAAAGAGTCGTGGGTGGTGTCATGGGACTCGGTATTGAGTCCTTGACCATAATTGGCGTGAATTAGCCCCGCCCCTTCTTCTGATTGGTTGTCCCGATTTTCTGCCATAACTTTTGAATGGTTTGACATAGAGAGTAGTGGGTGGTGTCATCAGACTCTGTATGGACTCCTTGACCTTCATTGGCCTGAATTAGCCCCGCCCCTTCTTCTGATTGGTTGTTCCTTTTTTCTGCTATAATTTTTGAATGGTTTGACATAGAGAGTCGTGGGTGGTCTCGTTTCTGATATGCTTATGGGGGCGGTGGATGTGAGTGCGAGGGCCCGTTCATCGCTGCTTGCAGCTTTAATTAGGGCCCGAGCACCTTCAGTGCGAAGGCCCTATTGTATTTGCAGGAATTTTTATTATTATTAGGGCCCGAGCACTTGCAGTGCGAAGGCCCTATTGTATTTGCAGGAATTTTTATTATTATTATTTTTTTTTTTTTTCTTCTGACAAAGTGATGGCCTTTTTGCCCCCCTTAACATGCCCAAAAAGTCACCAAATTTTGCACCCAAGTCAGGCCTGGCGAAAAATTTGATATTTAATGGTTTGCATTAATGGGCGTGGTAATATGGCTCCACAGCGCCCCCTTGAAAACTTTGTGCCTCAAGCCCCACGATACAGTTTGACGTACATGCACAAAAATCGGTACACACCTGTATCATGGGACAACTTAAAGAAAAGTCTCTTGGCGTCATGCCCGAAACCGAACAGGAAGTCGGCCATTTTGAATTAATCGTGTCACTTTGGCGCAATTTATGCCATTCCTTCGGCAGTTAATTCAGCCCGAACCGTAACGTACACCCAAGTGTGTTATACATCAAAATGTGCGTCTCCATCCTGCGACTACACGCATTACTTTTCTCTTTCAAAAGTGTTACCGTGGCGACGCTAGACGCCAACAAGCGCACCCCCCCTTCATCTGATTGGTCCATATTTGATAGTTCCCCAAAAGGCACCAAATTTGGCATGCAAGCCAGGCCTGGTGATAAATTTGATATTTCATGGTTTGCATTAATGGGCGTGGCAAAATGGCTCAACAGCGTCCCCCAGAAAACTTTGTGCCTAAGCCCCACAATAAGGTTTGACGTACATGCACGAAAATCGCTACACACCTGTATCATGGCACAACTTAAAGAAAAGTCTCTTGGAGCCATGGCCGAAACCGAACAGGATGTCGGCCATTTTGAATAAATTGTGTCATTTTGGCGAAATTTATGCCATTCCTTCGGCAGTTAATTCAGCCCGAACCGTAATGTGCACCCAGGTGTGTTATACATCAAAATGTGCGTCTCCGTCCTGTGACAACACGCATTACTTTTCTCTTTCAAAAGTGTTACCGTGGCGACGCTAGACGCCAAAAGGCGCGCCCCCCTTCATGTGATTGGTCCATATTTGATAGTTCTCCAAAAGTCACCAAATTTTGCATGCAAGCCGTGCCTGGCGATAAATTTGATATTTCATGGTTTGCATTAATGGGCGTGGCCTAACGGCTCAACAGCGCCCCCTAGAATACTTTTATCTGCCATAACTTTTGAATGGTTTGACATAGGAAGTTGTGGGTGGTGTCATAGGACTCTGTAATGAGTCCTTAAGCTTCGTTGGCCTTAATTAGCCCCGCCCCTTCTTCTGATTGGTTGTCCCTTTTTTCTGCTATAACATTTTAATTGTTTGACATAGGAAGTCGTGGGTGGTGTCATGGGACTCTGTAATGAGTCCTCAAGCTTCGTTGGCCTTAATTAGCCCCTCCCCTTCTTCTGATTGGTTGTCCCTTTTTTCTGCTATAATTTTTGAATGGTTTGACATAGGAAGTCGTGGGTGGTGTCATGGGACTCTGTAATGAGTCCTTAACCTTCGTTAGCCTTAATTAGCCCCGCCCCCTCTTCTGATTTGTTGTCCCAATTTCTGCTATAACTTTGGAATGGTTTGACATAGAGAGTCGTGGGTGGTGTCATCAGATCCTGTATGGAGTCCTTGACCTTCATTGGCCTGAATTAGCCCCGCCCCTTCTTCTGATTGGTTGTCCCTTTTTTCTGCTATAACTTTTCAATGGTTTGACATAGGAAGTCGTGGGTGGTGTCATTTCTGATACTTATGGGGGGCGGTGGCCGTGAGTGCGAGGGCCCGTTCATTGCTGCTTGCAGCTTTAATTATTATTATTATTTTTCTTCTGACAAAGTGATGGCCTTTTTGCCCCCCTTAACATGCCCAAAAAGTCACCAAATTTTGCACCCAAGTCAGGCCTGGCGAAAAATTTGATATTTAATGGTTTGCATTAATGGGCGTGGTAAAATGGCTCAACAGCGCCCCCTTGAAAACTTTGTGCCTCAAGCCCCACGATACGGTTTGACGTACATGCACAAAAATCGGTACACACCTGTATCATGGGACAACTTAAAGAAAAGTCTCTTGCCGTCATGCCCGAAACCGAACAGGAAGTCGGCCATTTTGAATTAATCGTGTCACTTTGGCGCAATTTATGCCATTCCTTCGGCAGTTAATTCAGCCCGATACGTAACATGCACCCAGGTGTATTATACATCAAAATGTGCGTCTCCCTCCTGCGACCACACGCATTACTTTTCTCTTTCAAAAGCGTTACCGTGGCGACGCTAGACGCCAAAAAGCGCGCCCACCCTTCATCTAGTTGGTTCAGACAGAAAAAACTTTGCGCCTCAAGCCCCATAATACGGTTTGACGTACATGAACGAAAATTGGTACACTCCTGTATCATGTCGCAACTAAAAGAAAAGTCTCTTGGCGCCATGGCCGAAACCAAACAGGAAGTCAGCCATTTTGAACATTCTGAATTAATTGCGTAATTTTGGAGCAATATATGCCATTCCTTCGAGAGTTAATTCAGCCCGAACCGTATCGTGAACCCAGATGTGTTATACATCAAAATGTGCGTCTCCATCCTGCGACTACACGCATTACTTTTCTCTTTCAAAAGTGTTACCGTGGCGACGCTAGACGCCAACAAGCGCACCCCCCCTTCATCTGATTGGTCCATATTTGATAGTTCCCCAAAAGGCACCAAATTTTGCATGCAAGCCAGGCCTGGCGATAAATTTGATATTTCATGGTTTGCATTAATGGGCGTGGCAAAATGGCTCAACAGCGCCCCCCGGAAAACTTTGGGCCTCAAGCCCCACAATACGGTTTGACGTACATGCACGAAAATCGCTACACACCTGTATCATGGCACAACTTAAAGAAAAGTCTCTTGGAGCCATGGCCGAAACCGAACAGGATGTCGGCCATTTTGAATAAATTGTGTCATTTTGGCGAAATTTATGCCATTCCTTCGGCAGTTAATTCAGCCCGAACCGTAACGTGCACCCAGGTGTGTTATACATCAAAATGTGCGTCTACATCCTGCGACACCACGCATTACTTTTCTCTTTCAAAAGTGTTACCGTGGCGACGCTAGACGCCAAAAGGCGCGCCCCCCCTTCATGTGATTGGTCCATATTTGATAGTTCTCCAAAAGTCACCAAATTTTGCATGCAAGCCAGACTTGGCGATAAATTTCATATTTCATGGTTTGCATTAATGGGCGTGGCCTAACGGCTCAACAGCGCCCCCTAGAATACTTTTATCTGCCATAACTTTTGAATGGTTTGACATAGGAAGTTGTGGGTGGTGTCATGGGACTCTGTAATAAGTCCTTAAGCTTCGTTGGCCTTAATTAGCCCCGCCCCTTCTTCTGATTGGTTGTCCCTTTTTTCTGCTATAACTTTTTAATGGTTTGACTCCCGCTTCCTGATTCAAACGTCTGCCGGCCCCGCCCCCCGACCAATCAGTGGCGAGTAGGGTGATGACGGCCCCGCCCCCCGACCGATCAGCTGTTGTAATGTGGTGACGTCAGAAATAAATGGAGCCAGATATTTTATCGCTATTTTGGTCTGTCATAACCTAGTAAGTCACAGCGAAAGCTAAGCTGACATGTAGCTCAGCCAGATCATTGCGGTCTTTGGTTCCAGAGGCTAAGAGTTTGAGCCTGGCTGAATGCTGAATTTTTTGTGAGCAATTTTTGTCACCAAAGTCACCAAATTTTGCATTCAAGCCAGGCCTGGTGATACATTTGATATTTCATGGTTTGCATTAATGGGCGTTGCCTAACGGCTCAACAGCGCACCCTAGAATACTTTACTCTGCCATAACTTTTGAATGGTTTGACATAGAGAGTTGTGGGTGGTGTCATGGGACTCTGTAATGAGTCCTTAAGCTTCGTTGGCCTTAATTAGCCCCGCCCCTTCTTCTGATTGGTTGTCCCGATTTTCTGCCATAACTTTTGAATGCTTTGACATAGAGAGTCGTGGGTGGTGTCATCAGATTCTGTATGGAGTCCCTGACCTTCATTGGCCTGAATTAGCCCTGCCCCTTCTTCTGATTGGTGGTTCCTTTTTTCTGCTATAACTTTTGAATGGTTTGACATAGAGTCGTGGGTGGTGTCATTTTTGATATGCTTATGGGGGGCGGTGGACGTGAGTGCGAGGGCCCGTTCATCGCTGCTTGCAGCTTTAATTATTATTATTATTTTTCTTCTGACAAAGTGATGGCCTTTTTGCCCCCCTTAACATGCCCAAAAAGTCACCAAATTTTGCACCCAAGTCAGGCCTGGCGAAAAATTTGATATTTAATGGTTTGCATTAATGGGCGTGGTAAAATGGCTCAACAGCGCCCCCTTGAAAACTTTGTGCCTCAAGCCCCACGATACGGTTTGACGTACATGCACGGAAATCGGTACACACCTGTATCATGGGACAACTTAAAGAAAAGTCTCTTGGCGACATGGCCGAAACCGAACAGGAAGTCGGCCATTTTGAATTAATCTCGTCACTTTGGTGCAATTTATGCCATTCCTTCGGCAGTTAATTCAGCCCGAACCGTAACGTGCCCCCAAGTGTGTTATACATCAAAATGTGCGTCTCCATCCTGCGACAACACGCATTACTTTTCTCTTTCAAAAGCGTTACCGTGGCGGCGCTAGACGGCAAAAAGCGCGCCCACCCTTCATCTGATTGGTTCGACAGAAAAAACTTTGTGCCTCAAGCCCCATAATACGGTTTGACGTACATGAACGAAAATCGGTACACTCCTGTATCATGTCGCAACTAAAAGAAAAGTCTCTTGGCGCCATGGCCGAAACCGAACAGGAAGTCGGCCATTTTGAACATTCTGAATTAATTGCGTAATTTTGGAGCAATATATGCCATTCCTTCGAGAGTTAATTCAGCCCGAACCGTATCGTGAACCCAGATGTGTTATACATCAAAATGTGCGTCTCCATCCTGCGACTACACGCATTACTTTTCTCTTTGAAAAGTGTTACCGTGGCGACGCTAGACGCCAACAAGCGCACCCCCCGTTCATCTGATTGGTCCATATTTGATAGTTCCCCAAAAGGCACCAAATTTGGCATGCAAGCCAGGCCTGGCGATAAATTTGATATTTCATGGTTTGCATTAATGGGCGTGGCAAAATGGCTCAACAGCGCCCCCCGGAAAACTTTGTACCTCAAGCCCCACAATACGGTTTGATGTAGATGCAAGACAATCGCTACACACCTGTATCATGGCACAACTTAAAGAAAAGTCTCTTGGAGCCATGGCCGAAACCGAACAGGATGTCGGCCATTTTGAATAAATTGTGTCATTTTGGCGAAATTTATGCCATTCCTTCGGCAGTTAATTCAGCCCGAACCGTAACGTGCACCCAAGTGTGTTATACATCAAAATGTGCGTCTACATCCTGCGACACCACGCATTACTTTATTCTTTCAAAAGTGTTACCGTGGCGACGCTAGACGCCAAAAGGCGCGCCCCCCCTTCATGTGATTGGTCCATATTTGATAGTTCTCCAAAAGTCACCAAATTTTGCATGCAAGCCAGGCCTGGCGATACCTTTGATATTTAATGGTTTGCATTAATGGGCGTGGCCTAACGGCTCAATGCCCCCTAGAATACTTTTCTCTGCCATAACTTTTGAATGGTTTGACATAGAAAGTCCTGGGTGGTGTCATCAGATTCTTTATGGAGTTCTTAAGCTTCGTTGGCCTTAATTAGCCCCACCCCTTCTTCTGATTGGTTGTCCCGATTTTCTGCTATAACTTTGGAATGGTTTGACATAGAGAGTCGTGGGTGGGATCATCAGATTCTGTATGGAGTCCTTGACCTTCATTGGCCTGAATTAGCCCCGCCCCTTCTTCTGATTGGTTGTCCCTTTTTTCTGCTATAACTTTTGAATGGTTTGACATAGGAAGTCGTGGGTGGTGTCTTTTCTGATATGCTTATGGGGGGCGGTGGCCGTGAGTGCGAGGGCCCGTTCATCGCTGCTTGCAGCTTTAATTATTATTATTATTTTTCTTCTGACAAAGTGATGGCCTTTTTGCCCCCCTTAACATGCCCAAAAAGTCACCAAATTTTGCACCCAAGTCAGGCCTGGCGAAAAATTTGATATTTAATGGTTTGCATTAATGGGCGTGGCAAAATGGCTCAACAGCGCCCCCTTGAAAACTTTGTGCCTCAAGCCCCACGATACGGTTTGACGTACATGCACGAAAATCGGTACACACCTGTATCATGGGACAACTTAAAGAAAAGTCTCTTGCCGTCATGCCCGAAACCGAACAGGAAGTCGGCCATTTTGAATTAATCGTGTCACTTTGGCGCAATTTATGCCATTCCTTCGGCAGTTAATTCAGCCCGAACCGTAACGTGCACCCAGGTGTATTATACATCAAAATGTGCGTCTCCCTCCTGCGACCACACGCATTACTTTTCTCTTTCAAAAGCGTTACCGTGGCGACGCTAGACGCCAAAAAGCGCGCCCACCCTTCATCTGGTTGGTTCAGACAGAAAAAACTTTGCGCCTCAAGCCCCATAATACGGTTTGACGTACATGAACGAAAATTGGTACACTCCTGTATCATGTCGCAACTAAAAGAAAAGTCTCTTGGCGCCATGGCCGAAACCGAACAGGAAGTCGGCCATTTTGAACATTCTGAATTAATTGCGTAATTTTGGAGCAATATATGCCATTCTTCGAGAGTTAATTCAGCCCGAACCGTATCGTGAACCCAGATGTGTTATACATCAAAATGTGCGTCTCCATCCTGCGACTACACGCATTACTTTTCTCTTTCGAAAGTGTTACCGTGGCGACGCTAGACGCCAACAAGCGCACCCCCCCTTCATCTGATTGGTCCATATTTGATAGTTCCCCAAAAGGCACCAAATTTGGCATGCAAGCCAGGCCTGGTGATAAATTTGATATTTCATGGTTTGCATTAATGGGCGTGGCAAAATGGCTCAACAGCGCCCCCCGGAAAACTTTGTGCCTCAAGCCCCACAATACGGTTTGACGTACATGCACGAAAATCGCTACACACCTGTATCATGGCACAACTTAAAGAAAAGTCTCTTGGAGCCATGGCCAAAACCGAACAGGATGTCGGCCATTTTGAATAAATTGTGTCATTTTGGCGAAATTTATGCCATTCCTTCGAGAGTTAATTCAGCCCGAACCGTATCGTGCACCCAGGTGTGTTATACATCAAAATGTGCGTCTACATCCTGCGACACCACGCATTACTTTTCTCTTTCAAAAGTGTTACCGTGGCGACGCTAGACGCCAAAAGGCGCGCCCCCCCTTCATGTGATTGGTCCATATTTGATAGTTCTCCAAAAGTCACCAAATTTTGCATGCAAGCCAGGCCTGGTGATAAATTTTATATTTCATGGTTTGCATTAATGGGCGTGGCCTAACGGCTCAACAGCGCCACCTTGAATACTTTTCTCTGCCATAACTTTTGAATGGTTTGACATAGAGAGTCGTGGGTGGTGTCATCAGATTCTGTATGGAGTCCTTGACCTTCATTGGCCTGAATTAGCCCCGCCCCTTCTTCTGATTGGTTGTCCCTTTTTTCTGCTATAAACTTTGAATGGTTTGACATAGGAAGTCGTAGGTGGTGTCAAGGGACTCTGCAATGAGTCCTTGAGCTTCTTTGGCCTGAATTAGCCCCGCCCCTTCTTCTGATTGGTTGTCCCTTTTTTATAATAAAATCGCCACGAGCCGCCAGTCGCTCTCGCGCTGACTCCCGCTTCCTGATTCAAACGTCTGCCGGCCCCGCCCCCCGACCAATCGGTGGCGAGTAGGGTGATGACGGCCCCGCCTCCCGACCAATCAGTGGCGCGGAGGGTGATGACGGCCCCGCCCCCCGACCAATCGGTGGCGAGTAGGGTGATGACGGCCCCGCCCCCCGACCAATCAGTGGCGAGTAGGGTGATGACGGCCCCGCCCCCCGACCAATCAGCTCCCTGTAATGTGGTGACGTCAGAAATATTCCCAGCTCAGCCCGGTTACAACCTTGGCAGAATGGTTACAGAAAAAGTAATAATTAAAATAGTAGGGTTTTACTAATATTTATAACTTACAAATATTTAAAAAAATTAGAAAAAACAGCTCCAGACTTACATTACTAAATATCGATATCTTGGTCTCTCCTAAGTCAGTAGGTCAAATAGAAATGAGAAGCTGAGTCTTAGCTCAGCCAGAGCTTTCCCGTCTTTGGAGTCAGAGATCAGAGTTCGATTCCCGCAGTATACAGACTTTTTTGTCAGCAATTTTTTTTTTTCTACATCAATATGTGCGTCCCTGTCCTGCAACGACGCACATTACTTTTCTCATTTAAAAGCGTTACCGCGGCAACGCTAGACACCAAAAAGTGCGCCCACCCTTCATCTGATTGGTTCAGAGGGAAAAAACTTTGAGCCTCAAGCCCCATAATACGGTTTGACGTACATGAACGAAAATCGGTACACACCTGTATCATGTCGCAACTTAAAGAAAAGTCTCTTGGCGCCATGGCCGAAATTGAACAGGAAGTCGGCCATTTTGAATTAATTGTGTAATTTTGGCGCAATTAATGCCATTCCTTCGGCAATTAATACGGCCCGAACCGTAACGTGCATCCAGGTGACTTATACCTCAAAATGTGCGTCTCCATCTTGCGACTACGCGCATTACTTTTCTCTTTCAAAAGTGTTACCGTGGCGATGCTAGACGCCAAAAAGCGTGCCCCCTTAATCTGATTGGTCCATATTTGATAGTTCTCCAAAAGTCACCAAATTTTGCATGCAAGCCAGGCCTGGTGATAAATTTGATATTTCATGGTTTGCATTAATGGGCGTGGCAAAATGGCTCAACAGCACCCCCCGGAAAACTTTTCTCTGCCATAACTTTTGAATGGTTTGACATAAAGAGTCATGGGTGGTGTCATGGGACTCGGTATTGAGTCCTTGACCATAATTGGTGAAAATTAGCCCCGCCCCTTCTTTTGATTGGTTGTCCCTATTTCCTGCTATAACTTTTGAATGGTTTGACATGGAGAGTCGTGGGTGGTGTCATCAGACTCTGTATGGAGTCCTTGACCTTCATTGGCCTGAATTAGCCCCGCCCCTTCTTGTGATTGGTTGTCCCTTTTTTCTGCTATAACTTTTGAATGGTATGACATAGGAAGTCGTGGGTGGTGTCATTTCTGATATGCTTATGGGGGGCGGCGGCCGTGAGTGCGAGGGCCCGTTCATCGCTGCTTGCAGCTTTAATTATTATTATTATTATTATTATTATTATTTTCCTGACAAAGTGAAGGCCTTTTTGCCCCCCTTAACATGCCCAAAAAGTCACCAAATTTTGCACCCTAGTCAGGCCTGGCGAAAAATTTGATATTTAAAGGTTTGCATTAATGGGCGTGGCAAAATGGCTCAACAGCGCCCCCTTGAAAACTTTGTGCTTCAAGCCCCACGATACGGTTTGACGTACATGCACGAAAATCGGTACACACCTGTATCATGGGACAACTTAAACAAAAGTCTCTTGGGGTCATGCCCGAAACCGAACAGGATGTCGGCCATTTTGAATTAGTCATGTCATTTTGGCGAAATTTATGCCATTCCTTCGAAAGTTAATTCAGCCCGAACCGTAACGTGCCCCCAAGTGTGTTATACATCAAAATGTGCGTCTCCATCCTGCGACTACACGCATTACTTTTCTCTTTCAAAAGCGTTACCGTGGCGACGCTAGACGCCAAAAAGCGCGGCCACCCTTCATCTGATTGGTTCGACAGAAAAAACTTTGTGCCTCAAGCCCCATAATACGGTTTGACGTACATGAACGAAAATCGGTACACACCTGTATCATGTCGCAACTAAAAGAAAAGTCTCTTGGCGCCATGGCCGAAACCGAACAGGAAGTCGGCCATTTTGAACATTCTGAATTAATTGCGTAATTTTGGGGCAATATATGCCATTCCTTCGAGAGTTAATTCAGCCCGAACCGTATCGTGAACCCAGGTGTGTTATACATCAAAATGTGCGTCTACATCCTGCGACTACACGCATTACTTTTCTCTTTCAAAAGTGTTACCGTGGCGACGCTAGACGCCAACAAGCGCACCCCCCCTTCACCTGATTGGTCCATATTTGATAGTTCCCCAAAAGGCACCAAATTTGGCATGCAAGCCAGTCCTGGTGATAAATTTGATATTTAATGGTTTGCATTAATGGGCGTGGCAAAATGGCTCAACAGCGCCCCCCGGAAAACTTTGTGCCTCAAGCCCCACAATACGGTTTGACGTACATGCACGAAAATCGCTACACACCTGTATCATGGCACAACTTAAAGAAAAGTCTCTTGGAGCCATGGCCGAAACCGAACAGGAAGTCAGCCATTTTGAATTAATTGTGTAATTTTGGCGCAATTTATGCCATTCCTTCGGCAGTTAATTCAGCCCGAACCGTAATGTGCACCCAGGTGTGTTATACACCAAAATGTGCGTCTCCATCGTGCGACTACACGCATTACTTTTCTCTTTCAAAAGTGTTACCGTGGCGACGCTAGACGCAAAAAAGCGCACCCACCCTTCATCTGATTGGTCCATATTTGATAGTCCAAAAGTCACCAAAATTTGCATGCAAGCCAGGCCTGGCGATAAATGTGATATTTCATGGTTTGCATTAATGGGCGTGGCCTAACGGCTCAACAGCGCCCCCTAGAAAACTTTTCTCTGCCATAACTTTTGAATGATTTGACATAGAGAGTTGTGGGTGGTGTCATGGGACTCTGTAATGAGTCCTTAAGCTTCGTTGGCCTTAATTAGCCCCGCCCCTTCTTCTGATTGGTTGTCCCGATTTTCTGCTATAACTTTTGAATGGTTTGACATAGAGAGTCGTGGGTGGTGTCATCAGATTCTTTATGGAGTCCTTGACCTTCATTGGCCTGAATTAGCCCCGCCCCTTCTTCTGATTGGTTGTCCTTTTTTTATAATAAAATCGCCGCGAGCCGCCAGTCGCTCTCGCGCTGACTCCCGCTTCCTGATTCAAACGTCTGCCGGCCCCGCCCCCCGACCAATCAGTGGCGAGTAGGGTGATGACGGCCCCGCCCCCCGACCAATCAGTGGCGAGTAGGGTGATGACGGCCCCGCCCCCCGACCAATCAGCTCCCTGTAATGTGGTGACCTCAGAAATATTCCCGGCTCAGCCTGGTTACAACCTTGGCAGAATGGTTACAGAAAAAATAATAATTAAAACAGTAGGGTTTTACTAATATCTATAACTTACAAATATTTAAAAAGTTAGGAAAAAAAAGTTCCAGACATTTTATCGCTATGTTGGTCTCTCCTAAGCCAGTAGGTCAAATGAAAGGAATAGCTGAGACTTAGCTCAGCCAGATTATTGCGGTCTTTGGTGCCAGAGGTCGACAGTTCAAGGCTGGCAATATGCCAAAATTTTTGTCAGCAATTTTTGTGTTTTTTTTACATCAAAATGTTCGTCTCTGTCCTGTGACGACGCACATTACTTTTCTCTTTCAAAAGTGTTACCGTGGCAACGCTAGACGCGAAAAAGCGCTCATCCCCTTCATCTGATTGGTCCATATTTGATAGTTCTCCAAAAGTCACCAAATTTTGCATGCAAGCCAGGCCTGGCGATACATTTGATATTTCATGATATGCATTAATGGGCGTGGCCTAATGGCTCAACAGCGCCCACTAGAATACTTTTCTCTGCCATAACTTTTGAATGGTTTGACATAAAGAGTCGTGGGTGGTGTCATGGGACTCGGTATTGAGTCCTTGACCGTCATAGGCCTGAATTAGCCCCGCCCCTTCTTCTGATTGGTTGTCCCGATTTTCTGCCATAACTTTTGAATGGTTTGACATAGAGAGTCGTGGGTGGTGTCATCAGACTCTGTATGGAGTCCTTGACCTTCATTGGCCTGAATTAGCCCCGCCCCTTCTTCTGATTGGTTGTTCCTTTTTTCTGCTATAACTTTTGAATGGTTTGACATAGGGAGTCGTGGGTGGTGTCATTTCTGATATGCTTATGGGGGGCGGTGGACGTGAGTGCGAGGGCCCGTTCATCGCTGCTTGCAGCTTTAATTATTATTATTATTTTTCTGACGAAAGGAGGGCCTTTTTGCCCCCCTAAACGTGCCCAAAAAGTCACCAAATTTTGCATGCAAGGCAGGCCTGGCGAAAAATTTGATATTTAATGGTTTGCATTAATGGGCGTGGCAAAATGGCTCAACAGCGCCCCCTTGAAAACTTTGTGCCTCAAGCCCCACGATACGGTTTGACGTACATGCACGAAAATCGCTACACACCTGTATCATGGCACAACTTCAAGAAAAGTCTCTTGGAGCCATGCCCGAAACCGAACAGGAAGTCGGCCATTTTGAATTAATTGTGTAATTTTGGCGCAATTTATGCCCTTCCTTCGGCAGTTAATACGGCCCGAACCGTAACGTGCCCCCAAGTGTGTTATACATCAAAATGTGCGTCTCCATCCTCCGACACCACGCATTACTTTTCTCTTTCAAAAGCGTTACCGTGGCGACGCTAGACGACAAAAAGCGCGCCCACCCTTCATCTGATTGGTTCAGACCGAAAAAACTTTGCGCCTCAAGCCCCATAATACGCTTTGACGTACATGAACGAAAATCGGTACACACCTGTATCATGTCGCAACTTAAAGAAAAGTCTCTTGGCGCCATGGCCGAAACCGAACAGGAAGTCGGCCATTTTGAACATTCTGAATTAATCGCATAATTTTGGAGCAATATATGCCATTCCTTCGAGGATTAATACGGCCCGAACCGTATCGTGCACCCAGATGTGTTATACAACAAAATGTGCGTCTCCATCCTGCGACTACACGCATTACTTTTCTCTTTCAAAAGTGTTACCGTGGCGACGCTAGACGCCAACAAGCGCACCCCCCCTTCATCTGATTGGTCCATATTTGATAGTTCCCCAAAAGGCACCAAATTTGGCATGCAAGCCAGGCCTGGCGGTAAATTTGATATTTTATGGTTTACATTAATGGGCGTGCCAAAATGGCTCAACAGCGCCCCCCGGAAACCTTTGTGCCTCAAGCCCCACGATACGGTTTGACGTACATGCACGAAAATCGCTACACACCTGTATCATGGCACAACTTCAAGAAAAGTCTCTTGGAGCCATGGCCGAAACCGAACAGGAAGTCGGCCATTTTGAATTAATTGTGTAATTTTGGCGCAATTTATGCCATTCCTTCGGCAATTAATACGGCCCGAACCGTAATGTGCACCCAGTGTTATACATCAAAATGTGCGTCTCCATCCTGGGACTACACGCATTACTTTTCTCTTTCAAAAGTGTTACCGTGGCGACGCTAGACGCCAAAAGGCGCGCCCCCCCTTCATGTGATTGGTCCATATTTGATAGTTCTCCAAAAGTAATCAAATTTTGCATGCAAGTCAGACTTGGCGATACATTTGATATTTCATGGTTTGCATTAATGGGCGTGGCCTAACGGCTCAACAGCGCCCCCTAGAATACTTTTATCTGCCATAACTTTTGAATGGTTTGACATAGGAAGTTGTGGGTGGTGTCATGGGACTCAGTAATGAGTCCTTAAGCTTCGTTGGCCTTAATTAGCCCCGCCCCTTCTTCTGATTGGTTGTCCCTTTTTTCTGCTATAACTTTTTAATGGTTTGACTCCCGCTTCCTGATTCAAACGTCTGCCGGCCCCGCCCCCCGACCAATCAGTGGCGAGTAGGGTGATGACGACCCCGCCCCCCGACCAATCAGTGGCGAGTAGGGTGATGACGGCCCCGCCCCCCGACCAATCAGCTGTTGTAATGTGGTGACGTTAGAAATAGTCCCGTGCTCAGCCCGGTTAGAACCGCGGTAGAATTGTTACAGAAAAAGTAATAATAAAATAGTAGTGTTTTACTAATATTTATACTTTACAAATATTTAAAAAATTAAGAAAAAAAGGTTCCAGATATTATTCGCTATCTTGGTCTCTCCTAACCCAGTAAGTCAATGTGAGGTATCAGCTGAGATATAGCTCAACCAGATCATTGCGATCTTTGGTGCCGGTGGTTGGGAGTTCGAGCCTGGCAGGATGCTGAAATTTTTGTAAGCAAATTTTGTGTTTTTTTTACATCAAGATGTGCGTCTCTTTCCTGCGACGACGCACATTACTTTTCTCTTTCAAAAGTGTTACCGTGGCGACGCTAGACGTGAAAAAGCGCTCGTCCCCTTCATCTGATTGGTCCATATTTGATAGTTCTCCAAAAGTCACCAAATTTTGCATGCAAACCAGGCCTGGTGATACATTTGATATTTAATGGTTTGCATTAATGGGCGTGGCCTAACGGCTCAACAGCGCCCCCTAGAATACTTTTATCTGCCATAACTTTTGAATGGTTTGACATAGGAAGTTGTGGGTGGTGTCATGGGACTCAGTAATGAGTCCTTAAGCTTCGTTGGCCTTAATTAGCCCCGCCCCTTCTTCTGATTGGTTGTCCCTTTTTTCTGCTATAACTTTTTAATGGTTTGACTCCCGCTTCCTGATTCAAACGTCTGCCGGCCCCGCCCCCCGACCAATCAGTGGCGAGTAGGGTGATGACGGCCCCGCCCCCCGACCAATCAGTGGCGAGTAGGGTGATGACGGCCCCGCCCCCCGACCAATCAGCTGTTGTAATGTGGTGACGTTAGAAATAGTCCCGTGCTCAGCCCGGTTAGAACCGCGGTTGAATGGTTACAGAAAAAGTAATAATAAAATAGTAGTGTTTTACTAATATTTATACCTTACAAATATTTAAAAAATTAGGAAAAAAAGGTTCCAGACATTATATCGCTATCTTGGTCTCTTGTAACCCAGTGAGTCAATGTGAGGTATCAGCTGAGATATAGCTCAACCAGATCATTGCGGTCTTTGGTGCCGGTGGTTGGGAGTTCGAGCCTGGCAGGATGCTGAAATTTTTGTAAGCAAATTTTGTGTTTTTTTTTACATCAAGATGTGCGTCTCTTTCCTGCGACGACGCACATTACTTTTCTCTTTCAAGGCTGTATGCCGAAAATTTTGTAAGCAAATTTTTGTGTTTTTTTTTATCAAGATGTGCGTCTCTTTCCTGCGACGACGCACATTACTTTTCTCTTTCAAAAGTGTTACCGTGGCGACGCTAGACGTGAAAAAGCGCTCGTCCCCTTCATCTGATTGGTCCATATTTGATAGTTCTCCAAAAGTCACCAAATTTTGCATGCAAGGCAGGCTTGGCGATAAATTTGATATTTCATGGTTTGCATTAATGGGCGTGGCCTAACGGCTCAACAGCGCCCCCTAGAATACTTTTCTCTGCCATAACTTTTGAATGGTTTGACATAGGAAGTTGTGGGTGGTGTCATGGGACTCTGTAATGAGTCCTTCACCTTCATTGGCCTGAATTAGCCCCGCCCCTTCCTCTGATTGGTTGTTCCTTTTTTCTGCTATAACTTTTGAATGGTTTGACATAGAGAGTCGTGGGTGGTGTCATTTCTGATATGCTTATGGGGGGCGGTGGACGTGAGTGCGAGGGCCCGTTCATCGCTGCTTGCAGCTTTAATTATTGTTTTATTTTTCTTCCTTTTTGAATCATGTAATTGTTTCTCTCCCTCTCTTGCTACAGTTTCACAATTGAATGTGAACTCTGTGCGATTCAGGAATTGAGTATCACACTTTCAACATGTCATGTTGGGGAAACAAGCAAGACTGATGACAATGAGACATAAAGAGTGAATTATTTGGTATAAATAAATCTTTTTTCTTTAACAATACAGTCTGTAGATATACAGTGCTAAAGTGTTACTTAAAAAAAAGGCTACCCTGAATTTCTAATTTGTCCCCTAACACTACTGGCAAGGTTGCATCCATGTGGTCAGGTGTGCAAGGGCTTGACCGGTTGATGTTGAGCTTCCTTGCACACTAAGGAGTCTGGCACTCAGGTCAGTGGTAATGGCCACAGCCAGATGGTACCTATCCACTGGGGACGAAGGACACAGACAGGCTGGTCACAGTTTAACTTTGGAGGTTGCATATTCTAGCATTATTTAATGCTTGATTACATGCATCATTTATCACAATTATGTCTTGATAAAAGTTTGATGCAAAACACAGCAGAGGCATGCTGAATATTCAAACTTTGCCCTCTCCTGTCTAATCAACCCCAAAGAGCGGAGCGAGGGGGAGGAAGCAGAGACTCAGAGAAATTATGAGAAGAAACCAAAACTTTGAAGATATGATAATGTTTGTTAGTTGAAGAGTTGGATCATAAACTCGCTGAAAATGAACACAAAAAAATGAAACTTAAAAAACAAACACATTCTGAATTAACCTTAGTGATGATTTTGTTATTATGTTTTTTGTTGTTGTTTTTTTGTCGTAATGCAATGATGTAGATCTACTGCTAAATTAGGACAATTGGTTTTAAGTAAATAAAGCTATTACATTATGATACCCAAGCAGTGTAGTAGTAAATATGCATGTGTATGCAATAGTTAGAAAAATACGTTGTTTTCTCCAAATGCTGCTTTTGAATTTATAACGTCATTAAGGATGCGACTTCCTAATTATAAAATATATAGAGACATCTAAATATGTGCTATTTTTTAAGCATGCAAGCCTGAGACATCAGACACCGGGGCCTGTTCTGTGTGTGCTTACATCTGTTAGAGGTCAAGGTTAAATTTGTACTTGTATATTGAAAGCTTCTGCCACATCTGATTTTCATAGTGTTTGTGATGCCAAAAAGAAAAATAGAAAAAAGAAATCATGGCACTTGAAATATGCTTAAAAGCTTGAGATAATTACATCAAAACAAATATAGAAACAGGATGAATAAATATGATTTATAATGACAAAAATGGAGCTGCACCCTGAATAATAAAGTAAATGAAAAAACTGAAAAAAATACAATGAAAAACAAAGTTGCAATTCAGTAACTTCAGTTATACAGCAATGTTTTCATTCTTTGCAGTCACGCTCGTGTACTGCAAAAGTTTTAGTCAGTCATTTAAAGGAGCCGTATGTAAGAGCAATAATAAAACAAATCATAAAATGACCCCGATATGTCAACAGCCATTTAAAAATCATGTTCATTTCAAATACTTATGTCACTGACAACAGCACTCAAGCCAGGATATTCCAGTTTAAAAAGAGGAGTTGCAGCCCTCAACTAATGTTTATGTTGTCATTTTTTGTTTTGGCCTGAAGCTCCACCCTCCACCTATCTCCCAATCACAAAGTCAGTATTGTTTCGGCATCCGGTAAGTTGACAGAACACACACACAAGCACACGAGTGTGCGTATTTAAAAATAGAGCGGGAGCAAAACTTTGTTTGATTGTAGGCTACTTTATTTCAGTTTTTAAATTAATCAAACCCATCGAAGTCCTCATCCTCTGTTTCTGCAGTACCAGTTTTGGCCATTTCTTACACACGGCTCCTTTGCAGACTGTCCTGCAGTGGTCAATCATTGGTGTCAATGATCTGATTACACAGAAACCGCTAAGCCAAATTTAAGGAAACTTGCTGGAAAGAACAACCATGGGCAAAGGACGATTATTTTGAATAGAATCAAAAAGACAAAAAAAATGATTTTTTTCCTTTCTACTTTTTTAAGAAAAACTTCTTATTTACACTTTAAAATTAGAATCACACTAGCTTGTCGGATAGACAAGCTAGTTTGATTCTAATTTTAAGACTAATTTTAGACTTCCCGGCATGGGGATAGCACAAGTGGATTTAAAAATTCAGTGCAAAGTGCAAAACACTTTTCATGAACTACCCTGTAGGTTTCTGTTACTGTCACAACCTCACATAGTCTTTGATACCACAGTGGGGTTTTTAATACACTTTAACCTGGCATTTCTTTAATTAGACTGACAAAAAGCATCTTCTGGGCATAGGCACTATTCCTTAAAGGTCATGATGGAATTAAATACTGTCAGACAAAATTTTTCTTCTTGCTGCTTTTCTTTAAAAATATAGAGCAGAAATTAATCAAAAATATGATAATTATACAAATTATAGACATAATAATAAGTTGGTGTCAATCTTTTGGAATACCAGGGTTGGTTTTGAAAGTACCACGGGGCTGATGTGTTTGAAGATGCATTCACATTTTGATTGGATTATGTAAAATAAAAATTGAATTCTAAATCCATTTGACTGAGACTCTGTGAAGGCTATCCAGGGACGTTGACATCATTATGAACATTAATTGTTAATAATTATCTTTCTCCTCAGGGTAACTCATTTTTCAGGACAGTGGAAGCTGATTTGTGAGAGACAGACATTACTGAGGTAGAAAGATGGATAGAGCAGGAAAAATTAGCACGAGGGAAGGGGTGTCTGTGTCTTTACTGACACTTGGAGATTTTCCTTAACTTGTCACGAAAATTCTCTGTTGTATACATTGCTTAGTGACTTAAGGCATTAACATGAAATCCAGATTAGTGTCAGACCATCTGCTTTGAATAGTTGTATCCACTCAGAGGATTTAATTTAATACCAACACTGTAAGGAAAAGTGTGACATTTTATAAGAGCTCCTCTAAAACATGTTGTTATTTCCTACTGTAATTTCAGTTTCTGATAAAATAATCATCCTTAAAAGTCTTTTTTTTTTAACTACTCTCTTCATTGAAGAGTTGTTTTGTGGACAGTAAGTCTTTACATTCATATAAAAAAAGTACACACTCTTTGAATTTTAAAATCTTATGTATGAGGACACCATTAAAAAATCCTCAAGCCTCAAGTTATCAAGTCTTAAAATTAGAATAAAAACACATGACATATTACACTGTGGCATCATTTATTCAAGAAAAGCAGTATAAGTATTAACAAAACTAAACACAGTCCCATGGAAATTAAGAGGGTAAGGGGCATTCAAGATAATTGTCAATTTTTCCAAGTCTGGATGTCCTGGCAAGTCAAAATGCCACGTAAACATGCAGTTCTTGGAGGAATTAAAAACAAAAATACTAGAGCTACTACTACATACTCCATGGGCATCAGTTAGCATTTTAAAAGTGATAAGGTTATAAGATTTAATAGAATAGAATAAGTTAATAAAGAAAAAAAAAACTTTAACAAGTATGGCTTGTTTGACAGGATCACCAGAAGAAAGTCTCTTCTCTCCAAAGTAAACATTGGAGCAGGACCTACATTTGCAGCCACAGAACTTGTGGTGGAGCTAGTCGTGATTGAGATGATCATGCAGTCTTCTGTTCATGAAAGTATTTTACGCTTAACTGTCAGGGCATCTGTCTGACAGCTAAAGACTGGCTGAAACTATTTCACATTACAGAATAATGATCCCAAACACAAGCAAATATTCAGGAGAGTGGCTCAAAATGAGAATTATGACGCTGCAAATGCCCACTTAAAGTCCAGCACTCAACCCTATTTAAAAGCTGTGGGGGGACCTTAAGATAACTGCGAATATGAATTGCTCATCAGCCTTAAGGAACTGATGCAACAGTGTAAAGAACAATGGTTGAAACCTCCTCCACAATGATGTGACAGACTGAAAATGTGATACAGAAAACCATTACTTTCAGTTATTGCTCCTAATTTGGTTTTATAAGCTATTGCATCAGGGGTTGAGCTAACACAAATTGGAAATTATACATATATTGAAAGAAACAAAAACAAGGTAGGCCTATATTAGTCTTGAAGATTTCACCTATTTGCAAGTTATAATTCAATAAAATTTAGTGGTTTCCCTAAAAGGACCTGAATTACAGTCACATGTCTTTTCTAGGGTTAACCCAGGAAGACAATTTCAAAAGCTTAATTATTTACCAAACACATCAACCTACTTGGTGGTTAGACCTGTTGCCTCACAGCGAGAAGGTTCCCAGTTCGACTCCCTGGCCCGGCGGTGCTCTCCCCGTGCTTGCGTGGGTTTCCTCCGGATACTCCACGCTTCCTCCCACAGTCCAAAAACTTGCCTAGTAGGTTAATTGGTGCTTCTAAATTGCCCGTAGGTTTGAGTTTGAGTATGACTGGTTGT
Organism: Cololabis saira; assembly: GCF_033807715.1. Taxonomy (NCBI): domain Eukaryota; kingdom Metazoa; phylum Chordata; class Actinopteri; order Beloniformes; family Belonidae; genus Cololabis; species Cololabis saira. The sequence goes on along the minus strand of NC_084588.1, from coordinate 23,191,654 downwards.
TGTATATATGTGGCCGCTGTTTCAAAGAATAAAGCGGGTATAGAAAATGGATGGATCAACCTATTTGTCATGAGATGTCCGTCGGTTTGAAGTAGACACATATGTAAACAAAAAAATCTACAAAAGTCTTGTAATATTCTAAAAACATAAAATGTTATTGTAAACTATTGTAAATTGAATAATTCTGAGGTATCATTTCTCAACAGATGTTACTGCAGGAAAATTTTCTGGACTCTAACCCCTCTCTAGTCAGCTTTCAGAAAATCCAAAGCTTATAAAAGGAAGAGCAATTTCAATAAACGGGTAAGGAGCAATGGGAAGCTAGGGAAGATGACGATGATGATGATGATGATCTGTCATGCACAAACACCTGAATAACTTCAACTTTGTTGAGTCTGACTTCCATGAAAGTGAATTGAAGCAATAAAACCACCATTGGAATAATACCATTTCAGAGAATAAAATAAATCAGGACCGTCGCTTAGAGGCCGCAACAGACTGATCGTCAACATTCCAACAGCAAGAGGACAGGTCCTTGTAGCAGTCACTGGACAGTTGGGTGGCCCTGATCACCAAATCTATTGCCAGACGTTGTTGGCACTGTCACAAGGATTGTTACTGGAATTATTCCCAGAACATGACGGGCTGTTCTGAAGACTACTAAATGCTGGGTTGAAATTTTGGGGGATTATTAGGAAAACGAAGTTAACTTGGAAAAGAAATGCAAAGAATACGATGAAAACTGATAGTATTAAAAAGTAGTAAATTATTGATAATAATATTTCATGCATTACTGCTCCCCTAATATGTAACATACTGAATATAAGCAAATATTTAACTTTCTTCATTGCTAACAACTAAAAATAAAACACTTAAACATCTTAGAAAGGATGACTGTTCATCTATTATTTATTCAACTAAGCTGTCAATGTTGCAAAAATACTTTTTTTTAAATCATCAAAATAAAAGTACCCCCCTCTAAGGTTTTACAAAAAAATTACATTAACCTTACAAATTAGATAAATACATCCTTTAAAAACACACACACACACACACACACACATACACACACACACACACACACACACACACACACACACACACACACACACACACACACACACACACACAATGATATTGTAAATTTGCTCATGTAATAAAACATTTTGCAAAAATGGAGAGGCTACATAATTTTTAAGTCAACTGAAACGCCTTTATTAACAGTAAGTACTCCATTTTTTTTGTTTGATGTCAAGGCAAGTTTATTTATATAGCACAATTCACAACAAGCTGATTCGCAGTGCTTTACAAAGACATGAAAATATAAATGCAAAGTTGCAGTAATTAAACCTTTACTTAAAAACCCTTCTCTTGACCCAGACATCTTAGCCAATTATAGACCAATTTCCAATCTTCCATTTGTATCTAAAATTCTGGAAAAAGTAGTTGCGAGTCAGTTATGTGACCATATGTATAGAAATTATTTGTTTGAAGTTTTTCAGTCAGGGTTCAGAATGCATCATAGCATAGAGACAGCACTGGTTCGAGTCACGAATGACCTCCTTATGGCCTCAGATAAGGGATTGCTGTCCATAGTGGTTCTACTGGACCTCAGTGCTGCTTTTGACACTGTAGATCAGGGGTATTCAACTAAAACTTTAAGAGGTCCATTTAGAGAAAATTTACTCAAGCGAAGGTCCAGAACATCCTAATATATATATATATATATATATATATATATATATATATATATATATATATATATATATATATATATATATATATATATATATATATATTCAAGTAGCCTAATAGTTGTATCAACATCTGCATCTGACTGTTATATTAAACAAAGTACATTTAAAAAACATTTGCCACTACTTGAATTACACATATTTTTTTTTCTCTTATTAGGTTAAAGAAGGACTGCAATAAAAAATAAAATAGCATTTGAAAAATCTAAAATCTATCTTATTTTATTTCTCTTTGAAATTTGAATTTCCCCTTTTCTTTGTTAATTGTCTCAACACATTTTTATATTAAATGAATATAAACACATCTTAACAATTGAACAGTTTTGCAGTTTTTCTTTCTTCCCCTCTTATAATCTTATGCCCCCACTTTCTGTTGTCCAGTGAGAGAACTGAGCTCTAATTTCTCCTGCCAGGACTTTAAATCTGGGCTGGATGGTGTCAGGTTCTCATACACATGTGAAGGTGCTCATGGGTGAGCCTGGAACAATATTTAATTTTAATTCATTCATGCATATTTATTTTTCCATTCCTATCCAAACAAAAGCTAAAATCGAAAAACAAAAAAGTTTGACACAAAGGAAAAGTCTGGTTCCTCTGGATTCAAAAAAATGACCAAGGGACAGTACCAATGGATGCAGAAAAAAACTGCCTCCAGACAGTTTCATAGGTATACAGCCAATCAGATAAACCATTATCCTTGCAATGTTGCAGTTGGCTTGATATGTTCTGTACCAGTGGAAATTGCTTTGAATGGCAGGGATGTCGGACCAATTTCTCAAGAGGGATTTTTTGCATAGTGAATTGGTAGGGCTAGCCAGGCTAGCAAAAACATGTGAATCAGTAACTGAAAATCTAAGTAAGTATAGTCTAAAAACCAGAATCAGTTTATTGTGATACATTAATAATGGCCAGGACATATTGTTACAATGTTTCTTGAATGAAATAATAAGTGATGCTGTTATAGAATAAAAGCTATGGTTAAATGACTCAAGGCTAAAATTCATACATTTAAAATCACTACACCACATTATCTATGGTTTTCCAAGTATGGATTATTTTTATTTATGTAATGTTAAACATTTTGTACTTGTTCCACATTTTTCTGTGAGAATGGCATTTGCTTTAAAATCAATGTGAAGACTTTCTCCTAAAAATGAAGATGGATGGAGGACTTCTTTCATGTGTGATTAGTTTGAGAATATCACCATCATTCATAGGCACAGTTGCAGAGATATTCAAATGTTAGATTGTATGGTTGTATCAAATCTATTTCCTTCATGTATTAATTTCTTTTTACACAACATTGTATCTCACCATGGATTTTTTTTCCTGTTCTATGTGTCATTTCAACATTATTTAGAGAAATAATAAGATATAGTCAACAACTCAGTTGCCTCAGTTCCATTTCATTGTCAAGACTGAGACATAACGTTTCATTAATAAACCGACTTGAATAATAAACCACATATCCTGCTGAACAACTTGTAAAAGGATTTACTGATATTCAGTCAGAGAAAATGAACATTATGAAAGCTTTTCTTGACAGAGCTCTCCACTGCCCTGCCGATCTCTGAGGTCTCACTACAGAGGACGATATGAAAAGCTTAATACATTAATGTGAGCCTGCCTATCTGGCAACAGTTTCTCACATAATGAGTTCCTGGTTGAAAAAAAAACAGGTTCATATGTTATTTTCTTTGCATCAGTTTTTCTTGGCATTAAACTAATTATGCAACACTTGTTTTGAGGTTACACTGTCACATGCTGACATCTTACACCTTCACTTCATTCCTCTTAGGTTAAATAAAGGCCAACTTTTCAGTTGAAAATAATAAGTATGAAAACATACTATATGCATGTATCACAGACATTAGGTTCTTGCTCAACATACAGATTAAAATGAAAAAGTATCAACTTCAAAGGTTCAAAAAGAAGGTTATATGGCAAAACTAACTAATTTGCATGACAAATATGGATATGATCTCACAATAACGATCAAAAAAATGGCGTCATTTATGTATATATTTTTAAATGTAGGTATTATTTTTTGCTCCTGGATTAGGGCTGGGTCATGTGCAACAAATGTGGATTGCTGAATTGCTGCTGTTTGTCTGTGTTTTGGTTTTCTCACCTTCTGCTTTCCTCTTGCAGCACTGCTTGAACATTCATTTTAATGAGCCTTTATTTGTTTTTAAGATTTATAAATATACACATCCTCAAAGGGTTGAATCAAAGGCAACCGGACCTCTTTATTCATTTCGCTCTTCATCCATGAACGCTAGTTCAAGAAAAAGAAGTCCACTTGGCTTTGACTGAAACCTTTAAGGGTTTACATGACCTGGATGAGAATCTTTACCAGCATAAATAGACACATTTTGTCATACTAGTTGATTTTATTTGGAAAGTCAAAAAATGGAAGTTGCTCAGCTGTAAGATGAGAACGGTGTTATTCAACTGCCAAAAATGATACATCGTCATCATTAGTGTCTATTTAATGCCCACACTCTCAACCAAAAGTAAAAAGATGGTTTACAATGTAGTGTAATGTATGTTTTTTTTTTTTTTTCTTTTTTTTAAATATGACTTCGAATGATACTTTTATGATGAATTGTCATTTTTGATGTGAGAGTGCAATTTCCTTTTACGATCATATCCGTCATGAATTGCACATCCACATTTTGGGGAGTTATGTTATATTTTGGGATTAAAATGGAAAGGTATTGAGGTATTGAGTTCACTGTAACTTTGATAATGTGTTGATATGGTGAAAAAGTGTTTGCCCTTTGGTCAGAGTTCGTTCCTTAGCTGTTAAGCCTGATTCATGCTTGTACGTTGAATCGTTCATGCTCATGCTTCTACGTCGATGCAAACCCCCTTCTGCAGAGCTATGCATCACATGACATGCACCTACAAACCTACAAACACTTTTTCTGACTACCTGTTGTGTCAATGCAGACCGCAAGAAACGTGATTCGCAGATTTGTTGTTCTTCTGTTTCTAATCCCCCCACAAAGTAGTTTTTGATTTGGGTAGCATAATAGTTGGCTGCAGTGTCTGTAAAAACAACTGACATTCAACATTTATCAGCTCCAACTTGTACAAATAATACTTGACTTTTCGTCCTGTTGTTTTGTCGGAGCTACATACAGGATGTACAGGTAAACAAAAGGAAACTTGGCAATGCGAGCTACAGTGCTGCCGACAGCACCATGTGTAGCCTATGTGCGTCGCTACACAGGATCATAGATCAGGCTTCAGCTCTTCAGATTGTGAAGCCTCCAGCAATTTGAACAATCAAAAAACATTTGAGCCAAATTGACTCATTTTCACAAAACCTGAGGATTCTCAGTTTTTATTGTTCATAAATAATCTCAGGCTTTGCTTATGCTGAATGCAATGCTACTCTAGGTGACTGAAAAATGCCTACAACAGTGGATGTTTACTGCATATCAAAGATTTACTGACCTTTTCTTTGAGTTCAATACATAGAGGTACTAAATACACAAACTTTCAGATCTACTAATCTTGCCTTATTGTTTATGGAACATGATTGCATGCTTTAATGAGTGCTTGTTTGAGGTTTAATGAAATCTAGAAATGTGCTTTTGAAAGAAAAAGATGTGCACTGAATAAAGCACTCACACATGAAAGCATAGCAACAGTCCTCAGTGTGCAGACTGGCAGTTTCAAGTGTGGATGCAACTCTACAAACATGCATGTATCCACACAACGCCTGTTTGAAAAGGGGCGATAGTAATTTCTCCATATTCCCTACAGCCTTTTGACAACCCTTTTTCAACGCCTTTCAGGGACTCCCTCTGGTACCAAGAGATTTCAGTCACCACCATAGGGAATGGAACGCTTCCCCAATAGCAAATTATTAGACCAAAACCTCCATGATGTTTGTGTGAAGTGGCTGAATGGAGCGGAACTGACTGTTTCTGATCAAAGAGGATCTGAAACCAGCTCCTAATGCTGCTCCCATGTCTCAGTCCTATCTCTGAGTAACTTGTTTGTTTTTCTTTGTGTGTGTTTTTGAGAGCTGATTCTGATGATTAATCCAAAGTGGCATGAGAGCACGAAGCTCATGGCACACTGGTATATGAATAATTCATACTATTACCAACCTCCTAATTTCAAGCTTGTCTTCATACAATATGAGAAGAAAATTTAGCTCTGCCTCTCAAAAGGTTTACCAAATACCAATATGAGCAAGTTAGAGGTGAAAACAAATGGAGGCTTAAGTGCCACATTCATTTAGGAAACTGTCTTAAAATGTTAAGAAATAAAAAAACAAGGTTATTTAATCTAAATAGGCCACATTCAAAGTGTCATCAGAGAGAATTTATCACAGTAAAAATTAAGATTAATTTGCATCATGAACCTCAAAATGTGTCATGTATTTAACTCCATTTAACACTTCCAAAATGGGTAGATAATGTGGAGAATAATCTTGGGTTGAAAATGTCCTGCCTTTCACCATCAAGCAACAGTGTTGTTCGTGTTTCATCGTACAAGAAGTGTTTCCTACTTCTTTCTCTGAATCTATGTCAAATCAGTGGGGCAAACCAAAAAAGACCTTGAGACAATTACAGACTACAATAATTAGACCACGTGTTATCATTTGGAGGATCTTCCACCACCCCTGCATCTCACCTCTGCAGCATTTAAGCTCTGACCTTGAACTGAAAAATGTCTGCAAGGAGAAAGTTTTAGATAAATTGGGTTCTGAATCAATACGTTTAAACTTCTAACCTCTATACCTAATTATCCATTTTTTCCTTAAGCTTTCTCTAGTAGCCTCTCTCTGTTATGTGAAACCTTCCTCTAACTCACGAACAACAGTGGCAAACCTCACGAGTCAAAGGGCCCCAGAGTTTGTTAAAAAACATATATTATATCACCTCCTTCTTTATGTTGTTTACTGACAGATTGCTTATGTACAATCTGCAGGTTAACAAAAGTGAAATAATAAAAGTAATAATGAACCCTTTACATTATGAATGTCACTATCTGTCATGAACCCATATCACTTTTCCCTGAAAGAACAAAGACTGATTGCTGAAATCCACTTAAACTTTAGCTAAATTGTTTAGATGGTGAAAAATACAAATAATACACAAACCTACCAACGCTCCCCCCCCTGCTTCATGCTGTGACTGTTTTCTTTCTTTGTTTATGATCTCAGCAGCTTTACAAGGCGCACATCTCAAATTTGCAGCTCTGGCACCAGAAGCAGCTCATGTTGTTTGGTCACATCACTTGTTGTCATGACCCTTTTTTCACTTTCTCTGCTGATATTTTTACTCATACCTCAACTGTCAGTCATTGTGCTCTGCTCAATAACCCCAGTAAGGTGTACAGTATGTTGAAAAAAATAAAATAAAATAAAACATTGGCTTTAGAACAGTGTTCAGAGATTGAACTTTAATTTTCTGAGACTACTTAAGTTAAATTATCTCACTAAAGTCTCATATCCCTTAACCCCCTTGAGTCCAGTCTATTATCCCACTAGTCTTAACCTTTAAATAATTAAATCGAAACTTCTTTGAACATGTCCTTCAAATACGCTCTCCACTCATATCTACACCCACCCACTGCTGGGACTACATTAATTTGGCCTCATTTATTGTCATATATCGTTTCATATCCTTTTAAAGTGAAGCATGGTTCACATCAGTCGGTGCTTCTTATGAACAACACTTAGATTATGACTTAAATCAAAGTAGCTGCTAAACACACCTCCAAACTCAACGTTTGTGTAAGTAATTATGCCATACCAAACCGACTTTAGTTATAAAGCACTGTAAAAGCAACCACAAGGAAGCAAAGTGCTGTACAGAAGAGTAAAGACTAAAACCATTAGATACACAACTTACATACATATTTTTATAGATGAAATTAATATTTTCCTTCTTATTCAACAACATATTGTGTATAATGTTTTATTTGTTGACTCTGATAGTCATTACATAATTGTCTGTGTGTATTTCATAAAGAAAGCTGGCTCTTTTGTTTGGCTGGTTCTGTTCTGGAGCTTCTGGAGCTGATTGTGCGAAGGAGATTCTTCATAAAGATCATGGACAACCTTGAGCATCGTCTTCACAACACGGTGATTTAGCTACTGTGTCTTCAGTCAGAGGGTTGTTCAGATCCGCTGCAACACAGACTACTACAGGAGATCCTTCCTGCCCACAGCAATAAGCTTGTACAATGAATCTCTGAAGATACTTAAATCATGACCATACAGCAACAATTACAATCCTGTTGGGAATTCATAAAGTACTTTAGATTTTTTCTTTTCAATTTAAAGCAAATGAATGTCATTGTCCCTAAAGTAGAAAATCTGGAATCTTGAAATAAACTCAACATGCAGACTAAATTACTCAGGCATAGAGTCATCCCTGCTGTCTACATTTCCAATTAATACAACTAAGTAAACGTTTGAGTTATTTTAAAAACTGATTTTTAAACACTTGAAGGGGTTCATTTTTTTCTTCATATCTTATATCAGTCGTGCAGCCAAAAAAGATATTTCATCAAAGTCAACATGCTCTCCTCCTCAATGTGAGTGCTTGAAGTCTGCTTTATTTCTCATTTGAATAATTTATATGCTGCTATTTGCAGCATTCTAAATATCGCCATTGTAACTGAGACGATCCTTTCAGAGTGTTACTCATCCTGTCACAGAGAAACCTATTTCTAAATATTATTATTTTTTCTCAGGAATTCATGCAACAACTGTGATCTGACAGGAGATTACCATCTGGGCATGTGGGGTTAATAAGAGCGTCTGAACCCACTGCTTGTTAACATTCTCGGGAGTGGTATAAACCACAACTTAAACAGGATTTTAAAATGCTAATTGCAAGAGTCTATCTAGAAATGTGCTGATGTGTTGCTTGACAGTGTACTTGTGTAAATAGCACCTAAGGCAAGACAGCTTGGACATTTTTCATCAGCACATGTGGTAGAAAGATATCAAAGGCTGAATTTAATAATTTAATTTCCAGTGCTCAAGTTGCCACCCCTTGGTGTAATAAATCAATAGCATCTCCATGAATACTAATTGTGGTTGATGAGAGAGTTGGTGTGGCCAGTATCTGGGAATTTGATCAGGTCTGCTGAACCAGCTGGCTCCAGCTTTTCCTCTCATGCCCCACAGAGGTCAGCTGCCATCTCATTGAAGTGAAGGTGAAAAATCAATTGAACACGTCTGGGAGTAAATTGACTTGTTTGAAACTGTTTGGAGCTTTCTACCAAGATGTACTAATATACATATTGGACATTTTCTCGTGTCATCAAGGATGCTGGTAACATTCCCGTCTTTGCTGAACAGGCAGTTGCATGCAATATTATCCACACCGCCGCAAACTCTGAATCCCAGCAGTGATGGGGAACTGACTGAACTGTGGGTTAATTATGTCAACCTAATCGTAACTAACTACTACTGGATCATTAGAATCAAGTCACAGAAGCAACCGACAGGGGTGTGTGTGTGTGTGTGTGTGTGTGTGTGTGTGTGTGTGTGTGTGTGTGTGTGTGTGTGTGTGTGTGTGTGTGTGTGTGTGTGTGTGTGTGTGTGTGTGTGTGTTGGGGGGCTTTTGGGGAGTCCTCATACATCCGGACATAGTAAGTACACTTGCCTAATGCTGGAGATATACACTGCTTTTAAATTATTTTTAAGTGCTTCACACTTTCATTATTCATATTTGTGAACTGTGAACTTGTCAGGTGAACAAGGCTGTTTGGTTGTAGTGATTTGCATCAGTGCTCCAGTTGTCACAACATTAAATCCCAGCACTCCCTTGTGTTGTACTTACATTATTTTCCCTTTCAGTTTTGGGTAACCTTTACAAACTCATACTCTCTCACTGGAGATGGGTATGTATATTATGGTTCCCCTGAAGTTTACAGAATTGGAAAATCCCCCTTCCGTTTCCGTGGGTTTGTATATGATAGCCACGCTTTGCATGAATCCTTTGGTGTTTCTTGATTGATGCACTCTTAAAATGAATAAGCAATGTAAATATATGCTTATTTTTCTTTTCTTTGGGCCTCCTATTCTGTGATGTCAAAAAGCATCAAGGATTTTAAACATTCTAATTTGTTATTTTAGTAAAGTATGCTAGTTTGCTTCACTTCAATTTTAAACTTTCAGTTAATTTGAGGTTGCATTAAAGTTTTCCCCCTCATTCCCCCTCATGGGTTTATATTACGTCACTCCACAAGGTTCCTACATATTGTAAAAACTACTCTATCTATCTATCTATCTATCTATCTATCTATCTATCTATCTATCTATCTATCTATCTATCTATCTATCTATCTATCTATCTATCTATGAAGTGAAGCAAACTAGCGTACTTTACTAAAGTAACAGACTACGAGGCCAAAGAAAAGAAAAATAAGCATATATTTACAGTGCTTATTCATTAGATAGATAGATAGATAGGTAGATAGATAGATAGATAGATAGATAGATAGATAGATAGATACTTTATTAATCCTGAGGGAAATTCAAACTAGTGATGAGTAAAAGCAGAGGACTAATTTCGTGTATTTCGTGAGATACAGTATATACTGACAAATAAAGATGATTATTATTTATTTATTTATCACAAGTTTAAGGCCTCATTTGCTTCCCTCTTGAACATATTTTCCACAGAGTTGAGGAAAAAAACACCAAAAGAAGCAGATAATGGACTGCTGCTCTGACACTAGTAGAAAAAGAAAAAAAGGGGCAGCAGCCAGAAAAAAGGGAAATAAAAAAAGTAACTTGATTAGGGGAAAAGGGAGTTGGTAAGACGGAAGAAAGTCTAAGCTCTTTAACTGGCGCTCCTTTGCATATAAATGAGAGATTAGACGGAAACTATATCTTACTGCTTCTTAGAATACATATGCCTAATTACAATATATTCATAAAGTCAGAGTGTAATTTCCACAAAGGAGATTACAAACGAAGCACAAGGTCAGGAAAAACCCTTGCTTTTCACCCACAATTGGGATGATGATGCTGATGCTGCACAGAAAATGAGTCATGTTCATTGGTTCCCTTCAGAGATTATATTTTGAAGCATGAAGATGGGATAAATGGAAGATGAGCGAGTACTAATGAGTTACATGTCAATAATGTTAATGGAAACGGGAAAGAATGGACAAAGTTTACTTCAATTTTGGAACTCATTTGGATATTGAGTTGCAACTGATGGCCAATCTTAAAGTGTCTGACCGATGAGGATTCATTCGAGACACAAAAATCTACATAAATTAGAAGTGCATTTTAATTCTCTTGACTTCTAATCATACTGTAGGTATTTTTTTAATGAATTGCTCATTGTCATTGTTATAAATAGCATTATTTATGAATGTGTTCCTTTTTTGTTGTTGAGCAGAGCTCACCCATGCTCAGATGTTCCAGTAGTCATCTGATATTCCATTTATTTGTTTGGCCTTTGCCGGCAGGCAAACAGACAACCCTCTTATTCACTGGCGGCCATGAGCGCCACCTGCAATAATGCTTCAGTTCACTCTGCCTGTTAAAAGGAAGACAACATACCAACGGCTTCGGCTGAGTGAGAACACGTTTAACTGAGTGATGACAAGAAAAGGGCACACTGCCAAATGTGCAGTTGCAACCTAAACTACCACAGGGCACCTGAAAGGAGTAAGTACTACTTACTACATCATCATTTCAATACAACCAACTACTTAGTAAGTGCTTGTAACAAATAAACACACAGCTTTAATGGTGCTGCTTTTGCTTTGTAAACAGTTGCAGCAAACGCTCAATAATGCTCCACACGACATGACATTGCCCGTGACTTAGTTTATTATTGAAACTGTCTGGGATAACAGCTACTCTGAAGGTGATTTTGATACTTCAGGGTTATAGTCCTAGTTCGAGAGGACAGGAGGTGCTGTGTTCTTCACTTCGCTGAATTAAGGATAAGTGCAAAGATGTTCTTTCCTTACTGCCATATTAAAAATATAATGTATTATATCACAGCTGATAGTATTACATATCATTTTATTCTAGAATATTAACCCCCCCACCTCTACCCACAACCCCCTATCTATCATCTATTGAACCTCTAGAGATCATAACATGTAATTTAGGCCAGGCCTACAGTAATCTTTTTGACACTGTCCTTGAAAACTGTGAAAAAAAAAAAAAAAATCAAAAAATCACATGGTCAGATGACTTTTGCTTTTCGCTTAAATAAAAAGGATGGAAACAGAGAATTTTCTGGAGATTTAGGATGTTAAACACTGAATTTAGCCTGTAAATCTGTGGGTCGTGAAGCACCTTTCAGTTTAGGAAGACTTTAAGCAATCAAACAAAATTTAACCACTCAATGACCACACATAAAATTCACTTTCAGTTATGCCCTCTCCGTTTTTTTATTTAAGTTTTATGGGTAAAGTAAGACTCTCTTTAAGGCTCCAGCCTCAAGTTAATGACATTGGGATTATTGTTATCTAACTGAACTGCAGTTGTAGTAAACATCACATTCTAAGGGTGCATGAATAATAATTGTATTTGTATAACACATTCATTACATAAACGCTGGTGCTTTCCACTGAATTAACACAATTTGAGTTAAGGTTTGGATGCAGACCAAGCGGTGACGGATCGCAGGTTAGCAGTAACGATGGTGCAGCTCCCACAGCAGACTTGGTTGTGGTTCTGGGTTCAACTGAAAGATCTTCACATGATGACCAGAGAAGCAAGACTGGATTGTTATAAGGCAAAACTGTAGCTCCCACAATGTATGTGTTCCCTTAACATATTAAAATGAGATCAAATGATCACAGCTTTTACCGGATTGTCTAAGAGAAGAGGCAGTGGCTTCATGTCTGTGAGAAGTGACTTGTTGAAATGAGAAACAATGAATGAAAATAAACTCATGCTGTTTTTTTTTTTTTTTTTTTTTTTTTATTAACAAACAGTGCAAACGATGACAAAAGACAGCATCAGTATGTGTGTGTGTGCGTGCGTGCCGTGTTTGAGTGTAAATAAGGTGATGAAAATAGGTACATAAATTGAGAATATTGATTCGAAAGTGAACAAATAAACAATTTTCATATAGAGTGGTGTAGCATGATATCATATAAATATAGCAATATCCCAATATAACATAATTTGTATAAAATATTATAACATATAACCAAATTATATCACCATACTATTATATATTGCAATATAATACTATAGTTTAACATGCCAAGAGATTTCATAACTTTAATATAATAATATGAAACAATATATCATGATAATGCCAGTAATAATTATTAGAGTTAGAATTGGTCATTTATGTTTTGCAATGAGGGGTGAGGTCAGACCGGGGTGTCAGGGAAGCGAGCAGCAGGCCCCCACCAGACTTCAGTTGCCCGACCGGGAGCCCCAGCAGGAGGCCAGTAGGACGGCAGTGAAAGGAAACCCCCCCCTACTATATAAGTACATATATATTTATTTTTTATTTATTTATTTATTTTTTTCCCCCCTTTTCTTTTTCTTTTTTTTTTATTTTCCCCTATTCCCTTTCCCCCACTACCCCTCCTGATTAATTTTGTTAGTTCTGTTAGATGTCATTTAGAGTCAGGAGGGATCCCAACTCATGCTGTTTTAATGTCAAACTTTTAATAAGGGATACAATCACATCGGGGTTAAAAATAATCTCAAATAATGAAACATGAATCAGTACATTATAAAAGAGACTAATTCATTGAGTGTTTTAAGGAACATTTTCTAATTCATAACCTTGCATTGGTATAAAGTGGAGATAATAGTATGGCATATAAGTTTTAACTAAATGCCAACATGCTTTCATTTTACTGTGATCAATCACATGGTTCGCTGTCATCCACATGCACACCTTGCATCTAAATTTATCAATCTTCTCTAAATGAAATGTCACCAAGGAAGTCACTGAAAATTTCCTTGTCCAATTATTAGCAAATTAATACCTAAAAGCTCTTATTACATGTAATTCTCACCCATGGTCTTTTTATTAGATTTTTAATGGAAATCGCTTATCTCTGTCCCGTCATTCAGGTGTTGAAAAGTCCTAACATTAAATGGAATAATCCCCAAAGCCAGAGAAATTACACCTAATTCCATTTGAATTCAGTCAAAGTTGACATGTGGAGGTATTTCAAATGTAGGTGGGGAGGGTGAGAGAGAAAACTTCAGTGCTGCAGTTTCAAAAGTGTTAGCTTGCTCTATTTATTTATGTAAATGTGTGGGATTTCTTTAGTCAAGCTAATTCATTTACAATAAGGAAAGTTTACTTTCTAATTTATTTTCACTACCAGAGCCCAGATAAAAAAGGTAGATCAGATGGTGTATAATGCATATATTTAAGATTGAACATTTCAGTCTGCATTTTGGAGAGATTGTCAATGTCATAGGTTCCTCATCCTTAAAAAAGAGTTAGTACCTAAACCCAACATATTTTTTTTATCTTTTGATAATATAGTCAATGAAACAAAAGGTCAAGTCCGAAGGAAAATGAAACAGCAATTAAAAAGGGGAAAAAAAGTTATTTACCCAAAAGTATCTCGGCAGTCAAGTCTCATGGATAAAAATCATGTTGCTTTCCAAGCTGCGTGTAAACCTTGAACTTTTTCTTTGCGAGATACAGAGCCGTGTCTGCTCTCACTGCAGAGCTGCTCGAGGGTCTGGTGATCAGGGCCACTCAATATTGGTACAGGGATTCTCTGGATTCTCTGAGTCCCAAATGCTCTGTCGAGCGCATGATGAAATGCTCAAATTCTTTGCACGGTTACATTGACAAACATTATTCCTAAATATTTGCACAACTTGCACATACCACCTTCCACGGAGTAGTGACACCCATCTTCATCATTACTTGTGTAGTACTCAGCCTCTGTAGGTTGCTCTTTTTTATACAATTTTGCTGCTGACCTCTTAAAAAAGTATCTAATTAGTACTGACATATTCCACCATCACGTCAGCCCATGCAGACCGTCTTGTGCTGATCTTCAGCCGGCACTCAACAGGGTGGTGTCAGCTATGACAGCAAGCAAGAAAAAGAAAAAGAAAAGAAAAAAAAATAAAACCCTGGGTGACCAGGCAAGGCCCAGCTGCAGCTCTGATGATGGAGGGGACTTTCCTTATGAGTTGCAGGAGATGAGGCTTGGAGAACCAACCTTAAGGGCAGTTTGTGGGCTGCCCACAATGTGCAAAAGAACAGCAAGACACTTTTATCACAGTTTCATCATTCTTATAGTTTCTGTGATGAATCATTCCGTAAAGCAAGACATATAGACATAAAGTATTCATAATGAATCCCTGGAGTCTGGATGTGCTGGTTGCTTGCCTGCCAAAGACACACTTGTATGTCACAGCTTGCATGAATCAAAGGACAAAATCATTTGTTTTTCTAAAGCATTTACAATGAGAGGTACAATACCTCTGACAAGCACTGCAGGGGGTGTTCAGCTCAGTGGTGTGTTGCTACCCGGTCCAAACAGATGCAGTGGTTATACTTTATTAACTGGTTTATTCTTTACTACTCAATAGGTTTCCATGAGTGAAATGATGTATGGATTTTATTCCCAACTTCCTGTAAAAGTATTATGATTCTTTTCTTAATTTTTACTAAAATAAAGTGAGTCTTTTCATGGTATGTTGTGTTGTAGATGATGAGACCTGCAAAGTCTTAGCAATTTCCCAATTTCACAATTTCAAAACCTCTGCCCATCATTACATCTGAGAGACTCTCTAAGATGTGCTTTTTACATCCAATAATGTCACTGACTTGTTGTCAGTTAGCCGCATGATGTTCCACCAGGTGTTTTTTTTTAGTACCACTTACTTTTCACCTTTTGTTGAAATTGTTAAATTTCTTACCATTCAATGTATTTTCTTTCTTATGCTATGAATGAAGGATGAGTTTAGATTTTCAAGTCATTGCATTCCGTTATTTACGTTTTACAGTGTTCTTATATATATATATATATATATATATATATATATATATATATATATATATATATATATACATACATACATACACACACACACACACACACACACACAGCTCATGGTTCTGGAAAAATGTAATCATGCTATCAGTTAGCTGTTCACCACATTGAAGTAGCCTACAGAGAGTGAGGTGCAGCCATTACAAGGTACCACAGAAAAGGCAATAACAGGTATGAAACAAATTGGTCCACAAGGTATTTCACAAAGTGTGCTAAAAGACAGCTGGTCTTGACAAGAATCCCGTTTAGATTGCTGTCGTGGACAGAGATGAGTCCTGCTGGCACCTGTGTTTCTCTTGTGTGTACAGATTTTCCACTGACTACAGAGGTTAATCAACAACCCCTCTGCGCTCTCCGTCTTTCATCTCAGCCCTCTGTTGGGCTCATCTGGAGGGAATATTGGCAGAGTGTTTGTTCCTTGATTGGCCTGCAGGAGCAATCCATACAGATGTGTCTGTTGTGCCCATGTGGATCAAATTTCTGGAAGGGCCAAGACAGGCTGTAGCCATCAGATCTCTCTCTAAATGGCCTTCAGGTTCAGGAAATGGCTCTGTCACAGGTACAGTGCTCGTTGATCCTCACTAAAGTGTTAACTCTTGATGAGACAGTCAGGACTTTCTGTCGATGCTTATATGAGCTGCCTGCTTCCAATAGCTGTATGAATCAATGCCATGATATCAATAGTAATGCCTAAAAGAAAGGAGTAAACTGTTTTCCAATGTCGGAATTTTCGTATTAATGTTGATGTTTTAGCTGTGTTTTTTATATTTTCATATAGAAAGTGCTAAATAATCTCATATTCACCGTCTCAAAAGAAAAGTGTGGTTTAAGGGTGATTATTGATAAAGCTTTAGGAGCCTTGCCTTAATAATTCTCCTGTAAGCCGAGGCTGTTGGGGGATCTCTCAGGAATCACTGTCCTGAGCGTATCCGCTCTACTCACCTAACTCTCAGCTTCAAAACCTTTGTAAGCCATTACATGTCATTATTATTATTAGTAGTAGTAGTAGTAGCATTAGTATTAGTATTATTATGTGACTCTTTCTCTGTCCTACAGTTATTTTTATCTCGTTCATATGTTTCTGCAGGTATCTTTAGGGTAGCATGACTCTGATCCACAGTTTTCACCTTGCATCTGTTGTTTGTTGTTCATTTCTCTTGTGCTATTGATGACTGTGCCTGATTTCTCTCAGATAAAAGCTTATTTTTTAGGAAATAAATATTCCTACTGTTACCAAGTGCTTGCTAAAAGGGAATTGATAAGATGGAACAAGATAATTCCATACAGATGATAAAACACACACACAAATCATTAGCAAGAAATGTTGACTCATGATTTCTTACCCTTTTAATTTACATGATTAATCAAAAATATTAGTACTCGTAGTACATAACTCACCACTGACCTTTTTTTTGTCAATGTATGTAACTTTAAAGTCAATGGACTCTTTCAATGACAGTCAGTTTAAAGAAGCCAATATCACAGTGGCAGTATTTAGCTTTGGAAGTGCTTAGGAAACTCTGGAAAAGAGCCAGAAAGACTTGGCTAATGGAGGAAAACAAAGTGCAGCATCTCCAAGCAAGCACAGGTCTCAGAGCAGCATGGCTCTCAAGGACAGTAAAATATGTCAGTAAGGTGTACAATTTCAACAGTCTCAGGTTAATTATATAAAAAAATATATTGCCAGAAAAAAATAATCATCATCCCCTTCATACTATGTACAGTGGGGCAAAAAAGTATTTAGTCAGCCACCAATTGTGCAAGTCTATAAAGAAGTGTGTCATCTATAAAGAAGCCAGATTTCTGGCTTTCACAGACCTGTAACTTGTTCTTTAAGAGGCTCCTCTGTCCTCCACTTGTTACCTGTATTAATGGCACCTGTTTTAACTGGTTATCAGTATAAAAGACACCTGTCCACAACCTCAAACAGTCACACTCCAAACTCCACTATGACCACTATAATCTGCAAATACATTATTTAAAAATCCGACAATGTGATTTTCTGGATTTTTTTATTTTTTATTTTGTCTCTCATAGTTGAGATATGCCTGTGATGAAAATTACAGGCCTCTCTTATCTTGTGGGAGAACTTGCAAAACTGGTGTCTGACTAAATACTTTTTTGCCCCACTGTGTTTTAATATGTGGGGTAGAGAAAATCAGAGAGACTCCAACATTCTTGCAGGTAATAAAGCAGACAGCTTAATCTGGTCTATTTAACTTAGCAGCGTGTTTTCGAGATCACCTTGAATCAGCCTGCACACCAATGTATTGATGTTGAAAAGCATACATATTGTGGCAATATGTTTCGGTGTCTTGCTTCACCATTACACTAGACTCAAATCAGAGAGGCAAAGCAACACTTTTGATACATACTGTTGTTGTCAATGTGCCACACAATTTAAAGGAACATGTGAACTTTGTTTCAAACTAATGACGGCATTTACAAGAGAAGCTTGATCAAACAGGATAACAATAGTAAATGTAAGATAGTCTGTATTTACACTGTTTGATCTTTGTCTAATGCATATTTATAGAGGGTATTTAGCACTGCAGAAAACAAAATATCCATCATGACAATTTATCATACATAATACTAATGGCTTGATGTAATTTTGTTTACATTATCTGGTAAGAAGCTCTGCATTTCGCTTTTCCAGTACTTCAGACTGGTCTCAAGAAATGTAATAACTCAAATGATTCATATTTTGAGGTATAAGGTCAGACTAAAAGGGAGCTGGCCAAGATACAATTTCTCCATACAGATGCTTAATCTGTCAATGTTATTGCAGCGGTTATTGCATGACAGTTCATGTTCTCTCATCGTCCTCTCCATTGACCTTTATGTTTCATTTGGTCAACCGCCCCTTTCTGTGGGTACATAAATATAATAGATTGTTGTTATGTTTATTTACAGTGGCAGGAAAAAGTAATTGAACCTTTTGGAATGTATTGGTTTTCTGCATTGAAACATCATAAAATGTCACCAGAACGTCTTCTAAGTCAAAATGAAAGACAAAACAATTTGCTGAAGCTGACAACAAAGAAAGACATTTAATAGAATTTCTTGTGTGTCTAATGAATACATCCATTAAACTTTCACAGTGATGAAAAAGAGTAAGTGAACAGTTTGGAATTCATAGCTGGTCCAAAATCATGACTAACCAAGCACTTTTGGTAGCTCTGCTAATGTGGTGCTGGTGCTGTTCTGCTGATCCCACAGTATCTCCCTGAGTTTAAATTGTCGATCACTGACTCTGACTGGGCCACTCTTAATGACATATTTTCTTTTGTCTTCTTCATTTAAATCTGTGGTCTGTGGTCAATTTACATCAATGCTTCAGGTCATTGTCCGACCTCATCAACCAATTTCAAAAGGATAATGTAAGGGTGCCAATTCACCAGCCGAAGCGTGGTAAAATATTTTGGTAATCTTCAGAATTGGTGCAGGTACTGAGGAAGTGAACCAAGCCCAAATCATGCTCTTATAATCAAACTTTACCATTGAGATGATGTTTGGATGACAGTAGTCTGTCCCTTTTTTGTCTCAAACATGGCGCTGAGTATTTGTCCCTAACAATTCAACTGTTTGTTCATTAGTCCACAAAACAGTTTTCCCTGTGGTATCGCAAACTTGCAAACTCTTTGGCAAACTCTTTGGTAAACTGCAGGCATGCTAACAATGTGTTGTTTCCATAGTGTTGGAACTGATGTAGCGTTTGTTGTCAGTCTATAGGTTCACGTGCTTTGTTCTCCAGCACTGTGAATATATAGTAGGTGTGTTCACTAAAGATATAAGAAATGATATCTCCTTGTATGTTTTCAGGTTATGCACATTATGTTTCTCTGTTATAGTATCTTAGATGAAGATCAGGAAACATGGCAAATTAAGGCAGAAAACCAATAAATCCCAAGAGGTTCACATACTTCCCTTGCCACTGTATTTTGGACATTATTCATAGACCTTGGTTGAAAGAGTCCTTTTAAACTTTGTATTGCCATATTTAAGGAAGTCAAAATACACTGTTCCGCTCCTTGAACCGCCACCTTTTTGTGGTGGAAGGGTTTGTGTTGCCCAAATGATCCTAGGAGCTATGTTGTCTGGGGCATTACGCCCCTCGTAGGGTCTCCCATGGCAAGCAGGTCCTAGGTGACGGGCCAGACTAAGAGCGGTTCAAAAGCTAATTATGGCAAAGAAAAAAAACAAGGACCGTTATGTTGCCCGGATTGGCATCATCGGGGCCCCTCCCTGGAGCCAGGCCCCTGGTTTGGGGCTCGAAGGTAAGCGCCTGGTGGCCGGGTCTTTGCTCATGAGACCCGGTCGGGCTCAGCCCAAAACGGCGACGTGGGCCCGCCTTCCTGTAGGCCCACCACCCACAGGAAGGACCATGATAGGCTGGTGCATTGTGGATTGGGTAGCAGTCGAGGCGGGGTGCCTCGACGACCCAATCCCTGGACTAAAACCCTTGCAGTAGGGACATGGAATGTCACCTCGCTGGGGAGGAAGGAGCCGGAACTTGTCTGTGAGGTTGAGAGATCAGTGCACATGGCACCAGGACACCCTAGGCTGGAGGTCAATGATCGACTTTGTTGTCGTTTCATCTGACCTTCGCCCGCATGTCTTGGACACTCGGGTGAAGAGAGGGGTTGAGCTCTCAACTGATCACCTCCTGGTGGTGAGTTGGATGCGCTGGCGGAGGAGGAGGTTGGACAGACCGGGCAGACCCAAACGGATTGTGAGGGTCTGTTGGGAACGTCTGGCCGAGCCCTCTGTCAGGGACATCTTCAGCTCCCACCTCCGGGAGAGCTTCTCTCAGATCCCGGGGGAGGCGGGGGACATTGAGTCCGAGTGGACCATGTTCTCTGCCTCTATTGTCGACGCGACAGCTCGAAGTTGTGGACGCAAAGTCTCTGGTGCCTGTCGTGGCGACAACCGTAGAACCTGGTGATGGACACCGGAAGTAAGGGATGCCGTCAGACTGAAGGAGTCCTACCAGGCTATCTTGGCTTGTGAGACTCCTGACGCAGTAGATAGGTACTGGCAGGCCAAGCAAGCCGCAGCTCGGGCAGTCCTAGAGGCAAAAACTTGGGTCTGGGAGGAGTTTGGTGAGGCCATGGAAGAAGACTTTTGGGCGGCCCCAAGGAAATTCTGGCGAACCGATCGGTGCCTCAGAAAGGTGCTCTGCCAACATCCTTACGGTGCAGGTGGGGAGCTGTTGACCTCGACTGGACACATTGTCGGAAAGTGGAAGGAATACTTCGAGGATCTCCTCAATCCGATTGACATGCCTTCCATTGAGGAAGCAGAGAGTGTGGACTCTGGGATGTGCTCGTCCATCACCCAAGCCGAAGTCACTGAGGTAGTTTGTAAGCTCCTCAGTGGCAGGGTTGGATGAGATTCGACCTGAGTCTTGGTTGACACGCCTCTGCGACATTGCATGGAAGGTGACAGTGCCGCTGGAGTGGTAAACCGGGGTGGTGGTCCCTCTTTTTTTTTTCCGGGGGAGGATGAGAAGTGTGATCCCCCTTATAGTTTTCCAACTATAAGGGGGATCACACTTCTCATCCTCCCCCGGAAAGTCTATGACAGGGTACTGGAGAGGAGAATACGGCCGATAGTCGAACCTCGGATTCAAGAGGAACAATGCGGTTTCGTCCCGGTCGTGGAACACTGGACCAGCTCTACATCCTTCGCAGGGTGCTCGAGGGTTCATGGGAATTTGCCCAACCAGTCCACATGTGCTTTGTGGATCTGGTGAAGGCATTTGACCCTATCCCTCGTACCCTTCTGTGGGGGGCAAGGGGTCCGGGGCCCTTTGTCACCGGTTCTTTTAATAATTTTTATAGACAGGATTTCTAGGCGTAGCCAGGGGCCGAGGGGATCCGGTTTGGGAACCACAGGATTTCATCTCTGCTTTTTGCAGATGATGTTGTCCTGTTGGCTTCATCGGACCGAGACCTTCAGCATGTGCTGGGGCGGTTTGAGGCTGAGTGCAATGCGGCAGGGATGAGAATCAGCACCTCCAAAACCGAGGCCATGGTTCTCCATCGGGAAAGGGTGGCGTGCCTTCTCTGGGTGGGTGGAGAAGTCCTGCCTCAGGTGGAGGAGTTCAAGTATTTCGGGGTCTTGTTCACGAGTGAGGGAACGATGGAGCGTGAGATTGACAGACGGATCGGTGCAGCGTCCGCAGTTATGCAGTCGGTGTACCGATGTGGTCATGAACTTTTGGTAATGACCGAAAGGATAACATTGCAGATACAAGCGGCCGAGATGAGTTTCCTCCGCAGGGTGGCTGGACGCTCCCTTAGAGATAGGGTGAGAAGCTCAGTCACTCGGGAGGAGCTCAGAGTTGAGCCGCTGCTCCTTCACATTGAGAGGAGTCAGCTGAGGTGGCTTGGGCATCTGTATCGTATGCCTCCTAGACGTCTCCCTAGAGAGGTGTTCCAGGCATGTCTCACCGGGAGGGAACGTCTCGGACTCCCTTCGGAAGAGCTGGAGGAAGTGTCTGGGGTGAGGGAAGTCTGGGCATCTCTGTTAAGGCTGCTGCCCCCGCGACCCGGTTCCGGATAAGTGGTGGAAGGTGGATGGAAAATACACTGTTGCTCATGAAGTTGGGATATAACTTGTTTTCCCTCTCTACTCATGAAATGATTATAAATGAAATGAGGAATATAAAGAGGACTGTTTCTGAAAACAGAATAATTCCAACTTTATAAGTATGTACAGTATATAATAACTATTTTATCTGAAATTGTAGGTGCATGGCTAATAAGTTGTATGGTTTATTATCATTTTAAACAGACATCAGCAATATAGGGTTAAAAAAGAAACGATTTAGGCTTTCATTATAAAGTTATAATATTACTATGCAAATATGAACATATTCACATTAGCATATGCAGAGATCAGAGTTATATTATGTTTTAGGATGGAACGTACTTATAATAGGTACTTGTAGTGATAAAATCACAAGAACTTATTTGTACACTACACCACCGACTCGCATTTCACCTGCACAGGGGCCACCTGATTGATCCTTGATCCTGCCAGTAGGACGCTTATCTCAAAGATTAAGCCATGCAAGTCTAATTGGACACAGCTGGTGCAGTGAAACTGTGAACGGCTCATTAAGCCTGCTATAGTTCCTGGTTACTTATGGTTCTTCTACGGGTTGTGCCATTTGTCCTCTGTTGGGAAGGTTAGTGGATCACTCCTTGGAACACTGAGTCCCACATTGTCCCCAATGTCCACATTGGTGCATAAGTGTAAATATCAAAGGGCTGCTGTATTTAGAGAGAATATACACTCACCGGCCACTTTATTAGATACACCTGTCCAACTGCTCGTTAGTCAACTAATCAACCAATCACATGGCAGCGACTCAATGCATTTAGCCATGTAGACATGGCCAAGATAATTTGCTGGAGTTCAAACCGACGGGCTGGTCTGAATATTTCAGAAACTACTGATCTACTGGGATTTTAATCCACAACCATCTCTAGGGTTTAAAGAAAATGGTCAGAAAAAGCGAAAATATCCAGTGAGCAGCAGTTCTGTGGGCCAAAATGCCTTGTTGATGCCAGAGGTCAAAGGAGAACGGCCAGACTGGTTCAAGCTGATAGAAATGCAACAGCAACCCAAGTAACCACTCGTTAGCTACAATTCACACAGCCTCACCAAAATTGGACAACAGAAGATTGGAAAAACGTTACCTGGTCTGATGAGTCTCGATTTCTGCTGCGACATTCGGATAGTCGGGTCAGAATTTGGCGTCAACAACATGAAAACTTGGATCCATCCTGCCTTGTATCAACGGTTCAGGCTGGTGGTGGTGTAATGGTGTGGGGGATATTTTCCTGGCACACTTTGGGCCCATTAGTACCAACTGAGTATCATGTCAACACCACAGCCTACCGGAGTATTGTTGCTGACCATGTCCATCCCTTTATCACCACAGTGTACCATCTTCTGATGGCTACTTCCAGCAGGATAACGCGCCATTTCATAAAGCTCGAATCACCTCAGACTGGTTTCTTGAACATGATAGTGAGTTCACTACTCAAAAGCCCTACACAGTCACCAGATCTGAATCCAATAGAGCATCTTTGGGATGTGGTGGAACGGGTGATTCGCATCATGGATGTGCAGCCGACAAATCTGCAGCAACTGCGCATTGCTATCATGTCAATATGGACCAAACTGTCTGAGGAATGTTTCCAGTATCTTGTTGAATCTATGCCACGAAGGATTAAGGCAGTTCTGAAGGCAAAAGGGGGTCTAGCCGGGTACTAGCACTAGCACTACACTAGCACTGATAAAGTGGCCTGTGAGTGTATGATAGAAGCCCTGTAGTGTGAGTGTGTTTGTGTAAATGAGAGCACAATGTAACGCGCTTCATAGAAGCTGGTTAGGGTTAAAGACGGCACTCTTTAAATGCAAGTACGAGGCCATTTGATAAATATATTGACAGCTTAAATATTTGCATATTGCAACTTTAATACATATATAAATAATGTAAATGTTTTAAAAGAACAGTTTTTTTTGTTTTTATTAATAATCTTTTCTTAAATATTTAAAAATTGCTTTGAATAATTTTGAACTGTAAAACTCTTTCCTTATGTCAAGCGCAGTTCATTTCTGTGAGTGAAGGGTTGAAGTATCTATTGAAGGAAGACTGCTTTGGTTAAACAGCTTCAGGGTTGTTCATCCCTTGCCTCCATTTGACTAGGATCTACATAGAAACTTCCTTTCACAGCTGCACTCTAACTGGTTTTAGATCTTGGCCTCCAACAGTTCTCCTCTGCCGGTGAGCAAAGCAGGAATTCCCTCTGGCTCACAACATAGTTGCTCACAAAGCTGTAGGTTTTGTTGGACTGCTAAGGATCCAAATTGAATTTTCTCACCTCTATTAGACAAAATAAAGCCATCTGAAGTGTTGGAGCAGAGTAATATTAATTTGTGTTTTTATTATCTTCAATGCAGCTGAACGTTCACTCTATTCCACGTTGTGGGCAGAAGCTTCCCAGGCTGAAAATATACTCAAAGCTATAGAAAGGGCAGATACGATTGGGAACCTTTCTTTTCTTGGTTGTGGCCTGACACTAATTTACTTCCGCTCACAATTCCAAGGCAATTAGCTTTGAAGCTTTTCAAAAACTATTCTTGCTAGTTGATAGCTAGCCTGGCAAGTCACAGTATAAGCTGATCCACTGGGCAACAGCTGATAAATAAATCAAATGAGGTTCCAGTGAAAAGGAGAAACCTAAAAGAATATAGAAAATATAATTAATTCACCAGTTGCTCTGAGGGCCTGGCCCTCTGGCGTGACTGGAGACTTGGTAGCATGAAAATGTGTGTCCGACTGTGAACTGATGATCTCATCATTGTAGATTTATCCAAAAGTTGTGGAAAATTAATCACATACCTATGAAACTGTGATTCTGGAGAGTTTCTTTCCATCAATCAAACTGTTAGAGTCAGCAGCTTTTGATTCATTGAATGACCTTTGGCTGGTTTTTGGGGATCAAAACACTAGATGAAGCACGTTCACAGGGTTTAAAGTATTAAATCCTTGAAAAGTAATAGCTGAGGAAACTTCTTCAGCTGATCACAACATAACCATAGATATGTGGTTAAAATCCTTCTTTACTTTTCACTCTAAAGGAGGCATTCACTGCTCCACTTCTATATATAGTACTTATCCCCGGGTTTCTAATCTATTATACTGATAAAAAGACAGATAGGATTTTAGCTGTTTAATTAATCCGGTAAGTATCTAATAATATTATCTTAATTTAGGCCAATCCTACTTTTAAAAGACACAGAACATTAGTCCATACCATAGTGATAAATTGACTGCATTTTTATTTTCTCTGGTGTTATAACAAGTACTGTGAGAGGTGACCAGTCACTCACGGCACTTTATTAAAGGTTCACTCATTCACGCAGAGCGTTCTATTACATACATGTGGGTGGTTCTGTTTCTTGCAAGTGGCTCCAGTGGTGTTGAGATAGCCAGCAGACTCTCTGAATGACGAGAACAAAATTATTTTTGTCATTGCTAATGTATCAAACCATTTTAAATTTATGTTAAATCCCAAAGGTTTTTTAATGTCTTTTTTTTAATATTAAAGACAAAGTAAGCAGAGATATTACTAAACTATAGACTAAAGAATTCAAATAAAATGGTTAACTTACATTTTCAGGCCAACAACTGAACTTAAAAATTTAGAGTCCCACCTGCCTCCAAGTGCATTTGAAATATTATGTGCGCAAAAGAAAACATAACTTCTTTGTATGGTTCTATTCTCTTCATTTCCATGGCAACCCTCTCACAGAAATGTAACCTTCCTAGAATTGCCTCCCTCCAGATTTGTTTTTGCAGTGAAGGGTTTATCTCTCCCACAGTGAGCCTGCGAGTAATGCTTTTAAGTGGTTTTGTTTTCTGTAAGGACAGACGATGCAAAACAGAATACAACTGCGACCTTAATCTGTTTCTGCATGGTACATAAAATTAATATTAAGTTAAGTACAGTAAAGTCAGATAACTGGAATGAGCTGGCTATTTTATATAAAAGAAAATGACTCAAATTAGCCAAATCTTCTCTCTCCCTTTTATTTATATACACACACATTATATATATATATATATATATATATATATATATATATATATATATATATATATATATATATATATATATATATATATATATATATATATATGTGTGTGTGTGTGTGTGTGTGTAGAGTGTGTGAGAGAGAAAAAACTGTTCTCAAATTAAATAAATGGCTGCTTTTGTGATGTAGTGTTAAGAGATTAATGTTTATAAAAGTGGACATGTTCACAAACAAAGACAGCTCTCCTGATGTAAACATTCTGTACACAAAATGAGCATACACATAATTAAAACATTTATTGCAGTAGCGGAATACCTGTAGAGTAGTAACATGGAGTAACTGTTTCAGTATCTGATGTCAAACACCCTCACAACTGACAAACATAGTGCGAGAAGCAAATCACTCCAACCAACTTAACCTTTTTATATTGTGACATAAATTTGAAAGTGCTTTACAAACTGAATGTTACTTTAATACGCAACTCAACTCTACCCAAAAACCCGCCTCTCCTCCCCCAAAACAGAAGAAAACAAAACAAAAAAAAGAAATACACAAAAAATGTTCAAGTTAATTGTAAAAGCTATATCTTTTAGCATGCTGTTCCATTGTGTATTTGCCTTCCATGCTGTGGGATTAAACCAACCTTATCAGATGGTGTTATGACGGATGATCTTTCACGACTGACCCATTATCTGCACATGCCTTTGTGTCTTTTAATGACTCGAGTTAGCATTTAACAAGTGTAAGATCACGTCTTGAAATTTGGCAAACAATGCAAAAGGCATTTGATTATCTGAAAAGAAACTTCTTTGTAGCCAACATGTTTTTGTCATTTAAATAAGCGCAATTCAGTGTTTGAAGAAACGTCATGAAGGCACAGTGATTAAAGTGTTACCTCAACCTTTGTTTTCTCATGTGTGGAAAATAACCTGTGTGGAAATAATATTGATATTTACATACATATGTCAATAAATTGCAGATACTACTGAGAAATTGCTCTCAGTTAAATCACAATTTGAATAAAATCTATACAATAATAAGATCAACATTAGATAAAACATTTAGCCATTTACAAATATATTGCTATTTAATTGTACTGAACACTTTCAAAATCAGTTAATAGATAGCCTTAAGAGCTTTTCATTTTTATAATGCACATATTGAGCACTGACATCTTTCATACAAAAAGGTTTTTAAAAGAAAAAGAAAAACCAGATTTTTTTTCTTAATGAATTTGTAGTTATAGGAAATTATTATGGACTAATGGCAAACACAGCGGGATTTCTACTTGTTCTGACAACCCATTATTCTGACAAACCTGCATCGTGACAAGTTCCCATTGGGCTAACAAATCATTGGGTCTATAGTCCGTTTACACCAACATCCCATTGGTCTGAACATGAACCTCAGCTGATCAGTTAATCCATGGATGTTTCATTGAATGTACTGTATCCATTTATTCAATTCAAGAATTAATGAGACCCTTTAAAATCACCATGCTATTTTTTAAGCCCCTAGGTTTCCTTTTCAAAGATCTCTGCACAGCCCCAGTTGTGATTGTGGTGCTAATGTCCATTGTAGATGCTCGGCATGTTGTCCACATTGATGTATGCCACGTTTGAATGTAGAATAAATGTTTCCCCACAGCTGTGCAAAAAAGCGTATTGGGTTACAGGTTGGCCATCATTTTTACCATTTAATGGCACGTTCGAACCTGATGACAGTCTGAGTTATTGTTGGGTTCAGCGGGTGAGTTAAGGTCACCCAGAAATGGATTTGAAATCTTCAAAAAATAATGGGATGTTGGCATAGTGAGCTTTGGGTGTTTGGAATAAAAGGCATTTGTACCAATGGAATGCTGGATCAATGGGCATTTGTTACACGATTGAGTTGTGGGAATCATGGATGTTAGAACAATGATATGGTACCAAACACTCCATTTTGTTTAAAAAAGTCGACCGTAAGGGTTTTAGATAAGTAGGTAAATGCATTTTTGTTGCAGAGTATGCCATATTAAAGATCTTTGACCAACTGAAAACTAAAGTCCCGATGAAAAGCCATTATTACACCAGCAAAGAACTGTCCTAGTCACTGTGGATATAACAGATACATGATCATGATTAATAAGCCTTATTTACAAATACAGAGACAATGACTTAATAAACAAGTGTCCACAAACAGTGTAATTAGAACAACACTTTCTGAAATGTAATTCCTTTTTCTTTGTGTTGATTAATATAGTCCTGAACAACTCAATAACAATCACACCACAAATATTTGTGTATATTGGTCCTTTTTTTTCTTCTTTTTTTCTATTTCTTTTTTTTTTTTTTTACTTTTTCTCAACTTTACGTATATAAGTCCTTCCTCCTTATGTCCAGTTCATTCATGAAGTGGACAGAAAATGTTGTTTAACGCTGAATAAATCCATGGAGGACGTCAAGCACAAAAAGAAGAAGAAAAAAAAAAGATTTTCTATAGAGCAATAGTAAAGTTTCACTGTAGAGAACACAGCATAAGCACTATTTTGTGGCCCACATAGTACATGTGGCTGTCACACTGCAGAAGCATCAAATTAAGTTTGAAAATAAGAAACAAGAAATAAAACAAGTAAGCATAAGAGGAGCTCAGGTGAGATGCTCCGTCTGTTAACTGGGTCCAGATTTAGGGATCGCTCTGACAGCACAAAAGCAAAGTCCCTCTTACAGCTGCTGGTCCTTTGGGCTGTCCGGGCAGGAGGCTGACTGGCAGGATTTCAGACTCACTAACGGAATATCAGCGATGCCACTGCTGGTGAAGTGTCCCTCTCCACTCCCAAACTGCTTCCTGTCACCAAAATGCTCAGAGCGTCCGCTCTCATTTTTCCAGGTTCTGGACAGTGTATGTCCATTAAGAAGTTTGTCCTTTGGACCCCATTCCCGCTGAGAGCCAAAGCTGGAGACGGGGGACTTGGACTGCTGGTATGAACCTAACGTTGGGGGCATCCAACAGTTGTCTGAATGTCCCAGGACGAGGCACTCCTGTGTGCACATCTCTGTGGCTTCCACCAGACCACGTGGTCCCAGGGGGCCATCTGAAAAACAACAACAAAAAGGTCAAATTGTATTAAGATCTTCATTAATAACTATTTTCAATAAATAACTGTTGTAACATTTTTGACTCCATATCATTTCTAACCCTGAAAAATTTTTGTCTGCAAGCTACCCATCTTATGAGTTTTCTGTAAAATAATAATAAAAAAGAAAGAAAGTTGGTCTTCACACACTGCCCTTGCTCCATAAAGTGGTAAACAAACAGAGTTTGTTTGTAGCAGGGTGCCCCACAAATCATGCCAAACATTGCACCAGCCATGTTTCAGACCTGCTTTCTCTGTGAGCACTGGAGGGAGAGGGTAAGAGGAGGTAGCTCTCCGTTTTATTGGATGGTTTGGTCAAATATCAGCAGAAACATTTAAATCATCCTACAGAAAAATAATGTAGATTCAAATAAAAAATAAATTAAAATATTAAGAAAATGAAGCAAACCTTGAAACTATAAAAGACTATAATATATTATCCTATTCTATCCTGTACTATACTATACTATTTCCAAACTATAGAAGATTGTTGCCGTGCTGGTGAAAGGATTTATGTTGGTAAATCTTAGGCATATTTTAACGTATCTGATGTTAAGTAACCAATATTTTAACTCTGAATGTGAGTAGCAGGGTTGGATGATATAATGACATACACATTATACAGTATATATATATATATATATATATATATATATATATATATATATATATATATATATATATATATATATATATATATATATATATATTAAAAGGTGTGGTACACTAGAAGTGTAGTTTCAATGTACCACACACACACAGACACCACACACACACCCTCAACGTATCAGCGTATTTTACTGTCACCAAACACACTGAGCTGATACGCTTGTTCTTAATAAAGACCATATCCTTTTACTCACATAAAAGACTTCCTATTTTGTTTAGAGCATCTTCTCGTAGCCCCATTGCTAATAGCTACTACACTGAAGAAGTCAACTTCCTTCGTGTGTGTGTGTGTTTATACTGTGTACATACCATACAAGTGGTACATGATGAAACAATGTAATGCGATATACTGTAGTTTATTCAATGTTAAAATTATACCTACAGTTCTCCTATTTATCCTCTTCCTCTGTCTAACATATTCATCCTGGTCCACCTGCTTTAACAAGACAGACAAAAACCCCAGACTACCACTAAGCAATTGAAGGGGCGCTCGTTGGAAAAACTAAAAACAATGCAATTGATTGTTGATGCTTCGAGTTTCAAATTGTCCACAGAAAACTGTCATTTGTAGAAGACAGTGCCATAAAGGACAATACAAACAGTTTGTTTAACTACATAGAAGTGAAGCCTCTAAAGAAAGGATGGTGCTGAGTGCATACATGTGTGCTGTGACTTATGACTGAAAAAGTGAGATGCTGAGTTGCTTGGCATCTCATGGCTGGGAAATCTTCAGCATCCAGCAGGTGGAATGGTGTTTTATCTGTAATTGGCCGTTATAGATTTAAAAATATATTTTTTCAAGCAGTTGATTTCAGGGTTTGCATGTATGCACCATGCTTTGTGTGAGTGAACATTGTTTGAATGATCATTGTATGAATGATATAAAATCTCTCAGAGATTTTTCTGACGATGACGACATAAGACGATGGTGAGGTTTGAACCAGAAACCCTTCTTGCTGTGAGCCACCACTATGCCACACAAAAGGGTTTGTATGAGCAAAGAGTTCCCGCTGAAATAATTTATCATACTATATTTCTGGAGACCAAAAATGATTGTATTCATTTAATGTGTATGTTCAAACCTAGGGAGCAATGTTATCTTATGTCCCTATTTTTCTATTTCATCTTTGTTTTTTGTTGTTGTTTTTTTCTAAATACTTTTTAATTAGGAGATGGCTATTTATTCTGCATAAGCCCATGTGTTCAAATAGACTAGGATTTTGATGTTGGTTGAAAGAAAAAGAAAACTGTCATTGATGAAGGACAAAAAATTGTCTCATTTCCACCATTTGTATTCCAGAGTTTTCGTGAGTCATTGAGGTGGAAGACAAGTGAACTGATGTAATTTTAGTGTAACAAGAACATATTGTTGTACTAAACAAAGATGCTGCCAGAGTGTTTGGATTTGGCTTTGAAAGCAAAGTCTGATGATGTTGATGTGGAAAAAAAGACAAGAACTGAGGAGGAAGTCATTCACTCTTCAGCATGAAGTCAGAATCAATCACAGTGCTGGGCACTCATAATTGTGCAAGTGAGGAGTCTAACCAAGACATATATTAATATAGCTGCATTTAGAAGCGCAGAGAGAAATAATGCATAGTGCCCAGGAGACAGCGGGAATTCCTCAAATGGGATTGAAGATGACTGAGTAGACATCTGGGGAGTTGTTAAAGAAGAGAGATTGAAGAGAGAGGAGGGGTTGCCATCATGCACATGGTGTGTAGAACACAAGAACTAGTTATAGACTTGCCATTTAAGTGACATTTTCATTTTTTGTATCGGTAGATAAATGGCCATATTGAAGGCAAGAGAGTCACAAAGTCACGGGTGGCATTTCCTTTAACTTTTGATTCACACTTAAAAAATAAATGAAGCAGAATAGTTTAATTATTTGACTATGCATCTAGAAATTTTGCATTAATTATTAAATTGCAGGACTGTTATATCTGTATTTCATTTTCTTTTCTCTAAATAAATAAAATCAAGTCCATGATGAATCAAGTACCTGTTGTGCATTGCTATTCCCCCAATGTAATAAACATGACTATTTGCCTGTAGACTGGTGCAATCAGGACCCAATGGGCAGTGGAGGATCATTTGAATCAAACATTTTGTTGCCAATCTCTGCAAACCCTCAGTTTGAGCAAAGTTTTGAGACAAAGTCTGATTGGAAGACCTCTTGAGTTACTGAGCTGAGAGGTTACAAAATTATTTTATTAAGGGCCAGCAAATGAGCAGACAGGTCAGTAGATGACTGAATGTTTAAAACTGGTTGAATCTCCAACTTTGTCCACTCCATGCATTACAGTCGATTAGTACTGCAAATGTGACATTCACTGAATCTTGTAAATTAAGGTAATCAAATGACATATAAGGGGCTTTTTCTTTCCCTCAGTGGGAATACAATAAAATAACCTACTTAAACTGTAGCAACATCTCCAGGATAAGCCCTTGCCTTTATAAGCTGAAAAACAGCAGACAATCCCTCAGTTTGCTTAATAATACCATCCTATTGACTGTAAGCCAGACTGCACAATAACAATATATGAGAAACTCAGATCAAATACTTCCAACAAAACCACACAGTTCGTAATCTCTCCCTATTTTTTTTTTTAACTGACTATAGATACAAACAAAATCGAGTCCTGCTCTGAGCTGTGCAAAAGTATGTTAGTCGGATGTTGATGAAAGGACATAGTTAGAGGTGGATTTCTCTCCAATTAGTCCTTATCCCTCTGGGATAGACTTTTTTGACATTATAAGAGAATTAATCTAGATACAGTAACCAGTCATTCAGCACCGGCTTCAACCTAACACCCACTCCTTATGAGCTGCTGGGTTCTGAAGGTTTATTGTCTCACAGTTTTGAGTATTAGATGAAGTCACTGTGGCTATATCTATATCTGTTTTATCATATTCAAAATACATACTATAACAAATATGTGTGTCCCATTTTGTTTAGCATAAAGCTCCAACTTCCGATCTGGAATCACAATTATTCATATTTGTTTTCAGGTTGTTGTTTTTTTTTTTTTGTATTTATATGTCAGTGGGAAAGCGTAGCACATTTTTTGTGACATACTACTTCTATTCGCTGTTTCTTCCACAGCTGCATTGTCAAACAGCGCAATCGAAAATCAGTCACTGCTGAAACCCGTGAGACATGGAAAAGCCCCAAGGTAGTCAAGTGACATCCTGCTACTCTGAAGAGCTGTGGACAAATGATAAGCACCAACACACCGTGATACTACAGCAGTAGATAAGACGCTGCTGGGCAAGTACCATTTTTGTAGCACCGCCTGACAAACAAACTTCTAGTGGAGATCTCATCCGGTTCAAAGGATATACCCCCAAAAAATAAATATATACCCCCAAAAAATATATATATCTGTGTTTTGTGAATTATTTTATTTCAAGTCCAGCTTGAGGAATGCAATTCAATCATATTTTTCTGATATTATTGCCAAAAACATCAATAATGCATGCATTCTGCTCACTACTGTTGACAGGTTAACAAACCCTAGTGAACCCTGCACTTCTATCCAACCATGCCTGCAATGAGTTTGCCTCTTTCTTTACTGACAAGATTGGGAAAATCAGACGGTCAGTGCTAGACGCAGGATGTGTGCCACCTATGTTTCCAATGAGAGAAACCATGACGCAATTCTGACGGTCACCCATAAGAGCCTGGGTGTCATTATACATCACCTGATACTCCGCCAAAAGCGCTTTTTAAGAGTGTTGCACATCGTGCGTCCTCAGATTTTCTAGACATTGTAAATACATCTCTGCTTTCAGGTATCTTTCCTCAAGACTCAATCAAGACTTGAGCTGGACCGAGAAGGGGAGCCCTCCTCATTTGCACAATGAGGCAGAAATGTATGAGGCAAAGTTAAAAGAGGAGATGAAGGAATGTAAAAACAAGGAATGCATGCATAATGAAAAGGAAAACCAATATACAGTATATATTTCTGCTTTATTTTTAATTAGTGTTTATTTTTAGTCAGTGTTGGTCCTCCATACAGCACAACCGAAAGACATTTCAAAGAAAAATAAATTGAACATTTTTCAATGGTCAAGTCAGTCATCTGATTTTAACCCAATAAAGAATCATTTTCAGTTACTGAAGATAGAAAGGCCCACAAAAGAGCAGCAAAAGATGGTGGCTTCAGTCAAGGCCTGGCAAAATATCTCTGCGGATGAAACTGTGGGGAATTTGGTGATGTCTATGAGCTCCAAACTTCAGGCAGTCGTTGACTGCAAAGATTATGATTATACCTATAATTATGTAATTTCAGCCAAAATACTTTTGAGTCAGTAAAAATGGATGTACTTTGCATAAATGGTAAATTTATTTTTCTGAAAACTGTGAAATCAAAGCTGAAAGACTAGACTTTTATCACACACACACACACACACACACACACACACATATATATATATATATACTGTATATATGTGTATATATGTGTATATATCATCAAGAGAATGCCAAGACTGCGAAGCAGCAATCACAGCAAAAGATAGCTACTAAGAAACTAGAATATAAGGCGTATTTTCAGTTTTTTCACATGTGTTCAATCATGGTTTTGATGCCTTCAGTGCGAATCTACAATTTTCATAGGTCATGAAAATAAAGACAACTCTTTGAATGAGAAGGTGGGTCCAAACGTTTGGTCTGTACTGTGTGTGTGTATATATATATATATATATATATATATATATATATATATATATATATATATATATATATATATATACATATATATATATATATAAATAAAAAGGTGTGGTACACTAGAAGTGTAGTTTCAATGTACCACACACACACACACACACACAGACACCACACACACACCCTCAACGTATCAGCGTATTTTACTGTCACCAAACACACTGAGCTGATACTCTTGTTCTTAATAAAGACCATATCCTTTTACTCACATAAAAGACTTCCTATTTTGTTTAGAGCATCTTCTCATAGCCCCATTGCTAATAGCTACTACACTGAAGAAGTCAACTTCCTTCCTCTGCACACACATGCAAACACAAGCAAATAGCCAGTGGCTTGTGTTTGCTGCAGAGCCCCAGAGTGCTTTAAATAACATTGAGGCACAGGTGTGGAGGAATGCAAGGGATTCAGAACTGTGTCAGGTGGTGCTGACTTTTGCTTACAGCACTGTGCAAATGTTGCAGATGTCCACAAAGACGGATACCTTAAAGACAAAGAAGCCATTAGATTGCCTCCTGGTAAAGTGTCGTTAGGACATGCTGGAGGCTGGTCTGTTTAATTCTGCAGAAGCCGTGGAACAAATGTGAGCCATGAGGAATAGCTGTTTAACGACGGGTGCTTTGACCACGCTGCATTTGCAAGCCCCCCTCCTTTTTTTCCCTCCCTCCTACTCAGAATCAGCAGATCACAAAGGTTACTGAGGAGGATCCTCATTTCTGATCAGAGGTTGTTTGTAACTATGAGGGAGTAGTCTCGCTTATTCTTCTGGCTATTACTAATGAGATCACGTTTGGCTAATTAATTGGATGCGCACTATCAGGGTTGATGTGTCAGTCCCACACCAACAACAGCCTTCAGAACGGCAAGATGGAATGAGCAGAGATGGGGTATGAGAGTGACTGAGTGTTGGGAATTTTTATGTCCATAGGGCTTTTTTATTTATCTACGCTGTTAAGCGAGCCCAGATGTTGTTATTTGGGGATGAATGAGGCTTTGTTTTAGTCCAGCATGGAGGCTTAAAGTTCCATACTCATGTCTCCAGCTGCTGCTCAGAACCCCTCCAGAAACGTCTGCCAGATTCATTTTGTACGCCTTAACTATGCTGTAGGTGTTTTTGTGACCCTCTCATTCTCCACAACAAAACATAGATAAATATAGCCCCTGTCCAATACAGTTTATGCTATAGCATAAAAATGATATACAGTTTTACAAACATAACCTGTTTAAAGATCCGTCTCACACCAGCTCCATGTATATGGTGGTTAGTGTCCTAAAAGGCACAGAATTACAGCTTTGTGGAAAGTATTAAAAAAAAACAGACCCCGTGATCTACAGTAAAGGCTATCTGGGGTTGGATAGATATAATAGTGAGCCGAGCAGAACAGAGCAACGTGCCGGATGCATTCTCCTGAGAATAGCAGTCTGGCTGATGGATCCTTCCGCATGCTCCCTTTGAGGCCAGGCAGCAGCTTCTCATGAGAGGAGATGAAGGGCAGGAGCGAGTCAAAATAGAAAATGAAGACGAAGCTCAAGAATGAGAGTGAAGAGTGGTCAGGAAAAAAGAAGAGGAGGAACAAGCAAGATGGAAAAAAGAAAAGAAAAGAAAAGAAAAGCGAAGGCGAGGAATGGAAAGAAAAGTCGGAAAAACAAAGCTTGTCAAAAAAAAGAATGTCATTTACATAATTTTCCTGATCACTGATAAGCATTATCGACTTAGACTTCACTTAGAACTAAGACCAATTTGTAATTTAAATAATCATTTAAAATTCAGCTTTTTTAAGATTCATAACAGTAAAAGACGAACATGATTGCATTAAGAAATGAGCGGTATCTATGTCTTTTGGGGAATAAATCTCAAGAATTTGTATTTTTCATCCTTTTGATTTGTCAGAATCTCTTGAATACTTTAATTGTCATTGTTTTATTTATTCACCTATTATAGACCATTTACCAATATAATTCAGGTTTCCCGTTGCTTTTCACTATCTGAAGCGTGTTCTAAAGTGGTAATTGAGCAGAAGTGTGATCTGTTGCCTAAAGGAGTTTAAAGCTGCATGTGGTCTGTTAACTCATCCTACCACCTTGCAAACAATTTTCAGTCTTTTGATGATAATATATCAAAATATCAGATAATTTGGTAAATATCATTCCCATGACACAACTGGCCTTTCTGCTTTTCTGTTTCTTTCATGCTTAAGCTATGCTTTGCTAATTCTGAGATTTCCAGATCATTGCTGACGAGTCTTAAAAAAAACTCAAAAATATCCTCTTTGTGTTTTCACTGTTAAATTAAATCACGGTCATCCTCCAATCTTCACTTTAATACCGTAGCGGTTGTCATCGAATCCACTGTTAGTTGAATATTTTATAAAGGTTGTTGAATTTTTATTAAAGTAAAATAAGAAATTAAATAGTTTTCTTATGAGTCAATATAATTCTAGTGTTAAAAGATAGAGTTGGATGTTTCCTGTATGGAGTATATTGATTTGTAGTTTTTATCTCTGTAAATCTGTCATTCCATCCATTTTCACACTCATTTCATTCTGCTGAAGGTCGCAGTGATGCTGGAGAGTTTCCCAACTGATGAGAGGTGCTGTATTTCCTGAGCAAGAGGATTTGTGTTTCTACAATAATCTATTATTTCACATCAAATTACCATTTTCTCAAAACTTTGCTAGGTAAAACTTCAGCAAAACTATTATATATCACAAAAGTTGCTGGGAAATATAGGCATCAGAAGCAAAATGATTTCAGTTCACGCCAGCATGTCATTCCTTCTGCTACCCAGGGTTAGTCCAAAAGAGCCCCAAAAAATAAACAACCAACCAAAAAACCGAACAAAAACAAAAAAATCATTGCATTTGCATGGAATGCTTTCGGTTGGCATGTGGACCCAAATAGCCGAATGATCTGAGGCAACTGAAGCAAATCCACAAAGTGAATTCAGACATTCAAGCGAAGATAAATAGCCTCCCTGGCAAAATCTAGTGCTCCTAACTGAATGATAACGGCTGCGAGGTCCCACTGGGTCCAACAGAGTCACCCCGAGCCATTGTGAATCAAAACCAGAAGTCGTGCAGCGTGTCTCAGAACTGTCCTACAAGTGACTGTCTGCCCTGCTCCACTAAAGATACGCGCTAGATCTATTTTAGCGTTCAGCCGCAGCTCAACCATGTCAGTTTACACACAGTAGATGAGGCTGAGGCCAGACACTGGACCAGCAGAGAGAATCTCACCTATATTAAAAAAAAATAAAACTTCTGACTTTTACGTTGACATTTCTTTAATGTGTAGAGGGCCCAGATAAACAAAGAAAGTATTAACTGAGTAAAGCAATAGTTCATTTTGGAAGCCGAAAATCACATTTCATTTTACCATCTTACCAAAAAGGACCAAACACAGTGAGAAATGCATCTTAAAATGAGCAGATTAACATGTGATGCTCATGTGATCTAGAAGGTTACAAGTAAAGTAAAGGCTGTACATCTGGTGGGACCCAGGGGTATAACTTGTCCAGTGCATCGATCAACAATTACAAGGTTCAAGTTTTTGGATAAGTGATGAATGTAGAAAAAACTTGGCCTGTGTTGAAAAAAATTGATTTTCCCATTCTAAATCGATCATATTAATTCCTAAAAATCGATTTGTATGTCTAAAGATTGATTTTATTTTCATAATTACATTTTCGCCCGGTGAACTTTAATCCCAGTAGTCACGACATTTAATTCCCACATGCTCGTTGTGTGAAACTATCAAACAATGAACATGGCGTCGAAGAGCAGCGGTAGCGTTAACAAAGCGCTGGTTTTTAAAAGTCCTGAACTAAATTAACTTTTCTTTGGAGAAAATGCTCCAAGAGGGGTTACTAAAAGCTGGGGATACTGCACGCTTCTCTGCCCCCTCCCGCCCCCGCTGCCCCTCATGAACACAACCAACATGTCGAAGCAGCCGCCTGAGAAACCAGCGCAGAAGCTACAAAACGACCGGTTTACTCAGGACTGTTACTGCTGGAAAGTACTTGCTGTTTGAGCTGCGTTCGCGTCCGCTCGCACAGACAACCAGCTGCGTTAAGAAATGGACCTCGCTCACGCACCACGCGAGTAGAGCACAACCTATTACAGATGTCGCTGTTAAACTACATGATCTTTCTTTGCACGTATCCTTCCATGTGCAGTCAACTGTGTGCTGGCAAAACCTGCAGATCATTGAATCGCCAGACACGTTACACACAGACACGGACACACTCAACACATCCCCACCCGTGCACCACCAGTGTTCAGTGCTTTGGATATTTCATTTAAATTTCCAAATGTTATATAAGTTCAATGAAGTTCATATTATCTACATTTATTATAGCTTGTTTGGTTTCTTCTGTTATCAGACACACGGTTTGTCATGACATACCTGAAAAATGCCGGGTGCTTCATGACAAGCTGTGTGTCTGGTGACAGAATAAATTAGACAAGTTAAAATGATTTGTTTACTACATGAGCTGTTGCAATTTCTTTTTTTTTAATCACTTTAAATGGATATTGAAAGGCCTTTTTGAGTTTCTTAGTTATTTCGCAATAATTATTGTGAAATTATTATTTTACTAGTTATTTTACAGTAATATGATTTAGGCAACAGCTCAAAAAACATTTTTGATAACACTAACCCAAATCAATATCTGATTGAATCGAATCAAATCCTAATAAATCGATCCTGAAACTTAAGAATCTAATCGTTTCTTGACCATTGAATCGATACCCAGCCTTAGAAAAAACAGATACGTGATCCAAGACAGATCAGGTGTAACTTAGTTTGAGTAAATCCCAAATCCCAGTACAAGGTATCAGCAACCAGCAACTAAAATGAACCCACAATATTGACAGTACCAAGAAGTCAGGTGAAAATGTAGCGAAGCTTCTGCTGTAGATGTTACTGGATCCCTGTATTAGGCACAGCTAATGGTTTGCTGGTCATGTGGAAACAATTGTACAGTTGTCATGCAGCTCTGGTCCTTTGTAGAATGAAAAAATGCCAATTATTAGTGATGAACTGTGTGTTTCTTCCTGTGTGTTACTGTGCGAGGAGGAAAGGTGGAGAAAGAGGAGCTGATAAACTCATGAAGGACTACTAACTTGCATGGAGAGGTCGGTAAAGACATTTGAGAAGAAAACAGAATTAAGTTCTGGGAAAATATTTCCACCTGATCTATTGTGACAAACAAAATCCCCACTTTTGCCAAAAGTCATTATCTATATCTTCTCTGGCCAAGCAGTAAGAGCAAAACCAGGCGGAAGACAGGCAGCATGTCTCGTAGTCTTGCAGAAATGTTTAGTCTTTTGGTACAATATTGTCCTGCAGACATGTTCCTGTTTCAGATAAACTCTTAAAAAGTGGATATGGCACACCACATTTAATAGGGAGAATTATTATTATTTTTAGCTACGTATGCAATACAACAAACCATATTTCATGCCATTGACACGCTGTGAAAACTTTAAATCATGTTGAAATGAAGGATTTTTGTGGACTTGTTTGTAAGCATTTTGACAGGCCACCATCTCTAGCTCCAGTATCTGACATCCAGGCTTCAGTGTGATTGTTATAAGAGCTGCCACAATCATGTTATCGTCATCCTTCCTTCCATCCATCCATCCATCCATCCATCCATCCATCCATCCATCCATCCATCCATCCATCCATCCATCCATCCATCCATCCATCCATCCATCCATCCATCCATCCATCCATCCATCCATCCAGTGGTGTAAAGTAACGAAGTACAAGTACTTCGTTATTGTACTTAAGTAAGATTTTTGAGAATTTATACTTTTATTGATACTTTCATTTTTCTGTACTTTTACTTTTACTTCGTTACATTTTCAAGGAAAAAAATCGTACTTTTAATCCGCTATATTTAAAATTGGACACGTCGTTACTCGCTACAAATTAAAGAACAGCACAGCGGGGGCTGATTTATGGTTCCGCGTTACACCGGCGCAGAGCTACGGCGTAGGGTACGCGGCGACGCACACCTTACGCCGTAGCCTACGGCGTAAGGTGTGCGTCGATTTAACGCGCAACCATAAGGCGGACGGGAAGGAAGGGGCCTTGAGCGGCAGCCGACGCGTGTCCATGCGCACCATTCTTTGATTCCACCACTTCTAAGGTGGTTTTGGCATTTAAAAGTTCAAAAGTCTCATCCTTTATCAGCTGGGGTTGCTTAATGTTGTCACTGCATACTACAGGCTGGGGGTGGACCTGTCAGCGGGGCCAATGGGGGACAGCAGCAGTGATGAGCAAAGGGAGAAATTAAAATGGGGTAATGGAGACAAACGCTAAAGGGGTCAGAATAATATCACCATTATTTAGAGTTGTAAGCAAATTCTTGGATTCTTCATTTCTTTGCAATCCGTTTGAAAATAATTTTGTACTTTGTACTTTTGTACTTAAGTACATTTTACACCATGTACTTTTGGTACTTTATTATATCTAAGTTGAGGTACTTTTATACTTTTACTTAAGTAATGTTCTTAATGGGTACTTTTTACTTTTACTTAAGTAATTTTCAAGCAGAAAATTTGTACTTTTACTTAAGTACAATATTTTTGTACTTTTTCCACCTCTGCATCCATCCATCCATCCATCCATCTAACAATCTAAAGATGACAAAAATGAGTCACTCCATGACTCTAGCCATACACCAAGTACTGTATATGGGGAAAAAAAAGAACCCAATTTAGTTGGCCTGTTCTTTCTGAAGTGGTTAACTGGTATAGCAGTAGCCTAATGTGACTTGCAATATGTATGTTGGAATTCAAACATTAATTGTGGAACATGTCTGAAAAGAAGACCTGTATGTGAACACAAAAATATTTTATGTAAGCATAAAATTGAACGAGCTGCGCATCCAGATATCAAGCGGGGATAAATAATATTCTTTCTGCAATATTTCAGCTACTTTATCTCAAGATTCCTTGATTTGGTTTAACAGTGGTGCTCTCAAGATGGCGCCTGTGCCTGGCTACGCCACTGCTTGCCTTCTACGCAGACTAGTATCCATTGTTTTTATAACATGTGTGATCATATCAGGCTGATTATCGAATTGTCATGCCTCTGCTGTTTGGAGTTTTGACCGTGGCTCTCTTTTTGGCATAAAAAAGAGAGCCAGTCTATGGATTCCCTTTTTAGTGACTGGGGAAAGTACAATCAAACTTTTTCTCCACCTATTGTCTGCTTGACCGACACACCTGAGTTCCTCTTGCTATTTCGTGCTCCAGGCAAAAATAGGAGACAGAGGAAGCAAGGCTCTAGGTCTCGCATCAAAGTTAAGCGCAGGCGGGCATGGCGTTCATGGCTCGACATCCTGGAGCGTCCGGCCAGGTGTTTGCGGATGGTCGCTCTCCTCCATGTGTGCCAGTCCGCCCTCGTCGCCGTCTTCTCTGGTTTCCCCCGGCCAGTGTTTGGGAACCAGCGCAAAATTGGAACTGGGATTACTGGGATGCCTTGCCAGCGTGCTTCGTGGTGTTTTCGTCCAACAATCCACATGTGACGTCCCGACCCAGCTGGAGA
Organism: Cololabis saira; assembly: GCF_033807715.1. Taxonomy (NCBI): domain Eukaryota; kingdom Metazoa; phylum Chordata; class Actinopteri; order Beloniformes; family Belonidae; genus Cololabis; species Cololabis saira. Next base: position 23,149,191 of record NC_084588.1, on the reverse strand, counting down.
CCACGTGACCGCATCGCTTGCCTTCGGCAAATTCCGCTGTGTTCAGTGGACGCAAAGTCTGTGATGTCACATTTGTCTGGGCTTTGTCTATTGAATGCTCGTTCAATTGCAAATAAATCCTTTTCATTAAATCAGACAAAACTTGGATTTCCTGTTCCTTACGGAGAAATGGCAGAGAGGAGAGTTCATTCATTTAAATGAACTATGTCCTGATGGCTGCTCCATTTCCGGATTACCATGTCCCTCCCGCCATGGCGGAGGACTTGCTGTGGTATTCAGGAAAAGTTTTTTTGTAAAATGAAGAACACTCAAACTTTCCCATCATTTTAATCACAGATGTTCAAGATTGGTTCTTCTTTTTATTGTGTGTTGACTTATCGCCCACCTGGCCCTGCTACTGCATTTTTAATGGATTTTATTGGCTGTTTATCTTCAATAATCAATTTGGAAAAAGTCTTAATAGTTGGTGATTTTAATATTCATGTTGATGACAGCAATTCTTGTGCAGGAAGGGAACTTTTAACAGTAACTGAAACTTTTAATTTTGAGCAACATGTTTCTGGCTCCATTCACCAAAGAGGCCACAGTCTTGACTTAGTTTTTTCTCTTGGCATCAATCTTACCAACCTTTGTGTAGAAGATGTCCACATTAGTGATCATTGCTGTGTTTTATTTGACCTATTTTGGATCAGGTTACTGTTAAATCTAATTTAGTGATAAAGAAAACCTCATGTCCATGGGTTAATGTCTGTATTCAGGACATGAAGCGTCTCTGTGGCAAAATAGTGCGTCTGTGGAAATCTACTACCAAACTTGAGGTACACAGATTGCATCTCAGGGAACTGATGTTTTCTTTAAATGAAATGATAAAAAATGCCAGATCTGACTTCTTTCGTCAGCTGATAGTTTTAAATAAGACGAAGCCCCAAGTTGTGTTTGACACCATCTTCATCTTCTTACCCCACATTCAAATAGCATCTCAAAACTCACCTCTTCAAAACAGCTTTTAATGCGTGATTTGTTTCTTATCCTTTATCTTATCTTTTATCTCTTATCTTTTTTATCCTGTAGTTTTTAATTTTAATTTTCTTGATCTCGATGTTTTATCTTTGTGTCTGTGAAGCGTCTTTGAGATCTTTTAAAAGCGCTCTATAAATAAAATTGATTATTATTATCTCTTGTGTGTCCTGTTGCTCATTCTTTACCTGTTTCTTGCAAAGCTGATAGCAATGCATTTTTAAAGTATTTTATCAGCGAAATCCAGGATAATAAGACTAAACCTTCACTCCCCTTGTCTTGTAGTCCTGTTGCTGTTGTTGAGCCTGCACCCCAAAATGGGTCTTCTTTTAATCCGGTAACCCAAGCTGATATCTCAGCTTTGGTAACCAGAATGTAGCCCCCTTTTTGTCTAACTGATGCTCTTCCCTGTAAACTCTTTTTAAAAGTGTTCGATGTCATTGGCCCCTGGGTTACTAAGCTGGTAAATACCTAACTGTCTTCTGCTGTTTTCCCCAGCTCCTTTAAACATGCCTTTGTGTAACCACTTCTCAAAAAACCTAGTCTGGATCCCACCGATCCAAGTAGTTTTAGGCCCATATCAAAGCTCCCATTCCTGTCTAAAGTCTTAGAGAAAGTGGTTTCTGAACAATTTACTTCCTTTTTGGAAAAGTGTAACATCTTTGAGCCTTTTCAGTCGAGTTTCCATAAGCATCACTCTACAAAAACTGCCCTGCTCAAGGTGCTGTACCTAGTGACATTATGATGTCTGTAGACTCTGGGAAATGCACTGTTGGATCCTGTTGGATCTTTCCTCCGCATTTGAAACTGTCGATCATGAAATCTTGTTAACAAGACTGAGGGATTTGGTTAGAATTTCTGGACCAGTTCTTTCCTGGTTCATTTCCTATTTGTCAGGTAGGAGCTTTATGGCACTTTTCCACTAGTCCCGCCTCCGCATGGCTCGGCTCGGTGCGGCTCGTCGCGGCTCCACCCGTTTTGTCCCTGTTTGTTTTTCCACAGCCAGGTGAGAAGTGGGGGGGTTGGGGTGAATCTGCTGTGACGTACTCGATTGCGCAACACCTTTGTTTGTGTCGGCGCAGATGAGAAATCAGCTGGAGCCGCGAGCGGCTGAGAAAAAAACAGCCCGTCTACATCCCTTTTTTAATTTTCTCGACAGCCCCCAGGTTTATGAACATCTGCACCTCAGAGTTGGATCACCAAACAGACGTTTGTGCTGTATAATAAAATTGCCGCGAGTCGCCTCGCGCTGACTCCCGCTTCCTGATTCAAACGTTTGACGGCCCCGCCGGGGTTTCCGTTGTCCGGTAATTGCCGGACTTTGTCCGGTAAAATATGGCTGAAGTCCGGTATTTTATAATCTCTCCGGTCAAAATGTCCGGTGAAAATACTCAATGGTGCTGCGGGACTAGAGTCCCCGGGAGTACCGCGGACGGACACGCCGAGCCCCGGTGCCGGGAGCCGGGAGGAAGCGGAGCTGCGGCGCCGACATCCACGTGTGCGTTGATTTTTGGTTCCGCGTCGCACCGACGCAGAGCCTACGGCGTAAGGTACGCGGCGACGCGTACTCTACGTTACGCGCAAGCTTCTGCAATATTTATTTATTTTTTGAAGTTACGCTCGCGAGTCAATTGACGGGACTTATTTTATTTTAAATACCCTGTTTTTCAATAAAAATACTATTAAATGACTTGCATTGATATCGTACTACTGCATATGATTTATTTTTAACCTCAATAAGTTCATATAGCCTATGTGACCGGAATTTCAAACATTTGTCCGGTAAATTGAAACCCTGCCGGTCACATTGTCCGGTGCCAATTTTTTCTAGCGGAAACACTGGGCTGCGCCCCCCGACTAATCAGGGGCCTGTAGTTTGATGACGGCCCCGCCCCCCGACCAATCGGTGGCGAGGAGGGTGGTGACCTCAGAAATAGTCCTGGCTCAGCCCGGATAGAACCTCGCCAGAATGGTTACATAAAAATGTATCGGCTTGGAGCGGCTCTACCCGTCTCAGCCCTAGTGCAAAAGGGCAAAACGGGGCCGTGGCGGGTAGAACCGAGGTGAAGCGAGACTAGTGCAAAAGGGCCATTAGTGTTTAAGCAAAACAGTTTCTGTCTGACTCTGCTGATTTGCTGTGCGGAGTACCTCAGGGTTCTGTTTCGGGTCCACTTTTGTTTTTATTATATGTTACCCCGTTGGGTAAGAAAATCCAGGAGTTTGCTGATGTTTCATACCATTCATTTGCATATGATATCCAGCTGTACTGTTCTTTTAAGGCCTCTGAGATTCAGAAATTGAACTCTTTGATGGGGTGCCTTGTAGAGATAAAACAGTGGCTCGGACAAATTCTCTGCAGTTGAACTCAGATAAAACTGAAGTGCTGGTGATTGGCCCTGATGATGTCATTCCAGCTATCAGCCAGTTTTAAGGTGATTTGAGTGTGTCATTTAAGTCAAGCCTAAGAAATTTTGGTGTTGTCTTAGACAAAGACATGTCATTACAATGCCACTCCAAACAGCCGATGAGGAACTGTTTTTACCATTTAAGGAATATCTCCAAACTAAGAACAGTTGTTTAAAAAAATTATTCTTCATGCTTTTGTGTCATCTCGTTTGGACTACTGCAACAATTTGTTTTCTTGCTTAAACAAGAAAGAACTGTTTCGTCTTCAGCAATTCCAAAATTCTGCAGCAAAGCTGCTGACCTGCTGTAATAGAAGGGCTCACATCACCCCAATTTTAAAAACTCTTCACTGGCTCCCCGTCCCTTTTCGTTTTAACTTTAAAATCTTGGTCAGGCCCCTCCTACATCAATGACCTACTATACCCCCCCCCCTCCATCTCGGCGGCTGAGATCATGTGACCAGAGCCTGCTCGTGGTCCCTCGTACCTGCTTTAAGACGCGAGGAGATCGCTCCTTCCAGGCCGTCGCACCGAGGCTCTGGAAAGATCTCCTGATGTCTATGTTCCCTGGACTCCATTGATGCTTTTAAGAGTAAACTTAAAACCCACCTGTTTCTCCAAGCTTTTAAACATTAGTAGTGAGAGGTTTGGTTTATGACCATCATGTTGATTTTATGTACTTTTATTCTAGGAGTTTTTTATCGGTATTGTCGTGTTTTTTATCATATTTATACTTTTATTGTAGTGTTTTATTCGGGTTATTATTGATGTTTTATTTTTTTGTGAAGCACCTTGTGACATTCTGTTGTCTGTGAAAGGTGCTATATAAATACATTTTACTTAATTACTTACTGATATAATAATGTACTTTACTTTTTTGTATTGCACACACATTAAGCATACATTGTAATTTAGTAAATATACAGGGATCCCATAATTAAAGTGAATAGACAAAAAAAGACTTCCCTTATATATCTCTTAGTAAGTCACATTTTAAATGGCAAGACAGACCTTAGAACACATTTTAAGAGACTATTTGACACATTATAGCAAGTGTTCAGTCTCCATGACAACCATGTAAAAATATGTCAGCTGCCTCCTGAATCTTCTACATTAGGCACAGCCAATGACCTTGTCATTTGATTTCTGATCTAAGTCAGCAACTTCGCCCACACATAACAAACAGTGAATTAACTGTTCTTAGCAACTGATATTAACAATTACCCAAATGCTGTAAAATGAAAGCAGATGGACTTTTCACAGCAGTTCTTTCTTCTCTAGTAGATGAGGCACATTTTAAACATGTGAGCATTTGAATTTTCTTAATTATTATTCAAGTAGCTTCAAATCATTCAACAGATATTGGTATTAGACTTTACCATAGGGTGGGAAGGTCATGCCTTGACAGAGAAACCTAACGTGGCTGAAAAATTAATACATAAATCGATAATTGTTGAAAGCAGTTGAGACAATGTTATCAGTCTGTGCTGACTTCTGATAAACGAGGAATATCTTTCAAATTTAACCCAAGATGTAATCCTTTACAATTCAAGCAAGCTTGTTGTGATTGTGATGGTGTAGATAATATGAGATACAGCTGAAATGTTTTTATTGTCATTATTCAAGAGACTGACAACAAACCAGCTTAATGAAAGAAAATAATGACATTTTTTCTCATTGTTTCAATCTAATTGCTCCTTAATTTATCATATTGCACCACATTCATGTGATATTATTTGTGATGGCTCTGTTTCTATTATACAATTTTCATTTTTTATCTGGGAGAGATAAAAGATAGGAAATTGTGATTGATGCTTCACTACTTAAGTGCCACGAGCGTACTGTACATGTGTCTATTAGATTTTTTTATGGCAACCAAAACCAATGTTATATTGTTTATAACAGCAGAGTGGTTATTCAGAATCACCTTAGTGTCAAGTTGTATGGCGCTGTTGTATTGACATGCTGCAAAGACACATTCAGATTTTAAGATGTGCAATTTTAACATTGATTTTGGCATCTCTTTTATGTCAATTTATTGAAGCTCTGACAATTAAAAGTCTTTGCATGAGTTGATTCCCCTGAAATCATTTTGCCTTTGAGGCCGTAAAGAAGACCAATGTACTGTCAGGTTAAATGATTTAAAGGAGCTTCCAGTATGCCATTCATTTTGCCACCTGCTTTGGGAATTGTGAACTGTACCAAAGCATCTTTGTAAAAACAAATTACATGTGAAAAAAAAAAAAAAAAACAACTCTTAATGTACTGAGTTACAACATTCACACACATTAGATAGGATACAATTATGAAATTAATTGGATTTAAATCCAAAAGAACAGAGAGAGTCTACCATAAGACTGCTACTGACTACTACTGAGGTTTGCAGTCGTGGAGGTGCAGGGGTTTGGTGAGGTAATTACGGAGCATAAACTTGTAAAATGTATCAAATGGGAATGTATACTAGAAGATTACTTGTATGACAGTATGCTAATTAAAACAGCAGCGTAGTATAAATCTTTTCACACCTTTGCTCTCACAAAAGTCAATCGAAAAAAACAGAACAGAATCAGAATGATTAACACAGAGGAAAAATATCACATGAACGAAAGACGTAGGCTACAGCAGAAAACCAGAGCACTGTCAAAGATGGTTGCTAGGGTCTTTTTAAATGAATGGTTCCTTGAGCACGTTGGTGAAGCTAGCACAGACTGAAAGAAGAGGAAGGTAACACAACAAAGGTTAAATAACTGTATATTTGTAAAGGTACAACAGAATTATAAAAGAGTGGAGGTAGGAGTACAAAAGAATAAAGAAACTAAAGTTTAGTTATATTCAACAGTGAAGTGTTGACAAAGAGACATGTAACTTTCTGTGTTGATCATTACCTTGAGCCTGAAGGAATCAGATAATAAAACAGAACCTTGTTAATCCCCCTGAGAGCTCTGTAATTGCAAAACTGAATCTCTCTCTCTCTGTTAAGAAATGTAATTTCAGACCATTGCTTTGTCTACTCTACATATATTTATTCATGACTACCTCAGGGACAGGACAGCACCAAAATGTCTATTAAAAATGTGCTGAATTCAATGATAGATAGAATGCTTGAAAAAACACATGAAAGACAGCACTCCTTTGATTTTGGTAAAAAAATATGTCAATGTGAGTTTTTTTCTCTCTTTCTCTCTCTCTTTCTTTCTCTCTCTCTCTCGTTTAAATTCACAGATGTTTAGGCTGTCAGTTTCATTTTATACTATAGTTACATTATAAATCATAGTTTTTGTAAAATTAAAAAAAGGACAGAAACTGATTGAGTGGCATTAGTTGTTAATTGGTACGTGCTTGTGGTTTCTCTCAACTCAACATGTGTCATGTTATTTGTGAGGATGTTTTCTTGTCAAATATTCAGGCGTGACAACATTTACAATTCGGGTGTTAAATTGACACTGATGGAAAAGTTAGCACCTTCAGTTACTTCATCTGTGAGAAATGCAGTGGCGTTGGGGTGTTAAAAACAAGAAAAAAAAGATTGGTAGTTTTATATTTAAAGACAGAACGTGATGATGAGAATAAATTTAATTAGCTTAGAATGGATTTTTAAAAATATGTATACACATTTAGTTTTATCTAAACTTTAAAAATCATTTTTCACATAGAGAAAAATGTTAAATATCCAGTGATGTAAATTTAATGTGAGGTAACAGCTTATGCAGGCTAATCAGTGCATATGTCAGCACTGTTAAAAAAAAAAGGTAAAAAAGAAAGAAAAAAAGAAGAACTGAAAACCTGATAATGACGAAATGAAATGTGAGCGATAGCCATATGCATAAATCTGCTTTGTGAGCTGGTGGCTGCTCTGGGAGGAAGTGGAGGTCAGGGTCTGGCAGAGACCCCTGTTGGGTGCAGGTGGCGAATAACTTCTGTCAGCCAAGTAATTAAGTGTCCATCACATCTTTGCAGGAAGGCAGCGCAACCCTGAAGCCTCTCTCAGTCTCCATCTGTGAGATGGACTGAAGCTACAATATGCCTTTACATATGACCACAAACACATACCACACAAACACAATGTGTTGGTAAGTACATATGGAAAATACTGTATGTGGGAAATGTATTAACGTGTCTTAGAAAGTGTCTCTGTCTAAAAAGAATAAACATACAGTTTTATGCATGTTTCTTTCATTTAGTTGCTCAAAAAGTGACTAATGAAAAAAAATCTATTAATCAACTATAATTTTGCCTTAAGAGCACAATTAAATGCAACAGAAATTGCTACAGTTCTACAAAACAGAAAAAAAAACAATTGAAAAAAAAAATCTGTCTGAAACGGAATGCTTTTGATGATGCATTAAAAACCCATAAACAAACAATCATAATACAGATTAAAAAACAAGAGAGTTTATCACTGCTACATTACGTCCACACATCTAATAAAGGTTTTCATGAGCATATGTACATAACATTGTGGCAAAGAAAGCCACTATAGCAGCTGGGTCAAAAAGCAATGCTTCCTGTTTAGGGGTTTATCTATTTATCTATTTATTTGTGTTCGTACCCCCAACTACGGTCACAGACTGTGGGTAGTGACTGAAAGAATGAAACCATCGATGCAAACTGCTGAAATTAGGTGATTAAATAAAGGACCGAAATAAAATAAAATGTCTTAACAAGAAAACCAAACACAAGAATTATGATTTGCAAGAAGCCAAAGGTATTCTGGGATACTGAGAGTGAAACAACCTTTACCTTTATAAATAATAAAAAGATAAATGTGCTGAATTTGCTCTAAAAGAAAATCTAATGCTTTGAATTTTATTTATTCATTTATTTCACAGCCCTTACTCAAACAACTTTTGGGTTGACATCCTTGTGACAGAGTACAACATTTATTTGACAGGTTAGATGACTTTATATGTGGTCACACTTAATGGTGGGACATGTGTGAAGGTAATTTGTTGTTTTTGAAGATAGCAGCAATTAATCTCTCAAATGACCTGGCTAGATTAAATCAGAACAAAGATAGAATGCTAGGAAATAAATGCCAGCATTAGGGAAGAAATTACAAGATGACCTTACTGAACAATGATTTATGGATTCCCTCGTCAAGCAATTACAGCAGGTGATACCTTTGAAATCTCAAACCATGAAAATTAAATTTGCTCCTCTGCAAAATGTGCACTTGTCAAGGACATTTAAACTGTTACCTGCATTGAGAGGCTCCTCCACACTCACTTCCCTCTTCCATTAGCAAAACACACAACTTTCAGTGCAACAGAGCACAGAGATGGAAAAAATAATGAAAGCATAAAAGAATACATAAATATGAAATACCTAAAAAGGAGCAGAGTTCAAAAATGTATATTTCAGAAGCACTGGAAAATATGAAATGGAAAGTACTATTGCAAGTGGTTTAGACACTAACCTTTGAAACATTATTTGAACAAATGAAAAAGCTTTGCCTTTGTCTTGGTATCTCCCAAACCAAATATAACAGGAATAAGAAAACATGACTTTTCCTTGATGATCTCCAGAAAGGACAGGATACATACATAATACAGTCAGACATACCATTATGAGAACAACTTTAATATTGAGTATGTCATCCTAATGCCACCACAAGAGCTCTGACCAGCATGAAGGTGTCCTGTAGTGTCTTACTAAAATGATAGCAATAGATCCTTTTGGCCCTGTGAGTTCAAAGAAAAATAGACAAAGCATTGAGTCCCATGAACCACTGGTTGCTGATGTTCTGGTGTTTTTTGGAGCCTCTTTTTCTTCCTACAAGGCGCAGCCATGAAGCCAACGTGAACTAGTCCGTATGTCAATCAAAGGTAGTTTTGGCTTCCAGCTCCTTCACAGATCCCCATCAAAATATCCCCAGAGCGGACGACATATTAGCTGTGAATAATGACCTAACAGATTTCATTGTTTTTCAAACATAGCATGGCTTGTTTTCCTGTTAAAGCACCAAGAAATAACTGTGACTGGTTCAAGGTTGGCCTGGAAAGGCCCATGGGTTAAGCTAAGCAAAACAGTCTGAAGCAACTGTCTTTGCCCTCATTTTAAGGCAATTCTTTAGCTTCTACCTCTTGCAGCAGCCAGAGTGGTTGAGGGACAATTGCCTTGGACCGTTTCAGGACCTTCCCAGGTTCACTAATGGCGCTTTTACACTAGTACCTACTCAGCGCGACTCTACTCTCCACGCCCCTGTTTTGCGCTTTTACACTAGGGGTGGAGGCGGGTGGAGGCATGCTGAGTAGATACTTTTTCTGTATCTATTCTGCCGAGGCTCTAAGCGGCTGAGTCGGCTCTGGATCTGACGTCATCACTCTACAGGCCACCGATTGGTCAGGGGGCGGGGCCGTCAGACGTTTGAATCAGGAAGCGGGAATCAGCGCAAGAGCGACTCACGGCTCTTCATTTTATTCAACCAGCAATGGCAGCGCAAACGTCTGTTTCCTGATCCAACTCTGAGATGCAGATGTTCATAAACCTGGTGGCTGAGGAGAGAATTAAAAAGGGATCTAGACGGACGATAAGGAATGACCAGATCTACTAGGCGCTCGGTCACTCGCGGCTCCCAGCTGATTTCTCAGCAGCACCGACACAAACAAAATTTAAAAAAAAAAGCGTTGCCGCTTGAAGCTTCTTTCACTCTCATTTTTTAACTTGATATCGAACACAAGTAGCAGACCCAGCAGCACATATATCATCTCCTCCAGGTTCTACATCTTTAGTGTTGTTGTCTTCTCCGTTTAGATCACACAATCAAATATGTCACAGCAGCTTCACTCTAACCCGCCCACTTCTCACCTGGGTGTTGAAAAACAAACGAGGACAAGGCAAGTGGAGGCGTGACGAGTCGAGTCGCGCTGAGTAGGTACTAGTTTAAAAACACCATAAATGGACTATTTGCCAATTGGTAGCCAACAGTGTTCCGCCCCATGTGGTTAGTCTTTGCTCAGTTGCATCAGTTGATCTGCGGCGCTGAGCCAGTACCTGCAAACTTAGTGCAGTTGCTAAGCTTGTGAGTGACTGTGGGTCCTGATGGAGCTCTGCTAGTCCTCATTTCAGCTAGTTTTGGATGCTAATTTGGTAGCAACATCGAATGAGGATGGATGGACAGATGAATCTAAGGCAATATTAAATAGCATCATAGGTTAGCATGAGCTATGCCAATTTGATAGCTAACTTGTGGTAACTGAGCTCAGGTGGGTATTTTCCAGTCAGATTCCAGGCTAGCTCATTCTGCCAATTTGCCCATTTTTGTATTAAATGAGGTTGGCTGGAGTCAGTTCCTGCCAATGTGGCATTCTGCAGAGCTCTTTGGTAAACTACTGAGTGTTACTCACTTTAGCCATTGGTGACTGATGATATGTATGAATGCACTATTTAGATAATGAGAAATTATCTGAATAAGGTAGATGTTAAAATATTGATCAAGATTTTCATTCATATTTTAATTTTTTCGTCACTCAGTAATTCAGTATTTATTCAACTACTTTCTGCATTGTCTTAGGCTAATTATAAACATCTTACAAATACAACCTCTTGCTATTTTTACCTCCCGAGTGTACATTTATTTGTTGGTTTCTTTTTTGTTTTTCATTTTAGCTTTGACATTTAACCATGCTCAAATCATCCAAGTACTTGCTTTTCAATGACAAAGTTGCCTTCAAGTATAATTCTAAATGTCGAAGTTAGATCCTATTTAAAAGCATAACTTTCTTCAGTACTGTCATTTCTGTTAGTGACTCTCATACATCAACACATAACAGAGTATCCTTGTGCCTTCACTTTAGTCCCTTTTCCATTTCTCTTGTTTTGATAAAGAAAGATTATAACAACCTTTCTTTTCAAATCCTGTCTGGAAGAAATAAATCAATCACACTAATCTTAAGGATTATTTTCACTCATTGGGTCTCTAAGGGCGATATGATAGGATGATAATTCAAATGTGCTGCCTCGTGTGAATGCCAAGCATCGAGGTACTTGTAAATCCATACATCTGTGCCTGCCATCATGACTCTCCCCTGCCATTCCTTGTTATAATAGCTTCTGCGAACATGACACATGAGGTTGAAAGCAGGGTTGCACACCATTCAGGTGCATATGGAGGACATGCGTCAGCCTTACCATATGCCACAGAAATGTGCAATTACAGGGCAGATAATAAGGAGCTTTCATTATCAATCTAAACTTTCATTTTTGAATTAAAATGATCTATATACTTTACATAATGCAAAATTCCCTTTTTTTGATTCAATAGGATCTATATTTAAAGGAGACCTATTATGAAAAACATATTTTCTCTTGCTTTAACATATATAAAGTGGTCTCCCCTCAGCCTGCCAACTCAGAGAAGGAGGAAAGCAACCAAATTCTGCAGTGTCTGTACAGCCGCCCGGATGAGCCGTCCAGTGTGATGTGGCTTCTACGAGCCGTTCAGATTTACATAGGTTGGCCTCCGATGCGGGAAACCATGCCCACAACTAACTGGCCGGACAACAACAACAACTCCGCCGGCCGGAGCTTCCGCCATTTTCTATGCGTCATTCAGGCAGCCAATCAGCACAGAGCCTCATTATCATAGCCGCCCCGCCCACTCAGAATCCTGCATAGATAATGAGGTTAGAGAATGGGAAGATAAAGACATGGCTCAGTGGCTGAATTTCTAATTTATTTAGCAAAAACAATCAAAAGCTTTTTTTTAAGACAAGTTTAAAATAGGTATTAGATGCCATAATAGGTCCACTTTAAGGAAAATTCTTATTTTTATTTTTATTAAAGGTGGCTTATTATGTGCTTATTTTATTCCTTGTCTTAAGGAAATATCCATCACATATGTTTAATATACCCTCCCATATACTTCCTTTTTAAGCATGTCTTTGGAACTCAGTAGCTGGTTTTAGGAGGCGGAGTCAGAGTCAGCATCCCAAATCAACTTTAACCCCATCTTCTGCAGACTAGGCCTCTTCTGAAATGAATGTGTATGGCTCTGTGCGGCCCACCTACAAGGTGCGAACGCGGTAGAGATAAACATGGAGAAACTTGACAAATAGCCTCTGTTCTGGGTTTGTGATGTCACAGTACCCTGCATATCTCAACGACTCACTGAATGACACATTTTCTCTGATTGAGGAGGCCATAAACCAAGTGACAAAGTTCCATTATGTGTTAGTTATCAGATTAAGCCTCCTTCAAAAATATAGTCTGTCTGAAAATACATCAATATCAAGCAGGTATTGTTACAATTCAGATGATGTACAGGGCAAGGCAAAAAAAGGCAAGTTTATTTGTATAGCACAATTCAACACAAGGTAATTCAAAGTGCTTTACATCAACATTAAAAGCAGCAAGACACAATTAAACAGTAAATGACAAATACAATGAAATAAAATTATAAGAAAATAGGTAAAATAATAAAAAGCACAAGTTGTTAAAAATAAGGGCAGTAGAGTACAGCAGGTAAGTTTAATTTAGGAGTACGCTTCAGTAAACGGTAATGTTTTTAGGCCTGATTTAAAGGATCTACAGTTGGAGCAGACCTCAGGTCTACAGGAAGTTTGTTCCACCGGTGAGGAGCAGAATAACTGAACGCTGCCTCACCTTGCTTGGTTCTGGTTCTTGGGAACCACAACAAACCAGATCCAGATGAACCTCAGGGGTCTGGGAGCTTCATAGGAACTAACAGATCAACCATGTATTTTGGTCCAAGACCATTCAGTGCTTTGTAGACCAGCAGTAAGATTTTAAACTCTATCCTTTGACTAACTGGAAGCCAGTGTAGTGATTTCATTCCCGGTGTAATGTGGTCCAGTTTCCTGGTGTTTGTAAGAACTCTGGCGGCAGCGTTCTGGATCAGCTGCAGCTGCCTGATAGATTTCTTGTTAAGGCCTGTAAAGATGCCATTGCAATAATCCAACCTACTGAAAATGAATGCATGAATAAGTTTTTCCATCTCTTGTTTGGACAGAAATCCCTTAATTCTAGCAATATTTTTCAGGTGGTAATTGGCAGATTTAGTGATAAACTTTAGATGGCTGTTGAAGTTTAGGTTAATAATTACACCAGGATTTTTGGCTTGATTTGTAGCTGTCAATGACATGGAGCCAAGGTGAGCGCTGATCATTTCCCTTTCATTTTTTTTTTTTTTTTAAGATTTTTTTGGGCTCTAGTGGCCCTTTATTCAAATTGTACAGACACTAAGGGGGTAGAGATAGAGAATAGGGATGACATGCAGCAAAGGTGCGCAGGCCGGGATTCGAAAATGCGACCACTGCAGGAGGACTGTAGCCTCAGTATATGAGCCGCTTGCTTAACACACTGCAGCACCGAGCGGCCCTCCCTTTCATTTTTAGGGCCAAAAATTATCACCTCTGTCTTTTCTGCATTTAGCTGGAGAAAATTCTGGCAAATCCACTCATTGATTTGGCGAATACAGTTACTCAATGAGAGTAGGGGACTGTAGTCATGTGGTGACACTGAAATATAGAGCTGTGTGTCATCGGCATAAGTATGGTAGGAAATGTTGTGATGTTCCATAGTCTGAGCTAGGGGTAGCATATAGATGAATAGAAGCGGTTCGAGCATGGACCCTTGAGGAACCCCACGTGATCTTGGTTCTCTCAGACTCATGATTTCCAATTGACACAGAAAAGCCCTATCTTGCAAGTAAGATTTGAACCATTGAAGCACAGTGCTGGTAGGTCCCACCCACTTTTCCAATCTGCTCAGTAGGATGTTACGATCAACTGTGATCCAGTAATACCAGAACAGAGGATTTACCTGCATCATTATTCAGATGAATATCATTTAAGACTTTGATGAGTACAGTCTCAGTGCTGTGGTGTGGCCGAAATCCAGACTGAAATGTGTTAAAAAGATTGTTTTGCATCATAAAAGCATGAATTTGCTGGAAAAAAACCTTTCCAAGGATTTTCCCCAAAAATGGCAAATTTGATATTGGCCTATAGTTACTAAGTGTTGTAGCATCCAGATTAGATTTTTTTAGAAGAGGTTTTTCTTATTGCAGTTTTCAAGGCCTGGGGAAACTGGCCTGTTTGAAGAGAAGTATTTATTATCTGTAATACATCCGGAGCTATGCAGTTCAAAACTGTTTTAAAAAAAGTTTGAAAGCAGAATATCAAGACAGCGTGTTGTGGGCTTTAATTTTGAAACCGTTTCCGTTAGGGTTGTATAATCTATGTCCCAGATTGACTAGAGGATCTGGCACAAGTGTTATCATTCCTGAGCTGGAGCTGCACAAACATGTATGCAAGTCGGTGTTATTACACCGACGTGATTGTATTTTACATTTACAGAACTTAATTTTCAGTGTGCTGCTTTGATTCCACAAAGACTGTTTCAGAGTGGAAACAGATTAAAATGTACTATTGTAAAACTGTATGGCAAATAAATGCTGGCAAAACTTTGGAAAAAAAATACACAACAAAGAACCCTTTCAGCAGTTGAAGCAGCTAGGAGTTGATGGTAAATTGTAAATGGCATTCTGTCAAAACCAATCGCTCAAACAGTCCTCTCAGTCATTGGAAATCTGATGAGTAGCTTTGTCTATTCCCTTCTCAATGTCAAAAAATCAGCAGGCACTCTGACTCCTTGATGGGGTCAGAGACTTGTGCCACTGTGCGAGGGTGACCACATTAAGTCGAGGACACACTCGTGTCATCACACAGACATAGAGACACCTATTTCTCCAGACACAAATGAGACTATGAGCCGTTGACCAACGCATTAAAAAAATGAAACATGCACAAGACAGCAACGTTTATTCAAGCAGAACAACATGCGGTGTCATTGTGTGTCTGGGCGTACACAATTGTTATTTTCATTGTACATATGTATCTTGTGAAACACTGAATAATCCAAATCTGTAGTGAAAAGTGAAGTAGTGGATCTGAAAAGTATGTGCCAGTGTATGTGGCATAAATGGTGTCAGCGTCCTGATCATTTCATTTATTTTAGCCCATCTATAAATGGCATGCATTTAATCCTTTTAATTATGGATCTTTGCTACAATTACCTCAAATTAAATTACTTTGCAAACCTCAGAAGGATTCAAAGCTAACTGAGAAGAAGAGGATCCTTCTGTCAGGGATTTAACCTCAGTTTCTCTGTGACACACTGAGCTATCACCCCCACTGCCTAAATCCATCACTATACGGGACTGAAATATTGAAAATACCTAAAGGCTCATACTGTACCCATTCTAGAAACCAATCAGCCTTCAAACTCATCCAAATCCCCTCTTTCCCAGTCTTACTCTATTCAGTAGGGCTATAGAGATTACAGAGAGGAACCCTGCCTGGCAGGCATGCCACACTTAAATAATCTCTGGGTGAAATCCCAGTGTTAATGTGGGGTTTCTGGATCATGGCACTGCAGTGTTTTGCGGCGCTCTGTGGCACGCTGGTCGCAGATGACGGCACACACCAGGAGGCAGAGGATGTATAGCGAGAGGGGAAGACAATTAGGATGAAAGGAGAGAGATGAAGAAGAGTGATGAGAAGAGAAGAGAGTGAGAGAAATGGAGAATAAGAACAGAGGGATGAAAGAGAAAAAACAATGTGGCATGTAGCAATGGAGCAAGACGAGGCAGGGGAGACATAGAGGGAATAGAGAGGATGAGAGAGATAGGACTGTGGAGGCGAGATAGTCCCCTGAGTAGGACACAAAAAGCTTGCCAAGGTCTAAATGACATTACTCTGCATGTTATATACTTCATGGCCTTGGGTGGGTGTCCCGTGTGCCAAGAGATGCATAAAACTGCTATTCTTACCCTTTTCCACAACTGACCCATAAACATGCTCATCTCACACTTGAAATGTGGCATCAAACCAAGTACGCTCAACACAGAAAATGAATTCATTACTTGATGTTTCAATTGCAGCGCAATAATTGCTTTAGTCCACAGGATAAGCAAGAGAGTGAGAAGATAACATATGCCAGTGAAGATGACAGTATAATGACAGGATTAGTGTAGGTCTTAAAGACTTTATCTATCATGCATGAACACGAAAGGCACGAGAAGAGAGAGACTAAAAGACAGGGGCAACAAAAAGAACACTGAAAGAAATAGCTGAAGATGCAGGCACGAACAGTACTGAACACTGCACACTGATTTCAATAATGGAAACAACAATCTGTGTTCTGCCGCTCACAATGTCCAAGTCAGTGCTTCATCACCTGGCCTTGATTTTTCCTTCAGGTCTCCACTGGAATGAACATCCCACTCAGTCAGGACATCAGAGAAACTCATCACAAGCTAAAACTTGTCCCTTAAAAAGATGCTTTTCATATCCTCCTCTACCACCTACTTGTATGTGCTTTCAAAGCCTGAAGACCAAACAGGAAGTTAATACATATTCCTCTAATAATTCTAATTTTTGCCTTATTTTAGTTATTGTGTCGAGGTTTGGGGGAATACATACACAACAAATATCAAGCCTTTGTTTATTTTACAGAAGAGAGCAGTAAGGATCATACATAAAAAGGAGGCAAGAGAACACACCAATGGACTTTTTATCAATGCAGGATTAATTAAATTTAAAGATATTATTGAGTTACAGACTTTATTGGTTATGTTCAAGGCAAAAAGCAGAATATTGCCTGAAAATATACAACGTTTTTTTGTGTTTAGTTCAGAAGATAAGAACCATAGGAGGAAATTTGATTTTAAACATCCGTTTGCACGCATCACTTTAAAACAAATGTGTATTTCAGTATGTGGTGTAAAATTATGGAACTCCTTAACAACTGATTTAAAGGATTGTAAAAATATTCACCAGTTCAAGAAATTGTATAAAGACCACACAATTAGACAATATGAATTTAACGGGTAAAATATATTTTGTTGTTTTTGTTTTTATATTGTTGGTGAGTTAGTGTGTATGTTTTCTTATTTTTTTGTTTTGTTTTTTCATTATTTCTTTTTTTTGGTATTATATAAGTAGTGATTGTTGAACAGTCGGACAGACCATCTTCACATGAATTGTTTTATTTTTTTGAGAAAGGGGCTTGGTATATAAGGCTTTCTTCTTCTTGCCCCTTTTCCATCATGGAATGGAACATATGTGAACTATTTCCATGATATGGAATAAATAAAAATGAAATGAAATGAAATGAAATAATATACACACATGTTTTGTACTGACCCATAAATATTGTTATTTAAGATTTTACTGCTTAAAATATTTGAGTAAAAGTTCTATAAAAGCTTTCTGGCAGAACCATAAAGAAGATTTAAGCTCACTTTTAAACATAAAAATAACATGCCCTTCAGCTAAAATGTTTACTGCCAGATTTGAGTTTGCTCTTAAATGCTCTTAATTATTCCGCTGATTGAGTCAAAGGTGGAACAGTCTGAGTCAGGATAGAAAGTGTCACATGCCGGATGTCCTCGTGTCAAGACCTTTGACACTTCTAATTGGTTTTATTTAAAGGCTTGACCCCTCCGGTCCAGGAAAATTCATTAGAGGGTGAAGGAGTGTTACTATCCGACAATGAATGTCAACAGTTTCTGAACATAAGGTATAGTGTTGTTGCGGGAGGTGCATGGATTGTTGTATGTGAGAAAGCAGTTGGGCAATGAGAACAATATGCACCAATTAATTAGCATACACAAGGGGGCATCAGGAGAGCCCTGTCTAAATCCTTCCTTTCATCTCATGCCACCAACAAGGGCTGCAAGATTAACCTGCCGGAGTTATCATATCAGCCAGCGGACCTCCCAATACACAACAGTGTTGACGGGAGACACTAGACATCGAGAGCAATATTATAAGCCTGAAATATTAATCAGGAGAGCTTTCAATCTTTATATTTAAAGAAACATTTCTTATCATTTTAGAAGAGGTACATGAACACATGACATGTGAAGCACAGCAACAGCATGATACGGTTACTACAAAGGAATTTGCAGCTTCTGTAAGCCCAAAACGTGTGAATGTGTGTGAATGTGTATGAATGTTGGTGGTGGTCGGAGGGGCCGTTTGGTGCGATATGGCAGCCACGCTTCCGTCAGTCTGCCCCAGGGCAGCTGTGGCTACAAAACGTAGCTACCACCACCGGTGAGGATGTGTATGAATGAATAATGATCTCTGTAAAGCGCTCTGGGTGCCTTGAAGGGCGCTATGTAAATCCAAGTCATTATTATTATTATTAAAGGAATAGATACACCGAAAGGAGTTCAGTGTGTGCCAGACAGTCTTTTTTTTTTTTTTTTTTTTTTTTACATTTTTTTACTACATTGATGGGTCACATCAAATCTTTTGGAGAAAAAAAAAGAAGGTAAATACAATTTTTTTTAAGTGTACTTCAAGTGAAAATCTGACTCTCAAAAGTGACGTGCTCTTAAGATTGTTATTGTTATGAATCTTTATTTCGGCTTGTACAGAACAAGATGAAAAGGAAGAAAAAAAAAACAACATTTATTTTGCCGAAAAGGTGTAGGCTGAAGCCGTAGCTTATAGTGCCTACCCTTTTTTCTTATGATCAGCAAAAATATGAGACATTAGCTTTTACTCAGTGAAAACAAACAATACATAAAGAAGAAAAAAATAAGTAAGACAAAATATAAAATTGACATTTCACATCCTAGAATGTTTTTGATAGTATACTTTATAATTATAGTGTTTTATATTTATTTACAATATTTTCTTTAAACAAGACAATGTGACAACAATAAGAGTGACTGATGTCTGATGAAGCTGACTTTAATATTTACAGATGAGTTTATTTTTTTGTTTCTTGAACATGTTTAGCCTAACCGTTCACGTTCTCCTTTTAAAACATTGATTCATTTTGAGACACACACACACACACACACACACACACACACACACACACACACACACACACACACACACACACACACACACACACACACACACACACACACACACACACACACACACACACACACACACACACACACACACACACACACACATTTCATATATGCCAATGGTCCTAAAGCGTGGGCTAGTGGCAACAAACAACTTTCCTTTTGCCTTTGACAATAGTCTTGTCTCTGTGTTGGCCCTCAACACCACCAAAACATCCTATAACAAATACTGCAACGTAATGGTGGGAGCAGATTTGCTTTGGACTGGTTTTTGGTCATATTGGAAGTTACTGTATAGTTAACAGTTGTAGTTAATAGTTCAACTTTCCAAGTTGCTGCCCAGCAGGTAACCAAAAAAAACTGCCTGATTAATTGCATGTTTTATCTTGTGGGAGGCCGTCTCCACTGTTCCAAATGACAGGCAAGCCCATCACTGAACATTAAGTTATTGCATCCCCATGAATCCGGCATAAGTCATTGCTACGCCGTAATCCCTCCCTAAATCCTTCCTCTTTTTGACAGCCTTTCGTAAAGTCTGATGTACTTATAAGAGGTTTTTTTCTACATTTCCGTAGTAAACATCCATCTGAAACCAGTAGCCTCACCGTTTCGTGTAAATCCCTGTATCTATTACAAAATGTGCAATATGAATAAAGCTTTATTACCACTATAAATAAAGTCTGTTTAATATTAGTAATTTATGCTCCAAGACCTTGGGTTTTGTTCAGATTTGAATTAGCAAATGTTAACATTTTTGAGGGCAAATCAAAATTCAGGGATGAAACTGAAGGTTTTCTTTTTATTATTAGTTCAGTTATTTTATCATTAGTTCAGTTCTTACTGTGTTCCAGGTAGGGTTCACATTCCAGGACATGGTGACAGCATTTCAACTCTGAGTAGCATTTAATGAACTTCTCCAGAATTCTGGCACCATGACGAATTATCTTAATGCAACGATCATCCTATTACCTATCCTATTACTTTCCAATTAAAATAGGTTATTCTGCCAAATTAGCCCTTGGGGGGAGAAAAAAAGAAGCGTCTTAGCTGTTTGCATATTTCATTACAATGCAACCGCACAAAAATTCAGCAGATTTCAGCAGGAGCATTCTGTGGAATTAGAATTAAGATAACTTTTTAAAGTACATCATGTTTTTATATTTAACTTTTGTGTGTGCTGAACCTGCCCATAACTGATCATATCTCTTAGACAACCTAAAAAGTTCTCCTTGCTGTTTCTAATCAGCCCAGCTTTGAAAGTAACTGCAGCTTTACATTTGACATATGTCACACACTCAGCGTTCAATCAAAAAGTCACTTTTTATTCATGATATCCGTAGCTGTACCTTCTAACTGTTGCTAAAAGTACTTTTCCTTGAAAGCATACATCATTATGGTGAAAAACGACTCCACTTTTTTCAATAAAAGATAAAGACCATCTTATTACCTTCCCATTAAGAACGTAATATTTTGCTAAATGGACTCCTATTTAAAACTCTCCTTCGAGCTCTGAGCCAGATTCAATGAATTTCAACTGCACTTTAATCAACTGGCTCTGCTGGTTTCACATAGCCTTTGTGTGATTAAGAAGAATAAAAATTCATAGCATTTGATTATTCTGAGTCCTAATTCAAAGTAGAGTAGAAGTCCCCAAAGGGTAATCTTACATATATCTACAACCACAATATAAAATATCAATATTATTTCCATTCTATGGCAAGTGGAGGTGTTACAGGTATCAGATTTATGACTCTATTCTTTTAACACCATAGCTCTATCGCATACACTCATGCACACTCACTTCCTACCAAAAACCAAATGTGTAAGTGATGGGGAAAGACTTTACTCCTTGTGTGCACACAGCTTCACTGCACTGGGCTTTGTTTTAACTGATAAATGATTGTTTTTTGCACCTTTTTTTTTGTTTTCAAGAATAAAAGCAAAGTCCCATTAAAACTTGGCCAAATAGCATTCATGCTAAAGGTTATTTGGACCTAAAAATCTGACACAGAGTATTCGCCCTGAGTAACACAGCTTTTGGCAGAGAAGGTTATGAAAGTTGAAGACGTCGCGCAAATAGCAAAAGTGCTCCACAAACAGCTTCATCAGCTGTTCTCTTGCAGACAGCTCTTGTACCCAAGGGAAAGGTTGCAGTGGCCCACTTTTAAGAGCCTTAGCTCCAAGTGAGTCATATCAGGGGCCATCATAAATGATCATGTGGCACCCAGGGCAGTAACTGGCAGTTGTCAACTTCAGTGAGCGGCAGTCTTTAACTCAATTTCAAGGCTGTGCTATATCTTCCCTTTTCGCCTGAATCTAAAGAAATGCCTTTATGTGGTAGCTAAAGCACTAGTGCTTAAAATGACTGTACAGTAGCTTGAGTGCTGTGATTGTGGCCTAGTTAAAACCAAGGCCAGATTAATAACGTATAGATAGTAAATCAAACATATCATGTACTTATTCTATATGTTTCCATCTTAAAGCCATCCTGCAGCATTTATACTCTCTTAAACAGATTACCTGATAAAATAATATACTTGCAACATTATCAACTCATTCAGATAATATAGATTAATCTTTTATGGAATACATTTTTTGCATAAAAAAAGGATACAATATGTTTTCTGCTTTGAACAATGCTATTTTACTTCAGCTTTATAGTTTCTCTTGCTGTTGATCTAAAACATCTGCCATACACGCACCAACAGTTAGGATAGCATCCAGGCACATATGGCCCCCCTGATAGGGTAGGTTTACTCATTGTCTCTTCTGTAAGCCCATCTGCTGCCGTTGTTGTTACATCATGCCTTTCTGTACATTTATTCTTTGTTTTCACTCCAAACTGTTATTTTATTACAGAAATGATTCAGTCTTTCACATACCCTTTAACACAGGACAGTTTCAGTGTTATTCACAAGATACTCATTTAAACACATTTTAAATACACCTGTTAAATTCACACAAACATCTTAAGAAATCATACTTGGTATAATCCTACAACAATATATATATATATATATATATATATATATATATATATATATATATATATATATATATATACATACATATATTTAAACAGAAATGTAGAAAGAAAAAAAAAATATTTCAAGCAGTTTTTCATCCTTTTTACAAAGCTGTTTATGTAGAGTTTAAACGTGGTCCATGTATCATTTAGTGAGCTTTGCACACACTATACACCATGGCAAATAATAACAGGCATCAAAAGAGAAAGTGCCTTATGTGCTTCCATTCATTATGTGGTATTTGCATATTATGTGACACAACATTACTTGCCAATTAATTTCAGAATTAAAATATGCAAATAAGTGGCCACATCAGGTCTAACGGCACCACAACCAGCGATGATCATGAGTTCTTGCAGGTTTTTCAGCTTTTTAGTGCTGGCTGCTTGTAAGTAATAATTTTATTATTAAGCCTCAGACTGATATATCTGTGTTATGTTAGATCTGCTATTCAGACTATTTATCATAGTGTTTCACACACTAATTTGTTGATAACAGGAATCAGATGAAATAATTCAAAATGCTGCTAAAATCATATTTGCTCTCTGAGATGCAGAGTAGATTGATTTACAATAATTTCCAACAATGAATCACCATCAGCTTGGAAATGAGAACTATTTGCAAGTGGAAGAAAAATTCTGGAAATAATGACCCAGAAAAAAAAAAAAAAAAGACCAAAAGTGTGTGTAAGTCTTTGTGTGCAAGCATTTGTCATTAGACCCATTCACACTGCCATTTCATTCTGCCTCTTTAATGCCTTTATTCCTTCTCGCTGTGCTGTGTGAACGGCACGGAGGCGTAACAGTGTCACATTTTGTTCCATAGCTGTTATACTTGGTAAGTATAGCATAAGTGCACGAGGAAGACTGCATGTAACGTTGCGTGCAGGAGAGCCAGGAGGCAGGGGTTGCAAGGATAGGGATTTATTAACAAAAGCAAACAAAACCAAAAGCCCTGCCAAGCAGGGTTAAACAAACAAACATGAGAGCAGAAGAAAAGCCTGACAGGACACACGGAGGAATCAAACAGTACGGACCAGCAGGGAGCAAAGGAAAGACAAGACCAGATATACAGAAGGGCTAAAGAGACACAGGTGCAGACGATCGCGGCAGATGGGAAACAGGAAGGTCAAACCAGAACTGAAACACAAAGACACAGGGTTTCAAAATAAAACAGGAACTGAATAACCAAACTGTGACACTGCAAACTTCGCACAGATGGTTCGGTGGGTCATCTGACAGCGCTGTTCAGATCAATCCCAGAGTCCTTGGCCAAGCTAAACACAGAGCGTGATCGGAGATTTATTTATTTTTTTAGTTTAATTTTTAACCATGGTAGACAGAAAGGTGGAGACCAGCTGAACAGACTCTGTCACTTGACCTAATACAGTAGCTTCGGGTGCAGAAGTTAGGCCATTGCTTGCCGGTGTCGGTGCTTTTTTTTCCCACCTGCTTTTTTTTCCCGGCTCCCCGTACGTGATGACGTTTCGTCTTGTGATTGGCTTTTGACCGTACGTGATGACGTTCCGTCTTGTGAAAACTGATGATTAATAAATGTAATAAAGCAAATCGATAATTTAAAATGTCTATTAAGATCAAAATATTTAACTGCTTACTGCTATGCAGCAAGCAAAAGATTGTTTACCCTATACATATAGTACGCTATTATTGTTCTCAGCTCACTGATGAATCTCCAATTGTCTAATGAAAATAGTCCCTAATAAATATTTTAACTCTAATATTTTTTTTAGCCTATGTCAGTAAGATCACTGATAATTCTGATAATTCCTTGTATATGTTTCTTCTCCCTTTTACCTCCACTATGATCTGCTGCTTCTGACTAAAATACCATCGCGGGGAAAAAATGCACACTTCCGGGGAAAATATTGTAGCCCGATACAATCTGGTACCCACACCGGCACCTCCCAACTGCAGCCGCTGTAGCAACCTAAACACCAGCAGCGATTGGGAAACTGAGGTCAGCAAGTGATCAAAGATATCAGGGCTTGTTGCTGACTGTGGACCTTGAAGTAGAGGTGAAGGACTGTCTTCGGATTGTGGGACACTGTAATAACTTGTGAAAGCAAACACTTGGGTGGGAATATTGTGCCTTGTAAGGTAACTGCAAATGGACAGTTGGAGAGTGGATGCAGAATCAAGAGGCAAACAGCAGTACATCTTTACAACGCAATCGTTGTGTGAAAGTGGCCTTCCACGCTAATCTGAAGATGCAGGATTGTCAGTGTAGTAGCTGCCATATGGTGACCTCATAGCTGCATTTATTTACTGTTGAAGCAACTAGTAAACTTTTAAATGGGGATCTAGTAAGAATGAGATTCGGTACCAAAATACAATATTAGAGATTTAATTTAATTATCACTGTAAAAGAGGTACAAAAAACTGGTCATATTTTACATACTGTCATATTTCATGCGTCAACCAACATACTGTAGTGTCTGAAAGTGTTTTGCTCTGGTGTATAACATGGGTGGTGACAGTGTGGATTCCTTTCAGCTCCATTTCTAACAGTTTCTTAACCATCAGCACAAACAAAACATCTAAAGTTCAAATGTAGCTTTGAGGCTTGAACTACGGACAAAATAACAACATTTTTCTTGCTTGCATTGCTTACAGATATACTAATAACTTCAACGGCTGGATACTGTGCTCTTGTGGGTTGTTCTCTCTCAAACCTATTCATTATGAGATGCTTTGGTGTCAGAACTGGGATTTATATAACTCAGAGAAACCATGAAAAACTATTTGTTACTCATCTGAGAATATTGTTGAGCTTGTTTCCACATATGTAATTAAAAACATTAATTGTCTGCAGTGAGTGATCAGATACCTCTCATATACTTTCTCTAACTCACCATCGCCCTTTGACTGTTAATACATAAAGTTACACCCACTTCGGGGCCGCATGACCCTCTAGTTGGTGGAGGCAATTACTGTGTTTTTACTCCGGTGCCTCTTATTAACATTTTTATCAAAGTTATTAAAAATGGCAGATGTAGGCACTCTGATGTATTCTCTCCTGTAGAGGGGTGATGATGATGATGACGAGGATAATGACCATGTTGGCCTTGGTGCCTTGAGCCTGGTTTTAGCTAATTCTCCAAGAGCCTCCATTCTGTTTGTTCTTAGTTTCATTTCTTTTCATACTATTAATATTTCATTTTTCTACTGTGTTACATTAACTGTAGTTATTTTGGAAGGCTTGTTAAGACCTCTGAGATCAGCTTGTTTGTGTAGCCCTCAGCAGTGATTAAGTACTATCCAAACAAACCCGTACTTTGTATGGGTGTGAGGGTATGGAGCAGCGTCTGAGTGACATCAGGGAATGTTCTGAGTAATCACTGAGTGTTTGGCTGGTGTTCAGTGGCTTGACTGTTGTACACTCTCTCTGCATCCAACATTAGCTTTATTTGACTGCTACCAGCTTAAGAAATGGGACTTTTGTAATCATTGATCCATCCATCCATCTTTTGTCTACACTATCTTCAGCCCTCAGAGTCATGCTGAAGCCCATCTGAAGTCACTTTATCACAAATCATCTGGTCAAAATATGTTTAAAGAATTATATTTGAATTATTTTTTGTACCACCGATCTGAAAGTCTGATATATCTACTTATAGGTCACATCTTTTATTTTCTCTGCTTCCTTTCATTCCCTTTTGAGGATGCTAACAATCATGAGAAGACTTTTGAATAATAAATAACATCTTAAAATGGTAGAAGCAGTGCATGCCCTTCCCTGGCTGCTAGGGGCAAATAGCATAGCAACTCACTGCAACTGTAAAAGAGGTATCGCTTTATGTTTGTGTAAAGAACAGATAACCATCATTTCAATGTTTCTGAACTGTAAATATTTTTCATATCAATATTTTAGAATAAAAAGCATCCATCTGCATTGTAGTACCCGTTCAAAGTGCGTATAAAGTCTCTGTAATGATTAGAAGACCTGTGGGCATTAATGATCTTCTGTCCTGACACTGGAAAATGTGCAGTGCTGTATACTATGTTAGGTGAATTGCACAACTTCCTTTTATGCACAAACAACTCCAGGGGTTTTCAGCATAGAACCAGCCTTCTTTATCAGTTTGTTCTTTTTAAGTCACTGGCTCAGATGCTACTGCAACCAACACATGACTGCAAAGTAAATTGCACTTCCCAGCACAGACTGACAGAAGATATGGAACACCTTGGTGCAATTACTGAAGGATTTAAACTTCCTCTAGAAATACACTGTGTCCCTTTTTGTAGACAGCCTCAGTGTTGCACCTCACATTGCATAGTCCAGTCCATCTTCCAGGTGAACACCCATGTTTCTGTACTCCTCCACCACTTCTTATGGGTTATTTCTGGTGTTCCTGCAATCCACATCTCATTTATCTTCTTTTGATTCAAGATGTGATAATTGTCCTCACATAGTCCCATTGTCATCCATTTTACTGTTTAATATAGATTTCTACATCATATCACATATGAGTTTAGATATGAAGATTACAAGATCTGCATTCCAGATCTCATACTTGCATACATGCAATTACATTTAGTATTTTATTGAATGCTGTGTTTAAGTGGTTTAGTTTTTTTTGAATATCACAGTCAGATGTGGCAAAGTAGTAATGATACACTGATTATAGCTTTCTAAACATTAACATTAGCAACATGCACATGGAGAACACGATGGTGGTTTCAATAGTGTGCAGATGTACAAATCTCCTTTTTTCTGTGAGTTTGGTAGCCTATGGTAAAACCATGTTGCACTTTGTTTATTTTCTGAATCTAATGTCCTATTTGGTTTATCAGCTAAAATGATCATATCATAATACTATATGGCATGGATATAGCCTGACCTTACAGAATATCACAATATGAACCGCCAAAATTACGCATGGCATATGCAGAAAAGGCGACAAGAGGATTTTTTATTTAAGAAAACATTCCAGCACATCATTGAATTACTGACGTGCGTTTGGACGGGATTCAAATAATCTCATGACCTTGGTGTTTGCTGAAATAGGGTAGGGGCCTTCGGATGGGATTCAAATCACCTCCATGATCACAAAGGTTCCCAAATTATTTCAATCCCGTGAAAATGGGGCATTTGTCGAGGTTGAGAGTTGGCTCTATCAACAAATTAAATGTTGCAGAAAAGAATGGAAAAAAATCCTCCACAATAATAGCTTCAGTTATTGCTGCTAAAACTGCTTTACAAGTTACAAGTTGTCATGTGCTGGTGTTATCCTGAAGTTTTCAATTTTTAAGATATGGTGAGGACCAAAGGGTTTTATTTGTTCATTTCATTTTTTATTCCTCCTTTGTAATGATGTCCATATACGTTATACCTCATATTTAACAAATTCATACAAACTGCCAATAGTGCACCAGCTTTCTCTTAAGGGTCAGAAAGCAGTCAAAGTGTATCGATGGATTTAATGGATTCCCCCACACCCAAATCTTTGACTTCTGACAACTGCAGAAACCCACAAGATGTCAAAACATCAGCAGGTATGCCCAAACTTTTGATTGGTACTGTATTTTCCCTAAATCTTGCTCTTACTTGACAAATCAGTCTTTCCCTCTGCTGCCCTCCCCTGGGCCTGCCCTCTGGTGCTCCAACTGCCTGCTGCTTCCAAACTGAAAATCATACATTCATTTCAGAGAGGAAGAAGACAAGAAATTCTTTGCTTCTAGACACAAACTAATTGGAAGTGAATTCAATTTCACTGAACCTGCAAGACCTTGAGGTTCTCCGGTGTAAAGCTAATTTAACAGTGGTGAATGACAGACTCTTGCTCAGTTACAAGTAATCTGATCGCAACAGAAGCCGAGGTTCACGTCTCCCTCTCTGATTGGCCTTACAGTTTGCTTATATTAGGTTTTCCTTTACAGTGTGACATGGCCACACACTGCTATACACACGAATGTTGCAAAAGCATATTCCTGGTCCCATCTTTATTATTATTATTATCAATTTTCATTATCATATGATCATACTATATATTATATAATTATTATAGTATGCTCTATTTATTTATGTACTCATCATTTTTAGTAGTTCTGAACGTTAATGATTCAGGAAGTGAGTTGTGGTGTTAAGCAGAAAATACTAGGAATTCAGCGCATGTGCAATCATGATGTGAAACGGAATTGTTGGATGCAAAAATTTCCTCCACAGAGATTTCCCAACTTAACAACTCATCTGCATCAAGGACTGTTATTGTAACAGTTCTACAGATGCAAATCAGTTGACTGCGTGCTCGCTCACTTCTTGTGAATTGCAGTGAATTGCAGTTATCTGCTGTATTCATACATGATTCCGTTATGACATTATCCAGGCTGTGGATCTGGCAGAATGAAGACCTCGTCAAACTGATTAGGACATTCAGCCCCTCGAGCTATTGTATGGTCATTTTTTTTTAGGGCTGCAGAGCATGTGTGAAAACAGCTTTAGGTTTGAGGGAAGTTCATTGATTAGCAAAAACTGCTTTTAAAAAGAAGATAGATCTTGAGAAACTATGGCAACAAAGCCTAACCGTGCACAACCTATAGCACATTTAATAACACTAAATTTACACCTTTTATAGGTTAATTTCAGTGACAATGACAGTTGAGATATGATCCAGCCCCCTGGTGACCCTGAAGTGTGGATAGAAAATAGATGGATAGTAGATGGATTTATAATTATTCCTCTTCACCATTATATTTCATGCAAGAATTGTTTTACATAAATGTGTCCTCCAATTTAGCAATAAAACATAATTCTTAAGAGGGATGAGAGGATTTCATCCCACATACCCAACTCTGTGTCCTCCTTCTCTTATTTTAAATATCAACCAAACAAATGTCAAATGTCAGTGCAGTTTTAATGGGTTTTGGTGGCATCGTTTGAGGCAAGATACCTTCACTGAAGGGTCTTTATTTACAATAAATGAAAAAGAAATTGATGATCTGACAATTAAATACAATACATCTGGCTTTGAGCCAAAAGAATAATCGGAGTGTAATCTTCAACACAGACTACCTCGCGGCTACTGTGTGCATCTGTATGTGACTGATACAGCTCATTCTTAGCATTGTGGATGCTTATTTGCATTTGTGTGCATTAAAAAGAAAAGAAAAAAAAAATCACATTCATGCATTTATCCCCATGTATGTAACGTAGGCTCTAGGGAATAAACACATCCTGATGTGTGAGTTCTTTAAATCATCCGATATCCACTGTAAATCTGTAATAATCTGTCATCTCAAGCAAAAAAAAATATTCTTTTTTTTTTTTAAAGATTTGAAAGATTGTTGATTTTTTTCTTATCTCATCTGAAGCATAAATTTCATACGCGGTATCTGTCATATTTGTTTCTATTTCTATCATACTCAAAGACCAGCTTTACTATTTTTTTCCCTTTCATGTTTTTAATCAAAACATTTCAAAGTTAAAACTGAACTGTAACTGTTCATAAAATAAACAATAAGGGAATAAAGGCAAAATATGATAGAAAGAGCTTACTGCTGCCCTAAACAGCCACTAATGAATGCAGCACTTGAGTAAACAACCATAAAGCTGTTTTTGGACAAAGGAATTAAAATACAGTCGGGTTGTGCACAACAGTTGTGCTTAAATTATTTTTTCTTATGAAGCTCGTACACTTTCACTGCTCAGTCACTTGAGAGAAACTTGAAGTGCAAGCCCCCTTGTTTGTAAAACTATGAAATATGCATTTCATCATTTTGAGCTTTGTGCCACAGTGAGAACAAACACAGAGCAAACAAATATCATTAAGCAGCTACACACACACATCCAGCACATCCACCATTATGATCCCAAGTCAGACTCCATGTCTGCTCCGTGTTATCCCCTCACTCTTATTTTTCTTGACATAGTTGATATTTGAAAATCCATACACATAAGCACAAACAAAGAAAACTGTCACGCAAACTTCTGAAATGCCACAAACATTATGCTTTAAAGGAAGAAAAGAATTTTCACATTCGCAGCTTAAAAAATGTGGATACAGACAAATATATTTCTGGGTGATTCAGCACTACAGACGAGCATGTGAAGAGTCTGCAACATTCCACCCACTAAAACTGTCATTTCATCTCATTTGGATTTGTTCCCTCCTTTCTAGTTGGTTGGCTGTCCCCAGACAATGAGGCACGGCTGCGCTGCAGGGTCTTGAGAGCAGCGGCGCCAGGTAGACAGACAGGCCTTGTATGGAGGTAGAGCCGATAGGCCTGGCATGTGTGTCCTGTTTGGCATTTAAAACACCTCCGCTCACTCCTATGTCGCGGGAGAAGTGACGGACCTGACAGGCTCGGCCCCTTGGGAGCAACTGGGCCTCTTTCCAATCTCCCTGGGTCAGTGCGGGGGTGAGATGCCACTGAGGAGCTCCTGGCTAGAAACACTAATTATCATGGCTGCCTTGCATTTAGTACTGTGTTCAGCACAAGGTAGCACACCCCTCCTGGTCACGCTGTCAGATACCTCACAGGACTGGCTCTAATTGTGGAGATTGTAAAGCTATGGGTGTTTGGGTTCTGGCTGCCAAAGGCAACGCTCTGCGTCACTGACTTATGTAAATAAACAAACAAACAAGTGTTTTATGTCCCTCCCCCAATTGACTGTCCCTGTTGATATCGTTTGTATCTCATGTCATTAACATTCCTCTTTTTAAATGTGTGTGGAATCTCTTGACTGGCGAAGAGGGAAGTAGTCATGTCACAGACTGTGCACGCACTAGCACACATAGTAATGCCTCTGCCCAAACTCATGATAATTTAATAAATGCCTAAAGGCAGAGTTTGAGGCTTTGGACAAATATAAATATTAATTAACACACTAGGGACCCAAGTAATGCGCAAAAACTTCTCTGCCTATTGGCTGCTGCCATATTAAAGGAAGCTCGGGTCAGATTTTTAATGTGGTTTGGAATATGCATTAGAACTTCAAACATTAACTTCTAAAGTTAACATCTTCTCACTGATATTGAAGGTTTGAGTTGTGCAATAGTTTAACTTTCTGAGACTGCAGCACAGTAGAATTCTGACAGTTAAAAACGGCATGACCGAGTGGAGTTACTTGTAACAGTCTCGTATCTCTGATAGGTAATTTAAATGCTGCAAATCCAAATTTGCAGTCATTCAAGACATCTGACAAGGAGTTGAGGGCATTCCTTGAGCTCTAATCAGCCAACCTGCACATCTTTTTCCTTCACAACAGACAGCTCTCGCCACAAACCCTCTGTGTTTGATTTCCGAGAGTCAATAATGTGGCTGTGTGACGGGTCTGAAGGCCCTTTGAGGCTTTGCGCTCTCACACTGTCTGGCTTCGTTGTAAAAGTGATACAGTGGGCAAGTGGGCAGTGTGTGACAGCTGCTAGGGAAAGAGGTGGGTTGAGACTTGACGACCAGTTTCCTTTTCCTTCACAACAGTCAAAAACTACCCAATTTAACATTAATGCTGCATGTCGCAGTATGTAATATTGAACTATAGGTTTGATACAGTCTAAAATGTAAAAGCATTCAGTGATATACATGATTATAGAGAAACACAGAGTAGGATTGCGCCCAGTTAGTGAGAGTGGGATAATCTTTTTTTTAACATACAGTAGCATGAGCACGGCCCAACTATTTGAAAGTCTCTCTCATTTCCCCGCTCACATGTATGCAGCTGCAACATACCATAAGCTCTGACCTAACCACAGCCCACAGGGGGATCACGGTTCAATCCTATACTATAACATGACTTGCCAGTGGAAAGGCTCAGACATAAATTATAGGAATTTTGTCGGTGACTGAACCAGCGCTGGACAGGTGTACTGGCATACATGTTCAGCTTAGCTCTTCACTGTCAGAATTACAAAGTCCGACACAGACGATAAGCTCTCTCATCTCTGGTAAGGAGAGAGCTGAGGTGCCAGGAAGAGAGAAGACAGATGGGTAGGAGTTTTGCCTGCCAGCTGCCGATACTGCTTTGCTCTGCACCCTCACAAATTGGCACAAAGAAAGAAGAAGGTTCTGGGTTGTTTTTTTATTTGTTTCCTTTTTTTTTGTTGTTTTTTTTTCTAAAGGGGCTTATAATGTCTCATACAATGGAAGTTATGGTTACAAGTTGGCACTGAAAGCTTGTGGTGTAAACTGTCTGGTCAGCACCTGAACTAAACTGTGAAGTGGCGACTGCCTCATGGGTCAGGGGACTGAAATAGGAAGTAGAAAGATATATTTTAGAGAGAAAGAAGGCAGCGGTGTTCTACTTAAATAATCACAAGTGTAAAACAATAATAACTGGGAAAGTAGCAGCTTTAAAAATACATCCAGTACACATGGCTTAATTGATTTATACCTCAAGTTCCTCCATGGCTTTATATGGCTATATATATATATATATATATATATATGTATATATACTATATATATATATATATATATATATATGTATATATACTATATATATATATATATATATATATATATATATATATATACACACACACACACACACACACACACACACACACACAGCCTTGTTAAGAAGCTTCTGTTTAATATCTTTTTATATACTATAAAATAGGCTTTTTAAAATGTATTTCTATTTTTTTTTATTTCACATTTTTGAGAACTGTATTAGAGCCCAAAGTAATTGATCGTTGTACTGAATGTGATTTTATGGACTGTGGAAATTCAGCAGAAGATTTCAATAAATATTCGGTGCTTCAGAGAAGGCTGGAGGATGTTGGAATATTATCCTCCACCTAACTAACCGTGTTTTCCTGCTTGGAAATGACATGACAGATCTCATTTAAACAGGTTTAGCTAAACTGCACAGCACAGCACGCATGTCATGTCCTGCAGCGCTTGAACTGCATAGCACTGAAAGGGATGTAAGTATTAGCTATTACCCAGAACAGTTTCAGTCTTGCACCAACAAAAGTTGAGTCTGTAACCAGTGCAATGTTACAGAGTGTTTTCTGTAAATGTTTACATGCCGACTGCAGTGAAATTAGACAAGTGTGCTATCATTTGTATTGTTGAAACTACTTCCTAAATAGATACTGCACATCTTAATAGTGCAATAGAAATTGGATATAACATGCTCACCAAATATCTCAGTGTGTCATATCCAAAATATTCAAGTCCAGGTTGTTTGACAAAATAAACTCCATTATCCATTCAATTCTCTACATTATGCAAGAAATGATTGCGTTTTTTAAAATAAGGCAGAAAAACAGAATTGAAAGGACGTTTTTGATAAAAGACATTCAAAAATTTGATGCATTTTAAATCAGCTTTTGCAGTGGCAATGTTTGCTTAAAAAACAGCCGGGAAAAAAGAAAAATCTCTCACCTTCGAAATGACCAGACATGCCCAAAATAAATTGTACAATGCTTGCACACACACAGACACACACACACACACACACACACACACACACGAAGAAAGACAGAGGTATCAAAAACTAATTGCTGTTTTGCAGAGTTTCAAAGTGAAATGCTGACTTTTATAAAATGAAGAAGTTTGAGTTCAGTTGTGAACGGATTGTCCTCTGTAAATCATACTGTAAACGCTATTAAACACTTTATCTGGATAATACTGTCTACCATGCAAAATTTCAGCTTGTAATGGTGGGTAGATTAAACAGAATCACTCTCACCTAGTGGCAAAATTCCTCAGCAGTAAGCAACAAATGTCTTGCCAAGCTTTCAGTGACATTTCTAGGGATTAGCTCATAATGTTAGGGATGAAGCAGGACCCTGTTGGAGGGACAGCGGCTCAGTATAACCCTGTCCAGTCTCCCAAACACACGCAGACGAGCACACACAGACACCAGATTTTGTTACCTATATATATTCCTTGTAAAAACTAAGAAAACTGAGTAAATCTAATCAATAAATAAGCACAAAGCAGAAAACCAGTGTGGTGGAAAATATAAGACCTTTTTTTCTTTTTTTTTTAATAGAAAACAGGTTTTGAGAGAAACAGCCACATGCTCACGTCGATAGTGCGGTGAACAGAGACTGAAAAAGGCCCATACAAATTCAAAAATGAGCAGCTGTGAATGTCAAAATGTTGTCCTTTCAGAAACAACTGTTATATGGAAGAGTTCTCTGTATGCTGACTTCATTTTTAGTCAATAAGTGACTGCCATGTATGTGTCATCAAATGAATTTGCAGGGCTTCTTTGTTGTATTTTTGCTGTGTTTCGCGAGGGCAAGAGCAGCCTACTTGATTCTGTATCAATTTATTTCAGCTTCTCAGTATTTTACTCTGTCAATACATATCTTAAATTTAACTGGAATTGAATTAATTAAAAAAAATTTTTTTCCTCTTCTCTTTTTCTTTCTGTTGCTTCTGGTTTAACAGTTTTGCAGTGAAAAGGTAATAAAATGAGAAAAAAAAGGAACACCACAAAAGCTTTTAGCACAAAATCAAGTGGGGAACAGAAACAACCTAACAGCTGCTGATGGTGATGCTGTGTGAGGGGTGATGCGTGGAAAGCGCTGAGGTGTGGATGACGTGGAGAAAGCAACCTATAGAAAAAGATGTTGCAGCTGCCCTCCGAAATGCTTTGGTTTGGAGTGTAGGCGTAGGCGCAACAGCCGTTACATCAGCTGAGTCAAAATTCTGTCAATCAGCTGTCAGTTTGCTAGAATTGCACAATGATGAATGACAATTCGACAATCAGCTTGTGACCTGCGGGACCTTTCCCTACACCTGCACTGTGTAAGAAGTCAGAGACGCTGTGATTAAAGGTTGTCATCAGTAATTGGATTTATTACATAGAAAACCTTGATCTTGACATTTGTTGTCATGCATGTGCAGTTCGTTGCCCTGATTGCAGTTTAACTGCAAAATAACTGCATTATAAATGTGTTTGCCTGAATGAATTTCCGGACAATAAAATGAAACCGTCTTTTATCGTATCTCGAATCCCATGTGTTAATAGAGCCATCTGCTTTTTGTACTTGTTTCATCCTCTTCAGGGTGGGGGGTGGTGTCAGTTGTCACTGGGAGATGGGGAACAGGCCAGGACACGGCAAACACAGAGACAAATGAGACAAATGACTAGTCACCCTCACACCTACAGTCAGATAAAAATCCTGTGGAAGAAAGCTGGATTACATGGAGCCCCGCAAACATAGGGACAACATGAAACATGTTAAACAGAAAAAGGTAGAGATTCAGATAATTCAGTAACCAACAACCACCATGAAACTGTCAGCCTGTAGGAAACTCTGTCCTTCAATTTCCACTGTCCCACTGTCCTCCCAGAGTGACTGTTTGCCACATTTTCCCTCCTGAAACCTACTTTATTTTGTCAATGACCCTTTCCCTTCTATCGCTTGCAGGATCAGTATGCATTCTTCTCTCAGAGTGATTACTTCTCACCCTGTCAGCTCACCTTGACATCACCTGTCATCCATCCATCTATTGTAAAAATGTGATATTTTCTCTCTCACCTCTTATTAGTTGTGCACATCTGACGTCTCTGCCGGGCACCCGACACCCTTCTCTTTTGTCGCACATCCACAAGCACGTACACACACTTTCTTGTGCTTGCACAGCATGACAATTTTTTAGAAATTGATCCTAATAGCCCTCCCATTTGCTAATCAGTATTTGTTCTCTGATAGCACTGAAATGCTTTTGAATTCAGAGCTTTAATTTATGCTCAATAATGATTTCCTCTACATGAATGATACATTGAAAGTGGAGTAGGTTTTGATTGCAATCCCAACCGAAATGAACATGAAGTTACATTCTACTGTCAGTGCAACGCTTCATACTTTACCAGTGCTTTAGAGTTCCTCATTTCAAATGTATTGCACTAAAGAACCAAACCAGTGTGTTACAAAATAAATGCTTGTGTCCCTGTAACTCTGTTAGCGTTGTCATTTGAGAAAAGGTGACATATTGCAATTGTCTCATTCCTTCATGGACAATGATGGATCTGATCATGCAATGTGAAGTTCAGTTGTACTGATCACATAAAATTGTATCTCACTGCATCTAAATGTACCTCCCCACTTAACATTAGACATGTTATGGGCGTTCAGATCATGTGTATATTGCGTCCCCTAGTCCAAGACCAACTACGGACCTTTTCTCGATGTGCAAAAAAGGAAAACTATTTGGAAATTTAATTATGACCCCATTTCGACTTTAAGTGGCAATGTTAATAATGTATTTGTATGCATTTCCAGTTTCCAGTTACCAGTTGCTGGTGAAAAATCAAATTAAGCAATATAAAAATGAACTGAAAACAGGATGGGACTACAGTTACCCTTTACATAGGAAATAGAAGCAGTACAGTATAAAAACAATGTCTAAAATGACTATACGGAGGTACTACTGACGTCATAAATAGACGTTTACAAGACGTAGAAAAAAGACGTCGTCTGGACCTTCAGGCGACCAAAATGAGATGTCCTAAAATGACTAAGAAAAGACGTCGTATGAACGTCTGATTGTGCAGTGGGTCAGTGAATGTGTTGCATCATGTTCTACTGAACCTGAAGTAGGTATGACCAAATTCACTGCATGCTTCCATGTTTGGATTTTATGTTGCACCCCTTGCATGTGCAACTTCAAATCACATCACAGATTCAATCTTTCTTTTCTGATAGTGCCAGTAAATTTTGTTTTGTTTATCTGGCTGCACTGTAAACAGGTACTCCAGGGGCCTTATGTAGTAATAATCAAAGAGCCAAAAAACACATTTATTGCTTTTCCAACACATAAACTTTTATTTCTAAAGACAGAGTGTGCCGCAAGACTGTCGGAGCCTCTTCTAAACTTTAGACGATGGTAAAGTGGAAATGAAAACTAACACAAGATAAAAATTTTACATAAAGCAAAATAGCCAATTTCACAGAGCCTGCATTTCTTATCATCATCAGAGTTCGTCCTTGCTTTACACACACAAACACACACAAGCACACACTTACTCAACTTTAATAATTACCAAAACTGCAATGAAAATACATTTGTGCAGAGTTAATTTCATTGTGTTTGTTATTGTTATTTGTTAATTGTGATACTAACTGTAGGGATGTTTAATGATTCTGTTTAGGCAGGCCTTATCCGTCATGTCACCTTGGTGATTCATTAATGGTAACATTACTGTTTTTTAAACTGACCCCCCCCCCCCCCCAAAAAAAATAAAAAATAAAATAAAATATTGACTTATATTAAAAATGGAACAACATGAGTTCCCTTAATGTGCAAAGAAAACATATGGACCTTTTATTACTACAGTCAGTCCATCTGTAGTGATGCCAAGAAATCTGGCCGCATTTGTTATTTGTTGTAATTCTGACAAGGCAGCTGCTTGTGTATTGTTCGTCATGGTTTCCATCTTCATTTGCTGGTACCATTTGCTCATGGGTTCCCATAACAACCAGGACAAGTATTTTTCATAAACATTTTATTCAAATGATTGTAAATTACACCTGCCCTGCAAAATAAACATACATAACTTGGTGCAACTCAGTGGAACAAAACGTAAAACTAAATATTAAATTAAATATTCTAAATGTTGTTATAATTGGCAGCAGTTGAAGGAAACTAACAGTTTATTGCAAGAACAATCACCATCATTTTTTCTATGCCTTGAAACCAGACTCAAAGTGCTAAGACAGCGCGAAACAACAATAGGCACATTGCCCTCTTTGGATATAACTCCCTGTCAGCCTGTCACTATTGAATATGTCACCATTGTTGACCCTTAATTGTTTATCTGCCTTCAGCTATTCAGTGTCATTTTAAATACTTGAATGCAGCAGTGAGACGCTTGATTCTACCAGGCTGTGTCAAAATCAGATCAACAGTTTGTGGGTTATTGTGCATGACACATGGATGAGCAAACAAATAATTTAGTACTGCTTCTGTGATTTCTGGCTTTAGTGAGTCTTTAGCACTATGCAGAAAACTACACTGACTCATCAGCATGGATGTTTGAGTATGTCTATTGTTCTTATGAAGTGTCACAATTGTTTCCAGCAAGGAGTATATTTACCGATGAATATTTCTAACTAAAATTTTCTACTTTAACAATATTTTTTTTTTAATGTATCTTTCGTCCCCCGTTCCTGTTAAAACTGCCTTGGCCTTGGTGGATTGCATCATTTTTAAATAGAATATATATATATATTTTTTTGTATATAATTTTTGTTCTCAGCAAACTAAAGTGGTTTTTGGATTTTAAAGAAATCCATTCTAAAAAGTTATTTCTACATAAGGTAAAAAAGCTTGAGTCACAACTTGTTTTTATGTCATTAGGAAGTTAATTTAGTCACTAAGGCTAGATGCAGCAATCCACTTGTAGAAGTGGGGGCAGCAGTGGCTCAGGTGGTAGAGCGGATTGTCCAGTGATCGAAGGATTGGCGATTCGAACCCCATTCCCCCCAGTCATCTGTCCTTGTGCCCTTAGGCAAACTGTGTATGAATGTTCCAGTCGTGATCAGAAAGGCCATTGGTGCGGATTGGCAGCCTCCCCAGGGCAGCTGTGCCTACACATGTAGTTTATCATTACCAAGTGTGAATGAATAATATACAACTATTGTAAAGTGACCTTGAGTTCCTTGAAAGGAGCTATATAAATGTACAGTAAGTTGTCGTTGTTATTATTATTATCAGAAGTCATTAGAAGAGAACAGTATATAGCCTCTTATTAAACCCTTCAAAGTGTTTCATGGAAATCACTAAAAACTCCATATGGCAGATGGATTCCAACTGGAACACAGTAACCCAGTGTGAAGATGATTTTTTTCTTCTGTATTCATTTGGGAAATAGAGCAAAGGATCAAATCTGTCTGATTCACATTTTAACATGTTAACCTGTCTCATGAGCACTCGGGAAGCACACATTTTTGGTTTAACTTTTTATTTAACTCAGACCTTCCAAACATCTGCTGGCGTTCTCTGTGTCACACTCTGAATTCCAAATTGGTAAATTTCTGCAATTAACCATGAGGCATCAGCTCAGTTCCTGGTGGATTTTTCCACAAGCTAAGCACCATATGCTTCACTCAGATATTCACACACTTACGCACACACACACACACACACACACACACACACACACACACATACTGATGCTCACACAAACACAGTCGCCCTTTACACTCATGCACACATACACATTAAGATTCAATCCCAACGATGTCTGAAAGGATTCATCACGGTGACAGCACCACTTCAACGCTTTTTCAGCTTGTCAGAAGTCTCTTTCTTAGTGCTTGTTCCTCACTTCTCCTTGGTTTCCTCTAGTGTATTGCTCAGAGTCTCACTCAAAGCACACAGTAGGGGATTAGCCCCTATCACAGAACTTACTACCCCAAATCAGTTCACCAGGGTTAAGGTGCAGCTTTCCTTGAAGATTCTGTTTTCACTGTGTGAACTCTCCCAGTGACATGTCAAAGGACTCCAGTTGGGGTGTATCCTTAATGCTGCGATAACCCATTTAAATT
This sequence comes from Cololabis saira, assembly GCF_033807715.1. Classification (NCBI taxonomy): domain Eukaryota; kingdom Metazoa; phylum Chordata; class Actinopteri; order Beloniformes; family Belonidae; genus Cololabis; species Cololabis saira. The sequence goes on along the minus strand of NC_084588.1, from coordinate 23,109,408 downwards.
GCTGTGTCAGTATAAATACTTTTTCTCTTGCACACTTTTTTCTCCCTATCCTTCTGTTTCAGGGCCTGCTGGTTTGTATTACTGCCCGACTTTGCAAAAAATAATAACACTTTTTGTGTTCAGCAAAACACACTGGGAGATTAGGAATTTCAGATGAGATCTACCGTCTTAAAATGGTGGATTTTTGAATAAATGCAGAATTTTGTTTAACTACTGACATGACAAGAGTCACAGTAGTGGGCTAGCTACTCACTAGATGATTTCAAAGTTTGAGCTTGATTTAAGATCCCAATGATTTTGGAACCGTGTCACAATATGGAGATTGATGCAATTGATTCTTTTGTCCTGTATAGTGCAAATGTGATTATTTTACTGCCCCCCAGTCTATATCAAATTGTAAATATCAAAAAGCGAAAAAAAAAATGGCAGAAAACAGAACACAACACAAGCCAAATGGACTACAGAAAAGAAAATATCAGCTTGTAGAACTGTGTCAAAAACACAAGTGCCTTTTTAAAGCAGCACAATGTAACTTTCAGCTTTTGTTGAGTTTGGCGGCTCCTTTGGACAAAAGCGGTAGTGCTTTACCAGAAAGAACACTACAATTCCCATGAGCACCAGCGCGTACTGCCGGAAAGATCCTGTCCCCGTCGCGTGCATTTGTTTTGATAGTGAATGAAATAAGACGGGACGGACTTTCAAAACTACTTCTCTGTTTTCAGCGGTCGTTTGCAGGATGGATAGCAAAGAGGTAATGTATCTATTTTTGGCTAAACAATATAATATGACGATGTTGAAAATCACTAAGTTCAACTTGGTTTTATTAGTTTATTAGCCTCCTCCGATAAAACTTTTATTTTCTTCAGTTTTTTTGCTGCTTCGGCCATGATACCAGCTTCTGCTGAGCTCTGCGCTCCACGTCCTGCCCAGCTTTTGTCTCGACTACGAATCGGGAAGGAGGGGGAAGTGACGTATGCCGTAAAGCAGTCAAAGCCGTAAAAATTTGTGTTTTTTTTGTGTGGAAGGGTTCCTACCATGCACCTCAAAGTTAGATAGTGCCAGTGAAGGCGATACAGACTCCTCAGACCATGACAGAGGTTCATTAAACCTGTTGTAAGTTGATGTACCATCACAATGATTCCGGAAATATGATATTAAGGTAGAAAAGTTACATAGTGCTGCTTTAACTAGGCATGGTTCAAACATAACAACAATGGTATTATTTCATGTCAGGCTTTAAAGGGCTAATGTGTGGCCAGTCTTAGACATACAACTGGAAGGGGGTACGGTGACGCAGCTGGTAGTGTACCCGCCTCACAGCTAGACAGTCCTGGGTTCAATTCCTGTTGGGGACACTGTGGTGCTCATGCTCCAATGAAGGCGTTTCCTCAAAATTCTAAAGCACAACGTAATAATAATTAGATACTTTACTTGTTGAACAAATATCTCTCATTCCCAGCACGGTAATTTAACTCTCCTCTTCCCCATTGTGACTAATCATCAGCATAGAGGATGCTCTTCATCAGCCTACCCACCTTTGCTGTTTTGCACCACCTGTCATGACAATGGCTGAGGCTACTCTGAGACGTCGCATACCAGTGGACAGCAGCACCCTTCTCTCTGTATGCTCTTGCAAGAATTTCCATTTACCTCACTTCTGAAGCACTTGCCTAATTTCTCTTTGGAGACAGAAATCCTTTAAACCCCATTGTATCCTGGGGCAACATATTTACTGAGGGTTGGCTTTCCAATACCTGAGAGAGATTAACACTGCTCCCTGATTTATGAATCCACGCCACCTACCCACAGGCTTGGTCAGGGCCCTACCTACTCTTCCCTGCTATTTCCTCTTCACACAATGGGATTTAGGTATCACTGGGAACACACAAATACAAACTCACTTTCTCATATACAGCAAAGCTATGCTCAAGGGGAGTTAAAGCAGTGGAAATTTACAGATCGTCCCTCTGAAACTCCCTGATGAAAACTAAACAGAATTGCATTGGGACAAAATAAACCAACCTTATATTTTAACACTCAGAGGTGTCACTTACTGTAGATCAAATCAAATACTGTGATTTACATTTTGATGTACACTTTAAATATATGAAAGCCTGGATCCCGGGTTTATTGAGAGTTTTGGCATTTCACTATACTGATTCTTTTCAAATGAGGGATGAGTTACAAATTGCCAAAAGTTGGAATAAAACAATTTTTACTTTGTCTCATGAAATTATTATGAAAAAAGAAGAATAAAAATGAACGATGTGTTTGTAAACAAAATTATCCCAATTTTTTGAGCAACAGTGCATAAACCATATTTCATATTTTTTTCATCTAATATCATATGAATACGGTTAAGGAATCTTTCATGTACAGTATTTATTTGCATAGACATTGCTACCATGATACAGTGGTGGAGCTGGCAACATTTTCTGCAATATATTAGCTTAGAATGAAAAAAAAAAGCCCATCCAACCATCCATCCATCTTTTACAACTTTTCAGGGGTCGGGTCAGGCGAGCAGTAGCTGTGGGCAGGGAAATCTGGGTTTCATGTCCAGAAAACCTCACCGGGGAGCCGTCCAGGGGGCATCCTAACCAGAGGCCCAAGCCATCTCATCTGGATGTTCCCTATGTGGAGGAGCACAGTTCTACTCTGAGCCGCTCCAGGATGACTGAGCTTCTCACCCTGTCTCTAAGGGAGAGCCCATACACCCTGCAGATGAAAACTCAATTTGGCTGCTTGTATCTGCAATTGTGTTCTTTCGGCCACCACCCAGAGCTTGTGACCACAGGGGAGGCTGAGAATGCAGACTGACTGGTAAATTAAGAGTTTTGTCTTTTGGCTCTGCTCTTTCTTCATCTTGCAGTGTCGGTCCTCCTGCCGATCCTGTCAATGGCCTGCTGTATTCTTTCCACACTTGTGAACAAGACCCCAAGATATTTGAAACCCTCCATTTGAGGCAGAATCTGATCGCTGAACCAGATAGTGCACTCCTGCCTTTTAAGACTGAGGACCATGGTCTCAGATTTGAAGGCATTGATTCTCGTCCAAGCTGCTTCACATTTCGCTGCAAACCACTCTAGTGAGATGTGCAGGTCACAGCCAAGCACCATTTTGATTTAAATTGTTTTATTTCTCATCCATGACAACTCTGAGGGGGGTTAATTTTTTTGTACTAAGGCCGGAGAGTTTATATAAAGCTTTAAAGTTATTGCTAATATGATTGACAGTTATCTCAGCCAATGACTAGCCTTTATCACTTCCTCAGCCATAAACAACATGTTATTGAAGTCAGCGGAGCAACTAGCCACTTTTATAAACCCAGCCTCGGCTAAACATGATGGTCATTCTTGATTCAAGAATGACCACATATATTGTCAAGACAATATATGTAAATGTCTGCCGGCAGCTCTGCATATATTTCGGTAGGGTTCGGCTGATGGAGCTGGGAATGACGCTAACTAACTATTGAATTGCGATGGGCATGTACCCATCGGCTTGCTAAGCAACCTGGCTGCACCTAAAATATAGGCTTCAAAATTGGTCTTCAGAAACCAATGGGTCACGTGACCGAATCTTTTGTCCATTTTTATATATAGGCTATGGTCACAGTCTGATTAAGCCAAAAAAGGGAAGCATAAAAAAAATAAAAAGAGGGATTTTTGTTAGTTTATCATCCCATATGGTAATAACTCTAAGATATTAGTGTATATATTTGATACAGTAAGATATATCATGTTTTTGTCAAGTTAAGTTTCAATCATTTTTCTTGTTTGTTTATGGTTTTCTGTCAGGGCTTTAGTTGCTGGGGCTTACTCATGCTCATTTACTTTTGTCATGCATTTTGTGTCTTTTTTTCTACTTCTTCTGTCCAGTACCATTTCTCTATATGCATACTTGTGCTTTTGTTTACGTGTGAAGTAACATCATTCGCAAACAAAGTACTGTTCTAACTCAAAGTCTGCATCTAGACGAATGCAGTCAAAATTCCAGGATGTGTTGTTACACTAGCCATTTAATTGAGGATGCATACAATGGAGACTTCTGTAGATTTCAGACAGCAAAGTTTTCCAGAATGCATTAAAAGATTGTTTTAGTGCCACGGAATGTAGTTTTAATCTGCAAAAATATAGTTCTTGTAACTTTAATTGGTCTAGATATAGCCTAGGGCTGGGCGATTATACAATCTCGATTTGTGATCGCGATCAAATTAAGTTCGATCACGGTGATCAGCTGTGGGTCTACTTTCTCGATCACGTGCAAAACATGCTGCAGCAAAGTGCACGACAACCAATCACAACCCGCTTTCCTGGCACCGCGCTGTCTGCATTAATTGATCATGCGCATGACATGCCACGGCAAGTTGCATGACCATAGGCAGTAAACTAGTCACATCTGCTCCCCTGCACTGGTGGGAGCAAGCGTGACCAGAGAATAAAACTACAAGACAACAACCGCAGGCTAGCGTGAGCTTAGCTTCGAGCCGACCGGGACTCACGGTTAGCGGTTATTTATTTATTTATTTCGCCGGACAACTTCTTCCGAGCGTACAGGAGGAGGGTGTGATGGATTCACAAAATGCCCTTCGTGATGGATGTATTGTGTATTCGAACCGCACTCATTAAAGTTGTGATTCGCTCTGCTTGTACCACAAATTACTCATCACCGCCGACTTCAGAAACTCCGCGGCCCCGACATGGGTGTGTGTGTGTGTGTGCGTGCGCGTGCGTGTGTGTGCGTGTGTGTGCGTGTGTGTGCGTGTGTGTGCGCGCTCAGCGGAGTGAATGTGTCGGAACGCGGAGGCAACAAGCAGAGCTCACCAGATGACGCCGTAGGCTCTGCGTTGGTGTAACGCGGGACCATAAATCAGCCTTAAGTCCCTTTAGGCTAATACTGTGAGAAATAACCTCTCATAATAGCGGTACTACAGTTAATTAAAGCTGCAAGCAGCGATGAACGGGCCCTCGCACTCACGTCCACCGCCCCCCATAAGCATATCAGAAATGACACCACGACTCTCTATGTCAAACCATTCAAAAGTTATAGCAGAAAAAAGGAGCAACCAATCAGAAGAAGGGGCGGGGCTAATTCAGGCCAATGAAGGTCAAGGACTTAATACCGAGTCCCATGACACCACCCACGACTCTTTATGTCAAACCATTCAAAAGTTATGGCAGAGAAAAGTATTCTAGGGGGCGCTGTTGAGCCGTTAGGCCACGCCCATTAATGCAAACCATGAAATATCAAATTTATCACCAGGCCTGGCTTGCATGCAAATTTTGGTGACTTTTGGAGAACTATCAAATATGGACCAATCAGATGAAGGGGACGAGCGCTTTTTCGCGTCTAGCGTCGCCACGGTAACACTTTTGAAAGAGAAAAGTAATGTGCGTCGTCGCAGGACAGAGACGAAAATTTTGATGTAAAAAAAAAAATTTCGGCATACAGCCGGTCTCGAACTCCGGACCTCCGGCACCATAGACCGTAATGCTCTGGTTGAGCTAAGACTCAACTATTACTTTTTCTTTGACTTACTGGATTAGGAGAGACCAACATAGCATTATAATGTCTGGAACTTTTTTTCCTAATTTTTTAAATATTTGTAAGGTATAAATATTAGTAAAACACTACTATTTTATTATTACTTTTTCTGTAACCATTCTACCGAGGTTCTAACCGGGCTGAGCACGGGACTATTTCTGATGTCACCACATTACAACAGCTGATTGGTCGGGGGCGGGGCTGTGATCACCCTACTCGCCACGGATTGGTCGGGGGGCGGGGCCGTCATCACCCTACTCGCCACGGATTGGTCGGGGGGCGGGGCCGTCATCACCCTACTCGCCACTGATTGGTCGGGGGGCGGGGCCGGCAGACGTTTGAATCAGGAAGCGGGAGTCAGCGCGAGAGCGACTGGCGGCTCGCGGCGATTTTATTATAAAAAAAGGACAACCAATCAGAAGAAGGGGCGGGGCTAATTCAGGCCAACGAAGCTTGAGGACTCATTACAGAGTCCCATGACATCACCCACAACTTCCTATGTCAAACCATTCAAAAGTTATGGCAGATAAAAGTATTCTAGGAGGCGCTGTTGAGCCGTTAGGCCACGCCCATTAATGCAAACCATGAAATATCAAATTTATCGCCAAAGTCTGGCTTGCATGCAAAAAATGGTGACTTTTGGAGAACTATCAAATATGGACCAATCAGATGAAGGGGAGGCGCGCTTTTTCACGTCTAGCGTCGCCACGGTAACACTTTTGAAAGAGAAAAGTAATGCGTGTAGTCGCAAGATGGAGACGCACATTTTGAGGTATAACACACCTGGGTGCACGTTACGGTTCGGGCCGTATTAATTGCCGAAGGAATGGCATAAATTGCGCCAAAATTACACAATAAATTAAAAATAGCTGACTTCCTGTTCGGTTTCGGCCATGGCTCCAAGAGACTTTTCTTTAAGTTGCGACATGATCCAGGTGTGTACCGATTTTCGTGCATGTACGTCAAACCGTATTGTGGGGCTTGAGGCACAAAGTTTTCCGGGGGGCGCTGTTGAGCCGTTTTGCCACGCCCATTAATACAAACCATGAAATATCAAATTTATCGCCAGGCCTGCCTTGCATGCAAAATTTGGTGACTTTTGGGGAACTATCAAATATGGATCAATCAGATGAAGGGGGGGCGCGCCTTATGGCATCTAGCATCGCCACGGTAACACTTTTGAAAGAGAAAAGTAATGCGCGTAGTCGCAGGATAGAGACGCACATTTTGATGTATAACACACCTGGGTGCACGTTACGGTTCGGGCCGTATTAATTCTCGAAGGAATGGCTCATATTGCTCCAAAATTACGCGATTAATTCAGAATGTTTAAAATGGCCGACTTCCTGTTCGGTTTCGGCCATGGCGCCAAGAGACTTTTCTTTAAGTAAAGACATGATACAGGTGTGTACCGATTTTCGTGCATGTACGTCAAACCGTATTATGGGGCCTGAGGCGCAAAGTTTTTTCTATCTGAACCAATCAGATGAAGGGTGGGCGCGCTTTTTGGCGTCTAGCGTCGCAACGGTAACGCTTTTGAAAGAGAAAAGTAATGCGTGTTGTCGCAAGATGGAGACGCACATTTTGATGTATAACACACCTGGGTGCACGTTACGGTTCGGGCCGTATTAACTGCCGAAGGAATGGCATAAATTGCGCCAAAGTGACACGATTAATTCAAAATGGCTGACTTCCTGTTCGGTTTCGGCCATGTCGCCAAGAGACTTTTCTTTAGGTTGTGTACTGATACAGGTGTGTAGCGATTTTCGTGCATGTACGTCAAACCGTATTGTGGGGCTTGAGCCACAAAGTTTTCCGGGGGGCGCTGTTGAGCCATTTTGCCACGCCCATTAATGTAAACCATTAAATATCAAATTTTTCGCCAGGCCTGGCTTGCGTGCAAAATTTGGTGACTTTTTGGGCACGTTTAGGGGGGCAAAAAGGCCTTCCTTTTGTCAGAAGAAAAAGAAAAAGAAAAAGATTAAAGCTGCAAGCAGCGATGAACGGGCCCTCGCACTCACAGCCACCGCCCCCCATAAGCATATCAGAAAAGACACCACCCACAACTTCCTATGTCAAACCATTCAAAAGTTATAGCAGAAAAAAGGGACAACCAATCAGAAGAAGGGGCGGGGCTAATTCAGGCCAAGGAAGGTCAAGGACTCCATACAGAATCAGATGACACCACCCACGACTCTCTATGTCAAACCATTCCAAAGTTATAGCAGAAAATCGGGACAACCAATCAGAAGAAGGGGCGGGGCTAATTAAGGCCAACGAAGCTTAAGAACTCTGTACAAAGTCCCATGACACCACCCACGACTTCCTATGTCAAACCATTAAAAAGTTATAGCAGAAAAAAGGGACAACCAATCAGAAGAAGAGGCGGGACTAATTCTGGCCAATGAAGGTCAAGGACTCCATAAAGAATCTGATGACACCACCCACGACTCTCTATGTCAAACCATTCCAATGGTATAGCAGAAAATCGGGACAACCAATCAGAAGAAGGGGCGGGGCTAAATAAGGCCAACGAAGCTTAAGGACTCATTACAGAGTCCCATGGCACCACCCACAACTTCCTATGTCAAACCATTCAAAAGTTATGGCAGATAAAAGTATTCTAGGGGGTGCTGTTGAGCCGTTAGGCCACGCCCATTAATGCAAACCATTAAATATCAAATGTATCACCAAGTCTGGCTTCCATGCAAAATTTGGTGACTTTTGGAGAACTATCAAATATGGACCAATCACATGAAGGGGGGGCGCGCCTTTTGGCGTCTAGCGTCGCCACGGTAACACTTTTGAAAGAGAAAAGTAATGCGTGTAGTTGTAGGATGGAGACGCACATTTTGATGTATAACACACCTGGGTGCACGTTACGGTTCGGTCTGAATTAACTGCTGAAGGAATGGTATAAATTTCGCCAAAATGACACAATTTATTCAAAATGGCCGACATCCTGTTCGGTTTCGGCCATGGCTCCAAGAGACTTTTCTTTAAGTTGCGCCATGATACAGGTGTGTAGCGATTTTCGTGCATGTACGTCAAACCGTATTGTGGGGCTTGAGGCACAAAGTTTTCCGGGGGGCGCTGTTGAGCCATTTTGCCACTCCCATTAATGCAAACCATGAAATATCAAATTTATCGCCAGGCCTGGCTTGCATGCCAAATTTGGTGCCTTTTGGGGAACTATCAAATATGGACCAATCAGATGAAGGGGGGGGTGCGCTTGTTGGCGTCTAGCGTCGCCACGGTAACACTTTTGAAAGAGAAAAGTAATGCGTGTAGTCGCAGGATGGAGACGCACATTTTGATGTATAACACATCTGGGTTCACGATACGGTTCGAGCTGAATTAACTCTCGAAGGAATGGCATATATTGCTCCAAAATTACGCAATTAATTCAGAATGTTCATAATGGCCGACTTCCTGTTCGGTTTCGGCCATGGCGCCAAGAGACTTTTCTTTTAGTTGCGACATGATACAGGAGTGTACCGATTTTCGTTCATGTACGTCAAAGCGTATTATGGGGCTTGAGGCGCAAAGTTTTTTCTGTCTGAACCAACCAGATGAAGGGTCGGCGCGCTTTTTGGCGTCTAGCGTCGCCACGGTAACGCTTTTGAAAGAGAAAAGTAATGCGTGTGGTCGCAGGAGGGAGACGCACATTTTGATGTATAACACACCTGGGTGCACGTTACGGTTCGGGCTGAATTAACTTTCGAAGGAATGGCATAAATTTCGCCAAAGTGACACGATTAATTCAAAATGGACGACTTCCTGTTCGGTTTCGGGCATGACGCCAAGAGACTTTTCTTTAAGTTGTGACATGATACAGGTGTGTACCGATTTTCGTGCATGTACGTCAAACCATATCGTGGGGCTTGAGGCACAAAGTTTTCAAGGGGGCGCTGTTGAGCCATTTTACCACGCCCATTAATGCAAACCATTAAATATCAAATTTTTCGCCAGGCCTGACTTGGGTGCAAAATTTGGTGACTTTTTGGGCACGTTTAGGGGGGCAAAAAGGCCTTCCTTTTGTCAGGAAAATAATAATAATAAAAATTCCTGCAAATACAATAGGGCCTTCGCACTGAAGGTGCTCGGGCCCTAAAAAAGAAAAAAAATTCCTACAGATACAATAGGGCCTTCGCACTGAAGGTGCTCGGGCCCTAATAAATGTAATAAAACTGCCGTTTCTGCTGACTACTGAGTCCCGTAAGTGGCGAGTGAGTTTTAACTCCTTAATTACTAACCAGCGTCAGAGTCATGCACAGTACACAATCTGTGATGTTAAAGAGCCACCTTTTGGTCAATTTAAGCAACAGCATCGCCAGCTGCTTGACAGTGGCTCAACTCATTAGTTTACTTGTTTTTGTTGTTAATAATGTCATTGCAATTTTATCTATGCAATTGTGAAAAAATGGCAAAATAAAAGAAAAACTGTGAACAACCGCATTCCGTAGGCTATTCGGTACTCAGTATTCAGCCAAGTCTTTAAATTTTATTCCGCTTCAGTTTCGGCCTCAAATTTTCATTTCGGTGCATCCCTAGTTTTTTCGGTGGGTACCACTGGTAGCATTCTGGATTCTTGTTAAAACATGCTATTTGCTTTATTTGTTAATAAAAAAAAAACTAATCTCTGGTTTCTTTCTATTTTATTCCAGAAGGGAGGGGGGATCTTCTGATTTAAAAAATCGTGATTAAAAATCGAGATCATTCAATATGGGAAAAAAAATCGTGATCACTTTTTTTGCCATATCGCCCAGCCCTAATATAGCCTATATGAAATTTTATTCCAGACTCTTCTGATTATCTTCTTCTTTCTTCTATTCACAAAACTGTATTTATAACATGCCTAAATTACAAAAGAACTCATTAAAAAATATATAATCATATACAGTACTGTTTATTAAGTTTGTAGCGGTTATTTTATGATTGATTAAATTGTAAATGTTTTTGAATACTTGTTAGCCTGCTAGCTGAGCTGTGATGCCATCAAGTACACATCTGATCTAACGCAGAAATACTGAATTGCATCTTTCTCCAGTACATTCTCCTGAGTCATACTGCCGAGTTTGAAGTATAAGGTGCACAAGTCCGAAGTTGGCATACTTTTAACAGCCCAGATTGTTCACACCTTCATCTCATAAGCCCCCATCTCTACATATGTCCTTCTTTTCCTTCCCTCCCAGATGGTTGGCTGTCAGTCTGTTGTGATGCCCTGTTGTGCTCCCCCATCATGTTGCTCCCTGCCCTCTTTAGTATTTAGGATCTTTTTTTTTTGTCTGTCTTGTGTTGTGCAGTAATTCTGGTTTAATTAAAACAGAAAAGGGGGGGGGGGGGTTACTCCTGCCTACCAGTCTGCTGCATTTAAGTTCTCCACTACTGAACACTGACAAGAAGTTTCTACAAAAAGTTATATAAAGTTTTTAATGATTATTCACTAACAAAAGCTTAAATCACTTAAATCACTTGATGATAGGTGAATGTTTAGCTGTACCCTTGTTTGCTATGGGGATAAAGAACACACCACTCACCTTTGCTGGAGGATCACATCATTTTCACAGCCTCGAGTGCACATTACTTCAGCTTCAAATGCAATTGTCTGCTGCACCTACTGTAAGTGCATTCTTCTACACCAGCAGCTCATCAAGAGTGCTGCAGTTTTCTTATTGTTGAACCAGTCATAAATTTACCAAGTCGTAGCCTTTTTTCACCAACTGATTATGTACTACATGAAACCTCTGCTCAAAATTGTGCCCAAAAGTCTGCACACCTACAGCACATAATCCAAGCCCACTCACCAGCCTGGGCTCTAAAATCTCCATTCTCTTTAATAAATAGTTTTGCTCTCTCCTTTATATTGTGGTGATTCCTCAAATGAATAAACTTGAATTAAATGCTTACCCTTGGCAGGGTATTAAAAAAAATCCTTTTTTTTCTTCATTTTTTATGTTTTACCAATGATTGGTCACACCTTCATCTCCTGAATAAACTACAAAAGACAACAAAGAAAATCAGTCTACAAATAACAACCTGAAATGTCTGAACCTGTATTAGCCTATAGTTTGTCAAAAGTACATAGAGAATTTTTGCAGGTGTGCTTTACTTCAAATAAACATTCATTTGGATTGCAAATGTCGGGTTCAGTGCTCTTTGGTTGTGTGGAAAAAATATTTATAAAAAAGACCTGAGATAAATATCAAGGTTTGTTTATGTCTACGGAGTATATAAAACGTCACATGAATTGAAATTATCCACCTCTCCAGCTCTCAAGTGATTACTGGAGAATTCTCGATGAATTCATTTAAAAAAACATGAACAAAACAAGGCAAGGCAAGTTTATTTGAATGCCTTATTTCATGTACAAGACAATTCAAAATGCTTTACATAAACCCATTTTAAAAAATGCATTAAAAAGTTAAAGAGTTGACAAGCAGAATTAAAGACACAAAGACAGAAATGAAAAAGGAATAAAATAAATGAGATGCAAGAAATAAAGGTTGCAGTGCATTGTGGTAGATTACTGAAATGCAGCAGCAGTCGAGGTTTTCAACCTTGACTTAAAGCAAATGAAAGTTTCAGCAGCCCTGATGCATTCTGGGAGTCTGTTCCACAAGGGAGGAGCATAAAAACTGAAAGCTGCCTCACCGTGTTTGGTTCAAACTCTGGATACAGAAAATATGTGTAACCCTGACGACCTGAGGGCTCTACTTGGCTTATAATGGACCAGGATATCGGAGATGTATTTTGGCCCGAGACCATTCAGAGATTTATAAACCAAAAGAAGGATTTTAAAATCTATTCTGTGACAGACAGGAAGCCAGTGTAAAGTTAAAGAACTGGAGTTATATGGTCCAATCTCTTGGTCTTACTGAAAAAAGTAAATTATTTCTCTTGTTTTATGAAGACATAAGGCCCATTTATACTTTCCTTTTGAAACAGATACCAAGACAGACGGAGCCTTCCTGCCATACCCTGCACTCATCTTGTGTCGCCATCCGGCTGTGCAGCAGTTTGGCTTTTTCCTCGACTCAAACTGGACACATTTCAGAAGAAAAGAGCTTCAGAGTGCCACTAACTCGACTGCATTCGCGAGATCACAACTTTACCCGAAGGTTCTGACAACATAAGAATCGCATGGTAATCAGATGTTTAAAACATATTTCTCACCATATAATGTTCTGTCTGCTGATATACACTTTAAAAGGATGAGTGGTGTCAAAAAGACTTCTGCCGGAATAACGTGATCCTTCCACACTCCACGTCCGGTCGGAGAAGCCCCACCCTGTCCGGCGAAAAGAAGCGGCCTGCTCACTCCTCAAGTAAGGAGCAGACTTGAGCTCAGTATGGCCTTCCCGGGGTTGGTAGAGGGAGCAATGGCCAGGACTGACTTAGGTAGGAGCCCTGAATCTCTGTGCATCTGACATCCTGCCAGCACTATCTGCTTTGTGTACTATATGTGGCTACTCACGTAGTTTACCATCACCAAGTGTGAATAAATAATGTGAGCGCTTTGAGTATCCTTAAAAAAGCGTGATAAAAATCGAATCCATTATTACTGTATAATGACTAAAAACGCAACTACTAGTGAATGTGAGGTTGTTGGTTCTGTAGAAGTCAAGAAGATATACAGTGGGGCAAAAAAGTATTTAGTCAGCCACCAATTGTGCAAGTTCTCCCAATTTAAAAGATGAGAGGCCTGTAATTTCCACCATAGGTACACTTCAACTATGAGGGACAGAATGGGGGGAAAGAATCCAGGAAATCACATTGTAGGATTTTTACTGAATTAATTGGTAAATTCCTGGGTAAAATAAGTATTTGGTCACCTACAAAGAAGCAAGATTTCTGGCTTTCACAGACCTGTAACTTCTTCTTTAAGAGGCTCCTCTGTCCTCCACTCGTACCTGTATTAATAGCACCTGTTTTAACTGGTTATCAGTATAAAATACACCTGTCCACAACCTCAAACAGTCACACTCCAAACTCCACTATGGCCAAGACCAAAGAGCTGTCAAAGGACGTGAGAAACAAAACTGTAGACCTGCACCAGGCTGGGAAGACTGAATCTGCAATAGGTAAGCAGCTTGGTGTGAAGAAATCAACTGTGGGAGCAATTATTAGAAAATGGAAGACATACAAAACCATTGATAATCTCCCTGGATCTGGGGCTCCACGCAAGATCTCACCCCGGGGGGTAAAAATGATCACAAGACGGTGAGTAAAAATCCCAGAACCACACGGGGGACCTAGTGAATGACCTGCAGAGAGCTGGGACCAAAGTAACCAAGGTACCATCAGTAACTCACTACGCCGCCAGGACTCAGATCCTGCATTGCCGGACGTGTCTCCCTGCTGAAGCCAGTACATGTCCAGGCCCGTCTGAAGTTTGCTAGAGAGCATTTGGATGATGCAGAAGAGGATTGGGAGAATGTTATATGGTCAAATGAAACCAAAATAGAACTTTTTGGTGGAAACACAACTTGTCGTATTTGGAGGAGAAAGACAGCTGAGTTGCATCCAAAGAACACCAAACCTACTGTGAAGCATGGGGGTGGAAACATCATGCTTTGGGGATGTTTTTCTGCAAAGGGACCAGGACCACTGATCTGTGTAAGGGAAAGAATGAATAGGGCCATGTATCGTGAGATTTTGAGTGAAAACCTCCTTCCATCAGCAAGGGCATTGAAGATGAAACGTGGCTGGGTCTTTCAGCATGACAATGATCCCAAACACACCACCCGGGCAACGAACGAGCGGCTTCGTAAGAAAGATTTCAAGGTCCTGGAATGGCCTAGCCAGTCTCTAGATCTCAACCCCATAGAAAATCTTTGGAGGGAGCTGAAAGTCCGTGTTGCCCAGCAACAGCCCCAAAACATCACTGCTCTAGAGGAGATCTGCATGGAGGAATGGACCACAATACCAGCAACAGTGTGTGAAAACCTTGTGAAGACTTACAGACAATGTTTGACCTCTGTCTTTGCTAACAAAGGGTATGTAACAAAGTATTGAGATGAACTTTTGTTATTGACCAAATACTTATTTTTCACTATAATTTGCAAATACATTCTTTAAAAATCAGACAATGTGATTTTCCTGATTTTTTTTTTTTTCATTTCGTCTCCCATAGTTGAGATATACCTGTGATGAAAATGACAGGCCTCTCTTGCCCCACTGTACATAGTTTTTGTACATGTGTAGTACAGGGGTGAATGAATGCTTACAATGAAGAACATACCAAATTAAGTATACACTCATAACTAAAACCTAAAAAGAAACAAATATTCTGATCATTTTCAGCCTGTCTAATTATAGGAGAGTAAATTAGCAAAACACTTGGCTGTGTGTGTGTGTGTAGCTGCAGATCAACCCTTTAATTCCTTATCTTCCAAATAAAGCTGCTTTATAAGTATTTCCTGGTCAAAAGTGAGTTATACTTTTTTTTTTAATACTTGGAAGACTCAGAACTTTAAAAGCTGCTTTGATGTATCAGACAAACCAGTTTAGTACAGAATCAAGAAGACTTCGCCAACGAGGGAGTTATCCATCATCTCCCGTCCATCAATGATTAATGATAAAAGTGGTTCCATTTTCAGGATAGAAAGCATCACTATCTTGCTTTTGAGCATTCTTGTCCCTATCCACTGAGCCTCTTAACAGCTAACCTCTCCCAGTCCCAATGTGCTGTTTGAACAAGCACCTTGCTTACCATCACCTCTCAACCTCCTCCCCATCTGTTCTTGATAGTTGGGACTCTTTGTGCTACTTATATTGATGGAACATGCTCCTGTTAACGGTAGTCATCTTCAAAACAATATCTCAATATGCTACAGTTCAAGGACAGGCTAAAATCCTGCAACAGAAGAGTGGACTGAAATCCTCCAGAAAGAATAGATAAAAATAATGAAAAATTGCACAAGAACGAACATTTTTATTTTGTGCGTTGAAACAAAATATGGAGGTTGGGTCACCTCTAGTGTCCCAGCAAACAAGTGATTTATTTATGAATGACCATATTTTTCTTTAATTTCTTTAAAGATGTTTACTTCTTAAATATGTCTTAAATATATTTTGTGACATAAATGTATATATTACTTTGTCAAGGTTTGTCTGCCTTAAAAGAAATACTTTAGAAATAGTTGTCTGCCCTACACATGCAACTACGAGACTTCAATACTGCAGGCTAGTATCAATACATGTCATTGAATCCCAGGTATTGACATTATGGACATGTACTGGGCTGTTATTTGTTACAATTAAAGAGAGGAAGACAGAACACTTTATAACCATATGAAAGTAACTTTTCTCACTGGAAATGTGGCTTTTTTTTACATCTTTTTTTCCAAATGTTAGCAGGAATTTGGGGAAAGATTTCCAGATCATTTGTATCTGGCTGGAGTCAGCTGCTGATGTTGTGTCATCAATACTTGACTAGTTTATTTTGTGCCATGGTAACAAGCTCGGGGGTCCCACTGACTTTTAATGTTTTCATTCTAGAAAAAGAAAATGTGTGTCCGTCCATCCATTTGTATACCTGCTCCACCATATTCAGGAAGGCTAGAGCCTTCTCTACTGTCATAGCTGAGAGTTAGGGTTCACCTTGCATGGTTATCAGTCACAGACACAAATGAGACCAACCGCAGTTCACTCACACTTATACAATCAATACAGAATCACCAATTAACTGGATGATTTTTTTTTTTTTTTTGATTGAAGGAGAATGCTGGGGTGCCCAGAGAAAATATACAAAGGTTCCGCATGGAGAGACTGCAGCTGAGAAATAAGAAGGACTCCTGACAGATAAGGATGATCCGATGATGATCTGGTAGTAACCACCGAACTTTTGTGCTTCCCTAACAGGACTTAGCGATGGATTGCTGATTTGACCTAACAGTGATTGCTTAGATTATGTCAGCATTAGTACATTTCCTAAATAAAATACACTGGACTTAAGTGGAACAACATGATCAGTAACTCCTATAAAAGCATGTTTCTCACATCTCCATCCTCATATTTTTCCACTTGGACAGAAATGAGTTTTGGTGTCACAGCTAGACAAAGAATAGAACTCATAAAAATGATTTTGTACATGAGTTTTCAGCTTTGTGAATATTCTTCGTTTCAGAACTAATATATTACATAGTTTTATTACTTGTTTACCCTTGATTCTTGTTCTCTATCGCTCTGCCTTTTTATAATGGTGTCAAAAATAACAAAGATTCATATCTCATTATCTTCTGAGTCAAATATACTTCAATTTTCTAACTGAAAAATCTGACTGCAAATCTCTTGTATTATGCCTTTTTTATTCTTTCATATTCAGTATAAGAATCCTTCTGAACTCATGTTTCATATCTAAAACTTTGCCTCTAACACTTTAAAAGGGGCACAAAGGAACTTTTGCTATGTTGAGTTTTGTGAGTCACCCAGGAGGAGGCTAAGTCACATTTACAACTCTGTCCAAGATTTACTCAATTGTCTAGATTAGATTAAATTAGATAGTCCTTTAGTCATCCCTCAGTGGGGAAATTCGCTTTGAGCAGCAGCAGTACACACAACACACATATGCAGCGAAAGAAGGATGAAAAAAGTAAAAAATAGATAATTATAAAATATAAACAGTATATACAGTGGAATAAAAAATAAAAGTAGTGCAGTACGAGAAGAAAAAAAAAAGAAGGTAGGATATGTACGAGGTATAAAGATATTTCACATCTTGTTATTATTGTCTGTTTGCTTCTGTGATCAGGCCTGGTTGTAGAGTCTGATGGCAGCGGGGAGGAAGGACCTGCGATGCCTCTCAGTGACGCATCGCGGGTAACAAAGCCGGTCGCTGATGGAGCTCTCCAGGGCTCTGACAGTCTCATGAAGGAGGTGGGAGAGTCCATTGCTCCTTTGTGCTGCTCTAAATAAAATACTTAAAGGTGACCTATTATGAAAAACACATTTTCTCTTGCTTTAACATATATAAAGTGGTCTCCCCTCAGCCTGCCAACTCAGAGAAGGAGGAAAGCAACCAAATTCTGCAGTGTCTGTACAGCCGCCCGGATGAGCCGTCCAGTGTGATGTGGCTTCTACGAGCCGTAGCTTCTGCTCCCGTCGTTACGTAACAACGGGAGCGCGAGGTTGGCCGCCGATGCGTGAAACCACGCCCACAACTAACTCCGCCGACAGGAGCTTCCGCCATTTTTTCGTAGCGATGTATCGCGTCATTCAGGCAGCCAATCAGCACAGAGCCTCATTATCATAGCCCCACCCACTCAGAATTCATAGATAATGAGGTTAGAGACTGGGATGCTAAAGACATGGCTCAGAGGCAAAATTTCAAATTTATTCAGCAAAAAAAATCAAAAGCTTGTTTTTAAGACATTCAAGGCCTGTTTAAAATAGGTATTAGATGCCATAATAGGTCCCCTTTAAGCAATCAACCATTAGGCCCAAGAGTGGCCATCACCGAGTGGTTTGGGTTTATTTTACATTTTAATCTTCAGTAGTCAAAGTCAATACACCTTTTCCTAAGTTAAGTAGAGATGCACCGATTGATCAGCAACAGATCGGTATCGGCTGATAGTGCCCCTATCGGTTTTGATCGGCGTTCTCAAAATAATAGTTCAAAGCAGGCCAATCCAATGACGTTTACAACAACAAACCGCCGCCCGCACGTGTGTCCCCACATCTCAGACCGTGTCCTAAGGGGGGGGGGGGTGACAGTCTCTAGAAGGGGGCGTGGCTTACTCTACAGAGCAACAACACTGAAAATGTCGTCGCCGGTATGGGAGTTTTACAATGTTTGCAAAGTGTGTGCAAAGGAGATACCCCGAGGAGGTAGGCTACAAAAGAAACACAAACGAAACTGATAAGACGTTTTAAAGTTTCTCACATCAAGGAGTACAGTATATTGAGTTTGCAAAGTTGGCTGCTACTAAGGCAGAGAAAGAAAAGAAGTGCGCAGCAACGCCGCTAACTCATCTGTAACACCTGTAACGGAGACCTATAAAGGACAGCAGCAACAGCAAGAAAAATAAAGAACTACATCGTAAGGTAATGAATTCATACATCTTGATCATCAGCCGCTTTCTGTTGTAGAAGACATCGGGTTTAAACGCGTCGTTAGCAGCTTGGATCCGCAGTGCACGCTGCCGAGTCGTAAATATTTCACTGGAGTTATACCAAACTATATACAGTCCAAAGCCTTATGCAGGACGACAGTCGTGTCAGTCAGCTTCACGAGTGACATTTGGAGTTCTAGTGTGAAGAGTTGTGCTTCACTCACAAGAGTTTCCTCACACGCGGCGGATGCTATCGCTAAAGCTTTCACAAAGCTTAATAATTCATAATTCATTTTTATTTTAAGATTTAATTCCTTTTTCCACAGGAAAACTAAGGTTTATAGTTAATAACTTTTATCAACTCTAAGAGAGTAACATGTCTACTGTTGTCTGTGTTGGTGCACTGCACATGTTGTGTTGTACACATATTTATTACCACAGGAAAACCTAAACTAGTAAGCTACACTTACTCTTTGTAAGCGAGTCCAAGTCATCTCTAAGAGTCTCTAGAGGGTGAAATATTGCATATGGCCTCAGCCTAGAATAAAACAGTCAATTCAATACTTTCTCATCTCCTAATTTTTATACCTAATAATACAATGTTAGTGATGTGTACATGAGACAACAATATTGACGAATTTATGGATTTCACGCTGTGATCCGTGATCGGCAATCTCGGGATCGGCAGATACTGCTTTTGGAGAGTGGTGATCGGCCCTCAAAATCCTGATCGGTGCATCTCTAAAGTTAAGTGGTTCGAGGTATAATACATTTTTATGTATTAGTCATTGCATGGTCAAACAAAGATGCTGCCACCAGCCTGTCTGAGTACATTTCTCAATAAAGAACATGTGTACATGTGTACAGTTTCAATGTAAACCATCTGAGAAGGCTGATTTTTCATGTCTATGACCTTTTAAATGGAACAACTGCTTTTTGTGTGTGTGTTTAATATTCTTGTGAGGTGATTTGTTTAAATATTGAACATCAAATTCTATTAAAGTTTGTGTATTGCATTTTGTTTAATACAATTTACTTTTGAGCTGGTCTTAATTAATCCATTAACGCAGCAAGCATTAGAGTGAAAAGATCTGAATAAGGCTTTGGCTCACCTGATCATTTTTAAATGCCCACAAAAATAAAAGAAAACTAAAGCTGCAAGCAGCGATGAACGGGCCCTCGCACCCTTGTGCACGTTCAGACGTGCTGCAGTGGAAGTGCTTGTATGACTTGCATGTACATGTAGATGTCTTCAGGCCTGGACATTTAGCGGACGAAACCACACATGACTCTCTATATCAAACCATTCAAAAGTTATGGCAGAAAGTAGGAACTATCGACCAATCAGATGAAAGGGCGGGGCTAATTTGCACCAATTATGTTCAAGGAGTCAAAACCGAGTCCGATGACACCACCCACAAGTCTTTATGTCAAACCATTCAAAAGTTATGGCAGAAAGTAGGAACTATCAAATATGGACCAACCAGATGAAGGGTGGGCGCGTCGTCGCAGGATCGAGACGCACATTTTGATGTATAACACACCTGGGTGCACGTTATGGTTCGGGCGAAGAAGCGGCTGAAGAAATGGCATAAATTGCGCCAAAATTACACGTTTAATTCAAAATGGCCCACTTCCTGTTCGTTTCGGCCATGGCGCCAAGAGACTTTTCTTTAAGTTGCGACATGATACAGGTGTGTACTGATTTTCGTGCATGTACGTCAAACGGTATTGTGGGGCTTGAAGCACAAAATTTTCTACGGGGTGCTGTTGAGCCATTAGGCCACGCCCATTAATGCAAACTATTAAATATCCAATTTTCCGCCAGACCTGGCTTGCGTGCAAAATCTGGTGACTTTTGGGGCACGTTTAGGGGGGCAAAAAGGCCCTCATTTCGTCAGAAAAATACAAATAAAACAAAGAAAAAAACGAGAAAAAAAATTCCTACAGATACAATAGGGCCCGAGCACTGTAAGTGCCACTCAACTGAGTGTTGGGTACATTTTGTGTAGTAAACACCTCAGAAAGAATGCCAAGACTGTGCAGTTGTCTCTGAGGTTGGTTTGAGCTGAAAAACATATGGCGAGGACCCATATGGGGGACTCACATACATTATATAAACTTTATTTCTTATTAATCCATTAGCACAAAGCCCTGGTAGACCAGAGGATCAGCATAGGTTCAGATCAAAAGATCCAAGTAACTTGCAAGAAAACGTAAGAAATGTAAGAGGCACAAACTCAAAGTAACAATAAAAAACTATATAACAGGTGTGTAGCAATCAATAACTGAAATCAGATGAAACGAAGACAAGAAGCAAGACTGAACAGAACTCAAAAGAATCTCAAAATGACAAAATATAATAGGAAGTAAACCTACATAGCAGATCACTGAAATCTAAAATACAAGTTGATCATTGCACTTGAACTGAAACAAAAACCTTACTTAGTCCACAAGTATGACACTTATATTAATAAAAAATGCTTAATTGTTGTTTTACAGTTTAGTTCATTTTTGAGGCTCAGTGTATATTGTACATAAGCGCGACAACCTCTCTCATTATGTATCACTTCCACACACTTCAAAAACTCATTCAAATTTTATCCAACATTCACTTTCGATTGGCCTTTGACTTTCTGTGCATGTGTGCATTTGTGTAAGTTTGTGAAAGTGAACCTTTTGTCTTACAGCTCTGTGTTTCATGTCTCAAATGTCTTTTAAATAATTCACATTGCACTTCATTCGATAATGGTTGTTTAAAACCGGTCTAACACCACTCTGCTCTGTTTATTCTGGGCACACCGCTGTCATGTATTATTTCAGCCTCTTTGTAGGAACTCTCTCATCCAAACACGCGCGTCCAAAATGGAAAATATAAATGGCCATGGAATCATTGTAATTTCTTTTTATCCAATTTTTACATGTATTTAAATGATTAAAATAATGATGCTTTGTCCTCAGTAATGAATCCTTGTGAAAATGTAAAGTGGTAATTTATTTATTTTTACGAGTTCATTCATTCAAATGCTGAAAATGGCTTTGCTTTTTGATTGCTGTCAATATTTTGAATTGGTAAAGGCACAAGATGAAGTAAACCTACACTGTGTTGAAGCAGGAACAGTGGAGATGTTAATGGTCTTTGTTCCTCTAAATTATCTGAGATAAATTATAAAGCTAGCCAACAAATATACTGTATATACAAGTGCACTTGTCTCCAAGACACATTGCAATTAAAACTGTATTTTCTTTTAGACACCCTTTCATTATTAACACTCATCAAGTCTCTCAAAGATCAATAATGCAACAACTTGTATAGTAAGTCAGTGGACTGGGCCACACAGCATGTGAAATGCAGCGTAGGCCCATTGAACTGTTATTTCCCTCGGGTGTGCTGACTTTATTTTCCTCAACTGCAACAGATTGCTATCTTGGTGACTCGTGCAGCACAGTCGACCACAGTGGAGGGAATGGTGGTCTACTAGGTGGAGCGATGCCAGTCCAGCAATGCACTACAAGAACGAGTGCATCATGTGTGGCTCACAATCCACCCGAGCACAACTCATTACATGAAATCACATTAAAATTATCCTCTCTGAAATCCCACAACCATGTTTTGTGCATTTCACCTGTCATCATGCCCTTTTCAAATATCTGACATGTGCTCATACAAATTAAAACTAGGGCTGTCAATCGATCAATTCTTTAATAGAAAGATTTTCATAGGTAACTTGCAACGAATTGGACAAATCATCTTCAATGTTCTATTTGTCTTCAAAAATATTTCTTTCAAACTGCAATAACACAAGAGCAGAGATGTAAAATGGTTGTTTTGTTGTATTATTTAATGTCAAAAACATGTCCCAAAAACCTAAACAGGGCAAGTCGCAAATGGTGAAATCTTCTGGGCATGTCCCACTGGGAGGAAACTCCAGGGAAGACCAAGGACACGCTGGAGGGACTATGTCTCTCGGCTGGCTTGGAAACACCTTTGGATCCCCCAGATGGGCTGGATGAAGTGGCTGGGGAGAGGGAAGTATTGGCTTCTCTGCTCAGGCTGCTTTCCCTGCAACCCAATCTCGCATAAGCGGAAGAAGATGGGGAATGGAGGTGGCCTTCTCCAGTCCGTACAGTTTGTACTAATTTGTGCTAATTCTGTTTGGCCTGTTTGGTGCCCCAGCGACTTTCTAACTCAGCTCTGTCCACACATTGCATATGTTGTTGTTTACTTGAATGATGTCATCATCCATAGTAACAACTGAACAGAGCATTTGTGTTGGGTGGCCATGGTGCCAAGTTTTCCTCCAAACACGAAGAAGTGTGCAGTTGGATGGAGGGAGGTTCAATATCTGGGGTACCTCTTGGGTTCTGGGCGGGTGCAGCCACACGTAGAAAAGACCGCAGTAACTGTGGCCTATCCACTGCTCGAAACCACAAAGGGGGAGGTCCAGTGGTTCTTGGGGCTGGCAGGGTACTAGCAGAGGTTTGTACCAAACTTAGCCGACATAGCCAGCCCCCTGACTGATCTGACCTGAAAGGGGCTGTAGATCTGGTCCAGTGGACAGAGCAGTTGCAGGTAGAGTTTGAAAGGTTAAAACAGGCTCTCTGTAGGGGAACTACTGGTTCATACACCTGACTTTTCTGCCCCTTTCCTCCAGAAGACTGATGTGTTGGACAGAGGCCTGGGAGCTGTTTTGTCTCAGTTTGGGGTGTCAGCTGCCTCGTATTATACCTTTCCCCACACTAAGTTGGGCAGTGAGGGTATGTGGTGGTGGAATGTGGTTTGGGCTCAGGTGTAGAGGGACCTGAGGAGCAGTGGTTCAGATGATTGTGGCAGTAGAAAATAGAACATCTGATGCCACTTTGCGTATCACCATCTCCCGTTTAAATGGTAGAAACTGAGAGAAGTGGAACTCAGGGCTGCCACTGAACTGTTTTTAAACTCAGAAAATATGTTTGTGAATAAACTGGCTCAGTGTGTTGCATCCTGCCGGGGGGTGTGTGATGGCTGAATCATGCTACAAAGGGAATTTTGTGTTTTTTGAAAAAAGTTAGAAAATAATTCAGAAGTAACTAAATTCCCAAGTAATCATTACTCCAGAACAGGAATGTCTTGTTTCTAAGATCCCACATTGGCTCATATCCTGTTTGATAATATATCACCTTTAACTTCCAATCTAATTTCACAGGAATGGAAAGAAAATATCATCCTCTTGATTAAAGCCACTGAGTCCCTGATAAACTTTCAGTCTGATATTTTCATTTTATTCTCTCTCATTTTTTTTAATAAATGTGTCTGCTTTCTTTGCCGTGTTTTGTTTTTCACAAGGGTAGCCAAGCTTTAGGGATGTATTCAAGTCGCAGAAATATAAAACAGTTGTTTTTGCTCTCCTCCACAATGAAAAGACAGACACCCAACTCAGTCAGCTCCCACACTGTATGTTTCCATAATTCAGATGAAAGTCACAACCTACGCATGAGTCTCTCTGCTTTCCTGTATTGCATAAGAATAATTAGTAAGTTCGTATTTTTCAGCAGAAAGGTTGCCAAGCACCAAAAGTAATTTGATCAGGTTTTTTTCTCGTATATCAGAGTAAAATTTGATGAATGCATTATGTAGCTTGAAAGTCAGTTAGTTTCCTGTTTCATACTATGGCTCTTTCAGTGGATTGGAATTCCTATTTAGATTCTTAAATTAAGTTTATTTACTACAATTTAAAAATGAACTGCATGGTTAATACTTAATACTAATGACTCTTAACTGAAAGCAACCTTAATCTGTCACACATGCGAATGCTCCTGCTGCTTGAAACCAAAGAAGAAATATGAACACACTTAAACCAAACATATTTTTTAACATTCTGTTTAAAAAGGGAAAAAGACTAACTATTTAATTATTATTTCAGAGTCATTGATATGTTCTATCTTGTATTTTCAATTAGTGCAATGAGTAGAATTTTTGGTTAGAATATTTGGCATGATTACAGCACTATGAAATATGTCTTGGTGTGTATGGACTTTGACTGACTTAATTTTTTTATTGGAAGTTGAGATTTGGGGGTTTTGTGTTCTATATATGTACAGTATACCCCTCTTGTTGTGATCGAAAATATAAAAATACAATTAAAAAAAAGGGAAAAAGAAATAGGACTGCTTACTTTTAATAAGTTTTTGAATCAACTAATTTTGTAATGTTTGTTTCTTTGAACACTTTGAGAAAAAAGGTAATATTCTGTCAACAGAAAGTCGTGAAGACCCCCCACTGTCTACATTAAAAATATTGCAATGAGCGGGCATGTTTTGTTTGTTGTTGTTTTTTTTTTTTAATACTTTTGACATTTATACAACTAAACTTAGAGCACGAGTGTCAAATATCTTTCAGATACTGTGATACTGTTTTCTGTTGTCAACAGATAAAGTCATTACACATTACACTTAGTAGAACACAGAGGTGGACTTTTAAGTCTGACAGTTACTCAAAGCTAGTTAACCTGGCTCTAACAATTCCTGTTATTTAAGAGCAGCTCAGCAAGTACAGTCCTTTCAGAGGGGTCAGGAAATCATTATCATGTTGGGGAGCAGGTCAATGATCAAAGACCACTACTGTCTCTGCTAATAGTCTACTGACAGTTGAACAAAAGGCAACAGAACAAAATGTGACTAAGGACAGATTAAAAGCTACAGCTAGTTAAGTTAAAAATACATTATCTTGCATGCATGAGGGTTAGCTGAATTCCAATGTTGTTTTTTTCTCATATTAACTACATGTTTTGCATCATCACTTTAGACTACTTTAACTGAGATATACATGTATATGATGTCAGGGCTGACCAGCACGGATTTGACTCCTTTATTGCTCTCTGCATACCATAAATCCTAAAACTTCACACAGGGTTATTTCTATGTGTATATGCTTATTGCATGTAAATACTATTCAGATTACTATTCAGGTTATGCAGGATGTGTACACATCAATGTCATGAGTTATTCTGCAGATTAAACAGGAGTTAAATAAATAGCAGGCATATATCCCATGCTGTGGTGTGCTACAGTATCTGTGGATCATATTGCTCAACAAATACTATGTTAAGCAGAGATTCCTTCTTTCAAAAACATTGTTCATCCTTGTCTGCATCAGTCACCTGTCTGTAAACTTTTGAAAGTATAATGACTTTTTTTTTTCCTGCAAAAAAAATATGCCATTTTAAATTCTTTTATATTGTCAAATATGATTTGGAGGAAGTTTTTCCTTGTCGGATCATGTCTTTCATCAACACAAGGACATCACATATTAAATGTTGACTGTCAGTTCACAAGGATTGTGTTGTGGGTATTGTATGAACGTTCATGTGCAACCTTTCCCTTGGTGTCTCTACAATAGCTCTAGCTCAATTTTCTTTGTAAGTGAGAGATGTGTCATCACAAACCCCAATAATCTTTTACTGAGAAATGAGAATATGTTGATTAAAAAACGACAGTAGAAAATAAGTGCAAATGATGAGAGCCCAGGCAACGGGCCTTGTCATGACATGTCACTTTATTCGACATTGAAGAGGACTTGCCATACTCTTTTTAAAGAAAAATGACACAATTACATGCTTTGGTCATAATCCCAGAGGGATACTGCAACTTTCCAACTATAACTTTACAGCTTAGTTCATAGTAGCCAGTTTTACGGATGGAGTGAGACACTTTACTTCATATTACCCTCCTCTTTTCCACAGTGTGCTACTTTTTTCTTTTTTTTTTCTCTAATCTTCTTGCTCAATCAAATGCACCATAATGTAAAGCAGGGTGGATAAAAATGGGGAAGCTACTGTAGTTCTAAGCTGATCTGGGTCTGTGATGTCACTATATCCCACATAGCTGAGCTGGTCTTCACTCAAAAGATAGTTTTTAAAACCTCTATAACCCTAAAGAAAGTGAAGTTGTTGTTATTATACCATTTTGAGTAGGAAGTCAGTTCAGAGTTCTGAATATTTTCACATGTACCCTTTTTAATGCATCTCATCTCTAGTACAGTGGGATACTTGTAAACCTCTTACACAGGTTAGCAGCTAAAGTAGCTGGTTCCTTTCGGATGAGGCTTTCAGAGGTAGACACCCTCTCCACCTTTAAGATTTGTCTTAATTTATCTCCCTCGCGCTTGCTCTAAGCTTATAGTTTGGGCTGGCTTGGGTGACCCTGAGGCCCCCCTTTGTAATCCTGCTGTAAGCCTAGACTGCAGGGGAGCACTGCTCCAAACTCTGCTCTCTTTACTCCCCATATGCCATTGTTGCTGTCATTATCTGTTTTATATATATTTTTTAATTTATTTCCGTAGCAGGTGTTCCAGGTATAGTGCTTTGTGTTTGTTTTTCTGTCCTGCCCTTGTTTGTGCATCTGCCCTCTGTCCTGTCCTTTCACCCCCCAACCGGTCGAGGCAGATGGCTGCCCCTCCAGAGCCTGGCTCTGCTGGAGGTCTCTTCCTGTGAAAAGGGAGATCTTCTTCTCAACTGTCACACCCCCACCCCATGCATGCTCAGGACAAAGGACTCAATGGAACTGAAGATGTGATGCAATCTGTTTGTTTCTTTAGTTTGACAATTTTTCATGAATCTGAAATGTATGAATACTAATATATTCAATTAATTATCATGTTTACTTTTG
The DNA here is from genome assembly GCF_033807715.1 of Cololabis saira. Classification (NCBI taxonomy): domain Eukaryota; kingdom Metazoa; phylum Chordata; class Actinopteri; order Beloniformes; family Belonidae; genus Cololabis; species Cololabis saira. The sequence continues at coordinate 23,082,160 of NC_084588.1, read as the reverse complement.
AACAATTTGCATAGTTTTGCTGTAGAGTCCTCTACATAAACAAACTGAATTTGATTTAAATACGCCTGTAAAAAAGTTTTTTCTGTTAAAGTACTGGCCAGAGGTGGACAGAGTACTCGACCCCAGTACTTGAGTAAGAGTACAAATACTACTGGTCAAAATTTACTCCGTTACAAGTAAAAGTAGCTCAGTCAAAATATTACTCGAGTAAGAGTAGAAAAGTACTTACTTTTAAAAGGTACTTAAGTATCCAAAAGTAAATGCTTTTAAATGTACTTTAAGTAAGAGTAGGAGTAAGAGTAAATTTCTTATTTTCCACATCAGTAAATTACTATATTTTTTCTAAATTAATTTAAGTTGTAAATGTCTGTGGTTTGTCTGTGCCCTCGTTTTTTACTTGGTCGAACTCAAACATTGAGTTAAGATACGGCCAAGGATTTTGTGAAAGTCCCTGCTCCGAGTCCGGCTCATTATCAGACTCAGACGACTCAGCGGATTGTCTTTCTTCTCCTGACGCAGGCGTAGCCATTGTTGCGGCTCTGTCTTGACTTGTTGCGGCTCTGTCTTGACAAACGCAGGCTACTTTGGCGGTATCGTTTTGAGGAGGCTTGACGTATTTCCGCTTTACGTACATCCCAGTGGAGAGCGTGCACCGTGATAGGTCTCCTCCTTTGACAAAAACAGCTTGTGTCCAATAGGATTTTATGGAAGAAGAAAAAAGAGCAGACCTGAAAGTAACGAGTACTTTTCAGCCTTCCTAGAAATTTACTCGAGTAAAAGTAAAAACATTTGTCTTGGAAATGTATTCAAGTAAGAGTAATAAGTACCAAAGAAATCTAATACTCAAGTAAAGTACAAATCCTCTGGATATGTACTTAAGTACAGTACTCAAGTAAATTTACTCCGTTACTGTCCACCACTGGTACTGGCCTATTAGCTCCGCTACACCTGCCGAAGGCTGACCTGACGATTCACGTGCCAAGACAGTGAGCAGTGAGGCAGCAGGCCCACACTTTACTCCTGAATGCAACTGCCAACTGCGACTACATCTGCTAAGTCAGAGTCTGCATGAAATCATACCAGTTTACTGACGGCGTTTGCATTTATGTAGTGCTTGCTGCTCCACCTTCAACACGTAGGATGAGGCACTTGATCTTTGAACGTGCCTCACCTCTCAATGATAAAATGAGAAAACTGGGTCGGTGATGCGCACTCCAACCAGAAATAGTGGGAAGTTAACATCTTCAGCTGAGCACCACGACTTCCAACTGGGAAATCATCTCTAAATAAATCAAATGAGCTTCACAAATAGGTGAGGAGCCTATGGGAGCCCCAGGTTTGCTCCTGGGAGGAATGAACAAGTCTGGATGATTAACTGAGAAATGAATGACCTGCTCATGTATCCATTGGAAACCTATTTGAGCAACCAAATTAGTTTAAATTAAATGATATTTGAAGTGTTGAGACCTTTATATAGACAGATGTTGTTTCTATGACTCCTTAGTCTCTCTTTTCAAGAAGGAAAATGCAAAACAACTTCTTTTTTTTCAACTGTAGGCTACTTCAGGAATTCAAATATTTAGATTTCAGTGCCCTGCATAAACTGCACATGGCCTTTGACTAAAAAAGATGCTGTGACAACACACAAAAATAACTGTCAAAATCCACAACCTTCAACTGAACTGCTATGGCCCTGTTTTATCTTACTTTTAAAAAAAAAAGTATTTTATCCATGCTTTTATTGTACTTTTATCCATGCTTTTATGTTATACTTGTGATTTTACAACTGCTTGTCTTATACGTTTGTGAGCCAAAGACAATTTTCCACCCTGGTGGACAATAAAAAATGATTCTATTCTATTCTAAACATTGCGTTGTGTAAAGATGAACACAGTGGTGCTTTAAACTCACAGCTTGCAAAAAAAAGAAAATTAGAGGAGAGAGATGTAAAGAAAGAAGTCTGAAGAAACCAGCTCTGCACTAATATTAAAAAAAGAAATGGATACATCGTAACTCACCGGAGTTGGGGTCAGAGTTGCCATCAGCTTCGGTCCTCTTATCGGGGGAGGCCTGCTCGTAGAAGTCGTCCTGCGCCTGCACCAGAGGGAGAGGTTGTGTGAGGAGGGAGCCACTGCCTACAGGCTCGTGCTCCCCCAGACCGCTGTCACTGCAGCTCTCCTGAGAGCCATCCGGCAGGTGAAACGTGACGCGCCGCTGTGACTAGAACCAAGAGCACAAAACAGAGCCTCCGATGTTAGTGCTCTGCTCTGCCCCCTCAAAATGTTCCTTTTTTACAGTATTACTTTAGATCGAGCTGAATACGCTCATGCATGCCGCTTTAACACACTGAATACTTGACAGGACCGCAGTGTGGAATCCTTTTGTCAGAATAATGCAAAATATAGCATAAATCGGTTTTGTCCATTTTAGGTATTTTTTGACCTGTGCCGAATAATGATAGGAAGGGGAGCTTGACATTGTAAATAAAGTCACGTTTCACTGCACCATGACGACCAATAACAGCATGCAAAAACACATCATCCACTGGTACAAAATAAATCAAAGTGAAAAGTGTGTGGTTACGAGTGTTTCACAGATATACAGTGTAATTAAAGTGTGGCATAATTAATGAAGGCTATGAAATATCTAAGCATTGCTTGGCTGGCTATGATCTTGGTTGTCAGGTCTGCTGCAGGAGCATTTACAACTTGATTTGTTTAGTTCATTTTGTCAATTTCTTTGGGTGTTGGCAAAGTCAAAGTTGCCTGCAGAGTTAGCAGAAGTTGACTCCAGGGTGTCCTTCTTCCTCCGACTGAGAAGTATTGCAAAAGTAACAAGCGCTCTTTGAACGTGTCTTGTATCCTTTCTTTTGGGAGGCATGCATGCGAGCACGCAGATACAGAACCCCACAAACACACCCACCCGCCATCCTTAAAGCCATCCTGATTGAATGTCCTATTCTTAATTCAGAGTGTCTTTTCCTCATGCTCTAATGACATTTTCCTCCGGCTTTTTCATAAATCCAGACACAGGCCTCCAGCTAACCTTTCGTGAGCACAGAGAGGCCCCAGCCACATCCTTAGTGTTGACAGACAGAGGCGGGTTTTACAGTAATTATTGGCAAAAGCAAAGGTCACCTAATCTGCAGTCTAATGCAAATGACCTCATTATATATTTTAAAAATGCTCCACAAACATGCAACATTCAATTGAACTAAAACAGAGAGGAAAATAAAGGAGATGGTGAGGGGTTAGAGTGTTTGGAGGCAGAAAATGTCAGCTTTGGATTTTTGGTGGATGGATGGATGGATGGATGGATGGATGGATGGATGGATGGATGGATGGATGGATGGATGGATGGATGGATGGATGGATGGATGGATGGATGGATGGATGGATGGATGGATGGATGGATGGATGGATGGATGGATACGCAGCTAGACAACAAGCAATTCCGATAGATAGATATTACCAATGAAAACTGTCTAGAACAATTAAATAAATGTAAAGGTCTTGTAAAACAGCAGGAATCTGGGTAAATGTCACTGTTAGCAATTATAAAGAGGCAGATGAACAGAAGTGGCATTTTGAATGAAGGGGGGGGGGCAATATCCTGCCTAAAGGAGCGCTCCCGTTTGTTTGTTTGTGTACAGCTTATACTCATCAGCCGAAGTGACTTTTGTGTATGTGAACCCCGTTGAAGGGAAGGCTGACGGAAGTCTTACAGATGACATGTTCAGCGTATTTGCACTTAATTAACTGTAGCTGCACATATTTCTCTTCTTGCTCATACTGAAGACATCGGCCTTGGGCAATTTAGCAATCTATTTGTTGGCCTGGAAGTGTCAAATGCGGGTTTGATACTGATTCTGGCAGCTTCTCTGCCATCTCTTGTCAGAGTGAAGGAAATAAAGTCAATGAAGTAGTATATCCCCTGGATAAATGTATTGAATCATTAGAATACTAATGGTATCCGGTTATCCAGACATGCGTGAAAATCTTCAGATTTACATAAGGACTGAATGGATACTAAAGGGAATGCATACAGTCTGCAGGATGTCACTGGAGAATGAGTTATGTTTCTTCAAGCTATGGGAAGAGAAGAGCAATGTTTTTCCTCAATTAATCCCACTATACGTGAGTGACAACTGTAAGAAAATACTGCATGCTTTATAACAAATATTTTTCAACATCATGTACAGTTTTAAAGCAAAAATAATTAAGAATTTCACTTGCCGTCATTACTCAGCTGAAGGTTCCAGCTTAAAGTTGCCCAGTCTATGTCTGTGGGTGTTGTCTGTTTGTGTTTGCGCATGAAGTTATTACAGGGTTTAAGCACGTTTGAAGATATTTGTATTTCTCTGTTGCTGACAGTCACTCATGGTAATATTAGCATAAGACCAGCTTAATCTATCCCTGCTGCCAGTTTACAAGATATTATGGCTTATCACGCCTGCTAACCCTTATTATCCGCTTGTTTTTATAATTTGCCTGACCAAACATGCACACTTTAGCAAACACAAAGCAAATAGCTGCACTGCCTAGAGGTTTAAATTCCAGCAAGTTTGCAAATGATCAAGAATAGTTTTCTTCTTGGGTGTCCATTTAATATTCAATATTAAGCAAATATTAAACAACATCTGGAAGGAGACAATTCATGAAAGCATGAAGATAGACAGTTGAAAGCATGGGTCAACACACTACGCACGAGTATTCAAATAATTGTTCGTGCTATTAAATGTTGAAAAGGTAGAGAACATTTATAAATCTAAATTTACTGGCTACTTGATTAGGTATACCTGGTGTACCTAATAAAGTGGCACATGTATGGATATACACACACACACACTAGCCACTTCAGTAGGTATACTGATGTACCTGATACAGTGTCTGGTTGGTGTAGTTTAGTGTAAGTAACACAGTATTGATTCCTAAAGTAGAAGAATTCCTCCAGCTGCACTCATCTGTCACCTGTAAAATGATATTCATAGATCCTGATATTGCTTTTTTGACATGTGGCTCGTGATGTTAAAATCAGAATGACAATGACTGCAGAGTTAAGGCTGACTTCCATGTAACTGAAAACTGATATAAGTTTGGTTTTATGTGACAGAACCCGATAGGAGGAGGGCTATTGACTGAGAACACAAGCCTTCTGTCTGCCTCCCGTCTTTCTCCTCGAGTGTGACCATATGGAGCTCAGTGTGCAAGTCCAAAACAACTTCTGTGTTATACTGAGCTCTAAATGAACACGATATACCACAGACTCTCTATTAGGCAGATAGTTAATGAGAAAAAGCACACGTGGGGAAATAATGCACACACACAATAATGCAACCTCTTCAACACCACAAAAATCTTATCTAGCAGCAGTGTGACACCTGCGGTGGGCGAACACTTCCCACGAGTCTGTTCTCACAATCAGAGCAATGTGGGAGATCAGTCAACCAAGAAAACAAAACTCGCCATAAGATCTGTTTTCCCACTCTGCCCCGTTCACTCCACAGCCCAAAGGCGCTCCGCCATCTGCTGGCCACCTTGAGAACTACATCCTTGTCATCAAATGGCCACAAATGCAGTTGTGCCGATTGATTTTTCTTTTTTTTTTTTTAAATTCTACCACTTTTCCTACATTTTTTCACTACTGTTTCTGAATTTCTTAAAATAAAGAATGATGAATCAAATTTGAGCTTGACAAGAAACCTTAAAGAAACTGTGATTTATCTTTTATTATCATCATATTTTTAGAAAATGCATTTAAGTGTCATATTCCATTCTCCACAGTTGTTCTCCAGTTATGACAAGCTGTAATTTTCCACAAAACATCAAATCTAGAGACACATTAACAGCAGAAAGACATTGCTTTCTGTCAACATAGCATTTGGATGTGAAGTGCAGCACAGGAATGGCTCCATTTTGATGACAAAACCACAGTCAAAAACAACATTTTCAAACTGTTAAAAAAAGATGAAAGACATTAAGATGAAAAGACCTCCCAATGGTGTTTCTGAAAGTAACAGTCAAGAAAAAAAAAGACATCTAAATCATAATCTCCCCATGCCTGGATTCCGACTCAAATATTGACGTAATCGGCTCCTGCCGTACCTCCAGAGTCTAAGTCCTCTGCCTTTAGCTTTTCATCATTAAATCATAGCAAGGCAGTTCTGAGAAACATCAGCATTCTGCCACATTTACGATGAAACCTGATCAGTCACCCGCTCACTCTTTGGTTCACAACAAACACAAATGCAAACTCACAAAGACACAGATAAATAAGTCACATCTGACCCATTTTCCAAATTGCGAGCTTGGAAGATGTTCCATACGTGTGTTTGTCTGTTTGTGTGTGTTTTTGTCTGTGGCTTCGTGTTTTTCACTTACACGACACTGGCTCTGCACGTGATTATTTGCACACTCAATCATTTTGACTCTTTCTGAGTGAAATGATCTTAAGCAGAATCATGGATTCAGTATACAGGTTGTGCTGTTTGTAGATCCATTTAGTGTTTAGTGTGTTTTTCTTTATTTTAGGAAAAAGCCTTTTCAATCCACTGCAATTTGTCCCAGTATCACCTGACATCTCTCATAGGTGAGGCGTTGTGATAAACCTTGTCTTGCTGCTGCCCTCAAAGTCCAATTAGTTTTCCTTTCATGTTTTTACACTTCTCTAATAAAGCACGCATCATCCCACTTTCTTTATTAGCATAAACACCCACCCTCTTGTTATGTGCTTGTTAAAACATCACTTGGGCCTCAGCCTAATTGTGGTGGGCTTGCTAGAGAATTTAAATATGATATATTTAAATCACAAAGTAGGGGAAAAGTATAGGAGTTATTTTACATTTTAACTTTAAAATTTGCCTATAAAACAGATAATATAATATTAAATAGTACATTTAAATGTTCAAATGAATAAGATTGGTTTTTGTTTTGCTTTTTTTAAACATTTACATGCATATTTTCTTTACTTTTTTGGATGCTGTCATGAACAGTAAGACAATGTGTTGTGGATTTGTCAGCCTTGGTAGCGTCTGCCTGCTTTTCTTCGCCATACTCGTATCGGCTTTAGTCAATTGGTTGCATCGTGCGAAAAATAGACTTTGTTCTCGAATAACGGTTCTACATCCCACCACGAGAAAAACGACACCCCACCGGGTTGTGTCCATTGCAAATACACAGATGGGAGCAAAACAGATGTAGAGTCTCACACAACGCCAAAGTGTAAAAAAGTGCACACAAACAAAAGTTCTTTTCAACTCTATAAGACCAGAACTAAGTAGATTAGATAACCCTTGTAGATGTTTGTTGGCGCTAAAAAAAAGTTACTTCCCTGCACTGAAACAGTCTCTCTAAAAATAAGCCTAATTTTCCATAAATCTAGTCAAAACTGACTTGACTTCAATTGACAAGCAAAATGTCTTTGGCAGTGAGGTAACTAAATGTTCTTGAATAGAATTCTTAAAACCAGCAAAAATAATTAAATAGTCAAATTTTCTTTAACCAATGATTTTTTTTTAAAGCTTTCTTAGAAATTAGTTTTTCCAGTGTGCATTAAATTAATAAGAATAAGTATAAGTAATATATAGCTCTGTTTTTCACAACACATGTCGTCACATGAATTTGGCTTTCTTAGGGTGAAGTTTCTGACCACCTGGACACAAGTCTAACATTCATTTTCCTTTTTCCTGTTTCCACTAACCCCAGAGGGAAATAGTAAATCCTTGTGTGAGCTCAAAAGCTAATCACCAACACTGCTTATCTACTATTTGCTGGCTGATTGGCAGAGTGAGGTAGGTTTATCAGATGTTGTGTCCAATACTGGTCATAGTGTTTCCTTTGCATGGACATACGTGTAGACCACACATAAGAGGCAAATTATGTTCGATGGTTTGTCAGATAATAATAAAGACCTGGATTAGGATTTAAAATATCAGTTCAATTCAAATTAAAGGGATGTCTTAATGGGATGCAAAATCAAATTTTTAACTTAATAATGTAGTAGGGCCATGCTGAAGCCAGTACATGACTGATCCTTGGATCGTGGAAGTGCAACATTAAAACTATTTATTTATTTTACTCCCTCAGGTTTTTTCTGTTGTGTCTCAAATCAGAATTAATGATCTGATATACACGTTTTTTACTTCATAAGCCACAAATCTTTTAGTTTTTAAGATTACATCTTCCTCAGAAAAGTTGTGCAAAGGCCTGAAGTCAGTCTTAAACTGCAGTTAGCAGGCACTGAAGCTGGTGAGCTAATAAAGTGTGACACTACAGGCTGCCTAAAGCTGAAACATGAAATACTTTATATACATTGCCTAAGCATTCTTGTCTATCTCTTTTACAGCGCCTCCATATACAGTAGCTACTGTAGCTTAGAGATGGTCTTCCTTAGGGTCAGGTTGCTCTACTTCAGTGGTGTCATGTGGGACTTTAGATTTTGCTGTCTACACTTTTAAAACAGAAGAAAAATCATTAAATCTAACAGACTTCACCTCAACAGACATCTTCAGAAGGATGGAATTCCATCTTTAATAAATGTCATCACCGACCGGGGCCAGATGTGGACATCTTTGACTCATGTATTCTTTTATCCTCTCTTCCCTGCCGTGAGCTCGTACCTTTACTGAGGGAAGTTTCACCAGCCTCCCCCTCTATATCTCCCACTCTTTCTTCACACTAACTTCAGTATGCTGTTAAATCCGCTGACTTGGTTGAGTGAGAGCTGTGACACAGTTGTAGTTCAACCAGCTTCCCTCTTTGCCTTAAGCAGAGCTGAAGAAACCTGTGCAACTGCCACAGAGCATTAGCTCCAAAGTTAACCACTACTGACTCACTCTTCGGTTCCACCCTCTGCCGACATCAACAACCATAAAATGAAAGACACAGCAATTCTTCTCTATGTGTGTCTCCTGCATCAGGATGAAGGATTTGACACTCAGAGACAGTTAACTACAGAGCAGAGCGGGCTGGGCCCTGAGCACTGAATGAGGAAGCTTGATGTGTTTATGAGTTACAGTCTTGATCTCAGTGCCGCACTCAGTCAGTGTTCTGTGGCCCCACTGGGGGTGTCTGCTTTATATTTATTTACTGAAAATTATTTAGAAATACCTTTATGCCCCTAATAAAACGAATTAGACATATTACAATGTAATTAAAAGGAAATAAAACACTTATTAAAAACTATCCATGTGTGTGGATGTAAAAGCTAATGCATAAACAGAACGCGCCGTATGATTCATGATATCCTACACCCCTATTAGCTGTCATGAAATCCTATTTGCAATTCCATTACATCAAATAGGTACAGAAGCACACATTTGTTTAGTGGGATCTATTTATCCTGTGGAAATAAGAGCTATTTACACAGTCGTGATTATCCAGCTTTGAGAGATCAAGTGTAAATCGATGCAGCAGGCAAGTCTGGTCCACTTTGGCAACTGGTGTTCTGAATTTCTTAATTTGCAAGTGTAAATGCAAATATCAAGTGATTGTAGGCAGTTTTTTTCCCACAGCGACAGAAAAACAAATGTGCTCAGCTCACATAATCAGCCTTGTCTTTGTTTATTTCTGTTTATCATGTACCAGGTAAGCAATGACTAACTGTACATTTTATTCATATTCCTTTCTTGATGTTCAATTCCTTTCATTTAATTTCAGTGGCATGAATTACCTGTGATGTTAAACGTTTAGATAAAAATACAAACATTGTTTTTCTGATTACACCTGCGTTGCCGTATCCACACACTGATGCATAGCGATGTGAGATGAGCCAAGCGATAGTGCCTCATCCTCACAACCAATTCTTCACACCTAATGGCTTGGTCAGCACTGTGGTATCACAATTACATGGGTGTCCCTTTATTTATGTATTTGTTTCTGTTTTAACAGCGTGGTGGGTGGTCAGTCAGACCTCAACAGAGGTCTGTCATTGAGTGAAACTGATGTCATGTCACCACATCCAAATGTTCCCTGCTGTTCCCACGGTCACAGTACATCTCACTGCGGTAATCCACAAAATAAGAGTTTCTTACAGAATGGAGAATTGTGGTGTTTGTGCGTGTGATGAACATTAGTAATGGTGCGTGTTTCAAGTCAGACTAAGACCTTTTTCGTCAACAGTGACCAAGTATCTTTCTTACCTATGCATTTACATGAAGGTGACAGAAATATATAACAGCCCTCCATTGACAAAAACATCACTGACAGTGAAGAAATATTTCTCTTTCAGTTTAAATTTCCTGTCTCCATCATATTTTAAGTTATGATTGTATTTTCTGTGGGTTGAATAAAGAGTTAATCTGATACATTTTGGTTGTAAAATATAACTAATCCACATGTAAAATTCACAAGCCTCGATGGTATCAGTTTTGGATTTAAAGCTGAATCCACCTGAGTGGAAAACTGCAACACAGTGTTGAATCCTAATGACAGAGACAATAACTGATTGCTGTAATATCACAGTTTACAGAGGATCAATGGGCGACATTTGAATTAAACATTAAAAAGCATAACCCTAGCTTTTCGGGAACATGATTTTTTTAGTGATTGTCTGAGCTTTAAACTGTGTTTAATTTTGTGTGTGTACCAATAGTAGCTCATCACAACAGGTAACACAGAAAAGGCAAGATGGTTTGTGAACTTTGTCGGTGTAAAAACAAGATAACTTGTAACATTTCCAAAAGAGCCAGATGTTCATGCCAGTTGACAAAGAGAAGAACAAGATGAGGAAGAGGACGTCTGATGCTGAAACACCATGGCAGGGTTTGACGGTGCCACCAAATATCACTATTGACAACTGCACATGCAGTATGTGAGCGTGGTGGTCTGCACAAAAGATGCCTTGTGTTCTTATTCAGACTGAAAAAATATCCACTTGAAAGGCTTTGTAAAACCCACCTGATTTTTTTTTTTTTTTATTCTTCCACCGGTTTTCGGTGTACTGTGGGAGCAGGCTGTACATGTACAGCTCAAACCATCCATTAGATGTACCAGTTTTATCCTGTTGTGCATTCAGGGGGGCTACAGACATTCTCACGCCATTTTCAGAATCATCATCTACTGTAATGTGCAGTTTTTTAAATGCCAGGAGGAAAATGCAACTAACCCTCATTGAAAAAACCCACGAAGGCACAAGAAGAACATACAAACTCCTAACAGAGAAACCCAAGATGACAAGCACATTCTGTCGCAGAACTCAACAGCAAGTCCCAGCAGACTGACGTTTGCTGAAGTGTATGCTGTTTGGATGCAAACCTTCAAATGCTGTCTGCACAGATCCCAATATAGCAAACAGTGAATAAACCGTATGCTCAGGACTCTCAGACAATGAGGCTGGAAGACTGACGGATGAAATGTTCTGTTTAACATGCACTTTGAGTTTTTTGTGCTTGCCCTTTCTCTTATCAGAAATAACAGAACCTGTCATGTTTTGTGCCCGGTAAAAAATAGCTCTAATTTTGGTGGTCTTGGGTCTGGGTTTATTCGTTATTTTAACTAGTTCAGTAAAATTTTCTAAGGTTTCTAAGAATCTCGGTTGGTGCGGTCCAAAAATATAAATTTAAAAACTGACAAAGAGAGTCATCACCTAGGTACAATTGTAAACTTAATCACACTAAACACTAAATCACATACCTATAGATGTATTCAACACAGACCTTTATATGTATAATGTGCATGCTACAAAAAAGAAGAAAGAAAGAAAACACGTATGAAAATAGGCAAAGAAAAAAATGATGTGACCAAAAGACAATTGGCATCTATTTTCACATTTATGTATCCAAATTTATTGTATATTTCTTAATATTTGTCTAGTCTTTTTTATATAATGCATGTATTTCTACACTTTTGTCTTTAATTCAATGTCTTTTTCTCAAGTGTCTTCGAAGTACTGTTTTTTCTTTCAGCTTTAACTCTGCACCAGTCAGCTTCAACCCTTAACAATTTGAATATAATCAGTTTCTTGTAGGAAAATATTTAAAAAACATGTAGCTTTTTTCACCTAAACACTCACAAAAAAAAAATCCATCCACCTTACTCCGTTTATTCGGGGTCAGGTCACAGGGGCAGCAGCCTGACAGGGAAGTCCAGACTTCCCTCTCCCCGACCACTTCATCCAGCTCATTTGGCAGGATCCCAAGGCGTTCCCAGGCCAGCCGAGAGACATAGTTCCTCCAGCGTGTCCTGGGTCTTCCCCGGGGTCTCCTCCCAGTGGGCCATGCCTGGAAAACCTCACCAGGGAGGCGTCCAGGAGCCATCTCCACCAGATGCCCGAGCCACCTTATCTGGCTCCTCTCGATGCGCTCGAAGGGAGAGCCATCAAATTTGTTTTTGAATCAATTTCAAGTGAGAAATAGGCATTACTGTTCATCATCATAAGAAGTCCATACAAGACCTATGTTAATTTTACGTTTCGTTATTTTTCATTTTCAAAACAACTGCATCTTGGGTTCTTAAAACATCAGGTACACATAATTGCCAGGATATTAGATTCTTTTTTCTTTTCTTGTTTTATTCAGGGGGACAGTCACAGTAGGATAAATACAATTAAGCAATGCCATAATAATTAATTTGATGGTTAATGATCTTACCAACAATAATTCTGAGGCAACTGATCATCTGGAAAATAAGAACCACCCGGATGTTTTCTGTTCGTTTTGTTGCCAAGCAGCTATTTCCTTCCAGCCATTCCTTGTAAAAAAAAGATGCTGGCATGATACATATTGGTGGATAGTGTTTCCCAGTGGATACATGGTTCTGTTTGAACATGATCACCTGCCTGTTTGTATTTTCCAAGACTGTGAAAAAAAGGAAGACAATAAGCTGATTTATGTTGCTGAATATCTAAAATGTTTGTCCTATTGTTTTGTGAAGATGCATCTAGATATAGGCTCAGCCATCAGAATGATGACGATAAAAAAAAGAAGACTAATTGGCCTGAAGGAATCTTTCTGCTATGCCGGCGTCCATTCATTACAGGGAGTGTGGGTTTAATAAAGACGAATACGGATACTATTGGCTTTCATCAAAGGTCTTTGATCCGTTCTTTAGATTCACACACATCGTAAACAATAACATGATACATCAAATTGTTTCTCTTTAATTTGTTTTCAAATGGTCCCAAAACAGCTAGACTTTTGCTTATATATAGCACACACACACATATACATATACAAAAATTGATTCATCAAAAATCAACTGAAATATTGCAAGCCTTTTATTATTTTAATATTACTGATTATGGTTTACAGTTTAAGATTAAGATTCCCAGAATATTCTAATTTTCTGAGATAGGATATTTGAGTTTTCTTAAGCTGTATAATAAATTATATTTGTACGGAGAATATAAAAAATGTCTTTATCAAAAGCCATACCTTGAAAGAGTCTCACAGAGACTATGAACAACTGTTCTCCTTACCTTTTTTTTTTGTAAATGTGCTTTGGTGTTTTTGTATATTTTTTTTTGTTCTTGCAGCTATCTTGTATGTAGATATTATGTAAAAAAATGTATTCTTAGTGTGTGAAAATCACTTTACCTACAGACACACTGGCCAATACGTCATCATTGTTGGTACAAGTGGGCTGTTTGTTGGAGATTGTCAGCTACATAATAAGTGATTTTTATATTTCCTCAACTTTGGAAATGACAATGTTAGATATGACGTTGTGGTGACATCCCACCTATAAATATGAAGAAGTACCCTCTTACAAGCTACCTAAACTTCTAAGAGTCACTTGGATAACTTATAATGGTGAAACAACTACAATATCACTCTCATTGTGCTTTAATACTGACCTGCCATCTCTAGTGGTTCATTGTTGAAAAGGCACCTTGATTGTTTGAACGGTTGTTTGTTACCGTTTCCTGATTTGAGAGTCGCCCTTAAATTGGCAACATTTACCGAGCAGTTAAGTTCTCAGCAGAACCATTTTTATGCCTTTCTTAAGAACTCCTGCGGAGAACCATGCTCTCCATTGTCAGTTCAACTGCGTCTCCCCGTAAATCTGAACTAAGTGCACAGGGGGGTCTCATTAAATAATGTACAGTGGAAGTGTTCAATTTTGCTATGATCCAGTAAACACTGGGCCAACAAAAACAACAAAGGAAAGGCCTTATTTCATAGAGCAACCAAGTGTGTAGCAGTGTTACCTTTCATTTATGCAATAAACTGAAGCTTTTTACACCGTTATTATGCTGTATCAGGCCTGACTGTTTAAAATGGGTAAAGCATGCATTGTATTCTATTAGTGCCAAGATCACTTAGTTCTTCGTAATCATGCCCCAAGGTTCAATATCTTTCTTTTTTTTCCCTCTTTTGGTCATCTTTCTTTCTTTGCAGAGCCTGTTTTGTTACCCATCTGCAGCTTTTGCAGTCTAAGTACTTACACCAACCGCCTGAGGCCAGATGCCCTGGTTTCCCAGAGAGACACAGAAAAGCTAGCTCGTGACGACCATGCCTTTCGTGTGGATGCTGAGGGTGTGGAGGTAGATTTTTATGCTCAAATTATGATCTTCTATAGCCCACAACCCCACAGAAAAATCTCTCCAGTTTTTTTCTGCTTATATTATTTGTAGGGAGAACCCTATGAATAATTTCATAAAACTACATATATAAAACTTGTCATATGTTTTCATTTCCTCCGATGTAGCGCAAGAAGAAAACATTGAACATGAAAGAGTTCACTATTTTCAAACGCCCTCCACAGTCAACTCATCTCCATATATGCCTATGTATATTTATTATTTGTTTATAGAAAAGGTTTTTGCTTAAAATAACAGGAAACAGTTGCTGTTTTTTAATGATCGATTGACTCATTACTGTCCCCTGTTGGATATGCTGCTAAACAACCATACAAACGACGTTCAGAAGTATGAAGGACAGAAGCGACAGAAGCGATGTTTAGAACATACCGATGTACAAACGTACGATAGTGGAGTATAAATGGACCTTTAGGGACCAATGCAGCGTGCAGTAATGTCATTAAAGCTCTGACAATGATGATGACACAGCAAGTGTTTACAGAACTGTCAACATATCAACTAAAAACAGACAAAGGATCTAATGTTTGGACATTTTACATTTTAAGTACCGAATCAGACCTTAAATATTATGAACTTTTGTTTCCAGAAGAATTTAAAATTACAGGCTTCAAGAATTTGTATTATTTTTAATGACGACATATGCTGTGCAAAAAAAAAAAGAGAGAAAGGAATACAAATCCAAAATATTAAAATAGCATGACCTTTTTGAAAGCAAAAGAGCTGAGATGGTCAGTTCATACGCCACAGTTTTGGAGGCTGAGAGTGAACTTTGTTCAGGAATAAAAGGCTCAAGTAAATCTAAAGGCTGCTTCCAGCATATATATATATATATATATATATATATATATATATATATATATATATATATATATATATATATATACTCATCACTCACTCATCTTCTCCCGCTTATCCGTTACCGGGTCGCGGGGGCAGCAGCCTCAGCAGGGATGCCCAGACTTCCCTCACCCCAGACACCTCCTCCAGCTCTTCCGGGGGGAGTCCGAGGCGTTCCCAGGCCAGCCGAGAGACATAGTCTCTCCAGCGTGTCCTGGGTCTTCCCCGGGGTCTCCTCCCGGTGGGACATGCCTGGAACACCTCCCTAGGGAGGCGTCCAGGAGGATCCGGTACAGATGCCCAAGCCACCTCAGCTGACTCCTCTCAATGTGGAGGAGCAGCGGCTCAACTCCGAGCCTCTCCCGAGTGACCGAACTCCTCACCCTATCTCTAAGGGAGCGTCCAGCCACCCTGCGGAGGAAACTCATCTCGGCCGCTTGTATCCGCGATCTTGTCCTTTCGGTCACTACCCAAAGTTCATGACCATAGGTGAGGGTAGGGGCGTAGATTGACCGGTAAATCGAGAGCTTCGCCTTTCGACTCAGCTCCCTCTTTACCACGACGGTCCAGTACATCGACCGCATTACTGCGGACGCTGCACCGATCCGCCTGTCAATCTCACGCTCCATTGTTCCCTCACTCGTGAACAAGATCCCGAGATACTTGAACTCCTCCACCTGAGGCAGGACTTCTCCACCCACCCGGAGAAGGCATGCCACCCTTTTCCGGTCGAGAACCATGGCCTCGGTCTTGGAGGTGCTGATTCTCATCCCTGCCGCGTCGCACTCGGCTGCAAACCGCCCCAGCACATGCTGGAGGTCCCGGTCTGATGAAGCCAACAGGACAACATCATCTGCAAAAAGCAGAGATGAAATCCTGAGGTTCCCAAACCGGATCCCCTCCGGCCCCTGGCTGCGCCTAGAAATCCTGTCCATAAAAATTATGAACAGGACCGGTGACAAAGGGCAGCCCTGCCGGAGTCCAACATGCACCGGGAACAAGTCTGACTTACTGCCGGCAATGCGAACCAGACTCCTGCTTCGATCATACAGAGACCGGACAGCCCTTAGTAGAGGGCCCCGGACTCCATACTCACTCAGCACCCCCCACAGAATGGCACGAGGGACACGGTCAAATGCCTTCTCCAGATCCACAAAACACATGTAGACTGGTTGGGCAAATTCCCATGAACCCTCGAGCACCCTGCGGAGGGTATATAGCTGGTCCAGTGTTCCACGACCGGGACGAAAACCGCATTGTTCCTCCTGAATCCGAATATATATATATTCGTATATATGAATATATATATATATATATATATATATATATATATATATATATATATATATATATATATATATATATATATATATATATTAAAGCCTGGAAGAAGAAAAAGCCGAGTGAATAAAAAAAAGTTTTACACATTCAGATGGATTTTCACTATTTGCATAAGAAAGGGATCAATTTAAATCACATAGTACAACACTACTACATCCTACAATCACTGTGAGACAGATACATTCCTGTTTAGACTTCAGGCGTGTCAAAACACCCCCATAAATATGAAGGTGCCATTCCTTCCTCAGAAATATTTTCAGCTTGGCATGAAGACGTTTCCCAAGGCATGGGTTTACGCTCAAAATGATGTTTGCTCTTGAAGAATATCCTGGAGCAATAACTTATTACACATCTAGAAAAAAATTGAAAAATAGAAAGATCCCTGGAGAGAGAAAAACACGGATGTCTGTTTGTTACAGTCTGCAACAAAATCTCCGTTTTTATTTTTATTATTTTTTACATAGGTATCTGTATAATTCTAAATGCTCACTTGGGACTTTCTTAAAACCTGCAAAATAAGAATCCAAGTGGGACGCAAAACACTGTTTGTGAAAGTCATATTTTGAGGGATGTTGTTTCACTTGTTAACACATTTTTACAGATTAAGTAATGGGAAAATCAAAGTATTTGTGTAAGGAAAGAGGAGATACTGAACAGAAATAAGAGAAAATAAAAAAAGAGAGGCAAAAACTGCAATATTAGCTCCATGAGACAGCTGCATTATTCAAACAATCATTCCTAAGAGCTGACTGATGGCTCACTGGCAACGTGTAAACAAACATATTGGCTGCAGCCGGTATCACCACAAATCTCATAATCCATGCTAGCCCTGAAGCTTTTTCTGAACCTTCCACACAGGTCCAGTGGCTTATCACATAAACGATTATTGACTGCTTTGCAAGTCATCAATACTATCAGTGCAGTTTTACATATGGTAAGCCCTTTAACTTCATCACGGTAAGCCTGTACGGGCAGAAGGCTGAGAGGCTAAAGAGCAATACAGTTTTTAACAATGACAATAAAAAGGGTCAGCAGAAGCACTATCTGCAGAACTGGGCATGTCTTTGAATTGAACGTCGACTCACTGAGAGCACTACACTGAAAGGTTGAATTTACCTTATAATAACGGTAAAACATAAGCGCTTTAAAAGAAGGGATACAGCAAATTATGTGAGATGGAAATACACACGACTACAGTAATAAAAATGTCCACTAAATATTTTAAACATTGCCAAAGGCTGGCACAGGCAGGACTGATTTCCAGGTATAAAACACAGTGGAGGTAAAAGAATATCACTATTTGGTAGCTTTCAAGCATTACCAGAGTGTCTGCAAAACAAAAGCTCATAACATGGCTGTCTGATGGTGCAATGTATCGGCATATAAAATGGTGCCTCAAGTCTTGCAGCTCAGCCAAAACAACTTAATAGATTAATTGGGAACCAACAGAGATAATTAGGCCTTTGGGGTTGTATGATTCCACCCCTCGTAGACTGTTGCCTCAGAACTGTGATGTAGTGCGATCCTGCTGTGTAATAGAGATAATTAGCAAGAATGTTGTGTCACTGTCCAAAGATTAGCAAAACGGAAAGGCCAAACAAGGCTCATTAAAATGTGGATCCTACCTATAGAGCCTTGATGGGATTTACTTCTTAACAGAGGTTGAGTCTTGTTTTCATTTACCTTACTTGCGTCTTTAGTAAAGTGAGATGTGAGGATGAAATATTTATTACCATGAGCTTTTTTCTTTTCTTGTCTTTGTTTATTGATCTCATGACGAGCCTTGTTCTTTGCAGACACCGCAGTGAAAGGAAGTGGCACAGCATTTAACTTGCTACTCATTAACCGGCATCCACAATAAGTACCATAATGCATCATTTTCAGTGGCTCCTACTGCACTTTGTAGGAGAACAATGTATACTGCTGTCATATATTTGCTTTCCCCCGAGGAGGAATAAGCATGGGCAGCTAGATGTTACTGTAGCTGAGACTAACTGAGGCAGGGCTTCACTTGTTTACTGTGCTTTTATTATTGGATGCCAAGGTGTCCTTCTGTGAGCTTGACAGGCACTGAGTGGAAGGCCAAATTGATTGGTCTGCTCTTGCCCACCAAGAGGACCTGAACTCAATTTGCTTGTGATGGCTTCAATTTCCTGCCTGGACAAAATCCCCCCACTCCTCTCTCCCGCGCACTCTCCCACTCTCTCTCTCAGCATCCCGTCCTCACTCAAGAGCTGTCATTTAATTTCATTACTCAATGGGGGAGGTTCATGCCCCGTCTCAGTGTCTGTCCCCCCCTGTTTTGTACACATGAACCTTATAAGGAGTTTCAGGAAAGGAAGGCTTGTTTTTAAGACATTGCTTGTTTAAGTGTTTCCTGGAATTGTAGCATTTGTGGTTTTTGCCTGGCAACATCTGAACCAGAACTCTGTATCCGTTCACTGAAATATTTCTAGAGGAGTGATTATTCTTCTGCCCTTCAGATAAGCAAGCTGCAAGGGAGTTTATTTTTGAGGGAAAGCAAATATTATTTTACAGGTGTCATGAGATTAAAGTACAAAATAAAATAAAAAGTAAAATAACAATATTACTAAACGTAGTAATAATAATAATAATAATAATAATAATAATAATAATAATAATAATAATAATAATAATAATAATAATAATAATAATAATAATAATAATAATAATAATAATAATAATAATAATAATAATAATACAAAGACTGATTTTGCTCAAATCTGTGGAAAACTGGTGAATGGATATTTTACAGATCACTTTCGTGTCATTATTCATGCCGGTATTAAGCTGGTAATTCAAGAGACAGTCATCAAAGGTTGGACTAATTTAGGTCTTTCTTTACAAAGCTTATTTTCTGCCACAGGATTCTCGAGAGCAAAGACCCAATTTGCTACTCCTAACATACGGTAGCAACATTTAGCGCACTCATTTCAGATGCACATAATGCCCACATGGTCAGCGGCTGATTAGAAAGAAAACATGATCTAACACTGGAGTCAAGCATAGAGGCCTTTGAAGTGATTACCTTACATGTTTTGGCACTGCTTTTGTTGCTTTAAGATAAACATGTGGACCCACTCAGCATTTGCCAGCTTATGTCAAGATGAAAGATTTTGCGAGCCATTATCGGAGACCTGCAGATTGTTCTGAGGGTATTAGTTGGCGTCAAAAATGTGCTACAACTGCAAAGATCTTGCTGTGATTTTAGACACTGTGGATAGAAGGGGCCACACTCTCAGCACTTTTAGATGATCTAGATGACTGGCAGAAGATTAAGGGGTTGGCAAAATGTGAGGTCCTAAAGTCAGCTAACCACATGCTGTCAGTATAACATGAAGGAAAGAAAGAAAACAACCTCATATACCCACATGTATACAAACTCCAACACAGACTAGTCTACCAGGGATAGAGAGAAGAGCTGAGGAATGTGTAGCATCCTCCTTTTTCCAACCACATTTTTGTTTTTACTCCTCTTCATCTCAGAGGATATGGACTCTTCTGGGTGTATTTACCAGCGGTCTTACAAGCTTTTACCTCCAGGAAACAAGCGGCTGATCTGGCTCATATTTTACAATGATTCATCTTGCTCAGTATCAACCACGAGGCATAAATGCGATACAACCAAATTAAGGCCACTCAGCCAGACAAACAAGCTGGGGAATTTCAAACCCTTGCTTTTTCTTTCATTTCGCTTTGTGAGCTGCTGCAATTTATTGCTTTATTGAGACTGATTTCTTGAAGCTGTTTTTCCACATTGTAACTTTTTTTAATCTCCTTTTTATGATTATTTTTTCAAAGCCGGAACAGTAAAAGAAACAAAAAAAAAAACAAGGAGACATCCTGCACACATGCACAACTGTAGTCACTGGCAATGTTTTCCAGAGCTTATGAGGTTTTAAACTGAACGTTTTGTATTTTTATATCATCAAATCCAAATTACAACTCAAGAAAACAGGCCACTGTCAGATCGATAAAAGGACGGCTTCCAAAACACCTACACTTATCACTGTATTCTTCATCTTAACACACTGACTGATCAATGTATTGAACTCACACTGTATTCAGGCAGCGTTACATCCTCTGAGCAGTTTGATCAGCTAAAGGAAGGACGACTTCTGCAAGCGAGTGTGTTTAGTTTGCAAAGACATGCTATGGCCCTGCATTGCTGGAGGTGTCTGTTCTGACTCTCTTCAAGTGAATCAAAAAGCCCCAGAGGGACATAAAGCCAGAATCTCATCCATTGTGGAGAGGGAACAAAGGAGGAAGCGCCCTATCTCTGCAACAAATGGGGAGAGCAGTCAAGATCCTGATGGGTTTACTTAGCTCCAAGGAAATTACACAGATACATACTCAGAAATAATCAGTCTGAGACAAAGACAGTATGAGATTATATGGGGGATAAACGCAATTATCCTGTTCACTAATGATGTTTCATGATTACTTTTATATGAACCAGTTTAGTTAATCCCGGAATTAGAGTCTAAATCTCTTTCTGCTGCAGTTCAAGTAAACTGGAAGTGGCGTAGAGAAGCTTTTGTTTTAAGAATTAAAAGTATTGTGTTTTCTCATCAAATATAAAAACCTGGTTTTATTGTTGGCAGATGCATATGTCTATATATATGTTTTTTTTTGTTTGTTTTATATTTCATTCAAAAACATTTAAATTTAGCAACTCTCTAGAGCATTTACCACAGCAGCTGAGGACATCACACACGATGTGAAGATATCTTCATTTGTACCTTGATGACACTTCATATGTTCTGATGTGCTAGAGTGGAAAAACTGAAGATGATAAATGTTTTATACCATGCCTGAAATACCCTCTAAGAGACTGCACCATGGCCGTGGCTAACCAACATCTACAGGACTGTCTCAGAAAATCAGAATATTGTGATAAAGTTCTTTATTTTCTGTAATGCAATTAAAAAAAAAAATGTCATACATTCTGGATTCATTACAAATCTTCTATATATGTATATATATATATATATATATATATATATATATATATATATATATATATATATATTGATCAGCAATATTAAAATAATAAAAGGCTTGCAATATTTCAGTTGATTTGTAATGAATCCAGAATGTATGACATTTTTGTTTTTGTAATTGCATTACAGAAAATTACAATATTCTAATTTTCTGAGACAGTCCTGTACATATATTATTAATATTTTATCTCAGATAAATATGAATAGCTGAGACAAAGTAACAGTGACTGGCAGATCTTTAAAAAAAGTAATTATTCTAATAGAGATAGTGAGAAGCAAGCATTCAAAATAGGTATAAAGAAGTCTGGATTCGGCTTTGATTTGCAGGGGTCAATAACAACTGATACATAAGAAACTGCCTCTGGACACCTTTGGATAGGCATTGAGCCAATCAAAGAAATGAAACACGGTATGTGACATAGGGCAACAACCTGATAAGACACCCAAAATGTCGTTCAGTAAGGTAGGAAGGCCTGTGAAGTTCTGTCGTCGGTTTCACAGGAAACACTTGTTGATCCAAGGTGTTATTAACAACTTTGCAGGCATCTTGGGTGTTTTGAATAATGGCACTAGACTCTGGATGAGTCAACTTATAAAGCCCACCCCTACCCAGCTGTGATTAGTTCAGTTCAGTACACTCTTTACTGGTGGAAATGGCTGTGAACAAGAAGAGGACCGGATACATTTCATGAGAGACTTTTCACAGTGTTAATGAGTATAACCTGACAGGCTAGGTTAGCTCTGGTTTTGGCAAGTTATATCTCGTTAAAAGTGACTTTTCCTTCCTGTTATCACCAAGTGCTTGTTTGATTGTCAGGCTTAATTTTAGAATGATCTAATTCAATTCAACATCCCACTCTCAAACATGAAGTAAATGCTTTGCACGATAAATATGAGAAGCATTTTATTTGGCTGTAAATGGTTAGCACAATAAGAACCGCAAAAAGATGTTTCAACATATGATCTCTATCAGCTGAGACAGAATTAGAGAATTAAGTTTGTTTTTAAAGTACAGGGACACACAACATAAAGCTGGTTAAGCCGTGTAACGGCAGAGGGGGAGTAGTTCAATTTAGAAAAGGTGGTATGATCTCGAGGAACAATAGTCAAAAAGGTTCAGTGTGTGCAGGTCACAGAGTACAAGCAAAAAGCCTTGGCAACACACACAAACTGGTACTCTATCTATCTATCTATCTATCTATCTATCTATCTATCTATCTATCTATCTATCTATCTATCTATCTATCTATCTATCTATCTATCTATCTTGCATAGTATTGACTGTCTGTCAGGGACCTGTTGTGATGCAACTGGTTAAATTGCATTCTAAAACAAGATAGATTGTACTGTGCACGCAGCTGTGCCAAGCAGATAAATCAATTAAAGTGACCTGATCTGACAAGTCGCTCTGTCCTCAGACAGGCTTAATATGAGAACACACATCCACAAGACTCGTGCCTATCTTCAGCTCACCATGGAACCTTTCTCTTCTGAAAAATTCTGATTAAAAGACATGTTGACAATGCTTCAAGAGGACAAGCAAACCTTTAATTAAAATTCAGAAAAGAGATGATAAAATCTTTTTACAAAGTTGAAGAGGAAAATAACTGTTGATTTATTTTCAATCAGCATCCAAAACTAGACTAAAAAATACCTCATTTACTTACGTCTTTATGTCAGCTTAGCCCTTTTTAGTGAGATGACGTTATATTACAGCTGAATACGAACAAAACAACAGCAGTCCAACCCTTACAAACCCCGGATTCACAAAGATCTCAGTTCTCAGCAGCACATATGGACATTATGGTATGTCATAAATTGGGCTCAATTTTATCTTTTGACTCTTATATTTTTAATTATAATACATTTGTGAGCTACAATTTCAAGACAATTCTAATTATTATCTTCTTGATCCCTGTAGGCAGTTCCCAACTCTTCAGTGTGCAAAGACCCTGTAAGTAGACAGTTATTTCTCCCATGTTGCATCTATTGCTTAACTGAGCTTACTGGAATGTTTGGAGAAAAAACAAATCCATTCATTGTGAGAATGACTCATCTGAAATGGGTTAATGTCTTGCTAAAAAATACATCAGCGGAACTGCCACCAATGACCTTCAAGATATGTGAGAATGTATTCCAATGGTAGGTGTGAATACATGTATTGAAATACCATCTAGAGCACATAACAATACCAGGCCTTAACGGCCTCTGACGTGTGTACAGTAAATGTAGGAAAATAGGAGGCTGTGGCAAAACAGGACCTAACTCTGAGTCCTTCAAGCTTGGTAGATATCTCTATTTCTTGGAAAGCAAAAGCATTGTTTACTCTGTCCTTATCCCTCTCTTTGCAGGAGGATAATTGACTGAAGAGCTTAGTTTGCTCAGTGAACAAAAACCTCAGTTTTCCTGCCTTGGTCTGTGCTGCAGAATTTTTTATGGACTCACACAAAGGCCTGGCTCGACTGGCTGCCACAACAAAGAACACAAAAACTCTAATAAACAACACACACATATGCATGCTTAGGCAGTAAGTATGATTTTTCTTTTTTAGGTAAGAGTGGCATGCTCCTCCTCTAACTGAGCAGCGGTTTTCATCTTATGGGTCAGTTTCTCAGTCAATCACTTCACTTCTCCAGCCTTCAAAAGGCTTGCTAATGATAAAATTCACAACAAACACATCAAAGAGATTTTTTGAAGCACTCTCTTCAAGGCATGGCTCATTCAATCCATATAACCACTGAAGATACGAATGGATTTACAATGCACCTTGGCATGACAAGAGCATAGTGAAAACTTACCCAAAGTGATCACAACTCAAGGCGAAGCTGATACGGCTAATTAATGCATATCCAGAGGTCTGGTCTTTAATCATCTCAAGTATAGACTGCCTTTTATCAAATCACAGAGGGAATAAAATCGTGAGACTCCTAAAATGCTATTTGTTTCAAGTGCATAAAAAAAAGTGTTAATTTTTAATGATTTGTCTTGGGAGCTACTGTTACACTTAATTCAAACAGTACATCTATGAACTAGGATCTCGCAAACATTAGTTTGATGGTCTTCTTCCGAAGATCCAGTGACGTAATCACAGAGAATTGACAAAGCAAAGGCTGATGTTTGAGGCAAAAAGAGGAAAAGTGAAGGAAAAGGAAAAAGATACATATACGAGGAAAATGATTGGGGCGGTACCATGTGTTTAAGAGTACTGACGTTTCCCTCTATAACAATAACATCCTTTGTTTTCAGGGTGCTGACTGGTTGGCTATCATGATAACCCTTCACTAAAGCTGTCAGCTGATGAAGTTCAGCATGTAGAGAGAGAGGGAGAGGGAAAGAGAGAAGGAGAGGAAAAATGCACTCTATCAGTCTATCAATATCTCCCTGTCTCTGTCTCTTTCTATCTCCGTCTCTCTCAATTCAGTTCACACTAAATCTGCTTCACTGGCATGACAGGAAAGAACCCATTGCAGAATATGAGGAACATACAACAGACAAATGATGGAAAAAAACAAATGTGTGTGATCGATTTTGATTTGATTCTCTTTTGTCTCAAACATGCACAAGCATAAAAACAAACAGTGTATAATATTTAAAAAAAATAGCACATTGCGACGAGTGCAAATTTGAGAAGGAGCTGAAGGAAGCAAAGCTTGTCAAGTTCAGCCCCCCCTTACATCATACGTCATATGGTATATAATTATATATAAAATGCAATTACATATATAAAATGCAATTACATTATATATATATATACGTACATAAACACATACATACATGCAGAGCCGTCTGGGAGATTTGCGAGGCCCTGTGCGAAATGGCCGGGGGGGGAATTTTTGGGTTTTTCGGGTCGGATCTGGTGTCTATATGCGCAATTTTAACTCTCCAATTAGCAAAATACTGGATACCTTCCCCTGCCTCATCATCATTTGACTTGCCTGGACGCGGGGCCCCGAGGCTGCTTCAGACCCGGTCGGATCGGTGATTTTTGTAACAAATTTATCAAACGAGCCTTTCAGAGAGGCATTAAACTCTTCCATTTTCTTTAGTTTTTTTTTTCTTTTTTCATCCCCTGATGGAAATTTCCTGAATCTGTCTCGTTCTCTCGACATTGTGTGACAGTTTGTTCCAACTCCACCCGACGCAGTTGTATTGAACAACACAACACGTGCATCACTGCACATATATTTATTGATATGCACAGACTAGTACACATTTAGGTCTGTAATGGAATGTGACTTTTGACATTTTTTAATTTTTTCAAAAACGGCCCATAGCGCTAGGCCCCTTGGGGCGCGAGGCCCCGTGCAGTCGCACGGTTCGCACACCCCTTGCGGCGGCCCTGCATACACGCGCACACACAAATTTCAATTCCATAAGAATATTCATAATCCATAAATCAATGCAATCTAAAAAATTCAGAACATTTAACTTTAATATGAATGAATATAAATAAAACCCACATCACAAACATGCTAACTAAATAAAATACTTTCTAAAAAAAATAAGATTAGCTGTCCAGTTCTTTGTAGCTGGCCAAGAGTGTTTGTTTATACTTATTTTAAAATTGTTTTGAATTAATGCAAATTTTCATGTCCTCATCTAGTTTGTTCCACAATTTTACACCACAAACAGATATGCACATACTTTTTAGAGTTGAATGGATGGTAAGGTGTTTAAAATTACGATTCCCTCTTAAATTGTATGTTCCCTCTCTAACCAAAAACAATATTTGGATGATGCTTGGTTACAATTTATTCAAGACTTTAAACATAATCTGACCCGTTTTAATTTTAACAAGTCCCAGAATTTTTAAATACCCGATTTTAAAAACAAAGGATTTGTATGAGCAAGGTACCCAGCATGATGTACCATCCTTATGACTCTTTTTTGTAAAGTGCAAATCTTTTGTAAAGTGCTTTTATATGTATTCCCCCATACCTCAGAATAGGACAGATATGGATCAATATGTGCATAGTACAATATTTGAAGTGATTTCTGATCTAAAACATGTTTAGCTTTGTCCAGTATTCCAATACTTCTGGATCATTTAGAGCACAAATATTTTACATGAGGTTTCCAGCAGAGCTTATGATCAATTAAAACACAAATAAACTTTTTTCATAAACTCTTTCAATTTCCACCTTTTTTCAATTTCCATACCATTTCCAAATATCATTAACTTAGTTTTATTCAGGTTGCTGCAAATCTCCCCCGAGCATAAAATATGTGTGTCATCTGCAAAAAACACAATTTTTAAAATATGAGACCCTTTACATATATCATTAATGTATAAGATAAATAATTTGGGTCCCAAGATAGATCCCTGTGGGACACCGCAGGCAATGTTCAGGCACATTGATTTGTCATTACCTAATTGGACAAACTGCTTGCTATTACTGATGTAGCTTTGTAACCAGGTGAGTGCTACACCTCTGACACCATACTGCTCCATTTTTTTGAGCAATATTCCATGATCAATCGTGTCAAAAGCCTTTTTTAGGTCAATGAAAACACCCACTGCATATTTTCTTTTATCAATGCATCCTGTTATCTCTTCCACTAGCTCCATTAGAGTCATGGAAGTTGATATAGATGATCTAAAACCGTACTGACCGTTGTTTAGTAAGTTATGTTTGTCAATAAAATCATCAAGTCTTTGCACAAATAACTTCTCCAGTATCTTTGAGAACTGTGATAGTAAACAAAATGTAGGCATATTCTCTTTATGTGAACATAATCACATTTAAATCCGTTCAAATCTAAAATACCAAGTAACCCAATGCATAGCAGATGAACACGATAAGAGTAATTAACAGTACTGAAAAACATAAGCTAAAAAAATATAATAAAATCAGCAGTTGAAATGATTTGGGATCATTCAGGATAAAACACTGAAATGTTGAGAAAACAGCGGTACTGACAGATACAGTGTAGACACGCATATCTGACTTATATGTGCTACAGTAAGTATGCTCATTTGTGTGTTTTCTTGTAAAAATATCTTTTTTTTTCCTTTTTTTGGTCCAAAATCTTGTAATATAACCTCCCCCACGTTCAGTTTCACTCTCTTACAGCGTTTGTAAGCCTTGCAGCCTTTTAAGACAAATTAGCATCTACTGTAGATTTGTTTGAGGGTGAACTCCGTGTTCTTCCAAAGAACCAACGAGGAAGATTTATTGAGGCAGTGCTCTTTTGGGCAGGCATTTGGTAAAGGTTTAGTTTTTTTATGATAAAATCTGAAATTCAGCTTTATAAACAATATAGTTTTCAGGTATAATTTTATATATACAATGTTATTTACTGTAAGTTGTTGTCATTGCAAATTTCTTACGTAATGTAATTCAGTACCTTGGAGAGTGTGTATATTTGCATACACATGTGCACTTGCATTTTACCATGATTTTCTTTCCTTATTTTTATTTGAATTAAATGGTTTTAGTTATTTTATGTTTGCTTCATTAAACACATTTTTTTCTTTACTTTTTTGTTTTATGCATCCTTCCCTCTTCTGTGCAGGAGAACAGAATATATCTGTCTTGAAATCTATCAAGGTGGTTGGTCAAGGTTTACTTGAACAAAAGAGTCACCTCTCCAAGAACAATCAATCTGTTTTGATCTATTTGGAGAAAGCTATGCATGGATAGAGACCACCACTGTGACCACAATTGAAACATTTTCATTCACCTGTGAATGGGAAAATGTCCTCAATGACACTTGCACACAGGGCATTTAGCTCGCTCTTAACCTGAAAGAAATCCCAAAAGATCTTCTTCGTCTTTCAACAGCTGTACAACATTGGTTTTAGCTTACGTTACTCTGACTTCCTAAAGTATCCCACCAGCCTTCGGGGCTATCTATCCCCGTGTTCCTGGCTCCATCTCCATCTGTCTGTCTCTTGATCCGTCTCTGTTCTTGCTTCCTCTCCCTTTCCACACACACACACACACACACACACACGCACACACACACACACACACACACATATATATATCCCCTCACAAACTCCGAAGCACTTACCCTCATGATCCGCTAATGTGAGTCTAGCACTTGTACTCCAATTATTCTCCTGTACTTGTTCTTGAAAGGGTTCTTGTCTCTCTCTTAGCCAAAGAATGTCATGCCCCCAGTGATTCCTGCTGGACCCTCAGAGGCCTTGTCGTATTCGTTTCTTCAAGCTCATTCATTTTCAAATGCACATTTCAGTGCTATTTGACCCAAAACTGATTCAACAAATAGAGTTTAGGATAGAGTAGTTTGTCCAGTTATAAACACTGTTCAGTAGTGGGGGATCAGTTTGTCACCACCTTCAAATTCTGTGCTCAGTTGGTATGTAAGTTAGAAATCTATCCAACCGTCCATCCATGATCTAAAGTTAAAGTATACCCAATTCCAGGTCAGGGGTTTCTGTTGGAGCCTATTCCAGCTATGAATGTTATCAATTAATATATTGTTCCCAATGTTGGCACTAACCTACCATATAAGCAGACAATTGTAGAAGAAAAAGAAAAAAAATAACTAAAGTCTTAATGAAGAGAGCACGTGCTTTATGAATGGGTGAATAATTTTCAGTCTCTATCAAAATATGTCTTTGACTTTATCATTAATGGTGTACTCAAACAAACAGCTGTATCTGTACCCGTTCAGTGTCTCTCAGTGTACCTGATGTTTTTCTCCCCTTAAAAACAAATGTTTTTTTTAATAAACTAAGCAGATTTTTTCCAGCCTGAAATAGAATCATTCCCAACTGAAAGTCACTTAAGAGCATTTACTCATACGACTATATTCTATACCTGTTGCCTCTCTATATCTTTATTATCTACTTATGCATACTATCTTGTTGGTGTTTAAAGCATTAGTGCTGCAGTTTTACTATTATGTAAGAGACCTTGCAGGAAAGAGCCTCACTCTGATAATATGACCAACTCAAGCTTCCAGTTGCACAAAGCCAAACATTAGGCAGCCAGTGAAAACTGAGACCATCAGTACAAAGGTAGAACAGTGCAGAGATATCTGCAGAAAGATAATCTCCCTTGCACATTTGAGGAATAATCTCCATCTTTCATGGTAAAGTGCTGTGAAGAGCTTAAATCCAATGTCCTAATAGCAGAAACAGGCAGCTCCATCAGAGCGTTACAGAGCGCCAATCATATAAACTCATCAGGACTGAGCGGCATTAATGGCATCTATCATGACACAGACTGGCCATATGCTTGGACATTTGGAAAGATGCATGTACGCACACACACTTTATACCAGCTACTGTTATCAGCCAAGTGGCACAAAGTTCAGCTTAGAAGTATCTCCTTTCCATCTGTTGGTCAGTTCTGTTGGATTCCATCAGTAATCCATGTCGCTACGTAGATGGGCTGCAGCTTGAAAAATAATTTTGCAGCTGGGCATTCTCTTCACACACGGTTTTAGTTTTCTGTGCATTTTAATATTTATGTCAAGCCTTCAACCTTGTACATTTAATAGGTGCTGCTGTACCACAAATACAGAAGTGCAGCGGTTCATTACTTCTGCAATCTTCTGCTGCTTTTGTCTGTCTCTCCATATCTCTCAGTTAGTCGAAGACAGAAAGACAGACAAAGAGATGCAGAGTGACAGACCGCGGCTTTTTCCGAGGACACTAGTGAAAAAGAGGACCTTTTCCACTTCTGCCCTCTAAAAAGCAGTGGTCAGCATAAGTGCTCTGAACTCTATTTTTCTTGCAGAAGCAAGAACATCCAGAGACAGTAAAAAGGAAATCTGTCCGGATATGACAGAGATGTGGGCTTTCCGATGGTCACTTAAGCTAAAGGATAATCTCATTACTCAGTGGAGACATCATAGTCTACCACTAGAAAACACAAACTGGAAGAGATAGTCACTAAAGTGAAATTCAAAAACCATTTTCTGTTACAATTTCTGCCAATGATGACTGATAAAATTTCCCAATTTGTTCTACTGACAGATGAACAAAAATCAAATTGGAGAATCTCTTTTTCTTGAGCCTTACATCAACTCTAAATGTCACACTCTTATGGTTTGAGATGCATTCAATGTATCCACGTAGTACATAATGGTTATGCCGCTAAAAGTGTTTGTTTGCTAGTGTGGCTCTGACTTCTTAGCTTGTGTGGCCCTGAGTTATTAGTCCTTTTTATTTTCCCATTCTTCTTGTTTCCTTTCATGCTAACTGAACATGTTTGTTTTTTGTCATATAAGAAGGGATAATGATAGAGCAGAAAAAAATGAGAAGCAGATTAGAAACAAAAACAACTAGATAGAGATAAACAAAAGAACAATGGACTTAATTTCCATGTCCTTTTTATTCCCCACAGGGGGCACAGTCAGTGCGCTCTGCAAACTCACATTTCACACACATTTCCTCACATGGTTTGCTTGGCTTCTAAAGACACACTTCAAAAAGACATCCTACCTGCTTGACAGCACCACAAGGGGGACACATTGTCCGTCAGCTCTGCAAACTCTGTGTAAGCCTGTTGTTTGCTTCCTTTTCTTTTCCTTGTAATTGTAGTAATTGTATGTTTGTCTTTCACCCCCAAGTCCCCTCCCCCCAATTTTTCCCTGTGTAACATAATCAATGTGTTCTGTCCCTGTCAATCCAAAACTTAAAACTCACTTACTTCAAAGACCTGCATCCATCATACATCTCAAGGTCACAGATGGACAGAGGATGAGGGGCCAAAGATAAATGTGCACACGCCTTCCTGTAAGTGTGTGTGTGTGCAGTGATATGAGAGAGAGAGCAAGAGAAAGAGAGGGGGACAGCGACTGAAGATTAAATGGTTGTGTTGCAGAGAGACACAGTCAGACGCATAAACAGTGACAGAAACAAAAGGCGGAGACAGTGGTGTGGAGCAACTAATGTAGGAGCTGCAAGGAGCTCTGCACCACCCTAAGCGCCTCTGTAAGCCAGACTGAGTCTTGGTCTGAAATTAGCTGATTTTTCACTGTGAGCACTGCGCATTATCTGGGTGGGGGAATTGGAAGAGGAGTGGAGTGCAGGAGCAAGCAGAGAGGAGGTGGGGGTCGGCGTTTAACTTAACAAGATTAATATGTTTGCCTCATCTCTCTGGGTTTTATTTCCCTCTCCTTGCAGGGCCCTTGTCAAATCTCTTTGGACAGGCTCTAACACATGATGCTAGAAGGAGACCTGAAGGACACCCTGCACAGTGGCAAAAAAAAAAAAAAAATTGTAGAAGGTCTATTTTGTGTTTTGCGATTAGAACAGGATTAAACGTACGTTGGTGCATGGCCAACCCTCTACGGTGGATTTCCACTGACTTTCAGTATTTGACCTAGAAACAAAGATTTTGTAAACATAAACAAAGTTTATGTTGCGTGCACATTTCTTGCATTTAGAGACAACATTTTAATGTGTTTATAAGTGGATCAATTCAGTTGGATTTCTGGAACATGTGTAATCTTTTGCTGGTCAGGTGTTTCGTCTCAGCTTGGGTCAGTCAAAAGAACCAGGTTCCCTCTTTTTACCCATCACATAGAGACACAAGCCTGAAGAGGCTGTTTTGGTGCCTAACCTTAACAACTAAGACTTGTTAACTAAAACTTGTTAACTGTACCTAAATGTAAACATTGGAATTTTGTAACGCTTCATAATATATTATCTGTTGTTTTGTGAGAACAAATGTATCTTCTACTTGCATGCATTTCCATAAAGATGATTATATACAGGAGGATATACTTTTGCATTCAGTAAAACCCTCTCAAGAAGAAGATTCTATCAGTTTTAACAGGTGGACAAGTATCCTAGGATAACCAGACACTTTTGGAGATCTTTTCATGGCTCTCATAAATTAAAGATGAGGTTTCCCCCTGTTGCTTGTTTCTACCCTGTAGGAATATACAGCCAATAATAATTAGGAGAAGATCTTTCAGAGGGTCTTTTATGCCTCTACTTCAAAAATGAAGCTCTAACAAAAGAATGGAAATGTAACTGTATCATAAATGTTCCAGAGTAAGTGTATGGTGCTTTGTTGATATTACCTTTCTCTGGAATCCACCAATACCAAAACTTACAAATGCTATCCATAGAAAGAGCAGTTTTTAATGACACCACCATAAAGAAAAAAAGTAGAAATGGACAGATAGGAGACCTAAAAGTTCACGGAGCGGATGTGCATAAAAAGGAATTGTATAGACTTGTTTATTATCAACAACCAGCTGTCTGTTAAGAGAGAAAGCCCTTGAATGCACGCTATTTTTCAGTCATAACGATCTGCCGACCCTTAGAACTGTTATATCTGAGAGTAGCTACTAGAAGAACTAGTAGAACTTCAGTTTTATTTAACATCATAATTTATCTGTTTATTTGGGTTTAGGCACCTAGCATGGCAACCATAAGCATTACCTTTCAGAACATTTTTAATAGATATGGCAATCTTTCCATACACAGCCATTTCCGCTTTATAGGAGGGTGGATAACATGTTTAAGAGCCACCAATCAAAGAATAACAAAGATGGCGGTGGAGTTGTGAAATAAGTATTTGGTCACCTACAAACAAGCAAGATTTCCAGCTTTCACAGACCTGTAATTTCTTCTTTAAGAGGCTCCTCTGTCCTCCACTCGTTACCTGTATTAATGGCACCTGTTTTAACTGGTTATCAGTATAAAAGACACCTGTCCACAACCTCAAACAGTCACACTCCAAACTCCACTATGGCCAAGACCAAAGAGCTGTCAAAGGACGTGAGAAACAAAACTGTAGACCTGCACCAGGCTGGGAAGACTGAATCTGCAATAGGTAAGCAGCTTGGTGTGAAGAAATCAACTGTGGGAGCAATTATTAGAAAATGGAAGACATACAAGACAACTGATAATCTCCCTGGATCTGGGGCTCCACGCAAGATCTCACCCCGTGGGGTAAAAATTATCAAAAGAACGGTGAGTAAAAATCCCAAAAACACACGGGGGACCTAGTGAATGACCTGCAGAGAGCTGGGACCAAAGTAACAAAGTACCATCAGTAACACACTACGCTGCCAGGGACTCAGATCCTGCAGTGCCAGACGTGTCCCTCTGCTTAAGCCAGTACATGTCCAGGCCCGTCTGAAGTTTGCTAGAGAGCATTTGGATGATGCAGAAGAGGATTGGGAGAATGTTATATGTTCAGATGAAACCAAAATAGAACTTTTTGGTAGAAACACAACTTGTCGTGTTTGGAGGAGAAAGAAAGCTGAGTTGCATCCAAAGAACACCAAACCTACTGTGAAGCATGGGGGTGGAAACATCATGCTTTGGGGATTTTTTTCTGCAAAGGGACCTGGACGACTGATCCGTGTAAGGGAAAGAATGAATGCGGCCATGTATCGTGAGATTTTGAGTGAAAACCTCCATCCATCAGCAAGGACATTGAAGATGAAACGTAGCTGGGTCTTTCAGCATGACAATGATCCCAAACACATCCCCCGGGCAATGAAGGAGTGGCTTCGTAAGAAACATTTCAAGGTCCTGGAGTGGCCTAGCCAGTCTCCAGATCTCAACCCCATAGAAAATCTTTGGAGGGAGTTGAAAGTCTTTAAAAATCAGACAATGTGATTTTCTGGATTTTTTTTTCTTTCATTTTGTCTCTCATAGTTGAGATATACCTGTGATACCTGTGCGTGGTGTGTGTGTGTATATGTATGTATATGTATGTATATGTATGTATATATATATATATATATATATATATATATATATATTATGCATCTTTTTGCACAGTCAATGTAAACTAACAAGGTCATGGAAACGTTCCTCAGAGAGTTTGGTCCATATCGACATGATGGCATATATCAGATTTGTTGGCTGCACATCCATGATGCAAATCTCCCGTTCCACCACATCCTAAAGGTGCTCTATTGGATTGCGATCTGGTGACTATGGAGGCAATTTGAGTACAGCAAACTCATTGTCATGTTCAAGAAACCAGTCTGAGGTGATTCGCGCTTTATGACATGGCGCGTTATCCTGCTGTGGTCATTAAGGGATGGACGTGGTCAGCAGCAATACTCAGGTAGGCTGTGGCATTGACACGATGCTCAGTTGGTACTAATGGGCCCAAAGTGTGCCAGGGAAATATCCCCCACACCATTACACCACCACCACCAGCCTGAACTGCAGGATGGATCCATGCTTTCATATTGTTGATGCCAAATTCTGACCCAACCAATCCGAATGTCGCAGCAGAAATCGACACGGAGCAACATGACAGAGCAAGCGCCTGTTTGAGTAGAGCACATACTTGTGCTTCTTGCTTTTAATGATAAATGTGGGGCACAATACGTATCTGTGGTTTCTACAGATGTAGAATGATAGCGTGGAACAAATTGAGATTATTTACAGTACTACTATTACAACACTTTATTCTAGTATCTGGGTATCTGTCTATAAGCACAGATGTTTGGTTAGCCAGATCAGAGAGCAATAATGAAATCAATCCCCTGATTAAAAAAAGAAAAAGGAAAAAGAAACAGAGAAAAAAAAGTGCTTATTTAAATCATATATCCATAATGATTCTATTAAGAATAGCCATATATGCAGACAGAATATTTCTCTGAGGAGATTAAAGAATAGGTATGATGAGATTAAGGAAGGGGATGAAGCGATTAAGACTGACTACTTTAAAATGATTATGAAAGGCTTAGAAGGGTAGGTCGCATACGGCATAGTAGACATAGAGAGAGACAGGACTCGGCGCAATCTGGAGATTTGGATCCATGGAAACAACATGATGGTCTTGCTGTGCTTGTTATAGTCCTATGTCAATGGCATTTTTAACACTGTTGCTTGGTATGACTAGGGAAGAGGGAAGAAAAGAAGAGGAAAAATAAGAAGAATTAAAAAAAGATGCATGCACTCCCACATGACCTAAGAGAAACAATGACAATGAAATGGCCTGCAGCAGACCTTCCCTCCTTCATTTTCTTTCTGTCGCTCTTCCTCCTTTTTTGTGTACTTTGATGTACAAAATAGCCTCAATCCATAAACAGCGCCATTACTTGCACTGCCTGCCTACCTAGTTCTTTCTTTCTTTCTTTCTTTCTTTCTTTCTTTCTTTCTTTCTTTCTTTCTTTCTTTCTTTCTTTCTTTCTTTCTTTCTTTCTTTCTTTCTTTCTTTCTTTCTTTCTTTCTTTCTTTCTTTCTTTCTTTCTTTCTTTCTTTCTTTCTTTCTTTCTTTCTTTCTTTCTTTCTTTCTTTCTTTCTTTCTTTCTTTCTTTCTTTCTTTCTTTCTTTCTTTCTTTCTTTCTCTCCGTCATCCAAATAGACACACATTTTTCATTTTTCCAAAGCTACTTTCAAGGTCTATTTTCCCAGATGCTTCTTTTTTCCCCTGGTTATGGGTAATAAAGACAGGAATAGAAACTTTTTGGGCTGTCTCCAGTATTGAAACTCACCATCAGATACTACACGCTGAAATATTACACATGACTGACAGTGACATAAAGCTATTTTTCAACTTGGTCCAGTGTGTCTACCTGTCTTTATTGTTCTATGACTCTGTCAAACCTTTTACACCTCAGTAAAAAGCAGCAGGAACATGCAATTCTAACGTCAATGGCCAAACTGGAGTAGTCAGGATAAATCTTTCATTGAATAAAATTGGTTACTGATGAGAACATTTTCAAAGTTATTTATCGAGTATTGATGTATTTCCCTTTCATATTTGTTCTGGTAGTTTGGCGGTTAGCACCATTGCCTCACAGCAACAACATTACCACTTTGACTCCCAGCAGGGGTCTTTCTGTGGAGAGTGATTGGGTGTTTTTTTTCTCTCCAGGTACTCCAGTTTCCTCCCACGGTCCAGGCTAATTTGGTCATTCTAAACATTCTAAACCCACAGGATTGAGTGTAAGGATGTGCAATTGTCTATCTACACGTGGGCCTTTGGCTAGACTGGAAGCAAGGATGTACATGGGCATTTTTCTGTTTTTTGATGGGCAATTAATCAATGCTTTGTAAAGCAGAAATTACTGGCACTTGCTTACATCTCAAGAAAAGGCTGTACATTTGTGTAGGGCGACAAAGTGTCAGATTTGGACCTGTAAGAATGCGATCCGGCCCTAATTCTATAAAAGTGAAGAATCGTATCCTAAAAATCAAAAAAGGCAAAAAATCAATTAATCTTAAATTAAACAGAGGAAAGTTTGTTATACTGTACATAACTGAAATGCTTAACTTTGAAGCAACACAAACACTTTTTTTTTGTTAAAATATCAGTTTCAAATTTGATTTGAAGGATTATTTAATTACTTTAGGAAATATTGTCTAGCTGTTATGGTCTCCTGTCTCTGCAATTGTAAAAAAAAACACCCAAAGCAACTTTGGACTCTCGTTGGAGTCGTTTCTTGTGGCAACTGTGTATCACTTTTCAATACTATTTCAAATATGTATATTAAACAAGCTCAGTAGCTACAGTGGGTATCGTGGCAGAGGCAACTATGCCTGTGTTCACACTGCAGGTCATAATGCTCAATTTTGATTATTTGTTTCCAGGATTTTTTTTGTGATTGTTCACATTAGGATTTCAAATGTGTCATAAATCAGAATTCAGAAGTAAACAAGGGTGCAGCAGCAAGGAGCCTTTGTGATCTTTATTTCAAGTTTTTGTGCAGCGGAAGAAAAAAGGCCTGGGGAAAAGGAAAGCAAAATTTGTAACACTGGCCTTGTGTAGAGTGACGGGTTCAATGCAAAAACAAAAATATTGAATACATTTTTCCTAAATGTGGTTTTTCAGGCAATTTGATTATCCACTTACCAGTATTTGCAAAAGTGTAACAGAAACCCTTTTTGCAAATTTGCAAAAACTTGACTTCCACACCAATAGGGGGCCATCTGAGTTAAAGAGTTAGACGACATTTGTAATACTTCTGTGGAGTAGAACAGCCATCTATATCTGTACAACCAAACATTTCAGCTGAAGGGCTCACCAGAATGCATCTCTGTGGCACTCCTTTACTACTCCACCAAAATCCATGATATTCCCCAAAATTGGCAAGACAAATAAGAAAATTCTGTGCACATAAGATAAAAGGGATCAACAAATAATAGTGTTGGCGTTTGCACCAGACATGGCCACTTTTGCATCATTTTAGCTGGGTTCCAACATCCATCAGTAGAATAAAAATGGCGTGACAGCTTAATTGTTTTTGTCTTTTGAGGGGGAGGGGGAGGATAACATGGTAGAAACTTGGCTGTATTGTACGGGCATCATGTAAGAGGGATGCCATGGGAGAAAATATCAAAATATGTGGACTTCAAATTAACAAGAAATCTTGACATTCTTTATATCCTCTACAATACATCACAGATTCACCAACAAATTAGGAAAAAAAGAAAATGAAAAACCTGGGGAAATGAATTCCACAACAGTACCACAAAACCTCTGAGACAGTTAATCAAGACAAAAACTTTTTTATTCCGAAGGTTACCCTACATCTTGTAAGGGGCAAACAAAACTCACCATGCTTCAGAGAGTTGCATTAAAGCGCAGCCTCGCTAGAGCCACACTGAACTCCATGTGAGAACAGCACATCGGAATGAAAAGTCCTCTATTTATGGCTGTGTTCGAGCCAAGAT
This sequence comes from Cololabis saira, assembly GCF_033807715.1. Taxonomy (NCBI): domain Eukaryota; kingdom Metazoa; phylum Chordata; class Actinopteri; order Beloniformes; family Belonidae; genus Cololabis; species Cololabis saira. The sequence goes on along the minus strand of NC_084588.1, from coordinate 23,043,838 downwards.
ACGCTTTTATGTTTTCACCAGCCGAAAATGTGTTTCTTTGCGGTACCTTTCTTTTATGAATGTTCACTGGCATCCACCTACTTTTAAGGGGCATCAAAAGGCATATTCAGGACATACAGTGAGGTATATCGACGGCCATCTGTTGTTTCGTTAGTGACAGTAGTCAAATGACATGTTCGGGGGATCTGTGTTGTATTTACAGTAGCAGCTAACTAAGCTCATTGTGCAGAATTGAAAAACTTTTTCAGGATCAAGGAAGAGTGTGTACTTTGCAACTAGATATCAGGTAAATCACAATCTTTGTGGGCCAATCTTCATACTTAATTTGCACTATGATTACTAATTAGGTTCCATGATTGATTAGATTGCACTATTGTGTTAAATGATGAACTCCAACAAAATGGTTAACTACTGTGTTGAATCCACTTTGTTGAGACTAATAATAATAATAAAAAGAAAATAAAAATAAAAAAAGGAATTCAGGTGATCTTAAAAGTATTTAATGGTTGTTTTTTTTTTTTCAATATAGCTTCAGAGAGGTTTGAATAATATCGTGCCGATTCAAAGTGCAACATGGCCTTTTTGTCCGTATTTCCTCCAGTATTTTTAGTCTCTGCCATCCTTCAAGCCATGCCTGCAAAATGCATACAGACAACCAGCTTTAGAGCTGAACACTAACCATGGCAACCTGCTGACAGAGAATTGTCAGCATGTTGTATATGTGAGATGTTTAATCCTTTTATCATACTGAAGGCAACAGCAAATGATAGACAGTGGTGGTGAATTCTTAGAGGAGCAGTGACATTTGGATGAAATTAAATATTAACAGTTTCCTTTCTGTCTTTTTTGTGCCTGACAGTGAAAACAACACTACGAAATCACAAGGTGGGAGTCACCTGTAGGTTTCATTTAGCTGAATGGCCTTCATGTCACATATCTAAGGACATTGGTGCTGGCTTGGCAAAATGATATGGATGAGTAATGGGATGCTGGCCACATCCGGACACTCTGGGAAGGTGAGGGGCTGCTGCCAAGCTCCAGTCCCTGTTGACCTCTCCTTCTTGTTCACTCAGCAAATTTGCCAATGACACCCCATGGGCCACTCTCACCGGCAGTGACATATGTCAGCCATTTTTGTTGTTTTCCAGTTCTGTTGTGTGACTGCAGCCAGCGAATGTGGCATTGTGGATGCAAGAAGTGACTGCATTTATTAGAATCTATACAGGAAAATCATATTTTCAACAGGTTAGCATATCTTTTGCAATACCCATTTAAATAGATGAAACATGAAAAATGAAAGAAATAAAGTATGGCGTTTCACCTTGTTCTACCAACATGCAGACTTATGTTCTTTCACTTTTCCTCTCCTTTTTTCTTTTTTGATTAGGAAAATTTGGATCTCACTCTAGGGCAGGCAGACACAAAAAGGGCCTCATAGCACACTGCTGATTCAAGGTTTTAGCCGAGCAAGTCTTAGGCAGGGAGCTGAGAGCACAGAGCTGGCCATTTTGCAGTTTGCTCTCATCTGCCAATTTCTTCCCAGGGCTTTCAGAGTCAATCAAAGAGCTACCAGAATGCTCACACCAGTCTTTTAATTATTCATGGTAATTCTATGCCACTACACACTCTCACTGCAGCCACTGTCGCCTCCCCCTAAGCAAGGTGGGCTCTTGTGTTTATGTGTACTGAATATATTAAGAAAAAAAAATGTCCCGCCCATTACATATTTGTTATATATATATATATATATATATATATATATATATATATATATATATATATATATATATATATATATATATATTTATATATATATAATATATATATATATATAACCTTAACTTGTTAATAATCTGCATTTATTACCTGCCATCTCATCTATCTTTCAGGGCTATTAGCCTGACCTATTAATGCCATCTGTGTTGATTGTGCCTGTTCACACGGCTCCAATTCCTGATAATAGTCCTGCTGTGAAGGCCAGGCTGGTGTAAAAAGGCCTGCCTATCATCATGTCTGCATGGGAATTGGAATGTTTTTTGGAGTTTTTTTTGAAAAGCGTTAGCCTTACTAAAATTGCATTCATTTCCTTCCATGAACTAATTAACTAGAGAGGGGGCAACTTTGCCATTCGTGGCTGTCCATCAAGCTGCCAACAGCCACTGACATCACAAGGTAGATGTCAAGTTCAGCCTTTTGTGTCTAAGACAAGCCTATTACCAGGAAGTGTGAGCGGAAGGTTTTAAGTGAGTAGAAGGCAGCTGCCTGATGTTATCAGAATCCCTTTGTGAAGAGAAGCGAAAAGTGGAAAAAAAAAAAAAAAAATTCACTCATTCTCACATAGTATAATAACTATCAAAGAGAAAAGGGAAGTGGGGAAAATTTGTATTTTAGAAAAGGAAAGATGCTGACTGCAAGCTAGAAACTACTTGAGTATGCAGTACAATATGGAGTGTGCTCTTGATGTCCCTTCAAAACTTTCATTTCAGTAGTATCAAAGAAGGTGCTGCTGCTTTTGGGCCTTTGAGGGAAAGGTGATGTCTCGAGGGCAGAGTTGCTGTTATCTTTTGTTGGTTGGAGGATTGAGAAAAAAAATGCCATCATGACTTGTCTTCTCAAGCTAAACAAGAGAGGGAAAAAAGCGCGGGGGGGGGGGGGGGGGTACTGCCTCCTGCGTACACCATCCAAAAGCAAAAAGGGATGGCAAAAGAAAACTGCAACAGATACGGTGGAGGATGTGACCATGATGAAAGAGTGTTACTTTGTAAGAAATAATCATGAAACTGACCCCGATTATTTGTTTCTATAAAAAAGATTTAGTCTGATTTTGAGCGATTTATTGCCTCTTTTCTGTAGTGCCACTCTAGATAACAACATGACTTTTAAATGGGAGACTTGTAAGTCAGTCAGATGTAAGTGACGACATTTTGAGGGATGAAACTATAAGCTTTATTGTTGTTTTAAGTAAAAGCTGAATCCCTAATTGATTATTTCCTAAGAGATATGGTCCATCCTGATGCAAATTCAACAGCAAAAACTACATATTAATAAGACATACTGTATTGACACATTTACTTTTATTTTGGCTCTGATTTAAAGGAGCTTGAGGCTCCTTTTAAGAAATGAGACTCTCTAGCGCCACCCTTCACCACGACGGCCGTTGGGGGTACCGCAGCCAACAGCGGAGCCGGCACGGGAGAACGGGGAGAACGCGCATGCAGCGTCATGTGACGACACATCCGCAGCCCAGCGCGGGAAATTCGGGACCGAATTGCAGCACATTTTGCAGCACACAGCCTGTTCAAGGCAAAGGAGAGATACACTAGAGGGCTCATTCTTTTGGGTTTGGAACGCTTCATCTGACATTATTACTAGAAAACTTAAAACGTATACAAATTTTTTTCATAAATTCTGCCTCAATCCGGCCTCAAGCTCCTTTAAGGTTACTTTTATTGTATTTCATTGTCAGATGACAAAAAAAAAGATAACAGAGAAACTTCTAGTCTCTGAAGGGAACACACCACCACTGCAGCTGTCATTCACCGCAGCACCCTCTCCATCTTCTGATCGTGGCAACAGATGCTCCTTAAACTCATTTTCTGGAATGGTGCACATTTGCACACTTTGTACCTCTTTGTTTTAGCCTCATCTTGCTGTAATTCCATGTTCTAAGACAACTATTTTTCAGAAGAAACAGAGAACATTCAAACAATGTCACCCCAGCTGGCATGCTTGAGGAACTGTGAAAAGAGGTTTCACAGCAAAACACTTTCTAAAAGAAATTTTAAATTATGAACCTATTTTTTTAAGGCTTGACAAAGCAGACATCTTTCTTCTATTACCTCAAGTCCAAAAAGTGCTGACATGGCATGCAAAGTAATGAAAGCGTGCAAAGATTTTTGCAAAAAGTTTTTTTTTTCATAGTAGAACATAGAAAACATGAAAAATATTTAAAGTGGTGGGGGAAAAAGCTAAAATCCCTTCTTCTTTTATCAACAGTCCATATACTGTACATGTGGAAACTGAGAAGAGCAGCTGCTATGTTTATGTTGTTTTTGTCCTGCTGAAAGATGCAAGGCCTTCTGTGAAAAAGATGGCATGGAGACACATGTTGCTGTAAAACGTGCATATTATTATTATAATTATTGATAATAATATAATAGTATTATTATTATTATTATTATTATGTAGGGTACCTTTCAGCAATGATGTTTCCTTACCAGGTATGTGCTGTAAGTCGCCATTCCTAATGCACTAATGCACCCCACTAGTGCAGCCATCAGAGTTGCATGCTTTTCCACTGAGTGCTGATAACAAGCTGGACGCTCCCTCTCCCCTTCAGTCCCTTTAGGGGGAAGCAGTGTCTATGGTTTTCAAATCAATTTCATATTTACATTTTTCTGACCACAGGACATTTTCAATTCTTTTTAAATGAGCTTTGTCGAGTTTGTGCTCAGGACCATGATTCTGAAATTGTTTCTTAATTTGGAAAAGCCCTTTAATTCAAAATGGCCTATTTCACTTTTTAAAATTGAATGTGTTTTATTTACTATTTTGAATACAATATGGGTTCATGTGGTTTGCAAATGATTACATTCTAGTTTTATTAACACACTTCATTTTTGTAATAACGATTGTGAAACAGGCTGTTACGTTTTAAGGATGTGGAAAATTAAAAGACATAGACAAAGATACATACTTCTATGCTGAATAATAAACCAAGAATACAAACCTGATAGGAACCATTCGTCAGTTGTAAATGGATTAAATGCTATTAGACAAGATTTGATTTTAGTTTATCTAATTGAAAAACTGAATATGTTTAGTGAAATGTTATTAATGAATGAAACAATATTCATGAAATTCCCCATGGGTTTAAAATATGAATCCTGTTTGTAAACATCCTGTTCACTAAGTGATCCTGGTCAGCCTACAGGGAAGGAATTCTAATGCCGAAACCTCTAAATAATGGTAGAAGACACACTTGGCCTGAAGCATTATGTTCCTCACTAGTAACATCAAGAAACCAGTATCCTGTAACCCCGCTCTGCATTCACAGCATGTCCTCCATCCCCACTGCGGTAGTGATGAATGACTAACACTGGAAAAGTTCTCACCTCTGAGGACCCTGGTCTTACCCTTGTGAGTGTCCGGTAAAGCATTACAAACAGCAGTGGCGGTTTACACAGATGCAGTGCAAACAAGACAGATGAGGAGATTATGTTTTAGGTTTTTTTTCTTTTCTTCTCTTTTTAAGATCCCCAGCGATTTTGCTTATGCATTATTATCACAAGATATAGTAGTTGTATGGAGATAACCGTGTGTTTATATGAGAGGTAGTTTGGGGTGAGGATTCACTTGGAAACTCAGGTTTCTCCAAGGAAAAAAAAAAAAACAACAACACAAAACAGTGACAAAAAGCAACAATGAGAGTCACTGAAAAATGGGGGACGATGGTGAACATGACTGGAGCCTCAGTTGTGGGAGAGTCTGAAGGAGGAGATCAACGATGCATAACACAACATAGGAGTATGAAGCTGCATCTCAAAGACTAGCTGGGCAGCAAAAACCATAACTTTTCCATTTCATGTCTGTTCCTTGAGCTTTCCCCCTGTCCCCCCAACATTTTCTGTCATCATCATTTCCACTCGGACTACATTTCCTTGATTTAGTGGCAAGCAGCCATAAAGGTAAGCGATTGCTGAACTGTGCAATAGTCATGCGCACGTGCTGTGTTGACTTTCAAATGTTTAATGTGGGGCATGATGCTGACAAATGCTTGTGCTGAAGTGCCAGCTCCAAAAATGCTCAATTTGTCTTACATTTAGTGAGAACTGCGTAGGCAGAGAGGAGAATAAACACTGAGGAGCATCAAGTAATCCCTGAATGGATATTTTACAGTGAAAATAACAACAAAGTGTGTCTGGTGTGTTTGGGGGTCATACTGAGCCTTCAGAGGATAACAACAGAGGGAGCACAGGCAGCAAGGGAAATAAAGTGAGTTCTGTGATGTCTTTAGGATTCCTGATTTCCTCTGCTCAGTGGAAAAAAAAAAATAAAAAAAATGCTGGGCTGCCAAGTATTGGCTTCAAAAATTTGACTCACTGTGATGTAGCTGTCATCCTTTCAAAGAAAGTGGATAGCAAGGGGGAATGGGTGCATGTACCATGTCTTTCACTGAGCTTTTCTGAAGTCCAGAGGAAGATGCAGGACTATTTCAATCTGCATGGAAAGAATGCTGAGCTGGGTGTTAGATCAACATGCCATCGCCGGGGCTTTTCTTTAGCGTAGCTTGATAGGCGATAGTGAATATTCAGTTGTAGACAGCACCGTAGAAGGAGACAAGCACGCTGACACAATGTAAAGGATAGAAGTGTACATCCAGAAATCAACACAGTTATTTAACTGCTGGAGTCACAGCAGTCACAGATACATCTGATTATGCTGCTGTCACCCTGTCTGACTGGAAAAGGGAAAGGTTTATAACCTTGGAGGTTTTTTTTAAATTGTGTCCAAAAGAAGAAGATTTAAAATATCTCAGATATACAGTATGTAACAGCCAGGGTTTCATACATAACAAATCTAAAAACCCAATGTGATGAGACTTGCCAGGGATGGGTTATCTAGTATTTGCAACATACATTATATCTGATGCTTGATAACCAGCAAAATGTTAATGTAGTCAGAAAAAAAAGGCTTGCATTATCTGTTAGAGTTCACTACATTCATCTGGCTTCGAATACAGTCTGCTTTAGATGCATCCATTGTGTACAAAACTAAGTCTTAACAATTCAGCAGGAGCACAAATTTCACCATCAGTTGTTCCTGAATGACAACCTTTCTGCCTGAAAGGCTTTTTATTACCACAGTTTGCCTCCAGGCAGAACATCACCTATATTCAGCACTCTGTATGGGCGAAGGCGAGGATACTTCCAGGCCTCAAGACTTATACATTATCTATTTAGTATTGAAGACAAACATGTGGATAAAATGCATCACGTAGAAGTACAGCGTATTTCTTTCCAGAGCTCGTGTCACTCCACCTTGACTGACTGGCATTCAGATGCCTGTATTTTACAGGGAAAAACCAGCACTTTGCTCTCAAATGCTTTATTTTCCATTTGGGAAAAAAAAGTGTTAAGGGAACTATTATGTTGAGCTGTAAGTCATTGTTGTAAGTTTTATAAAACCCTCCATTACAAAATGTCAGTTTTAATTTCTGCTCAGCTCTGTTCATCTTTCTTGTCAGCTTTATTCACTTAACGGAGGTCTCCTTGTGGAATTTATTGTTGTAAATTCCTGCAAATTAAAGAACTCCTTGGAGTACATGTTTTTCATTGCCCATTATTAATCTTAGTAAATTAGAAAATAGAGCAATGAGCCATTTTAATGACTTTGAAACCAGGTTTTCTTTGTGTGTGACATGATTGGAGCCGTAGCCCACTTCCTACCATTCACAGGGACTTTGTGGGTTTAATGCTCACAAAGATGTGGCGTTAACTACTTTTAAATGGTGACGGCAGGCTTTTCTGTTGATTTTCTGAGTCTTTTTGAGTAAAAATCATGTTTAGTCATCTTTCTTTTCGAGCAACTCAATACATTTTCCACCCCTTTTTGCCAAGTCTTGCTTGAGAAATTTAGCGAAATGATTTTATACTTTGAAGTTAAAACATTAAAGCCATGCCTACGGCAACGGTCATTTGCTAGCGACTTTAAAGAGCTTCACAATATGATTCGCACAAACAAAAGAGAGAGTTAAAAAAGATCAAACTCACTGCATTCCACCTCCTTCCATCTTCCTCCATCTCCTACTCTAATGTGTGTCTCGGGTGTAAAATGCAATGCAATAACAGATTTTGAATTCGGACATCAGAAGGTTTCGCAGAAGCCATTACACAAAATGTACTTCATTTAATAAACACAAAGCCTTTTCATATTAAATAAACTTGCAGTGCCATCCTGAAAACTTGATTTGTTAAAAATCAATAGGAGGTTTTTAAATGGACCATGTGATCACACACATTTTCTCTGACTTTCCAATCCCACAGTCCCACAGCTTCATCTGCATCTGCCGATCAGGAATGGTGATCTCCTCCGTATGCCTCAAAGCCTTTGAACTGCTCTCCATACAACCAACATTTTTACTCCATTCCTTTCTCAAGTCGTTGGTTATTTTTTTCTTGTTTTCTTTCTCTTTCTTTTTTTTCCCCGGCAGTGAGCTGGATTAGTCAGTAGCGGCAGCTCGACTATCAGTCCAAGATGTGCTCTTCCATCCTGCTGCTCTGCACTGATAAAGGAACCGCTCGACGAGTGACTCAGGTGCCCAGAGAGCCTTGTAGAAAACAACATTTCTCTCACTGAGGCGCAGTCCTGCATGTTAATGACACCCAATAAGCAATAGGAAGATCTGACTGTGGGTACATGCAGTCTCCTGACTGGCACACGTGAAGGCAGAAAAGCTGCGTATAAACTTTTGCAGCAAGATCATGTCAGAAGTAATTTTTTCCACTTGCGCTCATCCGAAAGGTTCCTGAATCATAATCACAAACTTATGTGGAAGAATTATCACTAATTAGAACACACATTTCACGAGGCTATAATCCAAATGCATGCTGTAGTGCATATCATTGGAGGCGGTGTATTTATTTGACGTTACAGGACCTCCGGAGTCAAGTAACAACTCATCTCCGACATTGAAATGAAAACCGAAGTTCTTTTGGCTTTGACTTTGGCTTTACAGGGTGCTTATTTGTTATTTAAAGGTTGACTGCTGTCCAAGCTAGTAACTATTCCAGTGCAAGACAGGCAGGTTAAGTCAGCAGATTGCTGAAAGGCTTGGCCAAATGGTGCAGAAATAATACGTGTAAAGTACTCTGACTTTCAGGGAGGCAGAATTCCCCCTCTTACTGTCGGAGTCTAATTTCTGAAAAGTTCAGGCAGTGGCTACACAGTCCTGAGCCTCTCGAGGGCTCTGAATTACAAATGACTTTTACTGATCTTCCCTCACTTCTGAGGGATGGGGTGGACACCATCTTTAACAACACGTGCAAGATAAGTCACAGCATGTTTGATTACATGAGCAGTTTTTTTTCTCATGCTCTTAGTATTTAAATCTATCCAAGTTAAACCCACTTCTATGTCTCATATTTTCCCAAAATCCAGACTTTGGAAATGAAGCAGAAGATGCTGCCTCATAGGGTCAGTAAACAAATGAGTCCTCAGGCCTGAGAGACATAAAGTCACATAAGGGAGACCATTATGTCAGCAGGCACGGATATGAAGAGAATATAAATTATTTATACAATACTCGCTGACGGATGTCCAAAAGTAAAGAAAAGCGCACACAAAAAGACTTTAGCAGTTTCATTTGCTAGAACGAATCTTAGATTTAGTTTCCTCTCAAATCTCCTGCTCACCCACAAATTTCCACACACATTTTGTAAATATGAGAAAATGGTGATAATTCTGCACCTTTATGACAACATATCATTATTTTTGCTTCATGTGTATGTGGTTTAACTCTATTTTTTCTAAAGCCCTTAATTATTGACTGTTTGTATTTTTAACTCATACACAATAAACAAAAGAGACCACATAATAAGCTGCACCCATATGCTTTATGCGTTAAACAGTTTTGAGTACTTATTTGATCATCAGAACTAAAAATACACACATATAACGTCAAAAGCTTCAGCTGAATAAAAGCTTTTAAAGAACTGTCAACCTTTCATGCAAAGCCTGGGTGTGTCAGTAGTCGTGCCCAAAAATGTCATATGCCGCATGTCTGAGGTGAATCATTTTTAAATAATGAAAAAAGGGAAAGGGTGAAGAGATGTCCAACTGAGCATATTCAAAACTAAACACGTGAAATGAGAAAAATATGAAATGACATGAGGATGGTAAACAGTCCATCTGTGTTTTCCCAAAGGATGCCTGCCATAGTTTGAAATGCACTTAAAGAGGAAGTACAGGAGTTTGGTATCAATCAAAGTGCGTTCTAACTGCAGCTTTGCCGGTTTGAGTCATGGAAAAAAGGAAAAACATAGAGGATAAAGGAGTGACTTTGTGGAGTTGAAATGACAAAAGCTCCAATGGATTATTCATACACTGAATCTTTTCCATGACTTGTTTTTTGCACCACAAAAAGGTAAAATATTTCTCATGTTGTAATATAAGGTACAAGGTTGAGAAATTGTTATTTTGTTACTATTCATTAAAATATAAATATATATATAATGTAAATACATAAATAAAATACATACATACACACACATATATACACATATATATATATATATATATATATATATATATATATATATATATATATATATATATATATATATATATATATACACATACATACATACATACATACACACACATATATACACATATACATACACACACACACATATATATATATATATGTATATAATTTTTTTGTCAACATTTGCGACAAATTTTTGATTGAATTTAGGATTTGTTAACTGCTCATGTTTGAGAAAGGGAGGATATAAGAGTGGCTCGCTCATGTCAGATTATGTGCTGTAACCATTTGACAGTTCAGTGTGATCTGATGTGTCACTTCCCACAAATCACGAACAATTACCGGAAATTTCAACTCTGGATCAGATATTAAGAAGCAGGCGCTCTGAAACTCTTTCCCTATGATGTCTTTTGTTTTCATACCAGTGATCAGCTTGCTGTTGTACATTTGTAGATATTGGAGAATAAACCTTTAGGGTGGCATAAGTATTTTTTTCTTATTTTTTTCCCAAACATAGTCCATTGTGCCTGGCGGGAGAGCTCTGTGGAACAGAAGGCCTATATCACCCATATCATAACGCAAACTCAAGTTTTGAATCATTTTCATTATGTATGAGTGTTTTTGATAAAAGTGTTCCTTTTTTAAATTTGTACTCTTTATTTTATTCATTGCATTACTTTTGTATCCAGAAAATTATTTAGCTAGAGTTTTTCATCAAAACCACAAGGCTGATTTTTTTTTTTTTTTTTGTTTTAATGTGATTAGGCTGCAAATGGAAAAGAGAGCTTGAGCTACTTGAGAAGACTAAGATGAACAGAACCAGTTTTATGACAAATGAAACCAGCCTGAATTAAATTGAAAATTCAGCCTTCTGTCCACCTGCCCCCGCTTTATCGTGTTCAGGGTTGAAGGAGAGTACACACTGGTCATGTCACCAGTCCATCTCAGCTCTAAGTTGAAAGTATTTTAGAAAATATAACTATAGTACAATGTTTTCAAACTTCACTGCCAGTAGCATAAAAATATATAAAAATGTTATTTTTTTCCATTTCCCAAACATTATTGAATTTTAAAACTAACAAAAAACTGAGGCAAGTGTTATTTTATTTTAAGTAAATAAAGCAGATCCGTTCAGCATCAACAAATTTGATTACTTTTTGACCCAATTTCACGGGACAACTTAAAATACACTTGAGTGAACTATAGATTGAATATTTTTACTAATGTGCATTTTATAATAAAACCTAAATCATTCAGTAATTGTAACCAGATTGATATCCTTACTGGATGTTATTCAAAAATGTTCCCTAATTTCTTTTAGTAAAATCTATTGTAGAAATAGAAGTAGAAAAAGATACAGCAGTTTTAAAACGATAACACTTTGCTGACATATTTCTGTTTGGACATACACTCACCATCTACTTTATTAGGTACATCTAGTAAAAATGAATTCAAACTAACCACTTTATAAAGTATACCAAGTGCACCTAATAAAGGGGGAGATGGGCATATGAAGGATCTGACTACTTGTGATGTCTTGAGACATGTGACATCTTGCAATGTGGGCATATTCAAACTTTGACACTGCTAATTTGGATGATAAAAGGGGGAGGCGCTTTCCTGACATAGACCAATCTCATACAATGTTTTCCACAGTTCTCTCACTTTTCTGCCTCACACTGATAAACTAACGGTATGGGTCGGAGTTAGAGTTCCATGGTGTTGGTAGTAAATAACATACTTGCCAATACGAGGCCCATGTTATCAAAATGTTCTCAGTACTTTAAGTGCCTACAAATCCATGGATCTTTCATATGGATGCTGCCTTACACACAGACAAAAAAGAATTGCAATGCAAATATTTTGCCATCTACCAACAAATTGTGAGACTACTGTGTTATGCAGCATTTGTGGCCTTTATTGGGAAAGTAGGTGGACGGGGAACAGGCAGAGAGAGGGGGTAAGACATGCAGCAAAGAGCAATGTCGGGACTCAAACCTGCAGCGGCTGCAGGAGGACGATAGCCTCTGTAAATGGCACGCGCTCCACCCACTGAGCTATCCAGGGCCCTGAGACTACAATGTTTGTGTGCGCATGGACCAACTCACCTACTGCACATTTTCTAATGTTACCGAGCTGTGATTTTCTCTACGTGATTTGTTCATTCAAAATAAGCCTAGATGGATGTTTGTCTTATTTGTCCCTCTGTAATGGTGTGGCACCCTGTACAGGGTGTACCTCACTCCTCTCAAGATGACAGCTGAGATGGTCTCTGGATAAAGCGAGTGTAGAAAATGAATGGACAGATGGATGGATGAATTTGTTCATCTTACTAGAGCTCCACTCTATACGGCTCCCCTGGCTGTCCCTATCAGCCCGCATCCCTATCAATAACAAGTCCCACATACAGTACAAGGCTGCGTCGGCTTTGAAAAAACAGTCATTGCCAACACTTCATCTGATATACAAATGAAAACATAACAAATTGAAGAAAATGTTTTAATTAGGCACTCTGCCAACTTTATATTATATTATATTTTCTGTCCCATCCTGCTTTCAATTTTTTTTTTCTTTTTAATGCATCTTCCTATATTACGTTGTGATAAGGGGTCTCACAACAAACATCCAGTTCCTGAAAATGATGACATATTATCATAGTAGCAATTTGCATTCAATATATTTGAGGTTCGGAAAAAGCAGATAAGATCCTAGAATTTTTTACGAAAAAGAAAAAGAAAATATGGACAGAATCCAGCTGAATTGTATGACATTTGGGAGGAAAATCCACAGCGTGTGTGTTATAGATTGCTAGTGACTACAGATAGTACAAAAATGTGTACTATTTTCATAGCAAACTGCTGAATAAAAACAAGCTATTCCATGTTAAAATGAATAATTTATTTAAAAATAAGTCTCATTTGACTCTCAATAACCCAAACTACCAATTTAGATGATTGTAGTTCCTGTGAGATTTTTTATTTATTTTTTTTATTAAAATCCATTCCAAATAGTTTCTTATGTCAATATATTGGACAATGCTTCCAAACATGCATGTATGTGAGAAGAAATCAGCAGCAGGGGGTATAATAGACAGAGAACCAATCATTACTCATCGAGGCACACTTAAAGTAATTAATGACTTGCACAAACTGTTGCAAGTGGAAAACATTAATGAATAATTTTTGATACATAATCTAGTAATTAGGAAATGAACTCAAGAGTAAATCCAGGAACCATGATAATGAATACTGGTGATTATCAATTTAAAGCGATCTTCCTTATGGCCCCGAGGGACCTGTGCTAGTTTGAGAGGGAGAGAAAGGGGTAGGAAGGATTTTACTTCCGACTCACGACTATGTTCCCGTGCCGCTCAAGGATCCTGAGTGACACACAGCTGTGGAGAAAATGAATTTCTCCAGCATTTAACATTTTTCTGTCTAAAGCACTATCATGTCTGCTCCAGTTCACTCCATTATATCAAGTAGAATCATCTTTATGTCTACTAATGTGCAGCCTTGTATGCCACGCTTTCCCCATTTCTAATCACAAACATGTTGAAATGGACTAATTATTTATAACAGGTCCTCATTCTGTCAGCAATTCAAGGGTAGTTTCAAGTGTCTCCTAAAGATGCCTGATTTTTTATGACACGCTAGGAATGGGCTCAGCCATGGCTGCAGAAATCACCAATGCATATTTTTCCCCTGAATAGCCTCTTGTGTTTTAATGGATCCTCTCTGACTTCATTGTTACTGTATCTGTAACTTTTTCCTGAAGATGCACTCAAATGGTTCATTTCTCATTGAAGAAGACTCAAATCTGAAAGTAAGCAATCCTAAAACCGCTTATTTCTTTCTCGTTTAAAGTAATGTCAGGAGAAAGCATGTGTCCTTTGACTTTGAAACCCACCGCCTCTCCATTTTCTGAAAAGAACAACCAAAGAAGAGTGGACGAATGAGTTTGAAAGCCTGTAGTGGTCTGTTATTCTATTGTTAGTTCTAGATGGGATATTTCATAATCACAGTTCTGACCAATTCATGTAGTTCGCTTGGAAAACCTGGAGTCACCGGTCTTTTGTTGTCAGTGTCAATTTCCGTATGAAAAAATGAAGTTAAAAGGATTGATTGTGGCTTCATTGTTCACTCTGTCAATTTAAACTAGGGTACTTCACGTGTATTAATGTACAATGCTGATATAAGTGTATTCCATACATCTGCATGAATAAAGGTGTCAATTAACACCAAAAAGTCATAAAAAAAATCCTTGATTTAGATAACACAGACTAGTATTCAAATATTCTTTTTTTAAAACTCATTTATGGGTCATTACAAAATGCAGTAACAAATGCCTCCCATTGCTGCTTAGGTATGAGGACTTGCTGGATAAACGGCACCCTGAGGCAAAATCATTATTTACAGCAGCTACAGCTATTAAAAAAGGATGATAAGTAGTGGATTAAAAATAGATACAAGCAGAGTTGTAATTTAGTAGATACACAGTAGTTCACCCAGTATGTCGTTTGTTTGACCTCAAACCTGAGATGAGACTGTCAGGTTCCCACCGGCTTTGCGGATGAATGACCTTAAATGCAAGATGTCCAGAAAAAGACTCAAGATCTGTTATGGTCTTCAACCTACAATATGTCCATCAGAGTAAAACAGACTGGATCTGAAATGTGCTAAAAGAGTGGTGTAGAATAAGTGAGCACTTTAAAGAAAATGTGTTGGTAAACAGAAAAAAGAGACCATAATGATTCTAATGTGCTTCTCTTGTTAAAACATTGGCCTCTGGCCAGTAAACAGGGAGTGGACAAAGACACAGGAATATGGTCTGTGCTTTTACCCTGGTATATCAAATAAACCTAAATAGCAGCTCGCTTTCAGGAAAAAATGTTCTAAAAATGCTTTAAAACCTTTACAAAAGCCTTAAAATCTGCAAAACTGTCCTACATTGTGTATTTTTACCTGTGCCGGCTTCAGCGTTTTGGTAAATGTGCCGTTCTCTTCAGAAACTATTGTAGTTACAAATCAAATTTATTTCTGACAACACATACAGTATATATATATATATATATATATATATATATATATATATATATATATATATATATATATATATATATATATATATATATATATATATATATATATATCCCTGTGACCCTGCAAAGGATAAAGCGGGTATAGGAAATGGATGGATGGATATCTTATATATATATATATATTCTAGAATCAATTCCCTCATTTCATTGTTTTGTTTTCCTCTGTTTTACATCTCCATGGATTTTCTATTTAATTTGGGTCAGCATTGTGAGGGAAGACAAGCTATTGATTTCTGTCTAAGGGGGCTTATGGGAACCACATTAAGCTTGTCTTCTGGAGGCTTCACAGCAGTTTGTGACAAAACACAGAATATATCTTTACCCTGCAGTGCAAATCTGACACCACAGTGGCCTGAAGTCAAAATTACCTGATTCCTCCCACCTTGGCTCAGGTGGGCAGTCATCTACACACTCGAGTGAAAGGCTGGGAATGGTTAAGATCTCACTGTTCAGCAAAAGTATGACATACAGGCTGACTGAGCATGGCAGCCGTAGGAGGATCTTTTCTAGTAATGCTGTGATGCAGCACTGCATACACACATGCCGTAGGTCAGAATGTTGGCAAGCTGAAGTTGTTTGTTGAAGCAAAAGTGGTGATAATTGTCCACATTGGAAGCTCTTCAGTCTGTAACTGAGGAATGCAGATGCACCGAGACAAGAGAAGCACAAGAGGGGCAGGACACAAGTGGAAGCCAAATTCATGAGGAAGATGAGAACTTTAACATATTATGCAAAACCTCTAAACTTGTAACAAGTGCTTCAAGTGGAGATGCAAAATAGTGTTATAGTAGTCAGTGACCGGTGTCAAGTGAATGTATCTCTGCTATCTGCTCGGAGAAAACAACTACACGAAAAGGGAAAGTCATATTCATGCCCTCCTACCTAGTAAAACTCTGAATACAACGATGGATTTGATATATTTTGATGTTCAGTGATGAATAACAGTAATGTTTGTGACGTAATCTAATGAGAACTGTTATCCAAGCTCACTCAACAACTTAGTTTTACAGATTATCTTCTGAACCAAACACAGTACTTCTGCAGCAGTGTGTTTCAGACAGACCAAAGTGGAGATGTTTGGCCGCAAAAGGATAACAAAACATTTTTTGACTCGATGGACCCGAAAAAGAAAAATTGAATTGCAGCACAAACACCTCAGACCAACTGCAGTGTTGGAGCAGTAATCATTCAGACTTATTTTTAAACCACTGAATCAATCATCAGATTCTCTGGACGCTAAACTGTTCCAGAGTCAAATGTGAGATTTTCTATCACACAGCAACGGAATAAGAGATGGTGTCGCTGCTGTCCAATCAAAGTCCAGGCCTCGACCTGAAAGCTGTGTCATCATCAGAGAGTATAAACAAGCCCGTAACCACTACAATGTGCAGCAATGTTGTAAAGAAAAAAGTGGACTAAAACTCATCCACTACAGTGTGACACTGATAACATCATACACAACATGATTACTACAAACTAGGGCTGGGCGATATATCGAGATTTTAATATATATCGATATATTTTCAAACACGATATGGTACGAGACAATATCGTTTATATCGATTTAAAAAAAAAATTTTTACATTTTTTTTTTTATGATTTTGATATAGCTTATTTTGTAACAAATTGACTTGAATGTTTTATTTGAGATTTGCACAAATGTTTTGTTATTTGCACAACTGTCAACCTCAGTGGAAAAGTCTGCCTGTTACTGTCTACATTGTATTAATTGCACAGTGTATTTTAATTTAATTGTTATGCAGGAAAGGGATATTTGTTTTATTTTATTCAAGAAGCATTTTTATTCTATATATGCAGGCAGTTCATTTTTATTTCATTTGTTTTATACATTTTGATATTGTGCAGACCTCTGTTAATAAAGGTACCTGTGTGACATTTGGCACGAGGCTTTGTATTAAAACTGACTGTTTTTTGAAGGGTTTGTCTCAGAAAAAAATTAAGCTAACAGAGATGCTATGCTATAATGCTTTGGGGGAAACCCCAATTAAGGCACAGAAAAAATATCGAGATATATATCGAGTATCGCCATTCAGCTAGAAAATATCGAGATATGACTTTTGGTTCATATCGCCCAGCCCTACTACAAACTATTGATTCATGAGGTGTACTTAGTTTTTCATACACTTTTGCTGCATTTTGGCTTAGCTTCTATTGAAAACATAACACTGTTTATCCTGATCTGGTGAGGATAGGATTTTTTTTATGTTGTGATAAACAATAAAATTAAAGGGTGTTCTCTCTACTTTCTTTTTGGCATGACAGAATAAAGAAATTTGCCTTTCCTGAACCAAAACACAACTATCATTGTAATTTCAGATTAGCATGGACATGGTGGAAAACTTTGGCATCCGTAGTAAAATGTAAAATAGGCGAACAGAATGACAAATGGGAGAAAAGTCATTATCATGAGTACTGTGCTGGTGCTATAAAAAAAGAAAAGAAAAAGCACCAAAAGCATATTGTGCGGTGTTATTTCCTGGCTTATTGGCTCAACCATCCTGCCGGGCAGAGCAAAAATTAAAGGGGCAAGATTTTATGAAACAATAGCTTTTGGGGCTGAAGGTCACTTGGATGACTGAAGAGAGGATAAACTAAAAGCAAATTGTGAAAGAGGACTGCACGTTGCCTAATCTGCAGCCAGTAGACAGTAGACTGGGGAAATGGAGGAGATTTCATTCTTTTTAGATGCTACACTGTAAGTGAACAAGGGATAATTGAAATCAGGAGCTGCCAGGGAGACTGTGATTTCAGTCGTACTGATAAAAAACCCTACTATTCAAGCACACACACAGAAACACCCACACTTTACATACACAGAAAAGAAAAGAAAAGAAAAAAAGATCCTTAAGGATAATAGAAAAGCACAGTCAGCCTCTGTATCAAAATAATGTCTACAGGGCTTCTATGTTCCTGCTTTTCAGTCCACATTCTGATTCACAGACACCATCTATATATCATTGTTTGGGTACAGGCTAACATAATAGCTATATTATTTATTTCAGCATAATCAATAATCCATGGCATCCTCTGTAGCGATATTCTTCTCCAAGAAGAGTAACTGCCAGGATTTATTTCTGAAGATACCGTGAAGCAAATATTCCTCTGTCCAGTGATAAACATCACTGACACATCACTCTGTGAGTCTGGCTATCTAATGTTGTTTGTTTGTGTGTATTGTAAGAAATACAGCCATGAATTAAGCCAAACACCCTAACGTTGCCAATAAAACGCAATGAATGCAACTGTGGATTATGTAGACCCATTATTTCACTCTGGAAACATGCCTTATTTACATGTTCTCCTTCAATAAACCATGTGTCTATTTTGTATAATTTATCATATATTTCTCTGAAAAATAATTTACAGATCACAAAAACTGTCTTTTTAGTCCTCAACGTTTCAAAGTTAGGGGTAATTTATCCTTTTCTTACTGAAACTGTGCAGTAGTCCCATTTACATGCACCAGCAACTACTCTGGCAAGGCCAAACTCTGTTTGCTCATATTCTCTATCAGCAGCAGTTGTGATACAAATGGCACAGTTGTACAAGAGAGATGTGCAAGAGCAATTTTTTTTTTTTTTTAAATATAGTCCCCATCATTTTCTCATTTGTGTTCCATCATATTCTGCAATCATTTACCATGCAACTTCCATTCTCTGTTGCTCTTTTAATGTTACACCATAATTGTCTTTTCTCCAGCACTTTGTGGTATTGATCAACACCGTGGCATCCCTCTCTTAGTGTCAAGGCTGAACTCAGGACCATCAGCCTCTCAGGTTTCTGTCTTGTGTGTACAAACACACCTCAGCTGCCATTGGAGAAACTCATGTGCAATGTACACACATGCTCAGACAAGCGCTCGCTCTGTCTGTCTCCGGTTCTGTCCTGCAAGAGGTTTAACTTTTATTGGCTTCCCTGCCTTTTCTCGACTCTCTGGAGCAAGGTCAAGTCTCATCAAGTTTAACCTCAACACCAGCCTCAGATTTAAGGTCATGACTTCATCCTTCACATTTCTCTTGACCTCTGATATCATGTCATAATATAACAGGATTAATGCCTTGCCTTTCCTCTTGACTTTCTTATCTTTCTCCGCACAAAACCTGTTTCATACATAACACCACCTTTCCCTGTTCTATCCTCAACGCCTTGAGTGTGGAGTGGCTTGTGTTTTTCAAACCACACTACACTTGGCGGCCAGCTCAATCTCAATATCATGTTATCGGACTCAGGGGCCAAGCATATAAATACCACGCACCATAACTCTCTCCTGTTCAATAACCATTATATGCTCGACTTTATACATTAGAAGCACCTGATGGGGCAGTAAATTCACAGCTGCAGCTCAACCATCTAGGAGTGCCTCCAGAGAAAGGATGGCGGATAAAGCCAAGGAAAAAGTGAAAAAGAACAAAAAAACATGAAAGAAAGCATGAAATGCAGTCGATGAGTGTGGGATCAGTGGCCACATACATAAAATTGAAGGAAACATAGAAAACCGCAGCCAGAATGAATATTTTCTATTGGCTTGGCTTTTTCACTACTGCAATTACTATTGTATTTCTGTAATAAGCTTTGTAGATCCAGTGAATCATGCATTCCATTTCCCACAGTAATTTTTACTTCTGCCTTACCATTCAGTATGAGATCTATCTGCTCACACAAAAGGTTCATGTTCCTTTTGCTCAGAGTATTTCAACACCACTGCCAGCATCTGTACACTTTCCAGGGATGGCAATCAATAGTACAATATTTCCATACAACTCAACTGATAAAGTAAAGCCCACTTGGAACACAGCATGGAAATAGCAATAAATGTCCCTAAACTCAAAACACACTGTATACAAGAAGACAAATGCACGCACACACACACACACACACACACACACACACACACACACACACACACACACACACACACACACACACACACACACACACACACACACACACACACACACACACACACACACACACACACACACACACACACACACACACACCATTGTTTACCACATAAGCATGACTGGATGCAGCAGTGAGTTCACGCTTCAATGCACTTTTTCATTTGGAAAGCTAGGGTGGTTTCCCACCGAGCGAGAGCTGATTAAGAAAACAGTCCCATTTAATTCCTTTCTCTTCAACGGCCAGCAAGAGAAATGTAATTAAAGCCACTAAATCTCCCATGGGCCACGCTACCTGCTTACACAACCAACATGACACGTCGTGTAATTTGGCCGACCTACAAAGGTAGTTTTGCTTTTTTTGTTTGTTTGTTTGCTGCGGTTATAGGATGGGAACCTTTGGTGTCCAACCTCTGTTGGAGATCCAGGGACACCAGACAGCCTTTCCAGTGAGCAGATACACATTCCCAAAATAATTTACTAGCACATGAAAATGTGTACAGTTCAGCCTGATAACCTCATATATTTGTAAAACAAAAATACCCCAAATTTCCCATCATGTTCATGCTTCATCTACCTTCTTTAAACACTTCATCCTGTTCAGAAATCTAGAGAGGGTGAAGCCTATCCCATCTATCATCCGGTTAGACACGGGGTCCGCCCTGTAGTGGTCACCTGTCCGTCACAAGGCCACACTGACAACCAGGACAGCTCACTCATGTGATCAATTTAGCATAGCCATTGAAATGTAGGGGTTTTGGACTAAGGGAAGTGTACCCAGTCTACCTAGGAGAAACAAGAAAACATGGGTACAGATTTGAACCTGCCAGAAATGTGTGAGGTAAGAGTGCCTTTAGCCGTACAAAAAAAGAAAAACATATTATATAAATGTTGTCAAACATGTTTTTATCAGTGTGCTAGTTCTCGTGACTTAATATAATTTCCGGTAACAATGACTGTAAGGCAGATAAAGATTCAGATCCATTCAATTCAATTATACCTCATTAATTTCTTAATATAGATAACATGATTATATCATAGATGGCCTTTTTGAAATTGATTTCATGCTAATTCTATGAAGCCAAAGTGTATACAGAGTTTCATGATGTGACCAATGACTTCTTACATCATAATCAGATTGAAAGGATTAGCAACCTACGCATTTTGTTTCTCCAAGATCATACTGATTATAATACTGGACTTTTTAATTGAATCTACATGTTCAGAGCATGTGTTTTCTGAAGCAGCTTTTAAATGGTATGTCTTAGACTTATCTAAAGATATTTCATTATTGCTCCTTATTAATGAAGTGTTTGTTTTGGAGAAATGAAATGCTTTCATTTACATAAAAACTCTTTTTGTGATTGATTTCTGCTGTACCCTACCTCTAGTGGTCCTCCTAATGTTAATGAACTCAACAGGAGTCTACCAATGGCAAATGGAATCAGATGACGATGATTCGGGATGACACAGCTATCTATATAGGGTCTAAAATTTGAAAGTGTACATGAGATAAAGACTCCACGGGAATCCCTGCAATATTCACTGTGCTGCTCAAAAGAATAGTGGCATCAGTTATAATGAAATTAAGCACATTTGGAAATGTAAAAAGTCTCTCCAGATCTGGATGAATAACGGTGGATTAGAGAAATCACTTTTCCTGTTAATGACACCCTGGGCTCCTTCCTTTGAGAACTTTACTCTAACAAACACCAGGGCAACACTTCATCACTCACACCTTAATGGTAGGATGACCAGTCAGATGCCAATCCTAACTAAAAGACACTTTACAAACCATTAGGGGTTCAACAACATGAGCTTGAATGACTGAATGAGAAACCAGTGAATGGATTTCATCTCATTATTAGGCTACTGTGCCATACACCGCTGTGGAAATCAGAACTAGGGCGACTATTTATTTTACCCACCTAAGATCAATCTTAATTTTCCATGGTGTGCGTGGTCTTGGGATGAGGTGAAGATTTGTATTTCAACAAGCCAAAAAAAAAAAAAAAAAAAAAAAAAAATCAAGAAAATACTAGGGTGGTTTCTGAGAACTGCTGGGAAAGACCAGAAAAGTCCCAGCCAGATATCCGCGAGAGTTCATTGTGATGTCTACACGTGATCGCAAGTGGGCAGAGAGTGCGATTTGAGTACTGCTTTCTTGACCAACAATATTACAGCAGTTACCGCGTAAAAACATCCAGACATTAACCATGACCACAAACTGACCACCTTAAACAAAGTCATTACTTCAGCAGGCTAACATAAACCTTACTTTAGTTGCCATGCAAATCTACATGTGTTTGCATTTTACCCAAAAACATTTTAACTGAAATAGTTGAGTATCTTGAATTAAATATAATTCCCCAGTGAAATATATGGAAGTAATAACCAACAATCATTGAGCTACAATCCCTTTCCTTGATCCGTTACTCTTTATATATAACATTTTTTTTAAAGCTATTAATTGCTGACCTATTTGAGGATGCTTAGTTGCTTTGAATGTTATTTTGTTTACTTTCTTTCAATTATAAATGATGGGATGATTTTAAAAATTAATCTCCTACAGGCATATAAACATATAAAAGCTTTTAATGGTGATGTTTTACGAAACCAAACAACATACTCAGCTTCATCCAATATGCAAAAACAAAATAAGGGGAACGCAGCATAGAATAAAGCCTTCAATAATGCCATGAGCATGTCAACCAAAAACAAAGGCACTTCCTGGCAGCTGGTAACACTAGCACTTGCCCAAAACCCAATTTCTTCCTTAAAGTTTTGTCACACTGTGTCTTAGAGGTAGCTGCTGTGCACCATGGGAGTCTATATTCACAGAAAACAAGACATCCGACGTAGCCGGAGAAGACACACTTTATTTCTTTTAGAAACATGCCGTGTTTTCTTTATAAATATGAAATGACCAAAACCTCTCTGAACTCTCATGTAGCTCAAGTCCAGAGCATTTTCCTGAGGGGTACCAACTACATTTTGCCTGGGCAAGACTTTTCACACTGTGAAGCTCAGAAAAGATTGGGATAGAAAAGATTTATCCTCATTCAATATAACCCCCAACCTAAAATGTTTCAAAAATGCACTAAACACTTGTATTATTTTTACAGACAACTTGCTTAAATTTCTTTTTTTTTTCTTTTTTTTATTAAAAAATTGGGCTCTTGCTGACTTCAGCTCACACCGAACTCCTGGGCTGTGACACAAACTGATCTCTGCCCTGTGACTCAGAATGATCATGTTTGTTTATAACCACGAGTGCAAAGTAATCCACTTAGCGCTATCACATAACAAAACAGTTTCAAAGACAATGTATTTATGCTCCCTCAGACGTTTAGAAAAATAGCAGCACTCAGGCCTGCTATGTGACAATCTCCTGTTACACAGTGGCAAATTTGTGAAGGCAGCATGAAATATATGTGGCAGGCACTGCTTTGTTTGCTGGTTTCATTAATTCTTCAGGAGGGTGTATCTCAAAAGTGCCAACAAATACAGTGAAGAAACATGTGCTCTGGCACCAATCCATGCTTCTAATTGGGAACCTTGGGCTTCAGGAGTGCAGGATGCACCTTCACTCTGAAAGTCTCCTCTATTATTCATTGAAATGTAAGAATTATAGAACAATGACTAGCAGCCCAACCGACTAAGCTGGCGGAAAAGGATGAGAGCTGCACATTGATAAAATGCTTAATAATCTATTTTACTTCAATTGCATAAACTTTCTGAATTTTAAAAACTCTACATGCACCCCTAATCTAAAAGACTCAACATACATTAAGAACAGTGTTGTTAAACAACTGATTTGTCTTTTTTCTCAATGGGGGTACGGTAATAAGCTTTTTTCAAGATCTGTAACTGAAAGAGAATTCATATGTTTTGAGCCGTCTATCGGTCATCTATAATTGAAGCAAAGACGAAAAAAGAGGAAATACAATCAGGAGTTGGACATCTGGCATGCTGTGTCCAGCATTGTTGTCATGTTAAATTATAAGACTACCAATCACTCAATCATTGAAAACAATGAAACATAAGTCCAGTTTAATGTGTTTAAATGAATGTGGAGATAGATTTCTCTAAATTTTCAATTATTGTAGAGGACAAGCTTTTAAACTTAGGAAAAAAAAAAATAATTAAACTTAGGAAGCACATGTGCTTAATGTGTGATTAACTTATGAAATGTCATAAATGGTGCTTCAATGCTGTTAAAAACCCACACTCATCTAGTTCATTTGCAGATGTAAAGATTGCCACATTCAAAAAGACAAATTATCTACAAATGTTCCAGTGTATCTGCAGTTGATGCAGCTGAAGAAATATTTTGAGTCACTTTCGTACAAATGACCTTCACATGGATTCTTAGATGTTCACTTGTAAGTACGCATTAGTAGGAGAGGTAATCGATAATGAGGGTTGGACTGACATCATCCATCACCAGTGACTGACAGGCATCACAATGCTGATCCACCCCGTTTCCTTGACTGTGACAGTAGGCACACCCAGCCACACTACCATTTCCTTTTAATACAAGAATGTAGAGTGTGAGGAAACTGCAGAAGGATGAAGCGCTGTAAACAAGCAGCCTTGAAACGTTCAAGCAACCCGCAAACATCCTCCACAGTCAGTAGTCCATAGGGGTGTTGCGACAGGGAAATTGTGAAACGTAAGTGGAGTGTAACAGCTCAGAGCATGAGTGTTAAGCCAGTTTCAGGAGTAGAATTACATGCCATAGTTGGAGAAAAATAAAAGGATTATTTCATCAATGCAGCTAAGTGTAGAAACGCCAAGCTTTGTGGTGAAGTACACAGTTCCACTGAAGGACTGCTCAGTCATAATCTATATTCAGTATATTGTAGTATACTTTATACAGAAAATCCATACCTTTTAAAGAGCTGACACGTCATTTTTCCAACATCATTTCAAATTATTTTAAAACACAAAAACATCTGCCTCCTGACAAAATACATATTCTACAACCCTTTAAAGTCTCCTGACCTCTTCAAGCAAGTACAAGAGCAGTTCTTTGTGACTTTTATCCTAACATACCCACTCCTCTCCTGTGAGAATGTTAGGAAATACAAAATCTGAGAATACTTTATTTGATCCCCCAATTCATCTGTCGTGGTGGGCCTAAGCGGCTCCCAGAGGTAGATATGAGTCAAGAAGAAAGGAGTAAACTGTGACCATCCTTCAATAGTTATTAGCGATGCAGACATCATTGCAAATGAGCTAAATACAGTAGACAGCACAAGCCAGTGAGATTAAGGGAGAGGTACAAAAGAATGAGAGAAAAGGAAATGGAGATTTGAAAGGGACAGATAAGAGAGATGAATATGATAAGCAGGGGCTTATGTTATGAGACATAGTAAGTGCTGGAGTCAGGATTGGAATATTTAGGCGTCTCAAAGAAATGGATTCACCATATGAATCAGAGTTCATAGACAATTTCAATTTAACCCTTTGAACAATGGTACTATTTTTAGGGCATAAGTGTGTTTACACTGACATACAGGGTCTGTTGTCAGCCTATAGTCCGTGAAGTAAGAACTGGACAAGCTTAACCCATGACTTCACCCAGAAGTTTTCTGACAAGTGCTTTTAATGCCGCGTTTCCCTTTTTTTTTAATAAAAAGGCCTTGAATCTGGTTAGAACACAACAACCTTTGTTCAGTTATGACTTTTTGTTCTTTTTCACTAGATAACCATTTTAGCTTGGCTTAGCTCATGCTAACATGTGATGCTAATTAACATTACTTACAAATTTGTCAACCCATACTCATTTCTGATGTTGCCATTAAAATTACATTTGAAAAAAGTAATGGATGAATTAAAAACGGCGTGGCGCTGGCCGGGCTTGGTGGACCGGATTCCCCCCGCCCCAGAGTGGCCTGTGGAGGACGTGGGTGGCCTCCTGGCTTTGTGATCTTCTCCTCCTCCAGCTCCCCTACATGACTAACGCACACATTCACTTAGGTCTGAGGGGTTGGGGGGTCCGGGGCGTGGGGGACGCTGTCTTGCCTGCTCTGCCTGCTCCTCAGTTTTAATAACATCTTAGACATCTCTACACTCAACAGATACACCTGACAAGGACACTTGCACAAAGGGGTCTTTGGAGGGGGAGCACTGCTAAATGTGGTTACTGGCACAGCCACATGGTGCCCTGACCTGGCATTAGTCACATCCACACACTCATCACCAGGGGCAGGAGTGAGGTCTTCCTCCACCCATGTTTCCCGCATTCGGCCTGGGACGGGGGGACCGTTGGAGGGACTGATGGCCGGAACCGTGCTGCCTTAGGGGGGGGGCTGCTTGATATTAACCATTAATATATATGCAGACAAGGAAAAAAGAAAAAAAAAATGGGAAAGGGCTAGTACCAGCAGCCTTGTAGTCATCTGGAGCTTCATCACAGCTAGCTCCTTCAGCCGAGCCACAACAGCAGAGCGACAGAGCTCCCAGCAGAGATCTGCAGTAGGAACCTACCATCTCAAATGTTGTTTTGGTGGGGAAATGACCACTGCACCAGCTCAATGAGTATCTTGCTGTGGACCAGAAGGAGCAAGTCCCATTGCAGACCTCTCCCCTTTTCTAAACTTTTTTAAACTCCCTTTTTTTGTTTCTGTGGTAGCATCAGAAATTATGCAGCCTTGCAGTCATCATGGCTTCGTCATTTCTGGGCCTTGGCAGAGGACCAGCCAAAATTATTCAGTCTGAAAGGGTAGCTTACCTAGGGCTGGGCGATATATCGAGATTTTAATATATATAGATATATTTTCAAACACGATATGGTACGAGACAATATCGTTTATATCGATTTAAAAAAAAAAAAAAAAAAAATTACCTTTTTTTTTTTTTTTTTTTACTTTTTTTTTATGATTTTGATATAGCTTATTTTGTGAGAAATTGACTTGAATGTTTTATTTGAGATTTGCACAAATGTTTTGTTATTTGCACAACTGTCAACCTCAGTGGAAAAGTCTGCCTGTTACTGTCTACATTGTATTAATTGCACAGTGTATTTTAATTTAATTGTTATGCAGGAAAGGGATATTTGTTTTATTTTATTCAAGAAGCATTTTTATTCTATATATGCAGGCAGTTTATTTTTATTTCATTTGTTTTATACATTTTGATATTGTGCAGACCTCTGTTAATAAAGGAACCTGTGTGACATTTGGCACGAGGCTTTGTATTAAATCTGACTGTTTTTTTAAGGGTTTTCCTCAGAAAAAAAATGAAGCTAACAGAGATGCTAACAGAGATGCTAACAGAGAGGCTAACAGAGATGCTAACATAGATGCTATGCTATAATGCTTTGGGGGAAACCCCAATTATGTCACAGAAGAAATATCGATATATATCGAGTATCGCCATTCAGCTAGAAAATATCGAGATATGACTTTTGGTCCATATCGCCCAGCCCTAAGCTTACCTGAAAGGTGGCTTGGCTGAGAAGTCGAGACCTGTGTGATGAATCGTCAGGGGACTACAAGGCAGTTAGTATAATTAACAGCATATATATTCGCTTTAAAATATGAATTACTATGCACGGTTAGATTTTTATTCACAGTTCAGAAGTGATGACAGCTAGTCATTGGCTATACCTGCTGTCAGTTAAAAGACCACACCCCAACCAATGTGTGAATGTGTGGTACCAGAGAAAGCCCACCGAAGCATGGAGAGAACATGTGAAATTACACACACACAAAGACCCTAACCACGATCCGAACCAGGAACCTTTTAGCCATACAGCATGGTTTGAAATAAAACACTTGGATTTTTGTCTGTGTGAAATGAAACTGAAGAAATGGGAAAATGCTGCAAGCTTACAAAGTCATCAAGTTCTCAGAAGAGAGGAATAAAGGTGTGAAAGTAACATTAGACGAACCACAAGTGTTCAATGCCAGAGCATTAAAATCATTTTTCTCAGAGACATTATTTTCATAAAATGACTAACATTTATATAATTTAATTTTACTCTACAGTTTAGAAGACTGAACTATGGGGATATGACTACAAAATATATGGGTAGAGTCAGGACAAAGCTTTTCATGACTTTTAGTCTATGAATTCTAAGAGTAGAGGGTTTGAAAAGGAGCCTCTTAGAGATGACACATGACATTAGGATACACAAAAAGGCATGACAGTATGTTCTATCATCAGTTATATCAAAGTGGAGGATTTATCCTGAAAATGGCCATTTAGCAGGAGTTGGAGAATGGAAATCACAACAAACAGGCAAAACATACCGAATATTATACAACATGTATACATGACACCACCTGAGTTTTGGTATAGCATGAAAGGTATTTGCTGAATAAATACAGTGAAACATGTTGCTCTTTGTAATAGCCTCAAGATGTTTTCCAAATCTATAACTATGGAACACTTCATCATTCATTCTTTCTTCTGTGCTCCAAATCTGGTTGTACTATAGATCTATGTCAGTCCACATGCTGCGCAAGCAATTTAAATTTGTTGCTGTTGGTTGCCAGTGGTTACTATATAGTATAAACCCCTTTTCATACACAGGTTTCAAATCACAGCACCCATTCTCCAGGGAAAAGCAGTCAACCCCAGTCCTGCTCTGTTGCACCTTCACTCTTAAACCTAGCAAACTATCACACAGTCTGAAAAACAGTTGGAGGAGAAACAGACTCCAGAGACAATCCTGAAACACTGGTGATGTTAGTGTTTGTACAGATGTGTAAGTGTACACATACTGTATCTCTGTGATAAAGAAACAGAAAACTAAATTTACAACTGCTTCTGGTACTGACTGCATTTGGTACCATTTCAATTTTCTTCTTAAGCATATGTATCTAAATATTTACCCAAATAAGGATTTGCATTATTTTACTTCTTGTGACAGTGGCGAATGAACAGGTATTACAAAGAGTATACTACAAAGACTTAATCTTAATTAAAGCTTTTTTATTTTTGCTAGATCAATACAGAGCCCATAGAGAAGTCTTTGCGAATGACTTCCACCACTGTGAGCATTAATTCTAAATCCCTAGTTGTCAACAGAGTTTCTCCGCCACTGCTTCAGACAGTGGTGACTGAATACGAAGATTACTGGATGTAACTCCAGTTCTGTGGTGAAATGATCAATGTTGAACAATGGTCACTTGAACCAAAATCACTACAGCACATAAGAAAAAAAAAGTTAAGATCAAGTCTATAAGGGACTGGCAGAGCTTTGAAAACGATAAAAAAAAAATGTAAAAAAAGCTGCGGGCAGAATACTGGCCATTGTGATGGCATTATGAGAAAGCTTGACACAATTACAGCCTATAGCACTTTAAATCTTTCTTCCACAGAGGCTTTATATTTGAGCAAGGAAGAAATGTGTGTACAAGGCGTATGAACCTGGCACAGTCCTCAAGCTCTATGTTGCCAAGACATGCACTTGTTGGGCTACAAGGAAGCTACGTTATTGGCTGTGACTTAAGATATATGGCGACGCTGCAAGCTGTTGGAGCATAAAATGGTCTTTATAATTGAAAAACGTGTGTTAGAGGAAA
This sequence comes from Cololabis saira, assembly GCF_033807715.1. Taxonomy (NCBI): domain Eukaryota; kingdom Metazoa; phylum Chordata; class Actinopteri; order Beloniformes; family Belonidae; genus Cololabis; species Cololabis saira. The sequence goes on along the minus strand of NC_084588.1, from coordinate 23,014,009 downwards.
AAGTTAAAGTTTAGAGTTTTAATTTTATAGTTGTGGCAAACACAAAGAGCAACAAATTGATTAGCTGTCCACATGAGACAGCATGATTTAGATTATTTTTACAACTTTCATTGCAAAAAAAAAAAAAAAAGCATTTATGTTTAAGCTCCACAAATTGATTTCTCACCCCCTGGGTGGTGTGTAATGAGAGTTACTAGGCATCAAAGAAAACCAATCTGTCAGCAGTTATAAAGAAGTACCAAGAGGTAAGCAGTCCAGTTTGTTTTTCTTATTCAATTTTTGGCCAATACCTGAATTCACTTTCCTCTGGGTTCACAAGATGAATGAGTTGTGTTGGCTTGAATCTTGGCTTCGCACTGAAATAAAGACCATATCGACAGAATTCTTGTTAACTTCTGTGAAATAATCTTTATGTTAAGTCATTCGTTTGGTACTTCAACTCAAGTGTTCGAACATGATGTATATAAAATGAGTTGCATGACGTGCATTTTTTGCCTGTACATTAAACTAAATGGCAATGGTTTGCCAAGCATGGCTGCTTCCTGGGTTACCTCCTTTCCTCCAGTTTGGCTTCTGTTTATCATAATTCTTTTTGACTACTCTGTAAGGAGCATTCAGCCAACCACTCCGTTCATTATGCTTGAGGCAAGCTGAACTTCAAGATTGCAATGGTTTTCAGAAGTTGTCAAGCGTTTTCAAATAACATTTAATGCTTATTACAGGGTCACAGTTGTGTGTTTGTGGTTGAGGGGATTCATGATTTAACAAGCCTAGTAGAACTGTGAGTCAAAGGAACAAAATGAATCTACAGTATTACAATATGTGTGCAAACATTAATTGTTTTAATGAATAACTTGAAGTGTATGAAACATCAAAGTTACTGTACCAACATTCCTTTATGATTGTCTATCATAGACTAATGTGCAAATAGGGAAATCTCTTCATTCTATCAACTATGTTTCTGGAGAGTGCTTTTGAAGCGTTTTTGTTGTCTAATTTCACAATTTTGGTAGGAACCGTCACCTTCCAACATTGATCAATCCATAAATGAGCAAAATAAGCTGGTTGCAGGATGCTCACTTTAGCTTAGTTACCACAAGTTAGATATCTTAGCTTCAATGGTTTGGCCTATGCTTACCTATGATGCTAACTAATGTTAACTTACATTAATTCAAATCAATCCTGTCCAAACGTCCTCAAATTTACATTATTTACATCATTACCAAGGTAAAATTTGCAAAGGAGTGCTGGCAGATCTGAAATGTGGACTAACAGAGCTTCCCTGGGACCCGTGGTTGTTCGGTTTCCCACGTACAGCCACAGATTCCAGGGTTCATGAACTTTGCCCATGAACCCTTCAAAGCAAAACCAAACTGTTCGCAGCGATCTCTTAGTACAGTTAAGAACACAGCGAGACATACCATCTTAAAAAATTAATGATTAAGCTCTGTTAAATCTTAATTTGGAGCTCAGAAACCAAGTCAGCCATAAGTGTTAAGAGGCTAGAATGATGATAACTAGCCATTAACCATAGCCAGTCAGCAAAGACAAGATAAATTAAAGCTGCAAGCAGCGATGAACGGGCCCTCGCGCGTGCCATTTTCACCAGTAAAGGTCAAGGACTCAAAACTAAGTCCGATGACACCACCCATGACTCTTTATGTCAAACCATTCGCACTGTCAGTGCTCAGGCCCTAATTAAAAAAATGTATTCAACCTACAGGTTAGTTGAAGAACTGCAATTTTCTTTACTTCCTGGGTTGAATCAGTCTAGCAAACTAGATATAGCCAATAGCCCTCTTGGTTTGTGTATGGCATCAGGTTTTATCCCAACACTGGATAACAATAGTCTCAAACAACAGGCCTGAATGGAAAAAAATAAATATATATAAACGCGCACACACGCACGCACACGCACACACACTCAAAAGGTTGAGCACACTTGCCTATGTATGTATGTATGTATGTATGTATGTATGTATGTATGTATGTATGTATGTATGTATGTATGTATGTATGTATGTATGTATGTATGTATGTATGTATGTATGTATGTATGTATGTATGTATGTATACAGTATCTATATGTATATGTATGAGGTTTGAGTTTGTTTGCTCAAAGGTCTTAATGAGAGGAAACGTTGGCTGTTGTGGTCAGATAAGTAGATATGTGACCACTGGCTAAATCTATTCATTAACTGTAAAAGCAGCCATAACAACACTAAGTATATAAAAGTGATAAATGAGATTACGGTGGCATTTACAATTGTAGTTTATATAAAATGTGGAGGTGCTGTACAAACATCTGATATTCATTTCACTTTATATGGCTTCTGGCAGTCTTTTATTATTCTGTTTTACGCTTCATTAAGCTTCACAAAGATTTTTTTTTTCTTTAACAAATTTATGAAGCAGAATGTAAAAAAAAAATCCACACTGGCATCATGTTAACTCAGGGAAAACAACAATCCATCAACAATCCTTTTTTTTTTTCTGGAACTGGTGTTGTTTTAGTCATCATCACATTTTGTTTGCCTTGAAAAACTGCATTGATCACCACAATTAAAAAAGTAAAAAAAATCTATCTTTATGTCTATTAGAAACAACTCAATAAGTAAACTGAATATAAATTATACTTGCTTCTGGCCAAAATCCAGCAGGTGTGCGACTTATTTTGTGAGCAAGAAAAACAGAATACTTGTGTGCCTGTTGACTTATAATGTGGATTTGGAAGAATGCATATATACATTTAAAAAAGGCCCTTATATGTCTAACAATTCCTGCAGTCAAGTTTTTTTCCTGGAATTTTGGTCAACACAGACACCGCGCTGGTTGTCTGCCATCCCTGTGTGGGACAGAATATCATTGCAGGAGTTACTGGTATGATAGATAGCATAAAAGTGACCTGCCTATTCCTGCTCAACATTCAGAAGTTCCCACGCTGTCAGACTCACCTCATTCTCAATTTGGTTCTCACTACCCTCCTGCTATGTTCTTGTCCAGATTCTCAGAGCCAATCAGTGCCCGATCACTGCTCTTTAAAATTTATAGCCACCCTGTCAATCTGCTTTTGCAAGTGTCTGCAGTCCTCCTCTTCCCCACCTCCTCTTCTTCCCTATTTATCTGGGATGCTTCCGCCAAAGCCTCCATCAGCTGTCTTGCCATCTCACATCTCACTTAATTAGGCTTATAATGCTATTTACATGCTGACTGACTGAGGTCTGGTGACTACATGACTTCCAGATGCCCATTTTGTATTTTTTATCCTCTTGATGGTCAGTTTCTACTTATATATAGCACTTGCATTACATATTTTCCACTAATTTAAAGTTTATGAGCACCACAATAAAATTTGATTTTGCATGCAGATTAAAAAAAGGCTTACATATAAATATATACACAAACATATATACATATATACACACACTTCCTGACATTCAAAATGTACTGGAATCCACAGGCACTACTGTGGTGGGGGGATTAATGCAACAACAAAAACTTGATAATGTGCATTTTTACAATACCAAATAATGAATTCTCTTCCTATGAGCCCAGCATTGATAGATACTCATTTTTCTTAAACACGTGTTGAGTTCATTCCCTACAAATAAAAGTATATGGAGACGAAAACAGTTTTTGCACCATTCACTTATGATCATTTATGTGCATGTCCATAACGGCAATCATGCTGACCAAATTCATTGCTGCTAACTGTTTGTGCGTCAGTGTGTAATGAGATTACATTAGTTCTACAATATGGCTAAAGGGCAAGTTAAAGCAAGACATTACATTTAGTTGCATATTAACTTAATAACTTTTGGAAGGCTTCTGATTTCATATTTCCAAGATATTGTTATCAAATTGGAAAGAGAGTTATGCTTTGACCAGGCCATGTTGAGGGTTCTAACGTCAGCCAAAAAAACATAACGGTTCAAGATCAGCTCTTTATTTAATTTAGGTTTGCATTAGAGAGGGTTTTTGATAGATTTGTGCAATTGAAGCAATTCTTTCTTCTTTTTTTTTGTCATGTTGTGCAAGACTGATGACATGCAAAGACAAGAGGATTAAATGTAACCATGATTATACGGTAATATGTTGGCTCTTCATCCACAGGTCTTTTTCTCACACCAGGGTGATATTACAAAGGAAGCAATTCAGCAGCAGATCCTCCATTTAAATGTACATTTTTTTCTGTCCCTCAATTAAAGAATGAGAGGAATATGTTGCGAATTATCAATGAAATGGGAAGGGTTAACAGTAAATTACTGTAAGACGCCGTTCCTGGGTTTATAATACTGAAGAAAAGGACCAATCTGTTAAGAATTGTCTTTTGGGTCTCTCTATATAATGATAACAAGAATTTTGTAATGAAAATAGATGTTCAGGTTTACCATTACAATTTATTTTCAAAGGTCAGCTTTGAGTCTTTTGTGCTCCTTTTTCTACCCACTTCAGGTTTCATCATCCAGTCATCTGTTTTTCCACCCAATCTTCCCCAGGCCTTCCTTTACCCACTTACCCTAACAATTTCTGCTTGTCTGATCTCCATTTTGGAGATTGATTTAATTTGCCTGTTACCCTGCTATCTGACCTCTTTGCTCCTGTCTTTTGCATTTATTAAAAAGCTCTTAGACTCTACCTTTCGGTATGGTTTGTCTGCATTTGGACTTTCCGGACCGCCTCTGTGACAGTCTTTGCCTCTACAAGAGGACTATGTCAGAGCAAGATACTTGTTATGTAAATAGGCTGACTGAAAAATGCAGCAGAATCACACACTTAACAGCCACTTATGGCCTCATCAGAGGGTAAGACATATTACCTGAGCTGCCAAAGAGTTTCCCCAACCTTAATATTGAATCCTGACAAGCTGAAAACTCGCTCCTTTGCTAATGTATTTTTCCTGGCAAAGTGCTTTGGAGGATACACCGTAAAAGTGGACTGACGTCAGTCAGCAGCCTTAGCTGAGGTCATTGGAGCTGGCATCTAGGGTACATAGAATTTAGTGGCAAACCTCATTCAACAAAAAACACATAATTAATCAGCTGCGATTATGCTGTTCAAACATGAACATTTCAGTTCAATTTGATAAAATTTAAACATATTTAATTCAATTAGGTATTTTTTTTTTTTTAATCCTTGGAGAGGAAATTCCATAATAGATATAAATTCAAGGGCTTTCTTCTAACTATTAAAACTGTAAATCTCCAAAACAAATTAGTTCAAGATGTTCAGACTTTCTGCTTTCATAAGCACATAAATTCTTGCTTGATTTCAAAAAAAGGCATTGGGAAGTTAAGCAATTATAGCCAAGCAACACAGGTTCATGCAAATCAGCGTCTTGTGAAAAATTACTGGCGGCTGATGGCAGGTTTATTCTGTGTTTCACTTGTCAAACATCAAAAGCTGCTCCGAAGGTAGTGCTATATAGCATGAGGTATTTCAGCTGGAGAGTATCTTTTTCATGGAGTCAACACCAGTGAAGGTTTTCCTGCATCAAGAAAACACTTTTATATGGATTGATTGCAGCAAGATATAACAACTGGCTCTATTGGTAGTGAGAAAAATGGAAAGGGTGCAGAATCTCTTGATCAGATTGGTTGATGTTGGCCCAGTTTGAACATGTCTGTCATTTCCAAAAGGTTACCAAAGACAGCTTCACAGATGGGTCAATGTAATAAACCATATGGCTTATCCCGTTAATCAAAATGAATGGCATCAATAAAACTACTTTCCTCAATACTTCTCCCATAGTGATATTGTACCATACATCAAAACAAAGCTATCAAAGCTATTAATTACTGCCAGACAATGATTTTAAACCCTCGTAGCTCCCATATGAAGAATCAAAACACTTGTGTCAAAAATATACCTTAGAACATTAATCAAAGGTAGAAAGCATGGATTCTTTCTAAATGAAAAACTAATCTAACACTCTAACAACAAGTAAGACACAAGAAAATCTCTGGCAAGAAGAAAAAACACAGCTACGTGTATTATGCACATGCACGCACCTTCTGCTGATACTCAAACTCACCTCCCACCTCCACTACATCTCCCTGATCAGGGAATATACAGGTATGGTGGTCCTGGGAATGGCCTCTTCATGAATCATTTGTATGAATATGAAAGTATCCTTTCAGTTGCAGCATTAAATGATGGCTCCAGGGCAGGCCGGCACAAATAGACTTTCAGTCTTCATAAACTCAGAAGGACACACATATAACACAATCTTAGAAATTAATTGTCAGACAACTTTAATTTTATTTGACTGATGTTTAAAATGAGCCCCACAAATCTTAAAGGGCATTAAAGACAGTGTCTCTCTTTTTAATCTCTTATCTTGCTTATTGTTGGCTGGTTGCATCTACTGTATAACTGTAATTCAACTTTATCAAAATTAAGTAATCCCATCCGATTCCCTAATGCTGTTAAAATTGATTACCTGTGTTACTCAGGGTCTAGTGAACTCCTTGCATGTTGTCTTTGACCAGTCAGGGATTTTCTGCTCAGCAAAGTCCACTCTTATAGTCAATGGCCCATCAGCTACAGCCTTAGGAGTTATGACCCCATTGAAACGTATGTACGTTCCTGAGTACCTAAAACCTGGAGTAGTTGCTATGGTGACAAGGGCTTTTAGAGAACTTGTGCAGGGAAGATAGCTTTTTGTATAATAAATTGGGTTAGTGTTCAGAGCTCCATTAATATTGTTTGCCCCCAGTATCAATGCTATCTGCCAGCAAGCGTTTGCATCCGGCTATTATTGCATTTACTATAACTTGCAAGCAGCAATCCTGTAGTTCTGTGCACCTGTTTATATAAAGCAGATAATCTAATCAGAAGACATATCTGCAAAGATTTATATGTCTTGACTGCTCAAGGTAAGAACTGGCACAGTAGGACTCTTCAAGGGTGGCAAGAGGAAAATTACATCTTTAAAAGTTCAACCTCTTCCCGGGAGGATGGTACTTGAACCAAACACACTCAAAGAGATTACTTCAAAGACAGAATTCCTTTAGGAAAAAACAGCATTAACATATTGGAAACAATAACCCCTCCACTGGTGGAGTAAACAGAAACAATATGCAACTCTACAAAGACCCCGTTGTCATGGATATTATTCAGGGAAATGAAGGTGTTCTCACTACAGTATAGAAAATCTGACTCCCCCTTCGAGCATGAGGTGTACTATTCTCACAGGCTGTCAGTACATTTGATCCAGTATACATTTTGTTTTTTGCCAGTTGGGAGCTGGGGGAGTGAGCATTTCTTTACTACAATTTTTGTTTCATGATAAAAGTCTAAAATTGCAGTGGATTTCCTGTAGCTCATAGGCCTGATGGCATGGCTTAGAGGTCTGTTTGAAAACAAGACAATCTCCCATTAAAATAGGTCATCGAAGCAGAAAGGGTGCCTTATATTATATTATACGCCAAGATTATCCAGAAAAAGGTATTCACTAAATTTCAATGCCAAACTAGGTCATGTCAACATACACCAGGATTAGGGAAATCCATATGAAATAAAAATGATTCCGTGAGATACAAGTCTGCAATAAAATAATCATCCCTGTCGTAAGGCATTTATCCTTCCAATTTACTGCAACATCAGGAAAAGAAAAATGAAATGTTTTTGTTTTAGTGTAGAGGGCTTGGAGATCATAATGCCTGCATATGCCATTCCTCCAGGCAGCATGAGCACATGACCTCAAATAAATAATTTATTTGAATAAAATCCTGACAGTATAATGACCACAAGTCTTGTGAGTATCTCTGAGATTATATCTCTGAAATCCCTAGTACAGTATATTGGCTACATTGTACTTTCTTCCCTCTATCCCCAAAACACATGTCATTATGACTAATTCTGATGAGCCATCTGCCAGATTTTTTACTCACTAACTAAATATCAATATTTCAAGTGTAGAAGCAATAAATACATTAATAATATTGTGAATACTAACTCTTTCCACCCACACAAGTACATAGCCTCAAGAACCAAAAGTCGGCATGAATCAAAATCCCAGATGTATAATCCTTCGAATAGAAAATCCACTTCAAAGTCTTATTTCATCTACCCAAGACTCATATGCTCATGTTGCAGCTCTACAGTCAGGCGGCAGGCCCCTCAGGTACTAGTTTTAGGGTCAATGTGCTGATAAAACCAGCTAATGATGCCTTCAAAGACCACGAGGTCTATGAAAGTTGACCACAGGAGATTCAACATTTTATTTCAATATTTATAAATATATATGAGATCATTTATTTATTAATTTAACCCCCAACACCTTAGCTTAATTCTTTACACTTTCTCATTTAATATTCATCAGTGAACTGTGTTCAGCTTTTCTTCTGATTTTGTTTGCCGGCTCTCAGGAGCCTCTGATCAAACAAGGATCAAACAGGGATAAGCTTGTTTGTGTTTGAATTCAAGTATTAATGCAAACGGTTAAATGGGAAAAGAACCCAGAATAAATAATGAGGTCAAGAGGGGTTTATTTATAGGGCACATTTAACAACAGTAGATGTTAACCAACAAAAATTCACAGAAAATTTAAAATATCTGATGTAAACCTAAAAATCTGATTCTAAAAAGATAGCCAGAAATAAAAGGGTTATAGCTGAATTATTACAACAGATAATCTTGGATATGATAATGATGAAAGCACAAAACACACAGAGACAAAATTAAGTAAAGGCGACATTGTGAAAAATATAATGAAAAACTTGACTAAAAAAGGAATTACACATCATTCAAAACTATATATTTAAATCAAATTTTGTGTACATGGCCATTGAGAGAAACTCATTTACAAAATAATTTGAATGTTTGCCGCTGAAAGAAAGCTGGCAAGCAAAGCGAATATTCAAGAAGCTCTCCACCCCATACACCCTTATAGGCCATCTGTTCACACGATTGCACAGTGTTGTATTATAAATCAGCGCCTCTACAGGCAGTAGGAGAGAAATCATATCCCAGCCCTGAACGACCACATGGGCTGTTTGTCGGTGCCTTGAAATTCATTTCACATTGGCGTTTGTGACACTTTATATTCAAAACAGCAAAACAGCAAAATAAGTTCACATCATTCTGTAATTTCTTTTCTGTTACTCACTCTTTTCGTTAAGGTTCAATTGCCTTGCTGTGTCTTGCTGTACACTCTACATTTAATATTATTGAAGACATTATTAAATTGCATAGTTTTTTACAATAAGAAACTTTCTTTTGTTGAACTATTTACCCATACTACTAGGGCTGGGGATCAATTCAAATGTCAAGAATCGTTTCGATTCAGATTCTTAAGATTCAGAATCGATGATCACGATTTGATTCGATATCGATTCTGGTTAGTGTTATTAAAAGTGTTTTTTGAGGTGTTGCCTGAATTATATGACGGTGTAGTTATGCAACATATTAATACTAGTATAATACTAGTATTATATTGAGATTCAACAGCAAGTATTGGCAGCTTATGATGGCTGTAAGGACCAATCGCCCTCCCAGGATGCTGATATGATTGACCCTTAAGGCTGAATTATGCTTCTGCGTCAAAACGACGCCGTGTCTACGGCGTGTGGTTTTTGTACACGCAGAGGACACGCCGTCACATGCGCCGTCAGTGACGTGCACCTCCCGAAAATTGTAACTACGCGTCGAGGAGACGCCGTCCACACGCAGACCGAGAGGGCTGTGATTGGTTCGTTTGAAAGCGAAGCATTTCCGGTTTCCGGTTTGAAACAGTAGTGAACTTCCAGGGCTTTTTTCTTCGTTTATGTGTGATTTTTTTTGTTTTTGTTTTTTGCACAATAGTTGTCCTTATTTCTTTGATTTACTGTGACCGGAAAAAGTCGGATAAACCATTCAGAAAAAGATCGCTAACTAGTGGCCGCGGGGGGTACTGCACCGCGACCAAATGGAGAGACGGAGAAGTCTGAACAGTTCGTGACGGTGTCACGGGTGCGCCGTGTGCTCTGCGTGTGTGTGACGCAGAACCATACTCAGCCCTTTAGTGAGGGTGCAGCGTATTTTTACCCCCAAACAGAAATCCGATCCGTACTGCCAAAAAAAGTCGGCTCGGCAGCAGGCTACAACCGCAAAAACATTTATTTATTTATCTTAAAATGGTTAAGTGGTGTACTCGGGGCACTGGTAAACGTGACACCCGCCAACCAGAGAGAATCACAGGAATACATTTCATCCCAAAAACAACGGTAAATTACGAAAAATGCCTGCTTTGGGTAAAGCTATGTGGATGGGCGCACTCGCACCGTGCTATCAGCTAAACTAATCAAAAGATCTCCTTTTTGCAGAATACCTCAGTATTTTAATCTCACTGCACGGTACCTGAAGGGTTACTTTTTATTTATATCCAATTGCTGTTGATTTTCTTTGGTCCAATAATTTGAAATAGTGATGTAAAACCCCGTTTTTTACAATGGAAGTGGACAGGAGAGATGAGTTTTGTCCGACCTAGCAACGGGTGTGGGGCTTGACAAAGAGTCAATTGCTTTCAGAAACATTGTGTGGGGCAGAATTATCAAACAGATCCAAGGCAGCAAACAGAGGTAGGGCCCTATGAAATTGTTGTTTTTTTTTTTTCCCACATTCCATTTTTCTTTTTTCCATTTTCTTTTTTTTTGTTTTTAAATCTTAGAAAATTAGTTTTTTAGCATTTTATGCAAATTCAACCCCAAGACAGTATATTAAGTAATGAAAGATAGTCAATTTATGCAATTATAACTGATGACTGATGACTTGTATGCTAGGTTGGACAGTAAGGAGGGAGAGACTGATCTATACAGGTTGGCATGGCAGAGAGACAGAGATGGGAAAGACGTGCTGGTTAGGGTGATTAAGGATAGAGATGGAAGTGTGTTGACAGATGCCAGTAATGTGAGGAGAAGATGGAAAGAATACTTTGAAGGGTTGATGAATGAGGAAAATGAGAGAGAACGAAGAGTAGAAGAGGTGACTGTTGTGGACCAGGAAGTAGCAAAGATTAGTAAAGATGAAGTGAGGAGGGCATTGAAGGGATGAAGAGTGGAAAGGCACTCGGTCCTGATGATATATGTGGAGGTCTGGAAGTGTCTAGGAGAGGTAGCAGTAGAGTTTCTGACAGGGTTGTTCAACAGGATCTTAGATAGTGAGAAGATGCCTGAGGAATGTCGGAGAAGCGTGCTGGTGCCCATTTTTAAGAACAAGGGAGAGTTGTGGCAACTACAGAGGAATAACGCTGATGAGCCATACAATGAAGTTATGGGAAAGAGTAGTTGAAGCTAGACTAAGGGTAGAAGTGAGCATTTGTGAGCAGCAGTATGGTTTCATGCCAAAAAGGAGTACTAGAGATGCAGTATTTGGTCTGAGGATGTTGATAGAGAAGTATAGAGAAGTTCAGAGGGAGCTGCATTGTATCTTTGTAGATCTGGAGAAAGCTTATGACAGGGTGCCCAGAGAGGAACTGTGGTATTGTATGAGGAGGTCTGGAGTGGCAGAGAAGTATGTTAGAGCGGTGCAGGAGATGTATGAGGACTGTAAGACAGCGGTGTGTGCTGTAGGTGTGACAGAGGAGTTCAAGATGGAAGTGGGACTACATCAAGGATCAGTCCTGAGCCCCTTCTTGTTTGCTATGGTGATGGACAGGCTGACAGACGAGGTTAGACAGGAATCACCATGGACTATGTTGTTTGCAGATGACATTGTGATCTGTAGTGAGAGCAGGGAACAGGTGGAGGAGAAGCTAGAGCCGTGGAGGTTTGCCCTGGAAAGGAGAGGAATGAAGGTTAGCCGCAGCAAGACGGAGTATATGTGTGTGAATGAGAAGAACCCAAGTGGAAGAGGGAGTTTACAAGGAGAAGAGATAGAGAAGGTGGAGGATTTTAAGTACTTGGGGTCAACAGTTCAGAGCAATGGAGAGTGTGGAAAAGAGGTGAAGAAACGTGTGCAGGCGGGATGGAGTGGGTGGAGAAAAGTGTCAGGTGTGTTGTGTGATAAAAGAGTTTCAGCTAAAATGAAAGGAAGGGTGTACAAAACTTTGGTCAGACCAGCAATGTTGTTTGGTCTAGAGACAGTGTCATTGAGGAAAAAACAGGAGGCAGAGCTGGAGGTAGCAGAGATGAAGATGCTGAGGTTCTCTATGGGAGTGACCAGATTGGATTAGTTGTTGGCGTGGTTTCACGCATCGCTCCTGTCGTGACGTCACCACAGGAGCAGAATCTGAAGGGCTCGTAGAAGCCACATCACACTGGATGGCTCATCCGGGCGGCTGTACAGACACTGCAGAATTTGGTTGCTTTCCTCCTTGTCTGAGTTGGCAGGCTGAGGGGAGACCACTTTATACTGTATATGTTAAAGCAAGAAAAAACGTGTTTTTCATAATAGGTCCCCTTTAAATAAATCGTCTCTGCTCTTGACCACCGTTTACTGCGTGCTGCCATCTTAAAACTTTGTTTCGAAAAACCAGTCCAGCGCGGAATACAAGCGTCATCGCGACAGACGGGCAAGGGAACGAGCAGCGCAGAAAGACCAGAATTGATTTAAAGCAGAATGAGTTTATACTGTACATGATCACGGAATTATTCTATTCGATTTAAAATCTGAATAAACTAGCCACTTACTTCGGAATTAAGTTTAATTCGCAATGGCCATTTTCATTTGGAATTACGTGTTTACATGGTAATTTTTACTCATTTTAAATCAGATTTAATTTTAATTCTGAATTAAAGAGGAATTCAACTTCCCAGGTAAACGCACTGACTAATAAGTAGTTCTTACCATCATGCCATTCTTGTGAATATGTCCTGTTTACTTGTAGTTTATCATCTACCCCTTCAGGTATTCATCCATCTATTGGATTAGCATTACAATCTGAAGATCACTGGTTGTGTTTTCAATATTTCGAGCTTCCATCATCATCATCATCAGGTAAACTATTTTTCTGATCATCTAAAGACATTTTAATAGGAAGCAGATAAGCTGTGCAACAAACCACGTTGTCCAAGTGTTTCCGACAGTATTCATCAAAGAGCTGAACCAAACATGCTACAAAAAAGTATTAAACTTTTCATGAGAATAGAAATGTGAATTCCTTCCCTAGTTCCTTCCCAGGGAAATTCAAATTTGCTTTTGCTTTTCTATTCTCTTTTTGGTTTTCTGGAGGTCGGTAGCCACAAAAAGAAATTTGTTAATGTAGGATAGGCTTTTATAAGCAGTTTGCTTCAGTCATTGTTAAACACATTTTTGGTTTTGTATGAAATGTTAATGCTGTGCACAATGTTTTTTTTTTTTTGGTGTTGTGTTTTGTGTTGTCATGACTGAATAAACTTCATTCATTCATTCATACTAAATTATTTAACCTTAACCTGATATTAATTGTATTTTATTGTTAAAGCTGTTCATATTGACAAAATCTGCATCCTTCAGAACTTCCATTATTTATAGAAAAATGTTAGACTTGAATTTGACCCGCTGTATGATGCTCGTCTACAAAGCTCCTTGCAAAATACATAGCAAATACATTTGCATAATTTCACAAACAGACCCCATGCATATACTTGAAGTTTGTAAATAAAATGCAGCCTTGAAACTGAAATAATTGTATTTCATAGCACATTTAGCAAAGAAAGGATATGCTGTCTTGGAAGGCGAGATGTATTGCAGTCTTTTAAATAAAATTCTGTGCCAGAATGGGACGACCCAGAGGGTTGACAAGTGATTAAACTATTCTGAAGAAGCTGTTGAATAAATCACAGGATGTAGAAGATACTGGCAGTTTAGAAAATTAAAGTTGAACTCAGACGATCAAATTTTATATTTATATTTTATGTTGAATGGCAGTCCTATTGTCGGGATTCAACTTCTTATAAAAAAATCAAACATTGGACAACGTAGTCGGAAATGCCCATTCATACTGTATTCCTGCGAGTTAGACAGTGTCAGGGCCTTTGTTCTTGCCCTCTGTATACAGACCAACATTTTAAAAGACAGCTGTGTAAAGTATGCTTTTTGTCTGGTAGCTAAGTGGGTAAAAGATGATCTGCTTACAGTTTAAAATTATTGTTTTGTATGCAAATCAGTATTGTTATCTTTTTCATTTCAATTGTGCAACTTCAAAATAATAATGAAAGGAAGTGGAAAAAAAACCAAAGTTTGGTTCTGTATTAAAGAGTAAGCCCTCCGCCTAGAATCACAGCTTTAAAAAAACTTGTTGTCCCCAATTTCTTTCCGGCTCTGTCAAATTCCTGGGCTGTTTTGGGCTTTTAAGATCTATCCACAATTTTCAGTGATCTTCAGGTCAGGAACTGTGAGGCCCATGACAAGACCTTCGGCCTTCAACTCTTGAGGTCATCCATTATGGATTTTCACATGTGTTCAAGATAATTATCCTTTTTCAAAAGTCTTTAGCCCTTTTACAGATGCTGTAATGTTTATTCACAAAATATTTTGCTATTTTTATAGTCTTTTCAATCCTCTAAATGAAGTATTCCCTGTGTCACTAGCTGCAACACAAGTTAAAAGCATCTCTTATACACCCATGTGGTTGACAGTATGAGTGTCCTTTCTATTAAAAACACCACCTAGTGTTCTCAAAATGTATCTTTGCTCATTGCAGACTCAAATGATTTATGTTAACGTCAACATTTTACACAATTTAAAAAAATAAGTTTCACAAAAAAGGTTTACCATCACCTTTGTTGAAAGCAGCTCCATCAAATGCATGTTGTATGTTAAAGGATGTGGTGCACCTGATTTACAGGTACATGTTGTATTACAACTGAACCAGGGCTAAATATAAACATGTTTAACAGAATGCTACACCACTACTTCATCCTAATCTAAGAAAGTATGGAGCTATTCTAAGGTTGACCCCTTATGAACCATAATTTCCTATACTACTTAAATGAAAGAAACATGACCTTAGCAAAGGGGAGAATATTCATATTCCATCTTGATTGTGCCACTTAATACCTGATTGCAGTATTTGTTCAGTCAGTTATCTTTTGTGTTACTATCAAAGAGACTTAGCAAGTTCCAGGGACTGATGATGACATCTAAATCTTCTTTTATATGGTTTTGAAAAAAGAGAATGTTCTTGTGAACAAGTGAGTGAATCCAGCTTGTGAATCCCCTGCAAACAAGACAGCGGGCAGCCATGCAGACTGGGTTTGCCGAAGCGACACAAGGCGGAAGCTTCTCTTTGTTTAGACAGAGTTTGAAAACTATTTTGTATTTAGGTCATAGTGACTATAGACAACAAAGTGGCAAAAGACGACGCAAGAAAGGAAAAAATAAATAAAAATCACTAAAACTAATCCACTTTCTTTTGAAAACACAGTTCTAAAACTGAATCCCAAACAAGAGCCACAATCTCATGTCCAGGTTGAATGCATTTCTCTGAACCTATTCATAGCACTAGATAAATAAATACAAAGAAATATCTTTTAGTTGTCATTTTTGAAACATTTTAACGTTTGACTGAGCAATTTGAACAAAAAAGAATGTTTTTAAATACTGCTGGAGCACGATCAGTTTTGGATATTTCATAATTGGTGTTTTTTTCATTTTGCCAGCTCTGTTTGTTTTTGATGATGGTTTCCCATGATGGATAGCATGCATTTTATGCACTGTATTTCCCAAAGCATGTGACCGTTGTTGAGTGAAGAGGACTTTAAAGCCGCTAAAGTGATTGACAATGAAAAATCATTTGAGCATGAGAGGGTGACTGGGCTCTGGGAAGATGTGATGTAGCTGGATAAGAAAAGCATTTAGTAGAAGAGACTGGACACTCTCCTGTTGTTGGACATGATATTTTAGATATTTGTGGTTATTCTAATCTATCTTACAAATGCTGTCTCTTATGGGGCATTGAATGAAAATTAAATTGCAGGAGAACTCTATATTTAAATCTGCTGACAAGAAAAATTAATTAAGGAAACGTATAAGAGCTATTATTGCACTGGACACGTTGATTGCTAAGTGCTCTCTTGAAAGAGCACTTCACTAACTACACAACAAGGACAATTCCAGCATCTTAGCATTGAAACGCTATTAATTACTTTGAAGTATAAAGTGATCTGATTCTTTCAGTTTGGATCAGGTTTAGCACAAATACTGACCTCACTAAGTAGCATCAGTGTCACCAATCTTTATTAATACAGTTGCCCAGTGTTTAAGTTAAAGTGCACAGAACTGTTGCTTCTGCTGAAAGCTGCAGCTCTAGTTTTACTTTGACTGCAGGAAATTTTGACTTCAGTATTCTCTGAACCACCCCGACTTCACTGCAGAGACCAGGAACAACACAAAGCAGCAGAAAGGTATTTTGCATCCAACTGGTCCTGGCTGAGAGATAGTGCTTTTCAGAGTATTGGTCTTAGTTCTGAGGAAAATTCGAAAGAAAGGAAATAGACCCACACCATAAAATAACCCTTTATGAACATACCATATTGGCAGGTTTTGTATGACTTTTCTCCCTTTACAGCCTGATCTGTCTACAGTGGCTCATCACAGTCTCAGACACTTCCGTCGGACTGACAAACATCATCTGATGAATGTATTGATTTATCCTCATCCAGGCCCTGGATTGCTCAGTGGTTTGAGCAGACACCATCTACAGAGGCCATTACAGTCATGCAGGCAGCGCAGGTTTGAGTCCCAGCCTGTTGCTCTGCGTTTACCCCACCGTCACCTGTTTCCTGTCCACCTATTTTACCAATAAAGGCCAGCAGTGCCACAAGATCTAAAAAAATAATTTTTTTTTTTTTTTTAAATGCCCAAAACAACTTTTACAGTCCCATGAAACCCCTAGGACTTAAAGCACCAGGTACTATGAGCTGAAAGAACCAGCCTGACTCTAAACATTATAAATGGCATATTACACCTTAGTGCTTTGTCAAGTATGTTTGTTCTGCAAATTGTACTACTTTATAGGGCATTTTGTTGTGACAATAAACTGACATTGTCTTGCAGTTAGATGGTTAAAAAAATAACGAGTACAGATGGAAAATAAGGTCACACATTTCCCAAGAGAGTACCTTCCAATTCTCCATTTCTTGTTTCCACAGCTCCAATTAACAGCTTTGGTACCAATTAGTAAAATCAAGCCTTCCCTGACAAAAACCCATGGGGGTATATGTGTCAAGAACAATTGCTTATGCTGAAGAAAAAAGAAAAGAAAAAGTTAGCTAAATAAGCATAGATCTCAGTCTGGTATAATTGGGGCAATGAGGTTAAATATATTTGTTCAGTGTGTTCTCGTTCCCGTCGTTTGTAATTTTACACGTGCAATGTATGACTTGTAGCAAAACTTTAATGCACATTTTCAGCAATTTGTTCCCTGTGTTTTAACTTCTGATCTTCTGTGTATCTATTCGTATAGAAATAATAGGCCAAACCTCACTATTTTAACAAAGAGAACTCTCAAAGTATTTTAAAAAGGTGAAACATTTTTCACTTGTCTTCCACACTTTTCCCCTGGTCATTGTGCTCTTAAGCATCCTCTTAGGATAATGAGGTTTGTAGCTGCAGATATAGCAGAAGTATCCATCTGAGGCTCCGGGTCTGTGCCCAAAGCTAACATGTTTATTAGTATGCCAGGAATAACAAATGACTTAACATGCTTACCTCTTTAATAACCTTATACACCTACAAGACAACAGTAACAGAGAGAGACCACACTAGGGCTCCTTAATCCAATTAAATAGCATGGACAATGAGCATGCAGTGTAAAAAGAAGTCCTTGAGGCAGTGATAAACTTCAGAGCTTTGTGATTCTCTAAGAGATGGTAGATGGATGTTTTACGTGAATCTTGCACTAAGAAAGAAAGGTCTTATTTTAGTGTCTTTGATTTTCTTCCTTTCATGGACTTGTGTGCACACTTCGTGTGTAAAATGCCTTGAAAAATATGTGTCTATGAGACTTTAGCAGCTAGATCTATTCCCTCCCTGGTACAATTGAATACCAATTTCTCCAAAGGCCATAACGGTAAAACTGAAGGCCTGTTCTGCACCACCTTTACTGTGAACACATTTCTACATGAGACTGATTCACAAATGTTATTATATTTTTGAGTCATGGCTTTCAAGGGCACATTTTCAATCTCATTTCTATCAGCTGTAGACAGAGAAATACAGCACAACATTGGTAATTGTTCTCAAAAGTATTGTCGGAAATCGAAATTGTGAATTCAAGTTACCTCGTTCTTGAATTGACTGACATTTCTATCCATAAGAGGAGAGAAAGAGGGCATACATCTTCATTTAGTGGCATCATAATAATCATGGTGTGCATGTATGGAGATGGTGCTGACACATTTTTTTTTTTTTTAACAACCGTAGGTATTAGCTGTCCTACTTTAAAAACTAATTAAACTGGAATAATACAGTATAACAAAAATACAATTATACAATTACAAATTGGTGCCAGACAATGGACAAAAAAACTCAGAGATGGGGAAACTGACCCCCAACTTCGCATCTAATTTGCCTTTCTATAAGTATGTTGTCTAATGAACAGAATCCATTCTACAGCTTATGTCTGCTGTTAAGAGCATACAACAGAGCAAATAGCAAGTACAGTATGTTGTTGTGGCCGAGTAGACAGAAAGAGGCTCTGTCAACCAGAAAGTTGGAGACTGAACCCCAGCTTCCTGTGCCGGCACATCAAAGTGTATAATGGCAAGACACTGAAACTCACATGGATGAATGTGGCTTGTAGTGTAAAGTGCTTTGAGTGGTCAAGATGGCTAGATGAGCATATAAATGTAGTGCATTTGACATTTACAACCATGTAAAATATATGGACTGAGGTTGACAAGGATAAGTTAATGGTTTCTCCATCTATTTTGTGTCCACTGAGTCTGAAGAGACACTGTGGCTTTTGAAGAAATCAGAATTTGCAAGAATATGTATATGACAAGAGGATATATTTGAGGTACTTAAGCGGCACAAGGTCATGTTACAGTAAAGTAAACATGTATTTTCTTTTCCCGTCTTTGAGTCTACTCTTGTTAAATGGTTGAACACAATTTTTTGGTTTTCTTGTTGAACTAAATGCAACAAACTAAAGAAAAGGGAGGGATTAAGGGTTATGTATATTAATTATTAAATATTAATTTAATTAATGTACTTCTGACACGATTTGCAAAAGATCTCTGACACGTTACAAAATAAATCTTTATTCTCTGCTTGGGGTCATAGTTTTTGATGTCTGAAGTGACATCTTTGTGTTCTGTATATTGCTTTTTGGGTTGTTTTTTTTTGTCAGATGCAATTCCAATTCAAAAGTCTAAAGCCTGTCAATTTGTTTGGGGCATATCATGGCTGGAAGTCTGTTTCACTGTGTTTTGGATACAAATTCTAATTTGTTAAATTCTGACACTTGACAGTACCAGCTCAGAAAATGAATTATCCAGCCTACCCATCTTTATCTACACCCAGTACTTCAAATCATCCTGCATCCACTGTTACCTCAGAAATGGGAATTCAAAACACTCAGTGTCATTTTTTTAATTCTTTTTTGCTTTGACTTTTACAGCAAATTCTCATCAGCAGTTATATTGTTCGCCTAACAAAATAAATCAGCTAATCAGATTTTACCAGTTCCGTTTCTAATATCTTATATCCTGACTACGACATTCACATTTTGATGACTTCCGTTCTTTCTTTTTGTTCCAACCTTAAGTTGATTTCCTATTTATGAATGCACTATTAGTACACAGCCCTTATAACCGATGCTCAATTTGGGATTATGACTCATCCATGACCTGCAGGCTATTATATTACTTATTAAAATATAGCTGGGTTGTTTGACATATGGTTGGCTTCAAAGTTGTCTCTAAAAGATGGATTAGTATAAATGGTCTGTGGCTAAACTGCAGATTAGAGAAGTATACACGTTTCAGAATAAAGTTGCCAGCCAGTCAAGTTTCATGTTTAAAGTGGGACTTGCAGTGTGAGCAGCTGTCAGTTCTCAGCTAGGTATTGCATTTTCTCTCAGAAGATATACTAAGATGTAAACTGTAATTGGTGCCAAAATGATATGTTTGTATTGTTGTGCAATTGCTCTTTTAAACCCCCCGATACGAATAAAGCTGTAAAGGCATGCTGGAGAAGGGGGCTGTTGTATTGCGTCCTGGTGGTAGTTTTATTAGAACCTCAGGAAACTGTGTTAGCTAATGAAATATTCCAGTAATGGTTCTGAGAATGGTTCTTGATAAGTAATCCTGCTATTTGGCTGAAAGATAATTTATGATGTTGAAATTTGATCATTTCAGTAATTTTACTTTATACAGTATATCATATTTTCATGTCTTTTCTTTGTCATATACATGGTTGAAGTAAAGATCATTTCAGGCAGGATTCAAACATTTAGCTACTCTTGACAGAAATGGATGTTATCCATGTTTTGTTTTTTGTTTTTTTACTGAAGACAAACAAATCACGCAATTCTTTAGCTTTCCACAAATATGCACTTCTGTTTCAGTCTTGCTCTCTTCCATTTCCATTCTGAGAAGGGAATTTATATCCAGGAACCTGGCCCCCTCACTAATGTTCCTGCTTGGAAGAGACAAAGGGGCTTTAAGACTGGCAGATTTGGCAGGCTCAACCACTTGCAGGCAATATTTCAATCCGTCCATCCAGCTAGGATAATAGCGTCCTTGCCCTTCAACGCCTAGAGGAGTGACCAGTTATCACAGGCCACCAGCTCTGTTGTTAATAAAACAAGGGATGGGGGGATCACATTGAGAAAAAGGATAAGAAGCAAAAAGCATGGACAGAAGGGTAAAGAAGAAACGGGTGCATGTTATTCTGACAGACGCCTCGCTAAGGCATAGTTGATCATGATCAGCAGCCAGTTGCGAAGCTTGCAGGAGTTTTCTTTTAACATGTTAGCTTTGGTTTCTGTGAAGATAAATTTAGCCCCCTCACATCTCTCTCTTCAGACCGTGAGGGGGGTGGAGAAGTGAGGAGAGGGGAGATGAGAAGAATTGAAGTGGAGAGGTGGGGCAGGCAGTGTTAGGCTGATCGAGCTAATGGCCACACTGACCTTCATGGAAAGTCAAACGGTGAGAAGAGGAAGTAGTGTGTCACACAGAGCCACCGCAGTTTAATCAAGGCTGTTTCCATTATGGTTGACGTCACTATGATTTTAGGCAAGCAGTTAAAACTTCACTGATTGCTCAGTACGTGTGTGAAAAACTGGTTTCAAGCAGGATAAGATGAGTGAGGTTCAAACAAAGAACAGGAAATTGTATGTGGTTTTGGTGTGTGAGAGATAAGACACAAACAAAAGCCGTACCGTGAAGAGACAAAGTGTTTGTCATCATGAGTGGGGTGTCAGGTAGTAGACAGGATGGAGAAAGGATGATAATGTACAGTACAGAATCAGAATGAATTTAAATGGTAGAATAGAGCAGAACAGGTTTCTTATACAGTGAAAAGGCCCGGGGCCTTTCCTCTTCTCTTTTTTTTTTTAATCACATCTTTCCACTCTGCAGCCTGCAGTGCACTTCCCTGTTGTACCCGATTGAGACATAGTCTGAGGCAAAAGCTCACAGTGACAAGTGCCCCTTCTCTTAAGATCGCTGTTTCATCTCACCTTAAAGTTTCCCTGTCATCAGAGCCTGCACAATGCACAGCAGCTTCCAAATCTGATTAAAGAAAAGGTTTGGTGTGAAAAATACGTAGCATTTCAATTCAAATGGCATACATTTTCTTTTATGTGTTGCACAGAAAACTATTCATGATGTTAACAGAGGCCTGTTGCGCAGAGAGCTGCAAAGCAGGATTCAGAAATAGAGATCAGAGAGGGTTTTTGGAAATAAAAGAAATGACAGGCATAATTGTTCCTATAAATGTTCTAGAAATAGCATGTATACAAATGTACATTTTTCTTAAATCTGTTATTGGGTTCTGGAGAGTTCTTTTCAATCAACAACATCTCAGTCTCTATAGTATGTTATGGCAGTTTAGGGGGTGTAGTTCGGTTCTTGCCTTTCTAAAAGGAGACTGTTGCCGGGTGCTGTTGCCATGGTGGGTTCAATTAAAGCAATGTTTAAGTTGGCAGTACTGTTAAAGCATGGACAAGAATACCAAGATACAAAGTTTCCCATGACACAAGTGCATTATAAGAAAATAATATTATTCACTACACCCGTCAGTGGTTATAATCTTGTGGCTGATTGGTATGTTCTCATTTCTTCATTCATTTTCTAATCAGTTGCTGTGAAAGCTGTAAGATATTACTTCTTAATAGGCAGCGTCCCTGAGCAGAAGGAGTTCATGTCCAACTGATGTAGAAGGAATAGCCTCTTACCCAAAACCCTGGAATGGAAAATCTAGACAAAACCTGAGAAGTTAAACAGTCAGTAGATTCATTGTATATTATCTGTCAATCAAAAATAAGTGAGTGAATTAGCAGGTCAGACTTTTTAACGTTTGACAATTTGGCCTCTAATTATTCTAAACACTATGAAAATGTTTCCTAACGTCTGACACCATTGTACAGTTGTCGAAGGTCAAACATTTTAGTTACAATTCGTCCTTGGGCTACATATTTACAGATGCCCATCTTGCAAATGTACGATTGATAGAAAAAGGACGGACCATGAAATACCTGTGTCTAGTGCCTGTGTCTAGATATCTCAAGGAGGGCTCGTTCACTCATGTCTTCTTTATAAATTAAGTCTTACAAATCTGTATTACTCAAGTAATATTATTGGCTATCAATTTTACAAACTCTCCCAAGTCTCCTTTTTAATATTGGTTCATATCCAAACAGGATTTAACACTTGGGTCTATTTCAAAATGAAAAAAGAAAAGAAATGTCACCATCAATAGCATCAATAGAGTTTTGCTAATGTAATTTTCCACTCTGGTCAATAAGTACATTTAAATCTAATATATTTAGCGTATGTATAAGCCTTGTGACTGTGCTTGACGCTGGTTCATTTTCAGTCTCCACGGTGACACCCATAGCGATTGTTTTGGGCAACTGCAGCTGTCTTTAGAGTTGGCTCAGACAGTGTTCCTGGCACTCTGGATTATTTTTATAAGCTTTGTTTCTTTAAAATGTTTATTTAAGCTCATAAACTTATCTTGCGGTCCTGAGTTTCCAAACTCTTAATTATGGTCACTAAAGTCATTTGCCTGTGTAGGATTTACAGATTAAAACGATTCTAAGCTTTTTATTGACACCTTCTCTTTGTGAATTGTAAAATTTGTGTAAACCAATTGTAAATTGATTAAGTGAACAGCAACTTTATAAGATGCCATCAACGTTGAGCACTTGCTACTCCCTGTATTCTTTCTGTATTCAAAATAATAGTTTTGTTGTAATGATATGTTACTTTATGGTACGCAATAATACATATTATACATCACAGTTCATTTCATCCTTGTGGGTATGTTCTGTATGTCTATTGTTTCGTGCGTCTTCACAATAATACTTTAATAAACTAAAAATCCATCTTTCCAGACACTAGGTTTTTGCCTACATGTGGGCATATAAATTGATCTCCAACAGCCCAGGAACCACAGAGAGAAGAATTGCAATAAATCAATATCCATAACAGGACTCTCCCTGTTTGTTAATGTATTTATCTTCTCTGTGTGTTGTGTGTTGTGACTAGTTTACATAATAATTGTAGGCCCTTATTATTAAACCAGCAATTCTGAATGCCATCAAGCTGTAAATGAAGAAAGGATTCTGTGTGGCCAAGGACTTGTCAACAATCAGCCAAAGGACCACCGGCTTCAGGGGGAACCATTTCCACCAGCTGTGCCTTTTCAGGTTAGCTCTCGCCCTCTCCCAACCCCTCCCTCACCACGCAACACGTCCCTGATGCACTCCGAATGACGGAGAGAAGGATATTATTGAACACCAATAAAAAGCTGTCTGGTAACTTAATAGGTCTGCTGACTAGGTGCACCGTGGCCGTCGTGCTTTGAGGCGATAATGAGAGTCATCATTCCCTCTTGGGCTGGAAGAAAGGGGCCTTTGTAAGTCAACATGTATTTGTCGACCGACGCATGTGTATGTTCGTTTTTGAGCTTCTTTAGTCCGGTGAGGCCCAATAAGCAAACACCACAGTGCTTTAGCAAAGCCACAGAGATATTCCCCTAAATATAGGTTGGGAGAAATTCTGTTCATTAAATCAGGATAAGGTCCAGATATTGACTTTGTGAGCTTTAGGGAGACACAAAACACACATTTTCCCATTTATCATAGAGAAGGTCCAACAACTATTTATATGTTTAGGAAATATGTCTCAGGTTAATAAAAAATAAAACTGTCTCTTATCAGAGACAAGACACTTGTAAATGTAACTCAACAGAGAATCTGCTCAAAAAAGAGAAGATGCAATTATCATTTGTGCAACTGGCAAGGTGCTTTATTACCAATAGTCTGATCCTTTGAAAAACCATTCAACAAACTCTATGTACAAAATATTCTCCTTTTGTTTGTTCAAATTGCCAATGAAGTTTCCATTTAATTACATCATGCAAATTCAAGAACATCATTCGCAAGTCATTTTATGGATGTTAAAGGAAATCATCACGGAAATTCAGATATTTACATGTTTACACCTACTGCATATTTCTATTCATTTAATAACTATTGCCATATATTATAAAGGACTTCCACGGTTGCACTATAGATTAAACTAGTAGTAAAACATTACAGTACAGCTATTCATTGTATTTGCTTTGATCAGATTCCGTGTAGTGCAGGTTTTGATTTAAAAACGGAGGAGTTTTGTGTGGCCCAGTGCATTCATTGTCATGGGTATTTTCTATGATCAATGAGAAGAAAAGAAAAAAACACTCACTATCAAGTTTACTATTTATAAGTAAACCTGTGTGACAGCTTTCCGCTCCCATATTCTAAGCACATTTCATTTTACTTTCACTGTACATACATTTTCTTTTACGATGAAGAAATGATTCAAGTGGTATATCAGTATATGCAACCTGTTGCTAGTGTTGTCCCCCAGATACAACAGGAAAGTCTGTGAAAAACATGGTAATATGCCCGAGGACACCAAGGGAGTTTGGGTAAGAGGGACTGCATTGTGTTTACACATAAGCCTCAAAGCTCTTCCCATTAGCTGATGCTGGACTCGTGGGAGCTCAACAAGCTATAAATATTTAATGCAGAGACAACTAAGGATACAACTTCTTTTCTAAATCACATGATAAAAAATAAATATGTTTTTTATGTATTTATTTATTGGATTTTTGGGAGGTTTTATCATTTTAACTACTATATTTGAAAAAAGAAAATCCAAATCATTATTTTTGGGAGGTTTTATCATTTTAACTACTATATTTGAAAAAAGAAAATCCAAATCATTATTTTATGACATTTGCGTACCGAACTGTATTTAGCAGTTTTTAAAGTCACAAGCAAGCGAGCTGGTGTTTTAAATACTTACTCACTCATAAGTAGCGCCTGCAAAAAAAAAAACACATTCTCAACTCCAAGTGTTGGGAAAACCAGCTGATGCTTCTTTGACTGAACTGCAAAAAAGTATTTCTACAAAAATAAAAAAGGCCTTGTTTAGTATTTAAAATTGTTGTCTTGAATGTTTTCTCACCCCACTGAGATATCTTTGTTTAAAACTAAACATTTTGACTAGATTTAGGAATATTAGGCTTATTTGTAGAGGGGCTGGTTTTGCAGTGCGCAGCTTATTTGTGGGTGTGTCCAGGAAGATCCAGAAGGCTTTGCAACGACTAAGTTTATTGTTTTGTAGTGATGTTAAAACAACATTAGTTGGATTGCCTGTTGGAAAAGTGGTGCTGCAGTGGTGATTTTTATTTATTTATTTTTACTGATATACCCGAATATTCTTAGTGTTGTTTCTGTAAATTAAATCGGAGTATCAGCATTCTATTACTATATACTGCCTACAACATTCTGGTATACTGTGTAATTGTAGAAAACCTACAGCCCAGTTCTCTCATTCTCACATACAGTACTGTGCGACAATCTTGCAACAACAAAAGCGTCCTGAGGATTATCGTCTGTTCACAGATTTTGGGTGTCATGCATCGTGGAGGAACCGTTGCTTGCATCAAAAGTTGGGGAGTTTTTAAATTTTGATGCTTTGACTCAGGCCTCAATCAATCAAACTGCAGCTCATGCCAGGCAATGAAATAGCAGATGGGCACGGGACAGTTTTAAAGTATGCAGCTATTTTGTGTAGCAAAAACAAAGCAGTTTGGTTGTTTATGGTATGACAGGCACGTCAGACGTCTATTGAGTGTTAACGTGACGTTGCTGCGTTACTTATCCCTGCACCTGAAACAACAAGACTAGGGATGCTGAAGGTAATGGTCAGACTGCAAGTCTAGATCCAATTTGTATTGAGACAGTTTTTTTTTTGATAGTCTGAACAGCCAAAACCTTGTGAAATGTAAATTTTCCAAATCGCATTCAAACCTCAGTTGGATGTGATTTCAAATGCGCTTTGGATCAAATTTGCACATAGCCTACAGTGTATGCATCTCTATTTAAATGGTCTAATTGAACAAATAGGAGTTTGAATTATCTCCTGTGTCAATTACAATGAGACACAACACAGAGTACATTTACCGAGTGATGGGGATTCCTCCGTTAGCTGTGTGTTAGCCAGCAGCTCGTCTACCTGGACCATGCAGGCAACTGTACTGACATGCTGACGGTGACAGCTGCCGAAATAAAGCAGGTCACAGAAGTGTGATCTTTCACTGTTGCTCTCCCATAACTTATTTTGAAAACTCGCCCCATGACTCCAATTAACCAGTGAAAAAGGACAGTTCGCCACCCTCCATTTCAGTTTCTTAACATCTGTTATATGCATTTAGGCTACCACAGGAGCCACGTGGATTATAACATCAGCAACTTGCAAATTGTAATGTATAATGGTCAGTCAGAAAGATCAGATTCTGATCGGGTATGCTAAAATATGGTTTCAGCCAGCAGTGTGAACACAAGACTTTTGCAATGTACTATATTGTTAAAAAATATAATATGTTCTGCATAATGTTGAAAGTAGTTTATCAGTATTTTATAGTAAAATAATTTGCAGCAATCCATATATGTATAGCTATGGACGGGGAAAAAATACAATAGAGTAAGCATTTGCTACAACTGTAGGAAATGCCACTGCGTATAATACAGAATGGTAAGTACTGCATTGACAGACAGCAAATTATCCCTGCATCATGAAAAAGCAAAAAATAAACTTTGCACTGCAGTATGCAATACAGCTAGATAATACTGAGAGTCCAAGCTTCCCCTTTACCATGTTGATATATTGTAGCTGATAACAGAGAGTAAGAAAAACTAACATCATTAAGATTCACCGATGTGCAAGCAAAGCAACAGAGACAACCCTCCTCTAACCCCCAGATGACTATCAAGCACTGTGTTTTCCAAGCGAGGAGGTAATGAGACAAATACTTATTTCTCAAGTTAAAAAATGGCATCAATATTAGCATCACATTAGGCCCTGAATTTAATGATGTTCTAAGTACAATATGTCACTGTTACTCTGAGGCAAAACATATTTAAATATTATGAGGAGAATAGGGGGGAAAACAAGAAGAAAGCACACTATTTATTGTGTCTCGCTCTGAAGCGTTCCGAAGCAAGGGTGGAGGCATGAATGAGGAAATGATACCATGTCTAACGAACCATGTTTGGCTTCTACATGTGTGATGGTGTTCAAAATAATTTGAACTTGTGAAATGAAACGATCTGTATATTGGTGAAATTGGAGTGATAATTAATTCAGAAATGGGACCATCAGTACTCACTAAAGGGGTGCAAGGGGTCCAATATTCGGGATTCAGCTCTGCTCGCGGACGAAGGTCCAGATATTCAGGGTTCAGTTCGGTTCGGGCACGAGTTAATGTTCCCTTCATGGAAAATTGGAAAAAAAAAAAAAAAAGGTCTGTTAGAATTTCCTATTTAACTTTAGTCTGGTTTTCATTTATACAATGAATTATGAAAGAAGACTCAACAGTCCACAATAACAATGGCATAACATGTATCAGATGCTCATATTTTTTACTAAACCAGTAAAATGCCAATTCAACATTCTTATCAAAATGTTTCAGCAGGAATTTCTCTTAGGTTCATAACAGGTGAGGTTCGAATGTTGTTTTCTGTTCTTGAGGTCCTCTGCCCTCAATGACAGGCCAGTAGAATGGACTGAATCTGCTCGGCCCCATGAGGTCGATGATGTATACTGTAATTATCTGCCGATTCTCAAAATGGCTGTGTGTAATGAGGCTATGCGGCATGAGGCTCCAGGCATAAATCACTGTCTTTAACTGACTTCCAGATGACCAATAACGACACAGAGCAGAAGCAGAAAGAAAGGAGGAAATGGGTTATCTGGGAGGCAGTAGTACAAACTTGTGCCTCTTATCAGCAAACAGCACATTGGCAGTCAAACTTTTTTTTAACATACTTTCTCTAAAAATAATCTACTCACTTGCATTTTTCTTTTTATGTGTGTGTATACATATATATATATATATATATATATATATATATATATATATATATATATATATATATAGCTTGGGCCCAGTGTATTTACTACAAACAGCGTTATTTAACAAAGCAGTAGAGGTGGACACTGTCAGACTAAGCTTTGTCGAACGGCAACATGTCAGTCAGTCTGTTAGTGTCTGCTGTCCTTGCCATAAAACACACATATCCACTGTGAACAGAAAAAAAATCTTAATAAATAAAATAAGCAAAACAAAACAAAACAAAAACAGAAAAACATATTTCATCCTCAGCACCAGGGATGAAATGCATCTTTAAGAAGCATCATATTCCACTGCAGGTTTTTGTTTAAACCGTTTCTGTTCCCCTCAAACCATTACATCAGAAGAGACTTGACATTATATTAAATTGCAAGCGTGATGAATCATTTTTAGGGCCCTGCAGATTGGTGTAATTTATCACAAAAATAGGTGCATCAAAGGTATAAAGTGTCAAAGAGAAACAATTTTCTTTTGCTAAAAAAAAGAAAAAAGTTACTTTGTCACATGTATATGAACATGTGCTTCATTACATACACGTCAAAATTAAAGCAGGGCAAAGGAACTCAACGGATCTCCCTATAGATAAAGGACATGCTGTCACAAATGTACTCTCGTTTACACTCTTGTTTAAGTAACTTTTTATTTCTCTTCCATCATTTATTTCTTGAGTCTCTTCGTAGTCTCTTAGTCATCCGCAGACTAATACAGTTAGAAAAAATGGTAGTATTATTGTCTTGTAGTGTAGCACAGTCATCCTAAATAACAGCTCCTGAAGAAAGTTGGTCAGATTGTTTTAAGTCAGTGAGTCCTGTTAAGGATTCGGATTTAAATTTCAGTGTTAAAAAGTAAAAGACCTTACAGTATGTTACAATGACAAGTAATGAGACTGTGAACTTTGCAGGAAAGATGATATTTTGTTTGACATTTGTCATCAAAACAGCTTCAGATTCTCACATAAATGTTGCACAACTTTAAATCCTTCTGCCTTGGACCATCTGAGCAGCTCAAACACAGAATAAATGCTATTTTATAAAAATATTATCTTAGACATTTATCTAGATATATTCTACATAAATTAATTTAGATAAAGGCGTATCTTTGTATCTTTCCTAGCTACCTTATAGCATCAATTGAATGAGTACAGTAGCTTACAAAACATCCATTTAAATTTACAACACATAAGAGACAGCTCTGCATCCCCTCAGGTACTGCAGAACAACAGATTTCTGTCATTTTCAAACAAACACAGTCATGGAGCGTTTGAGCTCAAGTCTCATCACTGCTCAACATTCGATTGCTACCTTGCAGAAGCTAGAGCCGCTATGTTACGTCACTGAGGCTTGTTTCCAATACAAAATGTCAACCCTGTCATCACCCTCACTTCTTTATATAACATCAAATAACCGATTCAAGTCCTTATTTGGAGAAAAAAAAATAAGAAATTTGGGCTGGAGGATATTATCCAAATTGTCTTATCTTAAAATGTATATTTTAAGTATGCTTTGGGCTTTCTTTGAGAGCCTTTCAACTGCCCGTCTCTATAAACAGTCTATGGTCTCATATTGTAGAACAGGTAAAGCATTATTCAAACCATTAAAGACAGGCAATCAAAGATAATGTGAAGACATTTTTGAACATCAGTCCATCCATCCATTTTTTTATTATTATTATTATTTTTTTGTACATGGTCACTGGGGTCTGCTGGAGCCTATCCCAGTTCCATGTTTTTAATATATATTTCCAAAAATTCAAACAGACAGCAATACCATATCCAGATAGATTACCAACTTTATGTGTTTTGCAGTGGACACAGGAGCTAAAATTGTGCGAGTTTATGTTAATGTTACCTTAGTTGCTGGGTCAAAATCCATATACCATCGTTAAAAGGTGCTCACACAATTTTAACAAGATAACTTTTCTCACACCAGTTTTGCTCACAAATTCATCCAATTATTTGAGCAATACAAGGGAAATGGGAGACAACCGTCAGAGTAATACACAGAACCTCTATCTCATTATGCATCAACTTAATATACTGCTCTGCTTGTCTGTCACTCTAATTAATGACAGTGCTGTTTTATAAACCGCCCAGAATGTGAGATTATTTATTAGTACCCAGCCATTTATCACTAGTGCGATAAGTGACAGAAGGAAAGAAAGTCAGACTTGGTATTATTATAATTGATCATTTTTCACTTCACATTGTCAGAGTGATTGTAATGAAATCCCTGGTTGGAGTTGACAGTATAGCACGTTATACTGTCAGTGATGACAACAAAAATAAGGCCCATGAATAACACAGGTTATTGAAATTGATTGAATGCTGGCAGAGGCGTGAGTTTTTAGTATACTTTCCATTACCTGAAATGGGAGTAAAATATCTTTCATATATTGCAAAAAAAGAAAGGAAAAAGATAAACAGATCATTAGAGTCGAGGGAGTGCAAAGAAACATGGAGTCTAGTTCATTAGTAATGATGATAATCATTTGGGGGTGGAATTGATTTGGGCTCCAATTTGCTGACGGTAGTGAAGCTGTGGAGATGGAGTTGTGATAGCATGACTTAAAGTACAAAACTGAAAGTACTCCAAAAATTGAAAGGCTTTTGAGAAAAAGGTAAAGGAAGAAATTAATTCTGCAAAGCATCATAAAATGATTGCAACAGCATGTGGGGGTTGATATTTTGGTACATTTCTAACCCATTTTCTTACTGTCTTTATGAAGTTATGTAGGAAATATTGTTTAATTCAATTATTTAAATCAGAGATTCGAATTAAAATAAAGGCACGCTTGATCCATGGTAGACACTGGAGGGGGCATTAAAAAGCCATTGTCTTCAAGTTCAATGAGTGCTTATATATTGAAGTGCAAAATCTTTGCTGCGTAACAATCAATCAAGCCACAAAATGCAGTTTTGAGTGTAAATATGATGCGTCCTCATAGACCGATTACCTGACCTCCAAGTGAAGCTCATGACAATTTGGTTAAAGAGACCACCGAGTCATAATCCCGTAAACTCGATGAACGACAGTATAGAAATGTAAGAACTGTAGAGAGAAGAAATCACAATGACATTTGTGCCCAACAACTGGTTCCTACCTGCAATGATTCGTCATCACAGGTAGTCCAGTCCAGTAGAACCCTAACCCAGTAGAAATGCTCATTTAAATTCAATAATTTACTTTGATGTATGTTTTTTTAAAGGGAGTTTAAAGTATATATTGTAATGCTGTCAAGCGATAAAAAAAATTGAGAGATTAATTAATTAAGATCTGTAATGAATTAATCTAATTAATCGCTTTTTTAAATCGCACCTAAAAATTGCTGAGAAAAGCCCTCAATTTGAGGTGTTTTCCTTTGAATCCATTACATTATTGCTTCGGTGGAAATCAAAGTCCTTAAAGAACGCATATCAACATACCTTTATCAAAAGGTGCCGTCGAGGCGTTTTTAAAAATGTGAATTTTACATTCACAAGACTGACAACTTTCACATGCTTCTCCATTTTTACCTCTTTTCTCCACTACTCACCGTTCCCCCCCATGCCTGTCCAGCTACAATGCGAGCCTACCAGTGTCTGCTAAACAAGCCCAAACGCAGGGACAGCCAATCAGTGTCCACTTCAAGGTGGGACTGACCATTGTTTTCCACCCCCAACTCAAGCACAAACACGGATTTCAAAATAAAGGCATCTCGCAAACAGAAAGAGTAAAGTTAGAGATTAAAAAATAGATTAAACGATTACAAAAATAACACGCTAAATATGCCTGTAATTAATTAATCCCGATTAACACGTTAATTTGACACCCCTAATATATTCAATTGTTACTCTCGACTAAAGTACCTACTAACTGAAAGTATGAAATTAAAGTTTAGTGGCAGCTGTTCAGTTAAAAACTTAGTACTTAATAAAAAAGTACTTTTTGGAGCAACCAAAAGAGAATCAGAGATTCTGCATTGTTCATAAATTAACCAAAAAAGTGCTTAATTGGAGAACCTGAAGAAAATGAACTTTAATGACATGTCAAGGTAAGAATAACAATATGTGGCTGAAAGCCTTCCTGGACCTGTGAAGCTACTTTGTTGAACTCATCTTGATACTGTGGGCAGAGAAGATGAGTTTTCATTTGGGGGATAAAACACACTTTAATTAGCCTTACTATTAGTCCATCCCTGCCAAGGTTTCCCAGTCACAGCAGACCTCTAATTCTGTTTAATTACCTCAGAGATACAACTGCATGCACTCTTCCCTGACATCACAAGACAACATTAATTTTTTAAAAGTCTTGTGTGCATGTGTATACTGCTATGGGAAGAACATGATGTTTATCTTGTGACCGGGAGCAGGACTCATGAGGAGGAATACTTTTCATATGAGGGTATGTGGATGTGTTATTAAACCAGTTCGTCAATCATAACTTACTTGTTTATTCAGCTAATGACATCAATATATCAACACTGTTACATAGATGAATAGGGAGGTTTTATATAAAATTAAAAGAGAAAAAAACATGTTGCTTAAGATGGATTGGAAGACAATTACAAAACTGGCAGCAGAAGAGCAAAAACTAGATTGGTCTGAATAGATAATATACAAAGATGAGCAGCACACTCCACTCAGAGTAGTGCTATGAAGACTTACAACATCGCAAAATCAATCACTGGATCATCCGACTTGTCTCTGGAAATTGCTCACCATCGGTTAATATATTACAGCCATAATCACCCAGAGCTGGCGTGGCTTTCTTCTTCTTAGCAGCCTGATGACTTACAGTCAGAGCTGGGGAAATGCAAATGAGCCCATAAAGTGGTCCTGTGTGGGGAATTTCCCTCTGGACATCAGACTGAGATCAGCTGAGCAGTTTTGTCTCTTACACCACAATCCACGCTACTTTATCGTACAAAACAATTAGATAACAGGGTTTTTCATTGATTTGTGTTCACATTTTGGTCTTCTTCTAATTGTATTTCATCACTAAACAATAAAAAGAAAAGAGAAATAAAGAATGTAACGCAAATAGGATTGTGGGGGCAAAGTGTGCCGTGCAGAAGAAAATGGAATGCTGAAGGAAAGTGTTGATTACAAAATGAAAGCGACAGTGGGGTGCAACTGAGTTATTTATATTAAGCTACTGAGATGGCTAGAGGAGAAAATCTGTGATTATTATTCTTTGATTTGCAAAGCTTTACTGTGGTTGGACCTTCCTTTGGTGGAGGCATTAAACTTTATGTTTATGGGTCCCAATATTAAGCCCATTTCCACGCTCCCCTTTCCACACGCTAAGTATCGACATTCCATTTAAGTTGACGACAATGAGGGGGGTATTTTATTGCAGAAATGTAATGGAAATGCACACTGCGAATATTGCAGTAAAAAATATCACCCAATTACAAAGACATCTTCACAAAGTTGGAGAGTAAAGGCCATTAACATGATGCCCCCCTCCCCCCCAAACATCCACCATCCTTCCTTTTTGAAGCACAAAGAGAGAGGAGGTTATCTCAGTCCTCTGCCATCACACTCTGTCTGTTGTGTTCAAAAAAGAAGAAAAATCCCTCCAAAAAATGTCCTTAACAAAATTCCACAAACTTTGTGTGTGAAAGAAAAGAAAAATTAACGTAAAAATATAGTTTGATTCCATAATTCATTACACATGTTTTAACTGAAGAGACAGACAACATTTGAAGTGTCTACAAAGGGGTGAAAAAAACAAATACATGTAATACTCCAGATTGTTAACATGGCTATTCAATGAACGTGCTTTGTGAGCGAACGGAAAACAAATTGGGTTAAAGTCTTGTGACAAGACAAATAAAACCTTGATCAATTAAGTGGTTGAAAAAGACGACAGTCTGGCGCTCAATGGTAGCAGTCTTGCTGTTACAGTTTAATTCGTGAGCCACAGAGAAGCATTGATTCTCCCTGACACCCTGTCCTTGTCAATGCTGAGGCCAGCCCAAACCATTTTCAACAGCCGCTAATGGCGTTAAGGAATTCAGCCGGACTTGTGGCAGAATTTTAATAAGCAGATTGGATGAATTTGCAATGCGGGGATGAGAAGGCAGAATGCTGGGGGTCATCCAGAGAACACAGTAAAAGCATTAACAAAACAATTCGCTCTCATTACTTGGAATTACCTCTGTTTTGCAATGCTGAATGGAGAGCGAGGTGCTAGGGAGGTCAGCATTTCTGATGAAACAAGCTGCAATAGTAACGACTGTAACCTGGCCGAACGAACATCTCAACCCTCTGAAGAGCTGCTTTAGCTAACTACTGTATCTGAGTTAGAGAAGCTGTGTCAGTAAGAAAAAAAGTTTTCTTTTGTTTATTTATTTTCAATCTTTGATTTTCTTTGTTTTCTCCTTGGTCTCATATCTATTCTGAAAGTGTACCTTTTATCTCTCAAGTGTAGGACTTCAACAATGTCTCTGGTTCTGGCCTCAGAGCAGGAAGTGCTCCCAGAGGAGCCATGTACAAAAGGAAAGCAAAGTTGTTGGAAAGCAGCTCGGAGATCAGATCTGTTTCTTGTTGCCGCTGTGCTGTCTTCTTCTCTGACCTTTTTTTAAGGTTTTTTTTCACTCCTCCAGAGAGAAAAATAGATCTTAGTTTAAACTACTCTAAAGCTACAGATGTGGTTTAATAATCCCCTTTTTACTCCTTTTTCTTCACGTCAGTTTTCTAACATTTGTTTATACACAAGTCCATCAAGTCTTTCCTGGATTCCCTAATACCGTATTTTCGCGACCATAAGGCGCACATAAAATTATTTTTTCTTTTTAAAAATGTGCTGCGCGCCCAATGAAACGGTGCGCCGTTTCTATTACCTGTATTACTGTAAAGTAAGGCGGAGCCACCATGAGAACGGTAAAGGGAGAAGGGGGCGTGTGAAGCACCCGTGAGTCGCGGACGTGATAGAGACCATCCACAGAAGTTAAAGGGGGAGGGGGGGGGGGTTAAGCACAGTGCGGGTGGAAGGAGCGTTTCAGCGTTTCATTCGACTGAAAGCAGTAGCGCTGGCAGAAGAAAATGTAAATTGAACATTTTCATGGAGGTCCGTCTTGGTGCTTTCGCTTCATGAAACGGTGCCAGCGCAGCAGCAGCGCCTGGCGGATTATATGGAAAAGATGGAGAGCTTCTGCTCATTCTGCAGCCGACACATCACCGACAAACACATCCAGCCCAGACACATCACCAACATGGACGAGGTGCCGCTCACGTTCCACATGCCGGTGAATCACACGGTGGAGTTAACGGGGGCCCGCGCGGTGGATAGACGGCACCCGCGCCGGGGAGAGACGGGACCCGCGCGGTGGATAGACGGGACCCGCGCGGTGGATAGACGGGACCCGCGCGGTGGATAGACGGGACCCGCGCGGTGGATAGACGGGACCCGCGCGGTGGATAGACGGGACCCGCGCGGTGGATAGACGGGACCCGCGCGGTGGATAGACGGGACCCGCGCGGTGGATAGACGGGACCCGCGCGGTGGAGAAACTGCCGCCTATGGTGATTTTTAAAAGAAAAACTTTGCCTAAAGACGTTTCCAGCCGGAGTCATTATAAAGGTAAATGAAAAGGGCTGGATGGATGAAGGGATGATGATCGAGTGGCTGAGGCAGGTCTATGTGCGGCGACCTGGTGGTTTTTTCACACATCCCGCGTGGGCTAACGTGTCTGCTGGGACTGTTTTTCGGGCTTTTGCAAAAGCCGGCATTTTCGAGGCGCCGCACGGCACAGAAAGTGACTCTGACAGCAAGGAAATTCGGACTGGCACAGCTGAATTAGCGGAGCTCTTTAATGCAGAAACAGACAATGAGGACTTTGAAGGGTTTGATTAATGTAAAAACTGAAATAAAATACAATCAAACTAAGTTTTGCTCCCGCTCTATTTTTAAATAAGCACACTTGTGTGCTTGTGTGTGTGTTCTGCAGCGGGTGTGTGTGTTTTGCGGCGCACGTGTGTGCAGCAGTCTGTCTGTAGTCTGTAGACTGCGCCTTTTGGGTCGGTGCGCCGTATGTGTGTTTTAAATCCAAAAATTACACACAAAAATGAGGGTGCGCCTTTTCACACGGTACGCCGAATGGTCGTGAAAATACGGTAACTTGACTTATAATGCTCACAGAAAACATTTATATTACATTCAACTAGCTGGCATTCTATATTTAGATAATAATAATTAATAATAATAATAATAATAATAATAATAATACATACCTGGCTCTTGCATCCTCCTATCTATTCATTCATGTTCACGGTTCAGTATTGTTCAGAATATTGGGCAGAACATTCAGACAAGTGTTGATTAGCCTGTTAACAACATTTTTCCTTTGCTTTAGTGGATCACATATTATTTTAAAACAAAGTAAGATTCAATTCTTCAAAAAAAAAGGCATTTAGAGATGACTGAAGATTTCATAATATACAAATCTCATTGAAACGCCCCGACAGAATAAAAGGAACTGAACCTTCTGTTCAGTTCCTTTTGTTTCTAAATCTTATGCTTGTCATTGTTTCTCCATCTATTCAAAAATTTGTTGTATACGGAACTGCTGATCTGTGATTTTAAAAGCTGTTGCAGTAAGTCAACTGTTGAGACTAAGTAATATTTCTACTAGGGCTGCAACGATTAGTCGACGTAATCGATGACGTCGACAACAAAAATTCGTCGTCACGGAAACACAAGCGTCGACGCGTCGTGTTATTGTTTTTGAAATTCACATGCCGGCGACTCATGCTCATCTGTAACTGCACTGCACTCCAGGATGTGCAGGGGGCAGTAGCGCTCGCGGTTTATATCCCGCAAGCAAACCTATGACGAAACCACAGAAGAAGAATGCACCCAGCATGGCAGGAAGAACTGAAGATGACGCCCAAAAACTTCGTCCCAAAACGTCCACAGTTTGGGAACATTTTAACGAAAACAAGCCAACAAAGCAAGTTAAGTGCAAGCTATGTGACGCCCAGCTTTCATACCATGGAAGCACGACGGCGATGCATGAGCATCTGAAACGCCGACACCCCGGAGCCGTAACACCTACACGTGCCGCAGAAAGGTGAGTTCACAAATAACTTTGATATTTCGGAGATATTTTAAAACGACGAATGCTTGTTTGTTAATTAATCACCAGCCGTTACCAGAGCGCTATTTACTTACGTTAATGCATATTTTATGGCAGTAATCAATGAATTACAGGCGTTAAGCCTGACTTATGGTTCTGCGTTAAATCGACGCAGAGCTACGGCGTAGGGTACGCGGCGACGCACAACGTACGGTGCGCGTCGCCGCGTACCCTACGCCGTAGCCTCTCCGTTGGTGTAAGGCGGAACCATAAATCAGCCTTTTATACTGAATTGTAAACCTCGTGCGCTTATCAACTGTGATTTGGAGCATATTAGTTTAATATTTAAGATATTTCACAACTAAGAAATCTGTGATTTGTTTCAGGTATTTAATTTTGAAAAATTATAATTTGAATTGTGAAGTAATATGACTCGTTTTATTCTCTTTGTTTTAGTAGTTTTAAGCAGAGGCGTGTGGATGAGTTTGTCATGAGAAGAGGTTCATGCACCCCCCAAATGGCTACAGTCCTGACACAGAGCATCCTTAACATGATTGTGACCGACATGAGACCAATAGCCATGGTTGAAGATGATGGCTTCAAGCAGATGATCCAGACCTTTCATCCAGGCTACACCTTGCCATCCAGAACTCATTTTACCAAACTGATTGGTTGATTTAAAACCAATTACCTCCTCAACCTGCAAGGCAGGCTACCTGCACCTTTTTTTTGATACTTCTTGTAAAGAGTTTTTGTTTACTACCTTGCACTTTAAGTTTGTACATTAATTATTTTTGTTGTGGTCAAAGTGGTATTTTAAATTGAAAAATATATTTTACTTTTATGGGCTTATTTGCTTTAAGTAAAAGCAATTCCTTGGTTGATTTAAAACCAATTACCTCCTCAACCTGCAAGGCAGGCTACCTGCACCTTTTTTTTGATACTTCTTGATAAAGAGTTTTTGTTTACTACCTTGCACTTTAAGTTTGTAAATTGTAGAACTTTAAGTTTGTACAATTTAATTATTTTTGTTGTGTGGTATTTTACATTGAAAAATAAATAAACTATATTGCAGGTAAATGTTTTATGTCATTATTATTTATATATTTGTTAAAAAGCATGCTATCGGAGTACAACAGGATTTTAAGTAAGTTATGTTAAACAGAAGTCTAAAATAGGTGTTTATAAATAAAGAAGATAATCGTGATTAATCGAAAAAATAATCGATAGATTAGTCGACAACAAAAATAATCGTTAGTTGCAGCCCTAATTTCTACCCACCACCCTTCTCTGCACTACCTAATGAAATTTAGTCAACCAAGGGAAGGGCAGAGTAGCTGTAAGAACTTTAAGTTGCCAAGATCTGCTGCATCCACTGTCTACTGTGAGAAAATGTAATGTAACAGGCTACTGCCTGCTGTACAGAATGAGGTATATACTGCAGAATGACAGACTTTACTCTCGAACCGCCAAGCTCAGAGGGCATTACATTGCTTCCTTCCTGATGGAGATTTTTATGATCTTGGATAATACAGACTCACAAGATTGAATCCTGTACAGCCTTCAGGTAGGACAAAGTGTGAATGGCAACTTATTTTTCTTTGCCAACTCTTGAACATTTTTAGTAACACCAGCAAGGCAAGGCTGCATGGGTGGCGTTTGCAGTGAAAGTAAGGAACAGCACTACCTTTATAGGTACCTAGCAGGTATAAACAACATACTTCACACATTAAGTACACAGACTACCACTCTACTAGGAATATGAACATAATTCATAGTGCAAGTATAATTCATACTGTCCATGGTTGGAAATCATAAGATCTCAGCATATCACAACTATGTTATCGACTGTAGGAAAATGTTATTGTAACAGAATGGCAGCTGCAAATCATATATGCATGCCAAACAACTAACTTTAACCATCCATGAGTTTGATAGCCAAGTAGAAAACGTTAAGGACTGTGGGATATGTTGCATGAAATGAGTCTTGAATTCAGGTTACTTTCCTGAGAGAGAGCAGACTAATTTCCCTGTCCAGCTCATCCTGCAGTACTTCTTTCTCAGTGTTTGTGGCCATATAAACAATGTCAAACAACTGTCATGCATCAACACTCTGCATGCTAAACACGGACATCATGAGCGATGTAAACGAGACGTCAAACTGTTGCGTCATTAGGAAGATGTAAGAAAAAGCAGTTAGGAAATGTGTGGCATCTATGTAATTGCTAAGACCTTTTTGAGCCATATGAGTTTAATTTTTTTAGTGAAATTGCAACTTTGATGTTGTAAACCAACATACCCATTACACAGTGTTGGCACAAGATCAGGTTGCCATGGAGCTTTGTCAGAACAATGCTGACAATGATTCAATAACAAATAAATCAAGGACCATTCTTAACTGGAAATGAAATGAATAAAGACATAAGAGGCAATCACAGTTTATAGAGAAGAAAGAAAACTAGCAATATGTACTAATAGGAATTAATTAGCTATTGCAACAATACAAAAAAACTAATAAAATTCAACAGAAGTATGAATCAAGTAGTATGAGCATAAGGGACAATAATGCTAAAAAAAAAAAAAAAAAAGCCTGGGAATAATAAAGCTACACTACACTTAATGCAGACAGATGTTAGTCTTTTTTTAAAGTGTTGTTTTCAGCCTTTTTCAAACCCTCCCTGTTGCTGCTTCAGGGACTTTGAGGTTTGTGGCTGAAAGCAGTTTCAATGTAAGTGTCCACTGCACTTTTTAGAGGAGCTAAATAAATAAAAAAAAAAGAACCAAATTGTCAGGGTTTGACATTCCCCCCAGCTTTTCAGTTTCTGTTTTGCCCCGCCTGTGTCCCATCTGCCCTGATTGTCTGCACCTGTGTCTCGTCATGTCTCGTTATCCCCTGTGTATATCTGGTCTTGTCGTTCCTTTGTTCCCGGTAGGTCCGTATTGTGCTTCCCTCCATGTGCTCCATGTATTCTGGTTTTTTGATCCCTGTTCCTGTTAGTTTTTTCCTGCCAAGCAGCGCTTTGATTTTGGTTTTTTGCCTCTTGCTTCTTTTGGAATAAACCCTTGATTTTTGCAAACTCCAGCCTCCTGCATCCTCCTCTCCCGCATCTGGGTCCTCACCAAAACCTCCCTGACACAAATGATCAGTGGGGCTTTCATGATTCACAAATTAAAAACATTTGCCATGATCGTCTTGTGCAAAACATGGGAAAATAGTATCTTGTGAAATACTAAAAGAAATTTGATATTGATTTTAAAGCTTACACAAACCCCAGTAAAAAAAAGTTTGTTAATGTTACTGCTTGTCTTCACAAGCATCCCTGCAGTATATTCTGGATTAACTGACATCTATTGTATTTCCTAATGGAACAGAAAACATTAGTTAACGCTGCTAGTTCTAATATCTGGAATTAGCGATAGTATATATTATGATTAATAACTGAGCAATTCGGCCCCTGATATGCAACAGAAAGGTAATTCAATCTACCTTTATAGAAACTTTATTCCACCTTGCTGTAATGTGTGAAAGGCATGGAGGTGGGATGGTGTAACTTTG
The DNA here is from genome assembly GCF_033807715.1 of Cololabis saira. Lineage (NCBI taxonomy): Eukaryota > Metazoa > Chordata > Actinopteri > Beloniformes > Belonidae > Cololabis > Cololabis saira. The sequence continues at coordinate 22,972,854 of NC_084588.1, read as the reverse complement.
TATTCATTGTTACACTTTGTTCCACCTTCAGAGGCCATAACAAAGGTGCAATAGTGACAAAATGAGTGCTGTGTCATATGGCAATCCAGAAAAGTGTAACAGGAGTTTTAGGATGGCTGCAAACTTGGACTCCTTTTACATGCCAGATTCCTTGTGTTTATTTGCCAAATTTAGTGTGTCACCTGTCCTATTTACATTAACAGGTCAGGTGTCGAGCTGGACCCAACAATATTTCGCTTCTGAGGGTAAACTTAATTGCTGGTCAGGTCTGGTGCAAACACAATACAGACCTGGATGTGATTTACTGATAAGACGAGGCGGTCTATGAGCTCCTCATCCTCAGAGGCGAGGATGCCATAAATCGGTATATTACCGAACAATGATATGCAACTGGCCGAGAAAATGACAGACCCTGGTTTTGCAAGAAACAGAACTGAGGTCATTGGTGAAGCCAGAGAGGCCAACCAAACTAACAGCGCCACGGTCATGTTTGGTAGTACCACTCGTTAATTCCTCCTGATAATTCCTCCCTTCCCCCAACTCGGCTTCCACAAAGGCAATAACACTTCTTGCAATTTTTTGTCAAGAAATATAGGTGGGGTCTAATCTAAATGTGCCCTCTGACCAGGAAAAGATTTTATCTGTACGGTGACCTTGAGTGTCAGAAAGGCGCCTATAAATAGAATGTATTATTATTATTCTTAATAAAGGCACCATCTTCAGATTCTGGAACATCATAATAAACACACGCTGGTGAGGAAATAATTCAGCTTTGTGGGACAGTTCTGAAGCAGAGCTGGAGAGTGGAAGTGGAATGAAGAGGTCTCCGGTGTGTCTTTATGCTGCAATCTCTGCCTGAAAGTGGCAAATGTCAATTTCTCAGCATCATCTCCTTGGTCTGAAAATCAAACACTAGTGCCCAACCTTAACAAAGATAATACTGTCTGACTGTTTTAACCAAATGATCATTTTAAGATTCCATAAGTGGCCTCTAAAATACTCTCTTTTAACCCAAAGACCCTCTCTTTTTTTCACTCCAAAGGGATACAAAAGCCTGACACTAGCATATTTTTCTTGTGGAGCAGAAGGTCTATTATAAGCTCTGTGGTGATATCATGATTGCTCACACAGTGAAACATCCTTCTTAAGAAATACTTTTCAAATGATAAAAAAGCTGCTTTCATCACACCCCATACACAAGCCTTGTGATAAATTCCAGAGTCAAAAAATAATTCCAAGGTTTGTTTTCTTCTTGGTTTGGACTGAGTTCTGAAGTATTTACTTAAGAGGTCAGATTGTTTGTATGAGCCTCTGAACGAAATAATGACATGTTGCTGTTTTTTTGTCTGTTTGTCATGGGATGAAGTGTCAAAAATGCATTTATATCTAAAAAAACACATCAATAGTGAACAAAGTAGCATCTTGAGCGAGCTAGAGCCTGTAGAATGTTATCTTCTCATGACATACATATATAACAACATTGCTGTGAAATATTCTATAAAAAGTAGGTTTTACAGCTTATTGTGTGGTCTCTCTTATCAGGCACTAGTAGTCACAGCTGGGTGCCAAATGAGAGGCGTTTACCCACATGGCTCCGACAAAAGCCTAACCATCAGACACTGATAGTCAATTAAAATTTCATCAGTTGGTTGAGAGAGTTATGCATTTGTGTCTGTCAGCAAGCTGAATGCTTTGAGAATGCTTATGTTTATGTGAGAAAGTATTACAGCTGACAGTTTGAGACTGTGGTGATGTTTGTCAGCACTATTTTTTACCATTTGTGAGACTTGGACTGCATGTTAGGCTAGAACGTACACTTTCATTTATTTATTCATGCAGCTATAATGGAAGTAGTTGGTGAAGATGTTCACGTACAAAGTCATTTGCTGACTCAAATATGGCAATCTTGATATTTCTCTAGTGGGATGAGCATATCAGAGGACCCCTCATTGACGAGGGGTCCTCTGATATGCATTTGTCTCCTTTCAAAAGGTGTCACATGAGTCGGAGCTGCTCTGATGGGAGGCAGAGTGGATCTGTTCCATTTCACACTCTCCAAACAAAGCACCAAGTCAATATTTACAAGCCTATTGTTTTCACCTTTTGTGTGTGCACTTTGTACGTGGGTGTGAATGGGTGTCATTGCCATTTTGTTCACCATGGAAAGTGACAGACAATGATTTGGAAAGAAAGAAGAGCATTCCTATAAGTTAAAGGTTGGGTATGAGAAAAGTTAGATTTTTGCTATAGTAGCTGAAATTGTCTTTACAAACCTATAATAATAATAATAATTATAATAATAATAATTAAATACTTTTAGGTCAGAAAAAACAAATGGCGAAGTGACACCTGAAACACCATCCACTTATGTGTGATCCTCGTCTCTAAGAGTCTCTAGATTGTGAAATATTGCACATTGCCTCAGCCTGCAATAAAACAGTGGTCAATTTATTATACTTCATCTGCTCATTTTTATACCTAATAATACAATGTCAGTGTTGTGTACATGAGACAACAATATTGAAGAATTTATGGATTTCATACTGTGATCGGCAATATCGGGATCGGCAGATACTGCTTTTGGTGATCGGCTCTCAAAATCATGATCGGTGCATCTCTACTTTTTTTCCAACAAAAATTTTAATGTTGCCTCTTGTATTTCAAGTGAGACACTCGGCTTAATTTCCCTTATAAGTCAGTATACAAGTTTTATTCAACATGATTTTTTTTATTTTTGTTAAACAAGAAAACCATCCATTGCTAGTGTTCTTTACCTACAGTATATTAAGTACATATTATGCACTAAATATCACTTTGATTATTCAGTGAATTTATTAAATAAGTGGACATGTAAATATTTCATAGCATCAGCTACCACAAATATTTTTTTTTTAAAGATTTTTTTTGGATGCATATTTAAAATACATCATTGTTGTAGATTTATTTAAAATATATCACAATTTCCTACCACTTCTTCCAAATGACTTGTTGGTAGCTAGAAAAAAAACAAAAACAAAACTGGTTTGTAAGACAGCACTGAGACGATGATCATAGCAGCACAAAAATAGGGTCTGAACACAAGAGCAACAGAGGCCAGGACCTGTCACACCAGAAAACACCTCAGCTGGAAGCTGTGAAAAGATCTCTAAAAATCCACCACTTAACTTTGTGAAAGTCACTTACCAGCAAGGTTGTCCAGTGTCCACTTCTGATACAAGTCTGATATAGTAAAGATTTGATTAGACACGCTAATGGGACATCTTTGGTGAAGGCATGTTTTTTCACCAACTGCCAGATTCTGTGTAAGTATTTTGTATCAACACCTGTGGAAACTTGAGACCATATTCAAGCTGGAGATAGCTAGTGATATCTTGCCACTGAACACTGTCATTTTCCTCCATTGTTGTTGATTGATTTCTGTTGTGCTGTTGGTGCTATGCTGAGATCTGCATGCCTGCTGAGAAATGCATACGGCATCACATACGGCAAAAACGCCACATGAATTCTCACTCTTGTCTTATGGCCAGATATTGGATATATTTATCTACGGTAATATAGAAGCACATGCTGAAGTGATATTCTTCTGAAAATGTTTCGCTTGAGTGGAACTGACAGATTTTTGAATCTACACAACCTTAAACCCAGATAAAGACTCACATATATGAAAAAAAGACCCCTTCAACCAGGTAGTGTGAAAGTATTCTAAGATTAAAACAGGTACAGTGTACATGAACCCCAAAACCATGTTTTGAAATCCTCCCCAGTGAAGACTAAAAGAACAAAAATCCAGTTGAATCTCTGAAACCATATTGATAAAATGGTGAGAGTTAACCATCACCTATCCTGAAAGGTTTAAATGTCAGAAGAACCCATTTTACCTTAATTAAACCAGATTAAAACATGTTCTTGTTTCAAAGCAGCACCTATTAACTTAATTGCATGAAGAGTGATCTTTCTCCTCATTAATCTGTAAATTGCCTGTGAACCTGAAAAAAATATATCTACAGGTCAAATGCTAACTAAGAAAATGATGAGAAATTATATCACATTGTGATAACTGTTTCAACAAAAAACCCAAATATGGCAATCCAACAAAGATCACATAAAGAAATCAAATGTTATCTGCTTTGGCGACTCCCTAATTGAAGAGAAGTACAGAAGGTCACGTAAGTCTACAACACTAATGGTTTAGATTATCCCCATGCTGATGTAGCAACAAGAAAAGCTCAAGTCAGGTACCTCACTGGTTTTTGTCAATGTCACCTTGGACCCAGGTGGAGAACACCAACTGGTTTGGAGGATCTAAGGCTTTGCAGGGAGAACTGAAAGGGCTTTAATGGGTCACCAGCGGTGTAGATTGTGTTGAGAAAGGTCACTGATAGTATAACATGTGCAGGGATTGTGGTTTTACTCCCATTGCGAAGTAAAACCACTGCTTTGGGGAACCTAATGTGTAATGGCTCTCTATTTGTACTACAACAATATATTTAAATAGTGTCTCAACCTTGTTTCAAAATCCTGCTCTTTCTTCACTTCCGTACACTGAATGCCCGGTATATATAGCTCATCAACAAAAATACAAAGATGTTTAACAGATACAACTTGATATTGCAGTATTGATTCTGCTTCAAAATACAGACTGATTTTGATGCTCTCAAGATAACAAGAGAAAATAAAAGTGAAAGAACAAACAGATCCAAGGTTTTCAGGCCTCTGGGAAAAGATTAAGTTGAGTTGAACTTTACGGCCTTAGATGGGATATTGAATTTGATTTTGCCATCACCCTTTTGCTCATTCCACCATCTGCTATTATAGTAAATTATACAGGCTCCAATAAAGTGGCCAGTGAGTGTACACTTTCTTGCTATATATATATATATATATATATATATATATATATACATACATATTCAATTCAACAATTCTTTATTAATCCTTTAAGGATAATCTATCAATATCAGCAATAATAATAATAATAATTTTGTCCCATGGCTGTCAAGTTTTGGCGGGGAAACTACTATATTTTACCGCTCTTTGTCGCTGTCATCTTGTATTAGTATGTTTCCGTAAATCTCCCGTTCACAGCATTTCAGTGTCAACGAAGGTAGGCCTATCAGATTCTGATCACATAATTGTAGTTAGTAAGTGGTTGATAAGTCGGTATTTTAGGCTTATTGTGCAATGTCTTAAAATCTAAGGGATAGTGGAGTTTGGTTGGGGTGGTGGGATGGCCATGGGCTCTGGAAAATGTCTCTTATTTTCAAATCGAAACTTGACAGATATTTGTTTTGTCCAAAGCACCATCCACTACACTACAAAAGCTGCTCCTCTATAAATAAGCTTTATATTAATAAATCTAATCAATTCTTAGAAATCAGTTTTTGCAGATCAAAGAGTTTCCAAAGAGCAAAGATGGGCAGAGGCTGACTCGTGCAAGAAATATACTCTTGTTGAAAAACAATGTTCTTTAGAGAAAGATATTTGGGTTCTGAGACGTACAGTACAAAGCCACATTCTGCACACATTGCCGCATGGCTGCAGAAAAAGAGTGAACATGTAACCTACTGTAGTGTCTACAGTCCCGACCTGTAGAGAATAGAGAATGTGTGAAGACTTCCCAAGTCAGTTCACACCCGAAACAAGTTGAAGAACTTGTCAGAACCTTTTTTTATAAGTTGTTAGAGGTCTAAAATGCAATAATGGTTTAACAGTATATGTGAACAAATATGAAAGATATAAAGGCTGCTAGTCTTCAAAATGTATTGTATTGTAAGTATTGTATATTTTTTTATGCCACTAACATACATGTAGCCCCTTAAATAGATAGATGTGATTATTTTACATAAAAGTGCAATGCAAAATAATCAATACAATTTAGGGGCATAGAAAAAAGGTGTTTTTTTCTAAATAACTGCACCAACAGAAAAATGAAAATTGAGCTATACCTGATCATTAAAAAAGGCATTAAGGGAAATGTTTAGGCTTACTGTTAGCAAAAGTGATGTCTTTCATTTGCATTAATTCTGCATAGAGCACTTGTATCTGCTGACTTATCCTGGCTGTGAACCAGTTATGAGAATGTCTGATTAAAAATAAATCGGCAGTCTGCATTTAAAATATCCATTACAGGGTTCTCTAAAGAAGTTTGTTTCTTGTGGTGCTATGTTAGTGAACATGGCACTGAATTACAGAGATGGAAAAATGCTATAAGACCCAGAGGTGAAATTCACCAGGGCTGAAAAGAAGTTAACAGTCGACTTCAGAAATCAAAAGGCCTTTACATACTAGCTTTTCATTGAGGAACCTTTATCCCGTTTCCTGGTCTCTGTGTTTGTATGTAGGAGCCACATTCTGGAAAGGCATAAAATTCAATCACCTCTTTTTTCCACCCCCCAGGGTAGGAAAAAAGAAAAGGAGAGACCGGTTTTGTATGCACTGATGCTGTACATGCAGCTGAATCTGTCTAGTTAGTGTTCGAACCTTCCTGGTCAAGTTCTCCACACAACAGCATGCTGCGCACAAACATCATTAATCTCGTCCATGCGCCTCTCATACACATGCATGCTTACACACACATAGTTTAGTCTGTTTAAAGCACATAACACACAATAATACATAGAAAGCTGATTGCATCATCTTCTCCGCTATGATTATTAAAAAAAAAGTACTATGAATGCAACACTTTACGTCACGTTACACGCACACAACGTTGAGTCCAACTAGGTTTCCAGAAAGTTGTGTATGTAAGGATGAAAATGGATGGTGTTTTTCAGCAGACCTTCCCTGCTTGATGCACATTTCTAAACTCCAAATCCTAAGCTGGTAACAAAAGCTTTCTGCACTTGCCTTGATAATATCAACGTGGCACCAACCACAAATGGTGAAAACTTCATGTGTTTCATGTTTATTAGATTTTTGTGTTCTTTTTAAAACATTAAAACTATAAAAATTTTATGGTGACCTCACCAGGAAATCAAGATTTTAACAGCACTGCCTCCTTACTTTCTCAGGTGGTTGAATCTGCCCACAGCCGCCCGATTTAGTTCTCTGATTGTCTTATCGCGCTGAAAAATCAGCACGAGTGCAAATCGAAAAGGGGTTTTCTGTGGGGATATTACTTACAGCAATACAAGTAGAGACCACTTGCAGCCTCAGACTATTTTTAAAATCTTTAACTTTTTTAGTGTGATTAATTGAATCACAACTCTATCCTTCAGACTAAGAGTCCAGATAGAAATCTATTTGCTTATGTGATAGCTTTCAAGGCAATGCAAGGCGAGTTTATTTGTGTAGCACATTTCATGTACAAGACAATTCAAAGTGCTTTACATAAAAACTTTTTTTATATGCATTAAAACGTTTTTTAGAAGAATTTAAAAGCACAGTACCTTTTTATATGTTCCTTTTTATTTATATGTAGTTGCTGTTGATATTCTTTGGAACAATAATTAGAAATAAAGAGATGTAAAACCCCATTTTTTACAATGGAAGTGGATGGGAGAGATGAGTTTTGTCCGATCTAGCAACAGGGGCGAGCTTGACAAAGGGTCAATTGAGAGTTTTAGCAGCCCTGATGCATCCTGGAAGTTTTTTCAAAGGGGAGGAACATAAAAGAAGGTTGGCTCACCGTTTTTGGTTCTCACTCTAGATACCCACAATAAGTGTGACCCTGACACCTTATTGTGGTTCTGGTTGGTTCATACAGGACAGAAGATCAGAGATGTATTTCATTCCTAGACCATTTAAAGTTTTATAAACCAGCAGGATTTTAGAATCTATTCTGCGACAGACAAGAAGGCAGTGTAAAGATCTAAGAACTGGTCCACTTTATTGGTCTTAGTTCAGAAGTTCTCACTAAGTGCAGCTGTGGATTTTTAGGGAGACCCATTAGAACAGCATTACAGTAGTCCATCTACTAGAGGTGGGTGCAATTCATCGATGTGTCGATGCATCGCGATGCGTCACGTGACGATTAAGAATCGATTATTAAAAAAAAAAAAAAAAAAAAAAAAATTTTTTTTTAAGTTATCCTATCCAGATTCCAGACTGAATAAGCTGCTGAATCATTTCATTTTCAAGAATGCACATTTCTTATTGTTCACTTGAAATATGGCAGATATGTTTACACTAAGTTCATATCTGGTTTACTTGAATTAATGAACTCATTAAATCCAGGGCTTGACCGTTTTCAGTGTTTTCCGCCAATAGAGGGCACTCTCATGCAAGTGCAGCTTTCCCTGGTCAAAGTTAAGTAAGTCAAAGAGCAAATGTTTACATAGTCATAAAATAAATTATTTTGTGTCTTTGAAAAATACATGTCAAATGTTCAAAAAACCTTGTTATTTACTTAATGAGTGTTGTTAGAGGAACTGAGTTAATTGATTGGCTATTTATTTACAAATGTAGCCACAGATGAAGACAAAATCAATCTTGTATGGAAAAAAGCATTAAAAATCACAATAATCGAAGAATCGTGGTACCAATAATCGAATCGAAAATCGTTATAATCGAAGAATCGAAGCTCCAATAATCGAAATCGAATCGAATCGTGAGGTACCCTTGTTTGCACACCCCTACCATCTACTGAAGATAAAAGCATGGACAAGTTTTTCTTAGTCCTGCTTAGACATCAGTCCTTTAATCCTTGATATATTATTTAGATGAATAATAGGCTACTACTACGCTTTAATCAAAAGCGACTTACATTTGAGAGAACAACACAAGCAAGAAATCAAATAGGAGGGTACAGCATTATTAAGTGCTGGTCAGACTGCTGAGAGTCCAGTTGGACACAGGTGCTGCCATGTTAGTGCTAGGGAAGTTTTTTGTGTTTCCTTCCCACCCAACACTCAGTCCCTTTATACAAGAAAACTACATCTTAAAAGACACCATCATATGATCATCTTTTCATAAGTGCATGCAGCTTTCTCAGTGCTGAGTCATGCAGAGAGCTGGACACATTTTCCAACTCATTCTGATGAGCAGAGAAGTTAACTAAAGTTAAGAAATTTTCCTTAAAGAGTCTTTAGCTTGCTCTTAAAAGTAGGTACAGACCCTGCGGATCACAGAGTTTGGTAGGTCGTTACACCATCAGGGAACAATGGAGGAGAAAAGCTACTGATTTCACGCCACGTTGTGGTGGAAGCACTAGGCGTCTTTCACCGTCTGAGCGGAGCTGTCGAGAGGGGGTGCAGCTCTGAATCAAGGAGTGAAGGTATGCAGGAGCCATTTGGGTAATTGTTTGGTAAGGCAAAAGCATGAATCCATTAAACATGCATCCATTGGGAAGTATAATCCAGAACGGCATACACTTTCATTGCTATGCTGATGATACGCAGCTCTATTTGTCTATGAAGCCAGATGAAACAGAACCGTTAGCTACTGTAAAGTTCAGGCATGTCTAAGAGCCCAGATATACTTGCAGTTTGAGCTTGCGTTCGCGTCCGTTCGCGTGTACCACCAACTGCAACGTCGCTTGCGTAGTACACGAGGAGAGCGCGTTGTACCGGCGGTAATCGACTGCAGGTCGCGTACGGGTTCAGTGTCTTTTTGAGAACGTGCACGTCGACGTGTCAAATGAATGCAGGATACGTGTGGCGGCCATGATGCGTACACGTACGCGTTCTGAACTGCAAGTATATCTGGGTTCTTAGGGACATCAAGGGCTGGATGTCCGGATTTTTTTTGTTTCTAAACATTCAAAATAAATTTAAAATTCAAATAAAACAGAGGTTATTATTTTTGGTGCAAAGCATTTTAGGAAGGGATTATATTGTGTTGCGATGGCTTCCAGTGCAACTGTGGGAAGCCTTGGTGTTGTTTTCGAACAGGATTTGTCGTTTAAACTGTATATTAAATCAGGTTTGTAAAATAGCATTTTTCCATCTCGGTAATATTGCAAAGATTAGGAAAATCCTCTTGCAGAGTGATGCGGAAAAACTAATTTGTGCGTTTGTATCTTCTAGATTAGATTACTGTAATGTAGCCGGATGTCCAAATAATTTGCTGAATAGGCTCCAGCTGATCCAAAATGCACAGCGCGAGCGCCGACGGGAATCAGCAGGAGAGAAAACGTCTCTCCAGTGTTAGCGTCGATCCATTGGCTACCCGCAAAATTCAGAATCCAATTCAAAATTTTATTACTTGCGTATAAAGCCCAAAGCGGCTTAGCTCCGCAATATTTGCAAGACCTGATAGACCTGATGACCGTATATGTTCCTAACAGAGCTCTCCGTTCTCAGAGTGCAGGTTTACTCGTAGTTCGGAGTGTCCAAATGTAGATTTGGACGGCGGGCGTTCTGCTATCAGGCACCATTACTATGGAACAAACTTCCAATCTGGGTTAAGGAGGCTGACATCAGATCTCGAGATTTTGGTCGATTGCTGCTCGTGTTTTGGTCTGCTCTGTGTCGGTTTTGTGTTTCGTTTGTGGTTTTTGTTGCAGATTTCCAGTGCTCGACGTGTGCCTCCGTGTGCTCTTGCTTCTTGGGTTAGCAGTGGATGTCACCCCCCCCAAAAAAAAAAAACAACTCACTGGGTTTGTATGTGTATGCGAATGTATGCGTATAAATATATATATATATATATATATATATATATATATATATATATATATATATATATATAGTGTGTGTGGCAGGGTGGAGGTGCAGCCATCAGGAGATTGGGTACAGGTGTATCCAATCAACCTCTCCACCCTGCCTGGCTGCCTCCCTTGACAAGCAGCAGCTGCACTCCGGAGAGAGGCTGCTGCTGGGAGAAGGTGCTGCTGCGGTGAAGGTGTTGGAGCACGCGTGTGTTGGGTGAAATAAAAGGAGTTCCTGCACTGAAACCTGTGTCCTCTGTCCTGTCGGTCGGCCCCCGTAGCACTCGCCGTGCTGCGCTGGCGCCCAACGTGGGGCCCGACAGGATGGAGGCACTGGCACAGGAGCTGGCAGACCTGGTGGCCACGAACCGGAGCCAGGCAGAGCGGCAGACTGCAGCCCTGGAGACGCTGGCAGCGCAGCAGGGTGAGGTCGCCCGCCTACTCTGCTCGCAGAGGACCGCCCCTTCACCTTCAGCTACCCGGACGTGCGGCGAGGACTGGACTGTCCAGGGCGGTCCTCGGAAGACGACCCCTTCTCCTTCACGTGCCCATACGTGAGGCGAGCGGCGCGGGACCGTCTGGGGAGGCCCTCGGCGGTCCTGGAGGAACCAGTCCAGGAGGCGGTCCTGGAGGAGCCGGTCCAGGAGGAGCCGGTCCTGGAGGAGGCGGTCCAGGAGGAGCCGGTCCTGGAGGAGCCGGTCCAGGAGGAGCCGGTCAAGGAGGAGCCGGTCCAGGAGGAGCCGGTCCAGGAGGAGCCGGTCAAGGAGGAGCCGGTCCAGGAGGAGCCGGTCCAGGAGGCGCCGGTCCAGGAGGCGCCGATCCTGGAGGTGGAGGCGGCTCCGGAGGCGCCAGCGACGGCGGGACCCGCAGAGACGGGGACGGACCAACGACCGGAGCAGTGCTGCGTCGGGGAGGGGGTGGTCCTGGACGCAGCCCGGCCGAGACAGCCGCTCTCGGCGGGCGGCCCGTCGCCGAGGACGACCTCCCGACCGGTCTCGGCAGCTGGCCGAACCGGGAAGGCCCGGAGGCGCAGACTGCGGTTCCGGGCTTCCTCTCCCGCTCCGGGCGGGGGGGGGGGGGGGTAGGCTCGGCCGGATGGACCCCGGCCTGAGGTTGGTGATGGTGGTGTGTGGCAGGGTGGAGGTGCAGCCATCAGGAGATTGGGTACAGGTGTATCCAATCAACCTCTCCACCCTGCCTCCCTTGATAAGCAGCAGCTGCACTCCGGAGAGAGGCTGCTGCTGCGGTGAAGGTGTTGGAGCACGCGTGTGTTGGGTGAAATAAAAGGAGTACCTGCACTGAAACCTGTGTCCTCTGTCCTGTCGGTCGGCCCCCGTAGCACTCGCCGTGCTGCAATATGTATTAGGGGTGTAACGGTACATGTATTTGTATTGAACCGTTCGGTATAGCGTGTTCGGTTCAGAACGGAGGCGTACCGAACGAGTTTCCACACGGACATATTAAGTAGAGGACCGCACGTTGTGGAGCAGAGCGCTGCTGCAGCTGCACATAGGCAGTTGCGCTCACACCGAGAAACAACAAGCAACAGTTGTAGCCGACGTCATGGCTAATGCAGCTAGTATTGGCAATAAGCCAGAACTCGAGGACCCTCCCGCAACTTTAAGGTCTCCCGTCTGGGAACATTTCGGCTTCCCGGTGACATATAAACAGGGACAAAGAAATGTTGATAAAACCAAAGTGGTTTGCCAACATTGTTCAACCGTGGTCGGGTATGTTTCTGGCAACACGTCAAACATGTTAAGTCATTTGAAACGGCACCACCCCAGTGTGAACATCACTACAGCGAAGAGAAAGACGACCGTAGTACAAACCCAGCTCCCCACTGCATTTAACAGCCTCTCCCTGGTGAATCAGATCGGGCAAAAGCAATCACAAATGCTGTTGGTGTTTTTATAGCTTCAGACCTAACACCCTATTCAGTAGTAGAGAACTCTGGCTTCAAACATATGATTTTGTTGTATAGTCTGAGCCTTATAAATGTTATTTAATCTGAGCAACAACTTTAAACTGTTCAGTGTTGCATTTGTTCATTTTTGCACATTTGATGTAGAAAAGATTTGTTTTTAAGATTTAAGATTTTGTTGTTTATAAGTCTGAGCCTTATAAATGTTATTTAATCTGAGCAACAACTTTAAACTGTTCAGTGTTGCAACTGTTCAATTTTGCACATCAGGGAGATTTTTTTTTTTTTTAAATCTGAGCCAATGTTATTTTGTGTGTGTGTAATAAACAACTAGCACGTTTATATTTTGCATTTTGTTTTCTTACTGTACCGAAAATGAACCGAACCGTGACCTCCAAACCGAGGTACGTACCGAACCGAGATTTTTGTGTACCGTTACACCCCGAATATGTATATATATTAAATATAGTAATAATGCACATATATATGCCTTAGGTTTTTACCGGCATGGTATCAACCATTAATATGTGTGCAGACAAGGTAAAAAAAAAAAAGGAGGCTGACACCACCTCCACCTTTAAAACCAAGCTTAAAACGTGTCTGTTTAGTAAAGCCTATAGTTAGTGTTTAGTAAACCATTAGTTAGTGTTTAGTAAACCTCTAGTTAGTGTAAACTCTAGTGTATTAGGGCCAGTAGTCATGGCTGCAGCTATATAGCTTCGTTGTAGATATGCTGCTATAAGCCTACGCTGCAGAGGGGCACCAACATGATCCACTGAGCCCATCACCCCTCCTTTCTCTTCTCTTCTTCTCTTCCATTTTCATTTATTAATTATAAATATCTCATAGACATCATTGCTGTCCATCGTTCTTGTAGTTTGTTGTGGTCTGTCCCCTCTTTTTCTCTTTTGTGCAGGCTAGAGCTTCAGGAGCTGCATGCTGACCAGCAGTCTCACCCTCCGATCATCCCACTGCTTGCTTCCACTTGTCTGCTATATGCTTGCTGACATCATGACCTGCAGTCCCCCTGTTGCCACTATCAGTATAAGAACAGATGTCCTTAAGAACCTTTACTTGAGCTGTCTTAGTTCTGTGGTGTGGCCCTAAACCTGACTACAAGATATCAAAAAAAGTAATTTAGTGTCAGGAGGTTGTAAAGCTGTTGAAAAACAGCTTTTCCTATGATTTTACTAAGAAAGGTGTGGTTTGATATTGTCCAATAGCTGTTCATGAGTGACCTGTCTAGTCTATTCTTTTTTAAAAGTGGCTTAATGATGTCTGTTTTTATTTACTGAAGAAAGATACCTGAAAGCAGTGACGTATTTACAATGTCTAGAAAAGTGTATCCCATTCCTGGTCTTCAGCACACCGTGATACAAGTAGCTGTGTCATCAACAGAGTTGTCCAGACCTTGATGACAAGCTAATGAGCACCGTTAATTAGAATCAGATGTGTTGAAGCCAGGAAACATCTAAATGCAGGACAGGAGGCCCGAGAACCAAGATTGGGAAACACAGGTCTAGGAGATCTGAGGCCATACAATGTGCCACACAAAAAAAAAAACCTGTTGGCAGCAAGTGGTGGAATTCAGGTGATGTATGACATTATCCAGGTTCTTATGAGTGACTGGACAAAATTGTGTCATGGCTACTCTCAGTGGACACAGAGGTGGCACATATTTTGCGCCAAGCATAGGAGAACTGACAGTCTGATTTTCTGATTTTTGATAGTAAAGAAATAAGTAAACTCATCGCAGGCACAGTTGGATAGAAGTTTAGGCTCCACTGACTCAGGGGGATGTGTTAGCCTGTCAACAGCAGTGAACAAAGTGTGTGCATTATTGTTGTTTTTGGCAATAATATCAGAAAAATATAATTGCCTTGCATTCCTCAGCTTTGTATTATATATGTTCAGTCTCTCTTTATAAATGACATAATGAACCTGTACTTTGGGTTTCCACCACCTGCGTTCAGCTTTTCAAAATTTCTCCATGGAGGTTTCTTTTTAGCAGTGATCACCTTCACCTTCATGGAAGTAATAGTATCAATAATACTTTTTGATGAATGTTACCATTGAATTTATCCACAAGCATATTAACTGAAGGTCAGTGGAGGAGGGGTGAGGAAAAGTAGATCTGAATAAACATTTCACACATATCTTATATGTAGCGTTTCTTGATGATCTCTGCCTAGAAGTTCCTGCTAATATTAATAGAACAAAGAAAACAGAAGAGTGGCAGACAGGGAAACACCTGTCACCGTAACCTTAGAGATGTTTGGACTTCTGGACATTATTAAGTCGAGACAATGTTCTTTGTTGTGCATATTTTTCAACACATGTTGAGTCAGAAGGGTTTTTCCTGCGTACAAAATTAGGAGGCGGCCGCCTCCGCCTAATTCTGTGCCGCCCCCAGCTCTCAAAACTCAGACGTCATGAAAATTGTTATTTTCTGGCAGTTGGACTGGATGGATGTTATTTTGACTGCAGTTACAGCATTGCGCCGCTGTGGAGGCGCTGTATTTTCATTTTTTTCATTTTATTTTTTATTTCATTCAAAAAATAAAACAAACAATTCAATACAAATACAAATGTTCATAAATTGTGAATGAAACATGAAAATCTCGAGAATTATTTTCCGCGGTTTTCCGCTATTTGTTGTATTAAAAATCGGCGTCCTGGTTTTCCCTGGCTGTTCAAACAGGTAAATATTGTTTATTTTGCATCCTAGCATGTCTTGTTTATTTGTCTTGTATTCGGGCCGATTCGGTACTTTAAAAAGCGAACAGGAGAAGTAAGAGTGCAGGTGAAACGGTGCAGACAATTAACGTTACAGGCAGTTATAAATCAGTAAAGTAATAAATCATGTTACCAACGAGTTGCGGCAATTTTGTCAGGGCTGAAAGTAGTGCACAAATATGCATGAAAGGTGATAGCGAGGGTCAGAGTGCAGAAGAGGGCGAGGCGAGGGTAACGTTAAGGCTGATTTATGGTTCTGCGTTAAATCGACGCAGAGCCTACGGCGTAGGGTACGCGGCGACGCGCACAGTACGCCGTAGGCTCTGCGTTGGTGTAATGCGGAACCATAAATCAGGCTTTAGTCAGTTTCCAAGTCATTAGGAGCATCTCAACGCGAAGCCAACGTGTACGTGATTTAAACATGACTTTTTATTCATCTTTACAGATCTTCTCAAAAACACAGAGCCAGTGGGTTTGACAAACGGTGGCTGAACCAATTTACCTGGCTCAGGCAAATTGAGGAAGGTTTGGTCTGTTATTTATGCCAATAGCACTGTGCCCCCATGCAGCAGGCACTATCACTATTTATGTCTATCAAAATAAATACAAAAATACTTAATGCATGAATTGTTTTGTTTAAGGTGAAGACACCTCTGCACAGCAGACTCAAGGAGAGACACTGGGATGTCTGTTGTAAGGTGGCCATCGATGGATCAGACCAGGACCAGGACCAGACCAGACCAGACCAGACCAGACCAGGACCATCCATGGACCAGACCAGGACCATCCATGGACCAGACCAGTGAGGCCTTGGACTACAAGGAACATGAGGAGGTTCTACAGATGGAAAGATAGGAGGCTGAAATGTTCTGTCTGGTTACGAGATTTGTCAGTAAATGTCTGAAACCCTACAAAAACTCAAAATCTTACCAAGACTACTTGTCTTATATCCAGTCAAAATGTTTTATTTCTAGTCCAAAAAAAATCCTTACATTTAAAATAAGACAGTCACCTAAAAAGTAACTCTTTCTAGAAAACCATTTTCACTCATTTCAGTCTTGATGGTATAAAGGTTAGGGCATCTATAAGCTCGTTAGCTTCAGCCCTAACCCTGTCAGACTTATGTACCCTTTCTTGTTTTGTTGGATGGACATTTTTCAATGATTGCTGATCGAAATAAACTCAAACTCATTTCAGTGAAATTTTTCTCTTGTTCCATTTGCTGTTTGTTTTTTTTTACTTTTTATTTTTGGTAAGATTGAGTTCTTATATTTGTATTTATATTTTTATGTTAATAAAATAATGCTATAACATGATAATTGTCATATTTTTTACATATCATTTTCATTTAATTTACATTTTTTGTAAATTGATTTCTTGGGAAAAAGGGGCAGATTAAATAAGATTCTTCTTCTTTCTGCTCCCTTTCATTCATAATTTAGGAAGGTTTGTGTTTATATTAAATTGTTTGTTTTATTTTATCAATTAATGAAATAAAGAATAGATAAATAAATACATTTTTAATCATATTATAACTCCCAAAATACAAAATATCTTGTGTTTGCTGGAGCCAGTTGAAGGCACAGTATACCCGCACATGTGCACATGACCAGGATGGTGCCACCTCTGCCTCAATTAGAGCCAGGAAAAACCCTGGTCAGTCCGAAGCTATCAAGAACACAACGCAATTCCTTTGCCTATATGTCCTGAGGGTTGTCAACATGGATGTTAAAATCCCCCAATACAATTACACAATCAAAATCAACACAGATGACAGACAGCAGTCCAGTAAAATCATCCAAGAAGGTTGAAAGGTAGGAAGTCTGCAGACATTGAGAAACAACCCACAGGCCAAAGATTTCCACTGAAGAGCCACATATTCAAATGAACCATAGTTGTCAAAAGACACTTGCTTACATTGAAGGGAATCAATAAATAGAGCAGCTCCTCCTCCTCCTGTCTTGGTTTACTCATGAAGCTGTAGTTGGGAGTGGGTGTTTCTACAAAAACTGTTGCATGATTATCTTGATTGAACCATGTTTCTGTTAAAGACATCAAATCTAGATTATGTTTTGAGATAAAAATCATTAATTACAAAAGTTCTCCCTGCCAAAGACCTGACATTTAGTAAAGCTAGTTTCAGTATGTTAATAGTACTATTTGTCCAGTTTTTCTCAGCTTTCTTGCTCTCATTTCAGTGAATTTTGCTCTCACATTTTTGTTTTCTGTTTGAAAACTTAATGTTCAATTAATCTTTCTACTTTAATGAGCATTACAGAGTGCCTGGGTATTTTAAACCCAGAGAGTGTCAACCAGCAGCATATTTTGTACACTCTCACACTTCCAAACCCTATAATAATTGTAGAACTGCTGTAGTGATCACCGTCTCCCTCCTAAGAGATACTTAATGCCTCTTTCTAACTGGCAGGGAATCACATAATTGGCTGTGGTCCATTTGCTCACCCGCATGTGTGTCCTCTCACTAACAGCAGATTTTAATGAATCAGTTTTACAGTGATTAGAGCTCCTGGCTATGGGGAGGTCAGTGAAGGAGTGAACAACTCTGACTGCTGACAGACAGCCAAGCATGGATATCTGTAGTCATGGATATCTGTAGTCCATGTGGTCTGAGCTCAGTGTGACAAGCTTAATCAAAATGCTGCCGTTTTCTTTCTCCTTGATAAATCTTTCTCAGCTTTCACTTATGGCTTTCGAAGAACATGCATCAGAATCTGTCTTAACTTTCTCTCTTTCATGGACTCTGTGTCTCTTTTTTTTCTCCAAATGCTGTGAATTTATGATTCCTCCTTTCCATTATGCAGGTAATACACATGGTAAGCAAGGCACCAAAATGTGTCCAGAGGGGGCTCTTTTGATAATATCCATGACACGATGTGGTCCTTATTCAACCCTCATGAAATCAGATCAACGGTACTGCAGTTGACCTGAAGCAGAATTTTTACTTTCTAATCTCAAAAACCCTCAATATATCCACTATCTCTGGTATTGGTGGGAGACCAGACAGCTTGAGAAGCAGTCATGCATGCTTTAGGAGACAAGGCTGCTCTGTATCAGCAGCGAGGTAATTGAGCTCACAAAATGCAGTCAGTTTAATATGATGAGTCGTGTTTTGTTTGAGATGTAAGAATGAAAAGAGGTCTGAGACGTCTTTTGTTTTCAGTTGACCTTTGGATTGTAGCTACTCACTGGATGCCAGCCACCTCTGACACTTCACGAGAGACACTTGTATGAGGAATGTGGAAATGCTAAGCAGTGGATCCAACCTTAGTGTAGCACAGCAGGGAGGAAAACATTCCCTTTTAAAGCTAATTTTCAAATTCTACAGTTTAATATAAAACTGCATGGCTATTTTTGTAATTATTTTAATAATGGACTGTATGACCGCTCCCAGGAATCTTATGGTTGTGCTTTTTGACTCAGTGCATTCACTGAAAGTTCACATTTAGGAAAATTGATAAAATGTGATGCACTCTTGAATAATTGCTGCTTCCACTGAGGTGCTGTCTCATAATAATCCAATAACAGTTTGAATTCAAATTTCGCATAACATTGACAAAAATGCAATAAATATTTTGTGCGATTACCACTGCATTTTGGCTTTGGAAATAATTTTACCCAGGCCTCATATTTCAGTAAGTAGTAAAACAGTTAAAGTTCCAGTAAAAACATTTGAATTATTCTTCATCAGCATTGCTTATATTTGGAGGTATGTCATGATATAATTTTCTCTGTGAAAGACATAAATATTTCTATTTTGAAACAGATTAACAAAGCTGTATTTACATATCAGCAGGAGGTATGTAATCAGCCCTTTTCATTTATTTGCATTATTAGCAAACATTCTCAGAAATTCCACAACGTTCATCATTTGTTTAGTCTGTTTATTCATAATCGTTTTCCCTATTCTTCCTTTTTATTTTTATGAACACTTAATAGGAAATAAGTGGGATACTTAAAATACAACTATGCACACAAACAGTCAAAATGCTTTCAATGACATGTGCTGGTTGATAGGCAGTACATTGCCTGAAGCCGAGTCTATGCAGTGACAAAAAGCATGGCTCATAGAAGTGCAATGCAGAGCCAACTGCACTGATTTACCATGTCTACTTCTCTAATTCACCATGTTCTCCATGTTGGCCAGACAATCCATGTAGACAGCCTCAAACCAACTACATTGACAGGAAATGCAATGGCATTTGGGGATCTTCCCAGTGCGTCTCTGGCTATAACACAACTGTCAATCAAATATAGATACTACTATATGCAAGCCAGAGCTTTTAGACTGGTGGTGCTGCCAAAGGGCCACACACACACACTATGTACTATATGTACTATATGCATGTATGTATGTATATGCATGTATGTATGTATATGTATGTATACTTATGTATGTATGTATGTATGTATGTATGTATGTATGTATGTATGTATGTATGTATGTATGTATGTATGTATGTATGTATGTATGTATGTATGAATATATATGATTATTGTCACCTGAAAAATAACATTTCGGAATGATACTCGTTCGAAAAGTTTCTCTTTGCCCCAGTTACCAAGACATTGTGCACAGATGTGCTTTAATGCAGTCTCTTACTCTTTTTTATGTCAAATTTACTCGTAAGCACACAGAACAAATATTAGCAAGCATTAAAATGGTTGATAAACCTAAGTTACAGGATGTCACATTTACTGCAGTGCGTGAAAATTCTGCTGTCTTATGCAGTCAGTCATGCACGTCATTGTTCTGCAAACTTACTCTCAAATGTTTTCTCCACCAGACACAATTATAAACCCGCTGTGTTATGGTCTTTAAATAATTAGTTAAGCAGAAGACAAATATGCCACAAGTGGAGGTTGAAAAACAATTTGTTCCACACTTTACTACTTACAAATGTGTCATTTTCTGGTTTGTAAACTCATTACCTTGGTCCACTCATTGCTTTGCATTCTTCTCATCCAGAAGTTATTTGGAACCATGCAGATGAAACATTAAAAATGGGAAATGGACTCGGATTAATCTAGTCTATTCTTCAAAAATGATCTCCCTTAAATAGATTAAAAATAAATAAATAAAAATCAATTTATCCTCTTGGTAGTAAAATAGAACAGATCAGAATGTCTTGGATGTGAATGATAAGTCTGTTGAAGATCATTTTAATTTCAACGGATGAAGCTCTTTCTTCCTTCTTCTTTTTCTTCCGTTTTATCATATTGTGATGCTCTGCAATTAGTAATCATAGGGCTATTTCCCCTGAACTTGGTGAGTGACTCCAACAGATTTGAAGAACAACATTTGAGATCTCTGTCCAAAAGATTGCAGTCAGAGGCAAGGAAGGATACTGTGTATAACCCTCAAGCTCCCAGGACTCATTAAGTTTGAGATCTAATTTCCTTTCCTTTTTTTCAACTTTTCTTTCTACTGGTGCACTTGGGGGCTTTGTCGTGCTCCTAACTCAAGATTTAGCTGCTACACAGATAACCTCAGATCTGACTGAAGAATACTCTGGTATACAGAAGATGTGATAGTGGATCAAATGAGTGCTCAGGTGCCGTGGCTGTGAAACAAACCCAAATCATGGCGCCTCCACCACCACCACTGTGCTCGCTGTTTGACAGTTGGTATGGGATATATCCAGTGTTTTGTTTTCACCAGATGTAGAACCCTGGATTATGGCCAAACATCTCCACTTTGATCTCAACTGCTTAAAGCACATTATTCCAAACTCTTGAAGTATTTTCAAATCCAATTTTTCAAACCGTAAACATACTGTCATGATATTTTACACAAAAGGCTTTGTCCTGAAAACCCCTTGGAAACAAGTTACTTCTGCAGTCTCTTTCAAATTGTACTGTCACAAGTTTGAACATAAACTAACTGAGCCCTGCAGAGTCTAAAATATAGCTCCTGTTTTTTGGGGGGTTTCTTGTACTAGGCAATGGAAGATTTAACTTCGATGTGAATATGCTGGGATGTCAGTTCTGTGCCAGATTGGCATCTGTCTGCATATATTCCACATGTAAATATTCTCTCTCATTGCAGAATGATTGGAAATCGTGTGGAAATGGTCTTACAACCCTTCCCAGATGTATGGGCTGAAACAGTTGCGTGTCCAGGCTCATTGCTGATGTCCTTCCGTCTTGGCATTCTTGTCATCCACCTGAACTCTCCAGACCAGACTACCGAAACATATATCTGTATTTTCCACACTATAAGGCGCACTTAAAATCCTTACATTTTCTAAAAAAAATCATCAGTGCACCTTATAATCTGGGGAGTCTTATGTATAAATTTTGTTGTTCTTACTGACCTCGAACCAATTTTATGTGGTACACTCAAAACTCTGTCAAAATGTTTTAGTTCGACTTTGGTAAGCGACAAAGCCGCACCACTTGATTGATTGTTGGACCCTTCCCAGCTGACACTGGGACGTTGTATTAAAGTCGGTCCTTAGTTGGATATGGTTGCAACATCAGACAACGTTAGATAACTAATCATATAGTGCTGGCAAGCAACCATTATCCAACATCTAGTCAATGTTACCTCACTATAATTAGACGTAAACGTTAGGTGTGTAGCGTATACCCAATTTTTAAATCTACATCATAATCCAATTATAATCCAATGTTGGAATACAATGTTGTTCCAACCTGATACTAACTTCAGGTGTCCGCTATCGCTAACAAAGATAAACCAATCAGGGAACAGGACGTATTGCAACGCTTACCTCCTCCACTTTTTATTTGTGGATTTGTGGAATACTAATTATTTAAAACGTGATTGTATTTTTCTGTATTTGTTACAACTGAACGATATTTTGAGTTATTGTGAATGAGTTGAATAAAGTTCGACTTACCAGACTGTTTTGTTTCGCTTTATATATGTTTTATCAAGCACCATGTAACAGGTTGCACCTTATGTATGAAAATATACCCATTCATTGATATTGGTTTATATACCTTTAAATATAATGTGTGTGGTTACTAGGCCTGTGTTGAAAAAAAATCGATTTTCCGATTCTAAATCGATTCTCACATTAATTCCTAAAAATCGATTCTTATGACTAAAGATCAATTTTTTTCATCATTACATTTTCGCCCTGTGAACTCTAATCCCAGTAGTCACGTTATTTAATTAACGCGCGCGTGGTGTGGAACTATCAAACACTGGGCACTTCTCTGCCCCCTCTTGCCCCCGCTGCCCTTATGAATAAAACAAACATGTCGAAGCAGCCGCCTGAGAACCACCAGTTTACTCCCAGATACGGGGCAGAGCAGCTTCCCCAGGACTTGCTGTTTTGAGCCTGCGTTAATGTCCGTTCGCGCAGACAACCAGCTGCGTTAAGAAACGGACCTCGCTTGCGCATCACGCAAGGAGAGTGCGTTGTACTGTAATACAAAATTACGATTCCACCTATTACAGATGTCGCTGTTAAAATACATGATCATCAGCCTCTTTGTGTTATAACTTCCTTGACAGTAACGTTTATGCTTTTCACTCTGTAAGTGTTCCTCGCACTTATCCTTCCAGGTCCAGTCAACCGTGTGCTGGCAAAACTTGCAGATCATTGAATCGCCAGCCACGTAACACAGGGACACGGACACACTCATATACACGCCCAACCTTGCACAACCAGTGTTCAGTGCTTTGGATATTTCAGCTTAAATTTCTAAATGTTATATTAGTTCATTATCTATATTTACTATAGCTTGTTTGGTTTCTTCTGTTATCGGAAACAGTTTGTCAAGACATACCTGAAAAATGCCTGGTGCTTCATGGCAATATGTGTCTTGTGAATCGATACCCAGCCCTAGTGGTTATTGTAATGTACACTTGGTATTGCCATATGGCCAAAGAAGAAACTGATAACAATGTTGCATTTAACGCAGAACCTGATGTCTGCATCAAATTCAAGGTCTTATACTGTATCATGAATGATTTATGATATCCTGCTCGCTTTTGCTTAAACTTGAATTGTGGCCATTGTGTTGTTTTCATCCACATATGTCTAAATTGATGTACTTTGTTGAGTGAAAGCTAAAGGACCATGCTTAAAATACAGCTGTATTTTTTAATTCACTTTTATCAATTTCCCACTGACTGGAAGCAAATATATGTGTTAAAGCAGCACAACGTAACTTTCAGCTTTTCTGAGTTTGGCGGCATCTTTTGGACAAAAGCGGTAGTGCTTTACCAGAAAGAACACTACGTTTCCCATGTAGAAAACTCCTGTCCCGTCGCGTGCATTTGTTTTGAGAGAAGACAGGACGCTTTTCTGTTTCACCAAGTGAACAGACAGAACGCAAAAAAAAGAAGCCAGGGAGCGGTATATGGAGAAAATAATGATTATTAACGGTCTGGATCCATATGAAATCCCTACTAAAGAATGGAGCTCCTCGTCGGAGCGCCACTCTTTCGAAGGATTTACTGCCGCAGTTCTGCACAACCCACGTCTCCGGCTACCTTGTTTAGGAGTGTTTGGCAGCTGCTTTGGTAAATGTTTGACTCGCCATGTGTTTCAATAAATTAGTATAATAGTAGGGCTGAACGATATACCGTTATCGTATCTATATCGAGATATGAACATTCAAGACATTAATAACGGAAAAGCAACGATATGAACGATATATTTCCGCTCGCTCTGCTTGTACAGCTCGAGCAGTCTCCATAAACATTACTTTTAAGATTGCCCTTGAACGCACCACTACGGCCAGCCAACCACAAAGCTTACTTCATGCTTGCTGTTGATCGACAGCTGAAGCCAACCAATGACAAACATAGGAGGGTGGGAGGGAGGGAGACGACTGAGACGCACACAGCCACACACACACGGAGCGGAGAAGAGCGGAGAAATCGAAATGGAAGAAAAGAGACGAGTGCGGAGGATAATGCGGCCGGTGGCAGTGCAGAATCTAATTTTGTGCCAAAACATAAATCATCCTCCATTATTTGGAGGTATTTTGGATTTAGAAAGGATGATGTCGACGACCAGAGCGAGGTGTTGTGCAAGTCGTGCTTGGTGAAAATTGCGACGTGTCCATCCGTTTATAAAAACGAGAAATAAACCAAAATAATCTGTTCCCCATCTTTTGTTTTGATAATAAAAAATTAATTGATGTGTTTGAAAATCGAAATTGGGAATTAAAACAGCGAGTGGAAAACTCTTTTCTCTATTTCCTATTCGTTGGAGGATACTGAAAAACAAGGATTGGACAAATGGGGGGATTGCACATGCGCAGTAATAAATGAAGAAAGTTGTTTCTGGTTCTTTTGTTGATCAGATTGAAAGTTAACATTTTTAGATATTTAATTGTTGAAACAGAAAATAAATCAAATATGAAACCTGGGAGTGAAACATGAGTTTAATCTGTAATCTGTCTTCACTCCGTCATGAAACTGCAGTGATGTTGTGACAGTCCGTTCAGCTGCAGCGTCCAATCAATAATCAATAACATGTACTGAACTCTAACTCTAACTGCATTGGTTATTTATCGTTAAAGCGGAGCTACAGTAAAATATTTTGATTATTATTTATTATTGAGTGACTTTATGTTAATGTTGATGACTGGCAGTGAGTTCTAATCAATAAAACTGCACTCTTTTGATTTCTGATGTTTATATTTTTCTGAAAAATGCTTGGTTTTCACCGAACCGAAGTCATATCGTATCGTATCGATATCGAGATATCTGGCATGAATATCGAGATATGAAATTTTGTCCATATCGTTCAGCCCTATATAATAGTACAACATACAGTACATGTTTTGTATTACTCTTACTTTTCTTTTCTTTTTTTCGACTGCTTTGAAGAGGCTCCGAGGCGTGAGCAATATTTTTTTTTCCTTGTGAGATTATTTTTTTCCTCTGCAGCTACAAATCAAATAGTTAATATTTTTTCCTCAACAAAATTAATCGCACCGCAGAGAGCTGGCCAACAACTGCGTTTAGCTGGAGAAGTGGGGAATAAAACCCGTATGAATGATCCGACCCCGGTCTGTGAGTGTTTGTTTGTGGTTTAATAAACCCGTGTTTTGATCCGACGCCCGTCTGTGTGCGTGTTTGTTTGTTTACTGAGGAACGTTATGTTTGGTCGGACTCGTTACAGCCGCGATCCAACCGACTGACGACTGACGACTCTTTTACTCTTTTAATTTGTTATCTCAGATAATTGGCCGGCTTCCGTGGTTCTGCCTCCGAGCAGGAAAGCGGTGAAAAGTTAAACCATTAGCGATCTTTTCCCCATGTCTGTTGTGTGTGGAGCTGCTGCAGCCACAACGCAGCAACGGGTTACCAGCTTCTGCGGAGCTGCGCATCCAAGCCCCGCCCATTTTCGTCTCGACTATGAATCGGGAAGGAGGGGGAAGTGACGTATGCCGTAAAGCAGTCAAAGCCGTAAAAATGTGTAGTATTTTAGTGTGGCAGGGTTCCTACCATGCTCCTCAAAGTTACATAGTGCCAGTGAAGGTGATACAGACCCCCCAGACCATGACAGAGGTGTCATTAAACCTGTTGGAAGTTGATGCACCATCACAATGACTCTGGAAATATGATATTAAGGTGGAAAAGTTACATAGTGCCGCTTTAAATATGCTTTTAATATAAACTGCTAGATTATTTTCTACAAAATGAGATTTTTTATTTTCTTTCTGTTTGAAAAATGTGTATTAAAAACCTACAATAATGGTCCCATTTAGTTGTTCTTATTTATTTAGTAGCCTATGTTCATTAAATTACCATAATATTTAGTTCATAATTGTATTCTGTTCACTGATGTTAGAAAACCAGTATATGTATATTTTTCTGTATATTCTTCATTAAAAAAGGGGACAGTAATAAGAAAAAGAAATATATGACCTCTTTTTTTTAGTATTACTATGATTTATTTCCAAAAATGCTCCATTGTGTGAACTTGACTGGAAATCATTTGTTGCATTTACACATCAGCAACAAAAGCAGCAAGGAGAAAATGTGCCCATTCAGACAAGCCTTTACATACCGGTGAATTAACACTGGCCATCATCCAGACTCATTTGTGCCAAACAGAGTATTTAAGAACACCTAACCTCCGCATCATTCTGAAGCCGACTGGCTTCCCCTGTCGGACGAGTCTTTATTCCTCAATCCAGATCCAAGCTGCTCACAGATCTGCAGGGCCATGTGGAGTTTGGATATGGGGCTGGTTGGGAAGTCGTGACTGATATGTAACTGCACATATTAAGATGTGCCCAGCTCTCTCGCCCACTGCTATTGCCCCCCTGAGTCTATAAAGGCTGAAGAAATTTCCTCTGATGATAACCAGCAGAGCTGCCTGTATGAGATGGGCTCTGAAGGAGCGGTGCATGTTCCATACGGCTGTATCCGCAATTCTACCCACAGCTGAACATCCCATTTGCCATTGTCCTTAAAAAACTCTCTTACCCACTGCTTGTTAAGCAATTATGACAATGACTGTATTTTTTTCACCAATTTTTTAAACCAATTTCAATATATTAATCATACGTAATTTGCTTCTGAAAACACATCTGCAGAGCATTTCAACCCTGTTTTCTTTTTTAAGTAGATGACTGCATCAGCGTCACTAATCTACGGAGACATTTCTTCCTGGGCATGAACAGTTAGCACTTTTTTGTCGTTATTCCAGTTTCCTGTCATCTTTTTCCAAATTTGTCACATTCCTGAATGAGTACTGTAGTGATTTTTTTTTCTGTATGACATGTTGCAAAATGACTTATTTGTTAATAATGGTATCAAGACTATGATGTCAGGACACCTTACTGCTAAATTAATGAGATCCACCTCTTTTTTTTTTGAAAGGATTATATTGATGCCTAAAACAAAATTTGTAACACTCACCAATTCTCTAGCCTTTTTTCCAAATAACTGTGGTTTTATATGGGAGTCAACCAGAAGTCCACTTGATTAATCCATTATCAATACTGTTGCTCAGTTTTTGGTTGATATTAAAGGCACGTTTGTGGAACATTGTGTTCTCACAGTGAACTGACTTTTGAGCTTCCAGATACATTATGTGATGACTTCATCGTTCTATTGGCTTAAATATGTCTGTGAATGTGGTTCAATTGTTCAATTGTTCAATTGTGAATTCTTTAGTTATGGAGAGAAACATGTTTTCTGATCTTGACCTTCGATCACCAAGGTCAAGAAAGTTCATACGTGTGTCTAAGAAAACGTTAGTGTCACACGTAATGACGCTCCTTCAAAGTTTCGAGTTCAGGCTGACCACAAAATGCCTTTGGGCAAAGGAGTAATTGGCACAACAAAACTTAAATATAAAACCATCACTGTTTAAGTGCTATGACCACCTCTGTAGTTAAGGTCAGTCAGTCATCATCCATCATCCTCAAAGCTGTTCAGATTTTTATTTTTTATTTTCTTTCATCATTCTCTGTCACAATACACTTCTTACCCAGTACACTTTACTGTATATACCTCTCAGGATTTCTCTATGAGCGAACATTGATCACCAGAACGTACCTTAGAATAATACAGTAATCCCTCACTATAATGCGGTTCACTTTTCATGGTCTCGCTGCTTCACAGATTTGCATTGTGCATCGTCTTCTGCATTCTGATTGGCTAAATAGTCTCCCCGCTTCTTCACTTCCTGTGTCAATAACGTTGGTTGCTTAGCAACAGTGCTGAGAATGGCCAATGAGCTTCAGCGAGCAGCTCAAGAACGGGACCCTTTGATGAATCGTTCATTACAGTTCACAAATATAATCGATGGTGGCATGTCGGTTTATAAGAATCTTTTTGCCCAGGAGACAAAAAGAATGACAACAACTGCCCATAACTATGTTCTTCTCTCGAAAAAACGCACCTGCACCGCGGGCTTTAGAAGAAAAAGATACTACAGAGTGGAGTCAGGATGCAGCGGCTCAGAAAAGCAGTGAAATATGCGCAAGTCATAATTTGTCCTACTGTATTTATTGTATTTTTTTATAATCATTTTTCATTTTCTCCCGTTCAAATCCAATTACTCGGGTCGCGGTGGGGTGGTGCTGATCTCCTTGTATAATAATTGTAAAAAAAAAAGGCTGCTGCTTCGCAGATTTCACCTATCACGCGTTCTTTTTGGAACGTAACCCCTGCAAAAAACAAGGGATTACTGTACACTTAAATGCTGATCAATAATTGATATTAACTAAGAGATATATCTTCAGCAATTTGTTGATAAAAGGGCATTCGTTGTGGTTCATGTTTCCGGTAGTTATAAACTTATTCCAAAGATGTGATCAGTATAAATAATATCTGTGGCATAATCTACAGTGCTCTATCAGGACGAAGGTTTGACATTAAAACCAATGACATTAAAGATAATGCCACGTTACTCTGACAGTGTGCAGGAAAATAACCACGATGACAGTTTAGCTGGAAAAGGTCATAATGGAAATGACTGTTCGCCAATTGTGGAGCTCCTGAGGCAACTTTTTACTGTCACTTAGTAATGATCATCAAGCCAGTTACTGCCAGTTTCTGTTACTTTTAACTGGTGTGGGAGTAAACTGCTCTCAACTGCTTTTAAAACATGGTGAAGCAAAATCTGCTTACCATCACTGCACTTAATGAATTACCTATGTTTGTAGTGTTTTGTGTACTTATAATTAGCCATGTGTCTATATTTAAAGCATGTTGGATTTATTTTTTGGAGTAAACACACTAAACTCTGTATATCAATATAAATAATAAATGAAAGCTGATATACAGTTATAATATCATGCAAATACATTTTAATGAATAAACACCATTTATAAAATGATAGAAATATCAGACTTTTTTCCAACACTAATATTGAATCTATTCATCTTCCAGCTAAGGACAAATTTGATGTTTAACATCCCATTCTTACTGTTCTCACTTCACACTGACAGTATAGGATAAGGTCGCTGTATCTCTGAGATACAACATAAGCACCATCAGTAGCAAAGGTTCTGTGCTGGTATTTTTTCTTTATGAAGAAACAATTAAGTCAATAAGGATGAAAGAGCAAAGGTAGCAAGCAAATATATTACAGGACTTTCTCCTCAAGGAAACGGGATAAAGTCCTGGCTGAGACCTTTGTTTTTACAGTTTAACTCTCCCTCTCTGTTTAATTAATTTGAGGCAACAAAAGTACTTTTTTGGAAGTTCTAAGAGGAACTGGGTGTATCTTGAAATACATTTTTAAACTGGAAAGTTGGGGAAAAAAAAAAAAAAGGATTATGCCGAAGGCCATTCAGAGTGCATCCATGCAGAGTATTACTTAGGGCCCTGAGAAAACATTTTTATAGGATAAGTTGGGAATGAGACTGGAGAAGTGTGACAACATATGTGTAGATTATTGTAAAATAGAGTTGAGAGTCAAGCAAAGCGGGGTCCATGTGTATTTTTATTTCTTCCCCCAGAATTCCTTACAGTTTATGTTAATGTAATAGCTAGGACCAGAGGTGTAGAAGCCTATTTTTCCATTATGTTAAAATAAAAATAAAAACTTGTCTAGTCCTGTATCCTCTCGATCATACTGTCAAGAAAAATAAAATAAAAACAAAGTTGTTTTAATAGCACATGTTACAGTAGGTACTGAAATTAATTGAAATGAATGCTCCTATGGCCACATTTCAACAACTTGACACCCCTATCAGCGCTGGCAGCTAATCCACCCACCTGCCATGGACAATGTTGGGTAGAATACTTTGAAATTGTATTTAGTTAATGAATACTGAATACATGCCCTAAAATGTATTTTGTAACTTATTCTGTTACAATGACTACGTTTACATGCAGTCAATAACCCTTTTCTAACCGGAATATTAGCAATAACCTGGTTGCGCACGGCCATGTAAACACCAATAACCCCTTTGAATAACCGGAATTTGCTCATATTCCGGTTTTTAAAAACCTGAATATGACCCCTGGGTTACTTCTTTTCTAACCCGAATATTTGGTCATGTATAGCCTAACGGGATATCCCCATCAAAAGGAACATGAATTTGTTTTCTGCGCATGTTCTTTAACGCAAGGAATCTTTTGAGTCCAGGAAGACGCCATCATTTCTACCCGTTCCCACCAGTCCTGACTGCACACCTTCATTCAAAGTGTCCGGGGTGCTCTGGTGGAAACAGGTAGCGTGGATATGGATGGCACAGCTCCGGCTCCATTCACCATTCTTTCACGTTCTCGCCTTCCATTAATGAAGAAGGCGACGAGGAATAGTGTTAAGTCCTGGCGGTGGGTCAGTACCAGCACCAAAGCGCAAAAGAAGGAGACTTCTACTGGGCTCTTCATTATCCAACGTGCTGCTGTTATTGTTGTTGTTTTGGATTTGGATACAGGAAGAAGAAGCGGAAATTACGGGAATTGCATCATGATGTTCTCCGTGCGTCGCTGGTTTGATCAAGATATCCCAAATGATTACAATTACCATGTATACAGGTAACCGATAACCCTGTTTGCTCACACATATTAAACAGATTAAACAGAGTAAACAGATTATTCCGAATGTTTCAGTAACCGGGATATCCACCTTAACCCGAATTTTGACTGCATGTAAACGTAGTCAATGTCTAATCAGAGTATTGTATTCTAAATACTTTTAGAATACTTCACGACTGTCATTATATTTATGTATAAATATGGTGTATAATTACAAAAATGAAAACTACAATTGTTGAAGCACCTGTTACAAACTCAATTACCATGAATTAGGAACTCAAACTCTCCTGGCAAATGCACGGGAGCGGAAACAGAGGGAACATCATTGCCAAAGTTAATTTAATTTAATTTATAATAATAGAAGCAATAACCAATATATTTAAAATAATTTGTGATTCTTTATTTAAACATTTTTCTGTTTCTGTAATATAGTGACAAAGTGCTTGAACATAGCACCGACTTTAACATTTAAATACTAAATTTACTTAACAAGGTAAAACCAATCAAAGCTCTTCCATAAAATATAATATAAAACTAAACTCTTCAGAATAGTGCATGTATATAGCCTATCCAGTTTTAGTTATGTTAATGGTTAATAGTTGTCTATAAGAAAAACTAAATTAAGAATGCATGCAAGTGCACCCAAGAAAGATAGATAGATAGATAGATCTATCGGAATCATTTGGATAGAAGTGACCATTCCCAGTGATAAAACTGTCTAATGTCGTGCTTAATTATCCTCTATACTCCTTTTAAAGTTATTAGCATTTTTCTTTATATAAGTAGGCTATCGTGAACTGACATTGATTTAACTTCAAATTGAAAGATTGGCAGCTACTTCAATCAAGTTTACGTGAAAAACGTCACAACAAGCCAACACTAACTCAGAAATGTGTATGTGAAGGACATTACCTCCGTGAATCAACACAGCACGGTAATGGTACGGTAAAAGAATGCACTAACAAGTAAAACTACTCGCAACAGACACCGGGGAAAAAACAACTTACTTTTGGCTGTTGAAGGCATGTTTTCCATCACTTGGCTCGGCTCCAGCCACGTGGTCTGAATCCAGCCTAAACACGCATGCGCATGCGCCGATGCCACTTGCTACCGGGAGTGTTTAGGCAGGTGGCAGGTTACTTTTTTCTTTCTTTTTTTTTTTATTGAACATTCTTGAATTTACAGACAAACAAGGCACATCGAAGCTGCCATGGAGCAAGCACATTATAAAAGACCTGTACTGAGTGGACAAATTAATGAAATAGAAAATAGAAAATAAGGAACAAAAGAAAACTTAAATTAAATTAAAAATTAAATACATTTTCTAAACATCATAAAATAATGACAAATAATAAATAAAATAATAAATAATTATGCAGTTATAATTTCCTTCTGGTAGGGTTATACAACATTTCAATCAGAATCTATTAATTTATAAGACTGAATGTAATTCAGCAGTTTGTTCGCAGATTTGAAGTTCATATACTTGAGGGATTTACAGTACAACTTAAATTCGTTATAAAAGGCATTAAAGATAGGTGGGGTTTTCATGAATTTCGATTTGTGAATGTAGAATTTGGCCATTATGAGGATTGTGTTAGTCGGCAAATTATCTTGTCTCTTTTCCATCACTACTCCATACACGTTATCTACATGTGATTTGAGTTCAACAGATACATTCTTTTGTCTTTTGGAGTGGCTACAAGAGGAGAAAATATGTTCCGTGGTTTCAATTTCACAGTTGCAAAATGAGCATACATTACTTTCAAACTTGAATCTTAATCTAAACTGATAACGGGAGTGTTTAGGCAAGTGGCAGGTTACTTACCGGGAATTATGGGAATTATCCAAAGCACGCAACACGTAAACAATTGCTCTAAATATTTATTTATTATTTATATATATTATTTATTTTGGGGGGGAAAAGTAGAACATAAGAAATTATTCAAATGGTATTACGAAAGTACGACGGAGTATTAGGGCCAAACTAAGACAAAAAAAATGGAAATTAAGTCATAATATTATGAGAATAAAGTCGTAAATTTATGAGAATAAAGTCGTAAAATTGTAAGAATAAAGTCATAATGTTGCGAGAATAAAGTCACATCTGCAGAGCATTACAACCATTTGTTTGCTTTTTTAAGTAGATGACTGCATCAGCGTCACTAATCTACGGAGACATTTCTTCCTGAGCACGAACAGTTAGCACTTCTTTAATTTTGTCGTTATTCCAGTTTCCTGTCACATTCCTGAATGAGTACTGTAGTGAACTGTGGTGATTTCTTTTCTGTATGGCATGTTGTAAAACAACTTTTATTTCTTAATAATGGTATCAGACTATGATGTCAGGACACGCTCAGTGCTCTGCATGCAGAACACCTTACTGCTAAATTAATGAGATCCACCTTTTTTTTTTTTGAAAGGATTGTGTTGATGCCTAAAACAAAATCTGTAACACTCACCAACCCTCTCACCTTTTTTTTCCAAATACCTGTGCTTTCATATGGGAGTCTACCAGAAGTCCACTTAATTCATTACCAATACTGTTGCTCAGTTTTTGGTTGATATTAAAGGCACGTTTGTGGAACATTGTATTCTCACAGTGAACTGACTTTGGGATATTTATCATGATCATTAGCTGGTATTTGGAAAGAAAATTTCCTCCTACAACTTTCTGATCTCAAGGATGATAATCCTAAAAACTGTAAAAAAAAAAAAAAAAAAAAAAAAAAAAGTAGAAGTTCTCCAGGCAGAGCAACATCCAAACCTGCACGGAAAAATATGTTTAAAATATCATAGTTTAACTAGAAGATAGCAAAGTACAACAAAACAAAGTAAAAAACTCTATTAAAGTCACAATTAGCCAGTTGAGTTGCAACACGCAGCCACTTAAGTGGCACCATTCGGGAATAATGATATATAAAAGTGTATAATCAAGACACAAAAATCATGATTAAAAATTGTGTTGAGATTCTGAGTTATCCAGGCCTTTTACCTCAATCAAGTCAGTCTGATTTAGTCTTTATGCAACCATGTTTTTTTTTAAATCACAAAGGAAAAATAAAGCTCTAATCTATAAATGCTTTTTCGAAGAAGATTCTAAAGTACCAGAAAAATAATTTGTCAAGTAGAAAAATAAATCTATTTGTGGAAAACAACAAATTAAGCTGAGAGAAAAGTACATGATAGACAGTCATGCGTGGGGAGCATATGTTAGATTCTCCTATTTGATCCAAATACTAGTTTTATCCCTCATTTTCTGCTTCATTGTGTACTTAAATTTACCAAAGCCAAATCTTAAAGTTCCTTTTGCATTTGTTGATATCACAAGCCACATTGATGATTTATACTTTTTTTGTGTGTACATGTATCATCATATCCTCGCTGTCTTTTCTAAATTCTTGTGAGCACACTCAATTCTCCATTTCAGCTGGCCCAGATAAGACATCAGCTGCGAGTCATCAGGCACAAAAAATGGCCTGCAGCACAAAGCTTTGCCTCATTTTAACTCCCCTCTGAGCGAGGGACACATCTCCCCGTCCCTGCAGCAATCGATGACACCCTGGTCAACCCCCACTCCCTCCGGTGGATCTCTCCTTATAACCTGTGTTCCCTTTGTATGAGGGTTTTAACTCATGACTGTCTCATGTCTGGACTTGGCTGTGAGACAAATCGAATAAACAAAAGTGAAAAGATGAAGTCACATACACAAACACGCACCCAAAAAAATCATACCAAAGGAAACCAATTATATGTTTCCTTGGAAATGCAAATCAATTTTAAAGCCTTCGGGGTTTTCCTGTTAACCTGGGGTGGTATTTTATGAGTAGCTCTTTCTTGTTTTTACAGGTATGCTTTGGAAAGGGTTTCACAGCGTTAGGAAATACTGATAACAACTCTGAATAACCAACCACAGTGCTGCAGAAATGTAGAGAAAAAACATCCAGATAATGTGACTTTATGTTTTTTGGCACAAATTAGCACAAAAGTAAGCAGAGGCATCACCAAATAAAATAGCAGAAGTTTTGACAGAGAACGTAAGCTTCAGTAACACTCTGAGATGTGCCGGATGATAATCTTGTGATGTAAACAGTGTCAGAGGAAATAACATTAACCAATTGCAAGAGTCAACACAGTGTTCATTTACAATAATAGTAAAACTAGATTTGCATATTTTCATATCTTTTTTTAAGATGACAAATTCTGCTTTTGTTTGTTTCATTTGCTTTGTGTTGACAGCTGAAGTGGGAGCAGGACGGAGATAAACCAAGTGATAAAGAGGGCAGCAATCAGAAAACAAAACAAAAAACTAACAAGCAGAAACATTTCTCTGTTGTGTGTTAAATAGTTGGCTCTTAAGAGGAACTCTTCATGTAACTGATCTAACATGGTCAGTGAGGATTGCATAATTAACAGCTTTTAAATACAGTAACACTTACTTGTATTCACATTAGCAAATCAGCTGTGTGACCTACAGTGGTGTCAAGTCTGTAAGCTTTAACTTGAAGTTACTATTTTAAACATCACACAGACTCTTTACAACTTTGTAATTATGGCTTAAGCTGTGAAAATTCAACTTTAAGATGAAAGTGACATGATCTTTTTATTCATTGATGCTATAGGGTGTGTGGCTGATTTCTTGTTTGCACCTGTGATTAAAAAAAAAAAGAAGAAGAAGTTTGAAGTCTAACACAGTTTCTGACAATTGCTTTTTGGCCATTTTCTATTTAAAATTTTCTTTTAAAAAAGGTAAGGCAATACTTGTCTCATAATCATCATGTAATAAAGGCCCTATCTGGAGAGAATTGAGAAAATGTGACTCACTTTTTGAAGTTGTTTTCGTTTCAGGCTGTTATCTGACATGGTGCACAGATTAGAGATAGACTGATCTGTCAGTGTGTCCATATATGATTCTGCTGTCATTGCTTGATGATAGGAAGGCGTTATGATTCATGGATTTAGACGGGTTGTGCTGCAGATATGTCCTGGTAATATTTTTCTTGCTCTGTTAATGATTTCCCATTTTTATTCATATTCTAAACGATGTATACAACAGAGTAAACAGTGTATGATGTATAATGGTATGACAGTCATCAATCATTAGTAGGTGGTATGGCACTGTAAAGGCGATTATTTAACAGCGTTACTGAAAACTGACGACAGGATTGTGGTGACTGGATATCACTGTAGTGTCCCATTGAATATTGGGTGGACTGGTAAGTTGCATACTGGATTTTTTTTTTTTCAGACGAAGCAAAACATCCAGGTATTTGTGTGCAATCAGCTTGCAAACTGCATACTGGATGTTACATTTTTGCAAAATCAGTAGTTGCCAAAAGTGTAGTGTCTGATTTTTTTTTTAAATGGCTTGTTTTATTTCCTACAAATCATGTAGGCACCTCGGCCTGGTGGTTGGACAGTCCCCACATGGAACTACAGTACGTGTGGTCCGTCAAAGTGTGCAAATGACTGCGATGCTATTTTGTATTTTTCTCATATCTGCTTTTCTTGTTTATACTCCTTTTTGACTTTGACTAATGTTCTCCTCAGACTACTTCTGAAGGTCGCATTGGGTATCTGTCACAACAGAGGCTTTCCAAGGTAAAAATGGTTGAATAGTTTGAAAAATAAAAGATTAAAGTAGTCAATAACAATATTAGTAGTCAACAATAGCAACGAAGTTTGCAAATTAAAGCTTTCATATATCTAGAATGTCTAGTTTTGTGTGGGGAAATGTGCAATTTAGCAGTAGGGATGAATATTTTCACAAGTTCCACAATGGCCCTGAACAAAAATGGAACTTCTGAAACCGTCTTCCATAAACTTAGCAGACAACTTGCTTGTAAAATCACTACCAATAACTACCTTAATATACTGGTAAGAAATTGTGTGTGATGAGTTGCAGTAAAGGTTGCTTTGAAAAGTACAGGCTGGGAGGATGAGCGGCTGTGTGAATAATAAGACTTGTCAAACTCTTTCACCAGAAGGATCACAGGCACTCTGAGCTAAAAATAAGAATCGGAGTAGTAATGGAATTAAAAAGGCTTCTTCCTCTACTTTCTTGTTAAATCCAAACAGACTGTTACAAATGGCAGTTTAAAACTTATCTGAGAGACCATTTTATCCGCCATTTTGTGTAAGTTTCAATGTGTCTACTTGTATGTGTCTTTTACAGAGTTAAATTAATGAAATAAAAAGAAACCTGGATCTGAAGTACGCTTTTCCTGGAAGTCAGCTGTTAACAGAGAATGAATGGGGATGAAAAGCCCATTTCCATTTTTTCCCACTGGCCACTGGGCTGCATTTCAGTTTTCACTCGTATGCAAGGAAGCCTGGTCTGTTCCCCGTGTAATTCTGAAGCCACTCTGTGTGATTTTTTTTCATAACCCTAACCAAATGGCCTTAGTTCTGGCTTCAAAGTCATGCCCATACAACATGTGCAGTGGGGCTGCACAGGTTGTATGGGCAGATAAAAGACACATCAGAGAGGTGAAAAGGGAGGAAACGGGAACAACAAAACAGTAGTGAAGACTCACACAATGCAAAAGGACTGTGCATCATGCAAGTCTCAAGTGCTTATAATGTTTTGTTTTCAGCTTTAAATGCATTTCTAAATGCTAACGTGAGATAATTCTTGTTCCCTTTTTTGCCAGCTTTGACAGTAATATTCACAAGAACATTTCCAGGTGGGCCTAGCACCTGGAAATGCTCTGTAGTGGCACTGGAGGCAGGACATGTTGCAAACACTGATCTATGTTTTATTTGCAGCACACTGTGAATAGCAAAGAAAGCTCATTCAACCACAATGATGATGGTTTTCATGTCAATACCACTGGCCTATGGATGTCACTGCATTATCAATAAAGAGAGGAAAGTAATACACTGGTATAATACACTGGCGAGAAGGTAAAGAGCACAAAGAAGCAAAGCTTATCAGCACAGCACTCGCTAGCTGGGATTTCTTTGAACAAATACCTGCTCCTTTCACACTTGAGCTTATACAGATATTAACTGCTCTTTGTTCTCTACGGAGCTGGCAGGGAAAGTTTGCTCAACATCTGGACCAACTGATTGGCGCATTTGTGTTCCCCACATACTGCTCCTCAGGGTAATGTCTAGTAGATTTCAAGTCTGCGTCTAAAGTGTGAAAACAGCTTATGTTTTTTGGAAGCTCAGCCACATTTCTGACTGCAAGTTACAATACAGTAAATCATATGCACATGTACCTACATGCATACTCAGGTATGTAAATTGGAAAACAGATTTTACTCAATAAATCAATAATTTTGAGCAAAAAAAAATGGAAATGGGCTTTTTATCCCCAATCATTCTCTATTAACAGCTGACTTCCAGGAAAAGCGTACTTTAGATATACTAAACTGTTTCCTGTGGATCAATCTGATTCAACAGACTTGGATCGTGGACAAGGACAAGGTATGAGTGAATGTTTGAGCTTGAATAAAGGAGAATAACAAATTCAGGATGTCAGCTTGACTGTCTGCTGCTGTGATTGGACTAATACTCTGCGGTTCACCAAAGCAGCTTCTGTCTGTGCACATCGGCTGCAACACGTCAAACCCTATCACAAAAATCACTCCACATACAGTGTAGCACAGCTCAGCACAATAACAGCACAAACAACAAAGATCAAGAACCACACTATCTCCAAGTGACACTCCTAAAGACTGCTGAAACTTCCATTCTCCCTCACGCACACAAACACGCATGCACATGGGGGTGGTGGGAGTGCACGCATAACCGCCTGCTCGTACACACACAAGTATGCATGTTTTCAGGTCTTGTTATAATCACAACCTCTAAGAATCTAACTTTCAGATGAACAAAATCTGTTTTTTTCCATCAACTCAGAGTCAAAGTGTGGGACACATTTCTGAATATATTTAATAACAAACAATAGTGCCTATGACACACTTTATTATTACAGAGGCTGTAAACACCTGCTCTTGTTTGCAGCAACTGGGTAGTCAGATCATTTCCTTTATTTTTATCATCTAATGGCACTATTGTGTACCGCAGTGCACAGTTCCCCAGAGCTTAGGTAATGGTAGGGAAATTCTGCCCCTTTTCCAAAGCAAGCCTTGTTTACTCTTGTACAGAATGACAAGCACATGCAAGGAAACTGACAATGTGCAAGTGTAAATTAGGTCCCCAGTCTGCTGTGCATTAATTATGAATTAAGTGTAATTGCGGTGGGATTCTCTGAAGTCAATTCATTTGGACCAACAGTAATATGAATATATTCCTTGCAAACAAGTCATACATTTTAAGGGGCTTAGAAGACGAGCAAAGATAAAGCCGTGTTTCTGTCACAGCTGGTCAATAAACAGCAGGTGAACATTGTTCAAGGAAAAGTCCACAGCTCAAAGCCTTTAGTGAATTACTATGATTTAGACAGCATGATAGTGTTTAAGAGAAATAATATTTTGCTTCTTAAGAATGCAGAATTAAACACTTGATCACTGATTTTGGTGGAGTGCGGTTACAGCCTAGTGGTTACAGAGGTGGGCCTGGAGGACCCAGGTTCAAGTCCCAGGGTTAGTAACAGAAGTGAGCCGCTGTGGACCCCAGAGCAAGGCACTTCATTTCCCAAACTGCTCCCTGGATGCTGGAAAAAAGCAGTCCAGGCTAGCTAGTGATGGGTTAAAGACAGAGGACTCATTTTGGTGTGTTTTGTGACATATATACTGGCAAATAAAGGTTATTATTATTTTCATTTCATGTCTGATTATCCGATTTTCTGTTTCATACAGTAACAATGGCAAATAAAATCAAAATTTTGTGCAGTCTCCTTGCCAATTTAAAAGTAGATTATTCCCGACTCTGTAGAGCAGCAAACAAGTGGACAGAAATGATTAACCTCATTTACAAAGTATAGACTTTGCTTAATTTTGTCCGTCTCAGCTGTTGTCTTGAGCAAATTAATGAAGCTTCCAAGAATTTGTGAAACAGAAAAATAGGGAAAGTAATTGCAACTATATGTCACCAACTGTCTAATAGGCAGATTATGGCATGAGAATGTGCTTGCAATAAAATTAATTACATTGAAATAGAAGCTACTGTGAAGATGAACACACTTTTTACAGAAATGTTATGTAGAAATGTGAAAAATACCAACACAAAAAGTAAAAGCCAACAAAGTTAATCTAAAGTAAAGTTGAGTTAAGTTGGTCATGAAGTACTGCTGTGTCCCTGACCTGAAAATGCATACTAATTATGGTCTATTTGGATGAAAAGTGGCTACCAAAAAGCAAGGTCCTGTATTACCCTTACCTGTCCCCCATGTCACACCCAGCCTAGTAAATGTGTCTCCCTCACCAACCATGCACAAACTGGACTTTCAAACTATATTGAAATAGAGACCTCCATCTGTGAACACGCACAAACCCAATAAGACGAAACATGCTCATATATATATATATATATATATATATATATATATATATATATATATATATATATATATATATATATATATATATATATATATATATATATATATATATATATATATATATATATATAAACTGTGGAGTACAACTAGAACCTAACAGCACTAATATTTTTGTGTTTAAAAAAAGTGGCTAAAGTAACTGTGAGCTTATCTGTAACTTTTAGTAATAATTTTTTTGTCGAATATTATTTTCTTTCAAAGTTGAAGTACGGCATTATTTTATTGGTTTTATATTTTGAAAGATTTTTGCCAGATTTCCATGCAACAATAATAATAATAATAACGATTATATAGTCTGTAGTACTTGCTACAAATGTTTTCACACATGTTAAAATGATCGATGAATCCTGGACATTTTTTATTCACAGCCTGCTGATATGGGATTTTTTGTTGTTTTGTTTGTTTGGATTTTAAATGTTCTATTTTGGAACATTTGGCCCTCTTCCAGATAATAATGACACATAAATTACTCCTGGATCAGTCGTTTCTAATCAACTCCTAGAAAAACAAAGCAAGACAAAACAAACAAAACAAAAAAAATATATACAGCATCCTGTCATGTGAGACCCCCAACCAGTTGAGGCAGATGGCTAACTTCCATGAATCCGGTTCTGCTGGAGGATTGTTAGCCCTTTTAACCAGTTTGTTTCCTTTCCACTGTTGCCTTGTCCTTGTTTTTTTGAATTGGCATGAATTTTGGACTCAGTTGCATTGAATTATAATTATATATATATATATATATATATATATATATATATATATATATATATATATATATATTCAAGATATATATATACAGTATACCAAATGATCATCTTAAGAAAAAATATTTCTGACAGTAGAATGAACAATTCACATGGCACATAATATTTGTGGATAAGACAGTAAATGAAGGCTTAAAAAGTTAGGTTGCAGAGCAGAATTTCACTATAGTAGTGTATATAAGTGTATTTTATGGCTCAAAGGGCTTTTTTTTTACCAGACAATATTTGCTCTTGCCGAGGCATAGCATAAGTGCCCAGACCTTTACAGGACTTTTATAACCCCTTCTTATTAAGGAACACTTCTTGCCTCCAGTCAGTCTGTAAGTAAACTATTTCTTGCTTTCCACCAATGAATAATTCTCAGTTATGGCCTGGCCTAATTCTTTTGCAATGTGTCTATCATTTATATTCTCAAAACAGATCATTACTTTTCATAATATATTTTGGCATATTTTGCTGTATTTGCATTGCATTATTTTACAGGATTGTGACTAATGTCGGAAATAATCAAATCCTGAACTTCCCTACTTTTAGGTGGGAGTTTTTGACTGAAAATTATTATTGCTGACATAATAATTGGTCACTGTAATTAGGTTAATTTAGATTACACGTAAGTCTATTGTTCTGATGTGCATGGATACATGAATACACGTACAGAGAACACAATCCCTCTCAAGCACTGAACATTCACAGCCTGAGATCTGAAAATGACCCATGGAGCAGAAAACAGCCTCCTCATTCACACAGAATAGGTCTGTTATGAAGAAAACAGAAATGTACCACTGAAGAGGCGAGTGCACCATTGAGAGAGAGGGGCTAATTTTCACTCAGTGGGTTTATAATGAGCCTGTCAACCTCTTATCCTGCCTGGTTACCGTTAAAAACCATACTGGCTCTGACACGAGGAGTAAAGCACAGCCGAACAACCTCTGAATTTATGAAAAAGGCAGAGTAAATATACATCTATAACTCTAAGGTACAATAATTGCTCACCAGAAATGTAACGTTGTGTCGTCTTCTTCAGTATGACAAATGTCTCCAGGCTCTTTGTGTACTCTCTGCTTTTATGAAAAAGCTAAATAACATGCACAAATTAGTCATCTTGCACAAAGTTTAAATGAGCAAATGTTTTCTTGGTTGATAAAGCGTAATGCTACGTAGTATGTTTTCCAAACAAGGAGTTTTGAGTGTGTCTTGCATAAAGATACATTAAAGATGTTAGAAAAATATCTTCTTTTTGATACACAGCTCATTAACTTAATACACGTTCGAGGTCATTCTAATATTCAAAGGTTCAAATATGATATATCTACACATCTTAACATGTTAGAGCATGAAACCGTTGGAATATGCTTGTTGAAAGTCAGTAAAGGCACTGCAGCGCTAATGAGTCAGTGTAATGTTAATAAGAAGGACAAGATTACAGATTATGGTTACATGTACTTGGTGCACAGTTAAGAGGTGTCCTGCTGAATTACACACCATATAAAAGGAAGGTATAAGTCATTTATTTAATTAATGCAAAGGTACGAGGGTCACTTCACTAAATATTCTCTTGAAGCACGAGCACAGGTTATCAGAGCAAAAATATTAGAAAAGCACACTGCTGCCGAGGTAAAGCAAAGAAAGCAATTGTGAAACAGCTTGGAAGGTTTTATTGTTCCAGGCTTGATCGTTTGCCTACTCTGATACCCGAAGAAGCCGTGAAAGCCTTGAGCTTGTAATGAAGTCCTGCAGCATTTCTGATGAAAGCATGAATCACCAAGGTGATGCAAACAACACAAAAGATACCACGAAATACACTCAGTGACACACGGACATGAAGTAGCTCAGCTGAAATGGCCTGAATATGAGGAGGTTAGCCAAACAAACAGACAGCACATGAATGACAATGAGGCAGAAAATTGGTGAGAGTGGCAACAGACATCAGCAGAAGACTGAGAAGCAATATTGCATGAGGGCTTTAAAATATGCAGGTAGGTTATGGAGAAGGTTCTGCTGCATTTGCTTCCACTCACGAAGCACACCCACATATTCTCCATGCTCTGTTTGCAACCGCCTTTTTGTGCCATTCGGTTGTAAAACTATAGATATAAAAAATAAGGGATGAATGAATAATGATGGAGGGAGCATTGGAGGTTAAGGGATGAATTTCCCCAGCATCTTTTGCCTCTACCTCTGACCATCTGCCTCTTTGGCAATAGCCTTCCCCTCCTGAGGTTAAACTCCAAATTGGCAGAGAGCTACTCAGCCATTTAAGCAAGAAAAATCAGGTGGGTAAAATCAAATAGTTATAGTCAGAGCTGAGTTATACACTTTAGGTAAGGGTGTGTTGAACACAATAGAAGAAAGTGTGGAAATCTGCTAAATTGGACTGCTGAAATGTTGCCATACAAAAACAGCAATAGTGAAGGAGGGTGGAGTGAAAGGAAATTGACAGGCTGGTACTGAATGATGAAAACTGGGAAATAAATTAGAGAACAAAATGAGAAATGCATAGGTAGAAATGAAATGCAGGCATAAAACACAGAAGATTGAGGAACACAGATGGAAAACGGACTGAGTGGTGCAGCGGGGGAAGAAATGGAGAGGAAAATCGGGGGATGAAAATTAGAAATCAAAAACTAGAGCCATAAGGAGAGGGAGAGAAAATAGGGTAAAACCAAATCTGAAGCAAAATAATAGTAAACAGCTTATCCTTTAAGGGCAAACAGAGATACATATATGCAAAGAAAAGCTTGTCTCTGAAGGTGGTCTGTTGTTTCATCCCCACACTCATGCAGAGGCAGAAAATTAATAATGACAAAGAGAAGCACAGGGAAAGAAAGCATGGGGAAAAAAACAAAAACAAATGTCAGCCTAGTATAAAGTCAGAATCATAAGCCATCCCTCTCATCACACTCTTCGCCAACAGGCGCTTTCCAGAAACTGAATC
Organism: Cololabis saira; assembly: GCF_033807715.1. Classification (NCBI taxonomy): domain Eukaryota; kingdom Metazoa; phylum Chordata; class Actinopteri; order Beloniformes; family Belonidae; genus Cololabis; species Cololabis saira. The sequence continues at coordinate 22,928,981 of NC_084588.1, read as the reverse complement.
AGGGGGTTCACAATAGGACCTCCTATCTTTCCTAATTAGATTTCTCAATGCTGATTTTTCATATGCTAAACAGTCAGGTAAGACTAAGAAACGCGACACCTCTGGGGTGGTGTTGACTTTCATTAGCCTCAATGTGTGGCAACAACAAGACAGATTTACATCTGGGCTGCCACAAAAGGATTAGGATTTGGTCCCACAATGTTGTGGTTACTCCACGTTCAGGCTGGCAGACCAAAAAGCCAGACTCTTTTTTAATGCAAACACATGAAGCCACAATCACAATCATTACGGGCTGTTTTGATTTTCTCCATCAAATTTTTTTTTTTTAAAGTCAGTAGTTAAAAATAACCTTTACAGACTTCAATTGGATTGATTTTAATCAAGGATATGTTCTATGTTGCGCCCTGTTGCATCTAGATGGGAGCACATATTTGCACGTGTGCATGTGCTCGTCAGCCTGGCATCGGCTCCTCAGAAAGTAGGACTGAGTCGGTTACAGCAGTCCCACTGTGTGGCCTCTCTTGGCTCACAAACACAAATTAGCTGAGGGACAACTGCTGTGGCAGAAAGCTTTTCTGCAGACAAAACCTCTTAATATTCCTCCCAAGTCCATTAGGGCCTCAAGAGATTGGTCGTGATTGATTGTTTGTACTTGATGTCACCAGGGGCTTCAAGGCCAGATCCACGTCGAAAATTAGAGATGGCATTTGGAAAAGCCCAAAGCCCGAAGAATAGAAAAACTAAATACAAAACCTGCACTGTTATCAGTCCCATAAAGAGAAATGAAAGAGCCATTGTCTAATTAGCAAATTATTGTTCCCATTTCTTTTTAGACTGAGAGTTCACCAACAATTGGAATGATTTTCCAAGTCAGTGGCTTTTCATTTTTTATTTTATTTATTTATTTACTTATTTTAATGTCACTATGTGTTTTGGCAGGTTGGAGCTTTCCCAGTCAATTATTCAATTAAGGCACTGACCTCTGCACACCCCCTCCACACACACACACACACACACACACACACACACCCACACACACACACACACACACACACACACACACACACACACACACACACACCCCAACATGCACACACAAGCAGCAGAAAGGATTCCTTCTTGTGCAGCACTGATGAAGACACCCAGGTGCACAAATGAAAGCGCTGCCATCAAGTCATGCATTATACAGTACTTTTCCCCGTTCAAAAGTGTGAACAAAAGGCTTCAGTATAAAGAGGGTATTAATGATGAATATATTGTGTTGTAATGATTTTGTTTACTTAATACTTTATTAAAATACACTCCACAGAAGTGAATTGAGGAAATCCTTTGCGATGAGCAAACTGGCTAATTTGACATGAAATTGGATTATAAACAGCTGAATGTTGAAATGTTTAAAGCTGTTCTTCTTTTACAAATATAATGATAAATTGCACAACTGAGAATTTTAAGAAAATGTCTCAATGACACATCGTATCATAATGTTCAATGTAATTTATCTTATGGGAGAATGAACGTCTGCACTAAATTTTCTTGAAAAATGATCCCAGATATCTACGTTCAAAGCATTTTGTGTGGTTTGAAGCTTTTCAGTGGCACTGCCAAAAATGCAAGATATTTATCAAAGATGGGTTGTATCACCTGGGAATCATGGAAATCTGTGCTAAAGCTACACTAGTCGACAGAGAAACAAAACACAAATCTGAAATGTTCTTAACCAAAAGAGGTGTTTTGAGGGCCGCATTTTTTTGAACCTATGTACCGTATCTTAGGCAAGACTCTAATACTTTCTTAAGTTCAAAATGGTTTTAGTTTAGAATCCTTTACCAGGCGATTCAGTTAGATCAATCTGCCAATCTACACAACCTGGTTTTGTTAGTGCCATCTGAGAACCACAACAGAAAGAAACCAAAACTGTGCGTGAAAATTGTGCGTTTATATGATGTTTAAAAAAAACAAAAACTATTGTATTATTCCTACTGAAATTGCATTTTTAAAATGCTTGCAAACACTTTGGCCTGTGGGAGGAAGCATCAGAGATGATCCAGACAGTCACCAGGCAAACTTGCAAACTCCTCACTCCTGCCAAGTAGCAGATTTCAACTCATAAACTTTCCTCTGTGAAAACAAAGAAAATCACAGGGCTCCATGCAACACTGTTTAAATACCAGATATAAGAGTAACCAACCGAACAAGACCTGAAAACCAAAAATGTCATAACACTGGTACAACTGGATAAATCCAGAGATAAACATCAGGATGATTCATTCTCTAAAGAGCTTAACTGAGTGTATGGTATAGGTATTTCATTGAAACTTATCTTAACATTGTGGACCGAGCTAGCAGCCAGACTAACATTGCCATAATGTGCTTACATTTAACAGCCTTCGGGGACTGTAATATTCACTATTATAGATTCACATTTGATGTATAAGAAGCAGCTTTCTGCTCATGAAATGTCCATGTGCATCCTTCAAGATGTGTATTTAATATAGAAAGTGGCCGAGATACAATTCTATAATACATTAATAATACAATATCTGTGGGTCTTTGCGAGTGTGTCCAGCTGTATGTGAGTGTGGGAACTCATGCAAAAAAAATATCAAGTGACAAACTGACCCCTGGGTGCACCTGCCAACTCGTTTTGTCTCACACTGAGCCAACAACACTCTACATGTACGGCTAAAGGGTCTTACATTAAAAACAAACAGATAAAAGATAAAGGGTCTTTTCATCCAATTATACATCTGTATATCTCTACCCTGACTAACTGAGGAGGGTGACTCCAGTCCTCAAAGGGAATTTTCACACTTCAAAAATAAAGGTGATTTATGAGAGAGAAAAAAAGAAGTTCAACCATCGACAAGTGACTTGGCACTTTAGTGTTATGTAATACTAAGACTACTTGATTAATATACAAGAGTGTTGTCCAAGATGATATCAATGATTCTTCGTCCACTGCTGGATAAACACCAGGTCCAGGCTCATAATCTTAAGACATTAATCAGTCCAATCTTGTTGAGCATGTTGCATTAAATCCCCTCTGCCCTGTACTGGTTATGAATCTCCCCCAGAGGCTGGGCTATTCATAAGAAAATACACACCTCCCACTGTGAAGATATGGACCAGAACAGGGCAGCCAGTGATCTCTTTGGGTGGACTGCAAAGAGCATGGTTTTAACAGTGTTGGGAGAACAAAGTCCTATCATCATCACAGCAAAACACACACCATCAGACACTTGTGCACCATTCATTGGCGATTCCATGTGATGTAGAGCCTAGGGCAACCACAATCCAGAGTCTGTGGTGATGAAGGAGCCTGATTGTTCCCCTGACAGAGGGTGGGCTGGTTTCTGGGACACTGAAAAGCCCGAGCAAGCATGTAGCGGGGTCACATGTCACATGGCGGACGAAGCCACAGACATTAGGGCGGAAACAGCCAGCTGCAGAGGCAAACATGCAGCTGTGACACATCTATTAGTCAGAGGAATTCACTGTACTTTCTCAAATTTATTGTTAAGGTTTAATGTATAAATGGGTAGGTCCACAGAGGAAATGGCGTAGCGATGATATCATATTATTCTGAGCTGCATATTAGCTTCCTGCAGCAACGATCAGTAGGACACAGTTATGTTGGCTGACAACCGCAACACAGAAGTCAACAGAAAGGATAAAGTTTATTTCACATGTGTACTATGTCTACTGTTCGAGTAAAAATTCCAACTTTCAATAAAGGCATCCTTCCTTCTTTTTTTCTTCTTTTATCCCTGGCAAATGTTTCCAGACATTTTTTTTGTTACTGGAACTCTGGCACCTTGTGAATGTCACAGCTGAAAGGAAGCCATAAAGCTCTTACATTAAAAAGAAAGTTTCTTGGAAAAGCAGTTGTGGCAGGAAATAGAAAATAAATCTGGGTGCATATATCCATTATCAGGGCACATTATCGTCAGAGGGGAGTCTGTGGAGAGAGAGGAAACTAGGATGGGTCTCTATGTGTGCCGCAAGATAGGGGAAACCAATTTTCACCTCCTCCCTGCGCATCCCCGGCACACTACTTGATTCGGCCCTCGCTAACGCTGCACAACCAGAGCTAAATCATTTCATCTAAATAAGCTAGCCAAATGTTTTACACCTCTGCATATTACTGAGTGTTGATAAGGTACTGGTTCACTGTTCTGTGCAAATCATCTCTTCTTGCCCCTTTTTTTCGTGCACTCCGTGGCCCAAACAAAGCTAAGCAAGATTGTAAGCATTGCTGCATGCCGGGGCTAAAAAGATGGAAATGCACAAAAATAAGACAGTGAGAGTGCTTTAAAACCCTGCCATGTCTTATGCCCTTGACAATAAAACAACAGACAAGCCATATTTTATGTTTGTCTTAAATATTCCCATGTGTGGTCCCTCCATGACAGCTTATTCTCAGGCAGATTTATCACAAGTCTCATCTGTTCAACTCAACAGACAAAGGCAAAGCGCGCGGCTTCCACTGTAGACCGCTGATGCCTGGGGCGCAAGACAAAGCACACAATCAATACAAATCTCCAGTCTATACATTGAAGAGGAGTGGGTTGACACACATCCTTCCAGCTGCCATACATCACAACTTCTCATCCACTGTAATTAGCTCCCTGAAGAGTGTTTTATATACTCTAAGTCACCCATTATACGATCTGCTAGAAGAAATAAATACTGTCCAAGCTAAATGTTGCAACTCTTTGCTGTTGTCATGACAGAAATGTACTAAAATAACAACAAAGATACAAATGAATACATGGCTTGTATAGGAATAGAAGTGGTTCAATAATCTTCTCACCAATCAATCACTAAATCAAACCTCTGCCAGGGTGATGAAGGCAGCTTAAGCCAGTCATGGCCAGATGAAGCTCTTTGAAACTCCAGTAAATTGTGATGAACAATGGTTCATTTCTCCAGGCTTCAAACATTCGGTGGTGCCCACCTGCTGATTAGAAAAGCTTTGAGATCTTTGAGAAACAGGGCAATAAATCAAATTATCCATTGTGTGCCAGAACAATATAAATAAATACATATGCACTCTGCCATTGACTGATTGTTTAGGTGAGTGGTGGATGTCTACTGATTTTGATCTTGAACAAGGACAAATTTGAAAAGTGCCATAGGATTGCAGACTTTTTGTTCCCAACCTATGAGTGCATTTCCAGGCAGGAAACTGTGTCTGTTCATAAATATTACACAAATGTTTTATGCAGTAATGTCTCATGATGTCTCCATGATGTTCATTAATACAGTATGTACACCAATGGACATATTCCAAAATCCCCATAAAATCGTATTCACACATTTACACTTCATCTAATGTGCTTCCTGTAAGAATCTATGGATAATTAATTACAAAGTCCCAAGAGGAGTGTATCTAATTAACAGAAAATCCAAAGATCATAAAGAACAGAAGCATAAACACATGGAGGAGTAAACAGGACAAAACTTGGCTAATGATAAACTGAGACAGAGGTCAGCTTTGGGAAATGAGATGGCAACTATTTATATGACTCAGTTGGCAAATCAAATGTGGAACCTCTCGACTAACTGTATCAGCCACTGACTTGCCTGCTCATCAGCATCGTGTGGGTCGTGTCCTGTTTGACAGGAATGAGGTCAGGTTCACTGCCATTCACATCTGCACGGTCAAACCAGGAACCCCTAGTCAAATAATTGTCCTTTCATTTTAGAGTAGTAACATAAAGGATATATTGAATAATTTCTCTGGATATCATCTAATAATGACACACTGTGACACATTTTTGACAAGTTTCTGCAATGTCACAACAATGATGTGTGCCACGTGTTGCTTGAATTTTTCGTCAGTATCTTGTACTGATTATAGGAGCCTTAGCCAATGAGTATTTTTAGGAAGTGCTCGTTCTAAGTGAGTCCTGCTTAAGTCAACCTGGAACATGCTTGCACAATCAAGGAAGAAATAAACACATTTAGATGGAAAACCTGTTCATTCCTTATCATCCAGGTAGACAGGCAACCTCAGTTTTTGAGGTACATATTGTGTTGCTGCAGCCAGACCTGAGCAGCTGAGGTAGCTCCAGATAATGACGCTACTCCCCCAGGCTTGCACGGTAGTCACCAGGCATGAAAGGTGCATCACTTCATCTGTCACTTTTCTCACCCTCATGTGCCCATCACTCTGGGACGAGGTAAATCTCAACATGGCCATGTGACTTTTTTTTCCAATTTTACAAAATCCAATTCTAATCTTCCTTAGCATTTTTTTTTTCTCTCTTGCTGTTAAGTCCTCATACCAGTTCCCTTTACATTATCCCTGTTCAAAAATATTCTTATACAGTAAAAAACAGTTCTCATAAAATGAAGTCATCTTGGATTATGATAATTTTACACTTTTTTATGATAATAGTTTACCACTATCATTCCAGGTTTTAATAACGTTGAACAGTTTTTTTAGCCCAATTTTAACAGTCTCAGTAATCCGAATGTTGAATACAGACCAGTTATCTGACTCTTCTGAAGCAGCATCTGACAACCACATGTCTCTTCTGACCCTGCTGATTAAGGACTGAGAAGCTAATCAGTGCATCAGTTAGGAATAAATAACTTCTTTCCAGCTGAAACAGATAAAGCACTGCAGTACTTTTCCAGGGTGAGGCTCCGCCCATTTGCTTACTTGAATCCATACATACTGTATATACACTCTGCTATGTATGCAAACTGAATAAAAAAATGAATAAAGTCTGGCTAATTAGTCTTCATTAAATCATTTTACAGGTAACATCAAATTTGTCTCTAAAAAAGCAGGGAAAACTTGTTAACCCTGCATGCCAGCTTACTTTAAGCCCTTAGAGTAAAGGTGAGAACACATGCACTCTCCGTATTGAGCAACAGCAGTTGATGTGAAAGGCTACCGACATGACCTCAGTGGCATCTAGGGACTTGTTTGCCACAGTGTGGTAGTTACTAGCCCTGGCATGCTAATGAGCAGCCAAACCAGCAGCTGGTCTGGTCGCTTGTAGGTTACGATACAAGTTACCACTTATGTAGATTGAATGGCCTCTCATTTCTCTCTGCCATCCTCTTAGTTATATCATCACTGTTCAGAACATCAGTTACTATCAGTATTGGTAAACTATTTTCAGTGGTGGACAGTAACGGAGTAAATTTACTTGAGTACTGTACTTAAGTACATATCCAGAGGATTTGTACTTTACTTGAGTATTAGATTTCTTTGGTACTTATTACTCTTACTTGAATACATTTCCAAGAAAAATATTTTTACTTTTACTCGAGTAAATTTCTAGGAAGGCTGAAAAGTACTCGTTACTTTCAGGTCTGCTCTTTTTTCTTCTGCAGGTTTTATATAACATTGTGGTTCTAAAAGCAGCACATCAGTGCAGCTGGTTTCAAAGAGTTAATTCTCAGAAACAAGATTTAAGAAAAAATATTGTAATTTACTGATGTGGAAAATAAGAAATGTACTATTACTCTTACTCTTACTTTTACTTAAAGTAAATTTAAAAGCATTTACTTTTGGATACTTAAGTACCTTTAAAAGCAAGTACTTTTCTACTCTTACTTGAGTAATATTTTGACTGAGCTACTTTTACTTGTAACAGAGTAAATTTTGTACTCTTACTCAAGTACTGGGGTCGAGTACTCTGTCCACCTCTGACTATTTTAATTTAGCCTCTTTTACTGTGCCAGCTAGATATGATATTGTGTCTCTTGCACCCAGTGTGAACTTAGAATCTCCATCTTTTATATCCAGGGTACATCCACAAAGTGCAAAGTATTTTCTAAGAAAAACTTGCTCCTCGTTCAAACAACTTTGAATTAATGTAACAGTCTAACAACAGTCTTGCTTAAGGACACATCAGCGCTGGTTTCTCTTCCCTGGTCTAATCTATCCTGCCTGACCAAGAACTGTCCGAAGAGCCATCCGGTCAAAAGCTAATTTCTTTAATCTTTAGCTCATTCTGTATTGTGCATGCAGATGCATATGTAAGTCTGTTTTTGGAAAATAAGGGGAAATAGGAAAGCAATTGCCCTGGCTACCAGGGGCATGACCGCTGCACTGTTTGTCAGTAAAGACCTATGCATTACAGAGCAACATTTATGTATAATTTACTGCTACCCTCGTGGATTGTTAAGGGCAAAAATGAGTGAGAGGGGAAAAAAGACATAAAAACACAGAGAAATACACTCACCTTTTCTCATTTGCGCTCAAAAGGTAAAACATGTGTAGCGTGACCAGTAAATTAAACATTATACATTAGGGGAAAATGTTAGTGGAATTATCCATAAGGAAAACATGACAGAGTGTGTTAATCCAAGAAATAAGGACCAAAACCCCTTACTTTACAAGGGCATGACTAATCTTGAACTTAATTTGTTGCAATGACATCAGGCAGATGACTAATTTAGTGAAGATCCTATTTAGCGCACTGTGAGAGTCTCCTTGTCTCCAGCTAGTTATTCTGGCATTTTCTGTACATTGCTATGTACATCTCACATGGTTTTAAAACCATCTGCTCTATCATGCATTTTCTATTTGCTCCAAAGTGTTTGCCTCTGAAAATAAGTTGTTTTTTTTATGCTTCTACCTCTATGGTGTTTGCCTCATTCAGATAGGAAATATTATTTTCAGCATAATGCAATGGTATTGAGATTTTGATAACATAACCTGAAAATTATGTTTTTTTTTGTTTGTTTTTTAAATTTGCTACAAACCTGGATTCATCCAGATTACAATGCATGCTTTATTTATAAAAACTGTACTACTATATGGACAGTGGTGGGTTTTTTTGTTTGTTTTTTTAATGATTGGGAACATTTTCAAGAGTACTACGTGAAATGGAGTATTTTTACGTTGCTTTATTGCTACTTTTTCAGAATAATCTGAATATTATTTCAACCACTGTAATTAAGTCCCAAAATATTTTGGAGAATCTACAGCTCATTTAACATCCACCTTTATTTGTGTACATATGTAGTAATGCAAAGTAGCCACAGATAATGAAACAATGCTGCTTTGAGGACAATGCTGGTGCAGGACCAGGAAAAGAATTAGTCTGATTTCCACCCAAACAAGGTTAAAAAGGCATGTGACATCATCCGTGTGGGGATAATTGTTTAAGTGGATGTATGCTCTGTCATGTGCACTCAGTTTTATAATGCCAAACTTGTATAACACAGCAATGTGAGCACGAGGGACTGTAAATCTGCTACAAAAAAAAAGGTGGTTATTTTAGTGAATGTTGAGGCTTTGTTTAGATTTATTGCCTTTGGTTTCAGTCCTTGAGTGAAACAAGACTTTTGTTTTATGTGCGGTCTGTTGATTGCTTTTTTTTGTTGGTAAAACGTCCATGTGACTTTGTGCCTCTGGCAAATTAATTGAAGAAATGATATAGAGAAAAGGAAGAAGAAGACTTTCTTTTCACAGTGTTTCCATATTATGAGTATAGAGGTCATAACTGGGAACAGTCAGCATGCAAATATACTCATTGGAAGACCAGGGATGAAAATATAAAAAAAATTTTAAAAAAAGAATTACAACCTGGCCCACCTAATCCAGTGATGGAACAGTGTTAACAAAGATCTGTACATTGTGCTAAATATATGTAAAGACTGAGAGAAAAGGGGACACGTCTTTCAGAAAAATGTTAAGAGAAGCAGTAAAAGCACATGATGTGATTTTATTCTCTTTTCTTATAAGACAGGACCAGCACTATAATTATACTTCAGCTCACAGGTCAGGTCTCAAATTGAAGGCAGAATGTGCATGCAGATTTTTGAAAGATGAGGTCAAACTTTAAAGCCTGTATATATTTATTTATCTATCCTTTTCTTTCCCTCTCTCCCCCTCGTTTCCCCCTCTCTCAAATGCAGACTAAGCTTCGCTTCTGGCTTTCAAACAGAGTGGACAGATTAAGCTGAGTTAGGCCTCTTTAACAAGAATGTGTTGGTGTGGCATTTTGAAACCACCTCCTCCTACAAAAACCAGTTAAAAGGTGACATATTTATACGGTTTAAACTGAAAGGTAGCAGGAGATTACCGAGTGAAACTGTCAGTACAGAAAGTCCAGCACAAGCTGTCTTTGGGTGTTTCAGATATCCACAGTATACATTTTGTGCGTATTTCTTCTTGCCGTAATGGTGTAGGTGTTGATGATGAAGATGATGAAAATGAAGATGACGAGGATATGGGAAGTCCCGCTGTTCACAGCTTGTTTAATTCACAGTTCAGTTCCAGATGGAATTCATTCAAATATTATTACGAATGTTTATATTTTCTTCAGAATGTAATATTAATTCAATGTAGCTACTGTGCTTATTACTCAGACAAGCTCATGAAACACTTAATGGCACTAGCTGATAGGCATGTTGGATGAGCATACGTACATATAGATATCATCAGTACTCGAGTTGTAAAAAACAATCAGGGGGGATGGTGGATTTTATCATATGGGGACATATAATTTATTGCTGATTACAAATAATATAATATATTACAAATAATAGCAGTGACCAAAACACCTGCAGAAATACTGCAGGAATGACATAGCAGCAGTTAAATGCAGCCTTCTGTAAGCTTTAAATATCCACTGGGCTTACATCAAATACATCAAAACACAACAATAAAAAACAGTTTTCTGAACTTATCAATACGACTCTGTCCTTCACAGGATTAGTAAAATGGATCACTGCAAAAACGCAAAATCTTAACAAGAATATTTGTCTTTTTTCTAGTTAAAATGTCTCATTTTAGTAAAAAAATCTCATTACACTTAAAACAAGACTCATCACTGGAAAAAACAACAATTTTCACCTGTTTCAAGTAGATTTTCACTTAAAATAAGTAGAAAAATCTGCCAGTGGAACAAGATTTTTTTGCTTGTAATAAGAAGATAAATCTTGTCCCACTGGCAGATTTTCCTACTTATTTCATGTGAAAATTTACTTGAAACAGGTGAACATTGTCAAATAAGTTATTTTTCTTGTGATATTTTTCTGGTGATGACTCTAAATGTTGAAATAGCAGTAAAACCACATTCATTGATGAAATGACATAAGGGATGGAAAGGGGGGATGGCGGTTTTACAGGGGGGGATGATTTTGACTGTTTTTATTTCAGGGGGGATGCCATCCCCCCTCATCCCCCCTCAACTCCAGTACTGGATATCATACCGTATTTCAAAAACAGTTTAACTCATGTTGTGGAAATACTTTGTAAGTAATTTAAACAACTGTGCAACGATTCTTCTGGTCACTCCTGGTTGTAAACCCACTTGGCACTACTCGAATGTAAAGGATGGAGGACAGGGAGAAGTTTCCCAATTAAAAAGCCCTTTTTTCTAGCCATTTTTAAAATTGTTTTTTCTTTTTTGTTTTTGTTTGTATCAACAGTTAACAGTTTACAAACTCAGATGATAAAATGTAGTGTATTTTTTCATACTGTACGCTGGCGACTCACTTCTTGTCTGAAACGCTCAGTGCTGGTTCCTCTCTCTTTAAGACCCCCTTCCGAGAGGCCAGTCTGCTCTGACTGGTCACAAATAGTGGAGTCAGAGGCTGCTCAGAAACCGGATCTGTGTCACATGATTTCCGGTGTCTGGGTCTTGAGCCCATTTAATCCCATGAGAGAAGTAAATTTGAACACTGGTTCTGATTGATTCTTTTGCCTCAGTGTGTCTGAGAAAAATACTGAGGGAATTCTTCAGCAGCCACATACAGCATCTTCCAATCATTTGGACCTCTGGTCATTAGCAGAACAACAAATTAGAAAATAATCATTTCATTTGAGGCTGTACAGAACATTCTCACAAATTCTGGCAACGCAAATACTGTACCTCTTAAAAACACAATAACTAATTTGAACCACATATAACCTAAATACATGCGCATTTCCATTTTCATTCATTACCCTCCACTTACCTCTACCGATAAAATCATCTATGACTCATCATATTTACTTTTATTCATTGGCACAGTGTTTGCAACACCTGTGCCCACTTGAAGGCGGAAGTCTATAGCATTTGTGTACCATTAGCACAGCTTCCAATGTGTCATCTTGTTAGTATAGAGGATGTTTGATGGGGTGCAAGACATCTGCTCATTCTTTGTTTTAAGCGTGCCAAACTATGCACTAAGCAGATATTACGTTAAAGTGTTTCACAGTGATGTCATAGAGTGAAAAAATAACTGCTTGGACAACAAACACAAAAAAGGAGCAGCATTTGGATTGGGGGGGAGTTACTCCTTTTTGGCACTCAAACATTTTACATGAAAAGATTAGTTATAAAACATGTTTAAGCAAAGAAGGGAGAAAAATACATAATATAGGCTCTTTAAAAAACTGTAACCTCAGAGAAGAATCATAAATATGTCTGACCAGGATGACTAACATTTTAATAGGATTTAGGGTTTTGCTTAAACTTTTTTACTTTTAATACGTTTTTTCATCATATTTCATAGTAATGCTGTAAAATGATCTACCAATCACTATTATTGGCAGGAGAAAACATCATGTGTGGACATCTAAACCAGTCTATTATTGCTAAGCAAGCAGGAAAAATGAACACACCCTCAGCATTACACACTGCAGGAAGCTGCCAACTTGATTCCATTGACGTTCATGAATTTAGGTCAGTTACGCTCAACATTCAAGTGATCCATTAAGGGCTTGCAGAGCATTCAGACAATGTATGCAAACAAAATGAGCTGTTCGAATTATATTCGACTGAAAGTTTAATTGTGAGTAAATGATTATGTTGCTGGTGTATCTCTGTCTTATCCTGCTTTTAAAATGAAAGATCAGTCAAACTACGACATCTGTTTGCCTCTCAAAATGTACAAGTGAGCAATATAATCAGCTGAAGCTTGTTTGTGGGCAAATGCTGATTAGGACCGGTGCACACATGGTAGCCTGGGTGGAACATATCCCACTTTATATAAGTGAAGTTCTTATCACCAAAGAGAGCAAAGAACAAACGGACGAATTCAAAACAAGAAAGAAATGATCGCTTTGAAACATTTATTATGAAATTATAAAGGTAGGATAGCACTGTTCAGATAAAGCTTTTATAAACAGAATGGGGGTTGCAGTGAACTGAAGAGCTGCAAGAGTTTATTTCAGATGTAATTTATGTATACCCAGCAATGAGGAGGGAAAAAAAGGAAAAGGAGAAAGCAGCGCAAATAAATAATACAAAAGAAAAATAAAACAAGTCCATTAGTCTTTAACACACCACATTAGGCAAGATTACCAGGAGTTCAATTTACATGAAGCATCTCATATATACAAGAAAGATTTACATTGATGAGGGTTACAGAGTCTGTGTGAGCTACGGGGCCCAGTGGCAAAGCAGTCAATGGCAGTCACATTTCAAGTCAAGTGTGGCTTTTTGCTTCGAGGGGGGGGTTTGGCTGGCAATGCCATTATCGCAACTATTAGTCTAGACACAGGCACACGTTAGTGACAGAGCTGCGGACTATGTGTTGCTTGACACAACAACCCAATGACAAGGTCTCCCTCTGGGATTGTCATGTCAGAACATACAGCCCTGCTTTGCCGATCTTTACTCTGCACCCTTTTCCCTCTAATGACAAACAGAGAGACGACGAAAACAGGAGGGAAGTTGGGGCTGCGTGCCGAAGAAAAAACACCGTCATCTGTCACTAATGATCACAACAGAGAGGTAAAAGCAACCTCCGTGGTGTAACGTTGCATGTAACGGCATTGACCCCGATAACACGTGGGTGAAAGGTTAGGATGGGGGAGTGGCTGCACGGGCCAAGTGAGGAGTGTGAAGGAGAAATGGGTTGTTGGGGTGGGGGTGGGGGTGGGGGCATTCAAACAATGAAGTAGCATCATAACTTCATCTTTTTTATATAGAACTTTTTTTTTAGACAAGAAAGACAACAAGAAACATTTTCTTCCACCCTCTACTCTTATTTTTAGGGATATTTTGAGAGAACTCAAAAGACGTTGAGATATTACAATACAAGTGTTTTTAGCAGCAGCTTTTATTTTTCTCATCATGCAGTGTTAGAAAAAATATTAAGCTAGTATGTCAGCTTGATTGATTGCCTTAGAAAAATGGGAAATGTGTTTTGTGGATTAGTGAAAGCATGGGGATGAATTAAGTAATGACAGTCCCACAAAAGCCGCAGTGACTTTTGTGCATTAATGGCACAAAGCAAACCCCCTGAAGACGGATCATTAATCAATTTGCTTTAAGATTTTGCAAAAAAATGGATGATAAATTTTGGATAAATGGGTTGCCAGCCAAAATTGATGGATAAACAAAAATAAATAAATAGAGAAGAAAAAAATAGATCAAATATGCGCATACACACTTAAGACGTTGACATGAGACAATATTCATTATCATGAAAACTGTGATTTTTCTCAGAACAATGAAATGTAGAATATTTGTTGAGATGTATTATGAAAAAGTTCAAAAAACAGAAATAAAAATCAAAAATGTTAATACAAAAATAAAATGCAGTTCCTGGTAATTTGCCATTATCTGTGCTTTGGGTGCTCAGCTATTATGCCCTAAGCAATTTCAATAAAAGAAAAACAAAAAGAAGAAGAAGAAGCAAAAGTATTACAAATAAGTAAATTAATAAATAAATTTAAAATATGATCAGAATCACTTCATTTTTCTCAAGAGAGAAAACAAAACATATAAATGAACTGCTCTGTTCAGCCAGCGTACCAGCAGGGAGCTTTGATTTATTTTGTTGTTTTTTGCAGGCCAAAACAGGATCTCCCTTGGGGCAATAGTCTACTCTGATAGAACTACCAACATCCACTACCTCAGTTTTGCCCGCCATCCATTTCATTTCTTTTGCCCACCTAAATATAGAGTACATTTCTTTTAAGGACTATAGTGTTCTCTGTGGTAAAGATCCTTGTAAATCCCCCACTGATAATTCAAAGCTTTGATAGAAACTTCACTCACAGACTTATTGGCTTACTACAGTATCTATGGATAGATACATTTGTTTTAAGAGTGTGACATGTATTACTCAAGAAGAGGATGCAACAGTCCTCTTATTCTTCTTGCATCCACCTGTAGTTTTCTCAGGTGCCGATCTGCTGTTGGCAACAGAGCAAATACAGATTACAGATTTGTAAGATAAATAGTTTTATATGTATTTGACCAAGGTAGTAATTCTTTCATATTCACACCAAGAAATGTGACAAGTGGGCCTTGTTATGTTCAAGACAAACGTATATTCACAAGGATATCACAAGTCAAAAGTACTAAGGAGGCTGCAGTACATTATAAGGGATCAGAAACAGCATCCTGATTAAATGACAGGAGCTGTGGAGAGCGATGTATGATCACGGTCGGCAACAATCACTGGCCTCTCTCCATCATCCCCTCTCATGCCGCCAAACTCTGTGTCAGCACAACCCAGAAGATATTGCAACCGACTTTACCCCTCAGGTGCAACATTGTCATAGTTCATTAATCTTCTCAAACTTCTGCTGCCATCAGCCCCCGTACGTACTACTAATCCCCTTATTAATGTGGCAAATGAACCTGCACAAGAAGGACGACTCCCCCAAGGCCTCATAATTACAATGGTCTGTATAAACTCTTGTTTGCACAGAATGTCCATTCATTAAATGTATTGACAAGACAAGGGTATACATCCACTTTATTTATTAATTTTTTTCCTCACAGGTCTTTATCACACCTCACACTAAAACTAAACACTCCATCTAGCTGATTATTTCATAGGCTGCTCGGTGTTTTTCACTGATACTGTAACAAAAGTCTGTTTTTACTGGAGTGGTCACAACAAGAATGACTATGACACATGAATAGCATCCAGAAAGAAAGAAAGAAAGAAAGAAATGGAAAATATTAGATGACATAAACTCTATAATTAGGAGTGCGTAATACTATACTTAACTGTACAAAGGGACACACTATACTGTCTGTCCCCAGAGCTAAGGCATGATATGTGGTGTAGAAGAGCACATAAGAGCAGCTTCAATCAACTTAACCGTAGGTAAACACTCTCTGCAGATTTGCTCCAATGCCAAAGACAAAAAAAAAAGAGAGCGAGAGAGAATTGAAAAAAAAGATATCCATTATCCCTCTGTGCATTAAGACTTTTTACACATGAGGTGTTCAGGCCTAATGTTTATCTGACTAAACATGTAAACAAAAAAAAAAAAAGAGGATGGTTCCTGTGCACAGATCTATCAAAGGCCATTTTTTACAATTTCACCATGACATTAATTTACAATTTATGGTGAAAAGTGAGAAACATGGATTATCCACAATGTTTCATACATTTTAACTGTGATTACTTCTAAACCCTGCACCCCTAAGTTCCATGTTAACACAACGATAACACGGGCCCTGGGATCTGATGTGCAGCACATAGTTAACGCATCGCCACTGGGCTAATGTGATGACAGCGAACCACATCTATGTCTAAGCCTACTGACAGGGAGAAAGTAAGACTGATGCTGATGATTACACTTGGTTTCTTCGATGTTTGTGTTGCCTTGTGAAACTAGGACAGCGTTTCAGGTTGGGTTTTTTTCCTTCATTGTTGTCTACAATAATGTGAGTCCCTAGAGGGTAAATATTAAGTGAGGAGGAAAACAGTGTGTGTGAGGGGGAATGGGGGGTTGGGGGGGGGGGCTTCTATTGCTATCAGGGGTCCGTATAGAGCTGATACCACAAGGCTTTTGTCTGGGTTGGCACCGGTGTAGCTCTCTGCTATTACTATTCCATACATGTCCTAAACCCCTGAAAAGACACAACTGAAGGTCATGCTTTGCTGTTGCTCTCAAAGTCTTCCTCTGTGCTTTCTTTCTTTCTTTCTTTTCAATCAATCAGTTTCCGTTGTTATTGATTGGTGCTGATGTTGCATATAGAAGTGACTCCTGAAAACTGGAAGAAAATAGCTTTTCAATTCTTAGAGAAAAGGTCAATTTTGAAAGCTATTTCCTCCAACTTCACATCTCTTACTCTTGAACAACCCATTTCACTTAATTGCTTATTTCATTTTAACTTCCGGGGGAAAATGCATGATTTGGTCTTCCACACATGAGGCTGAAAAGTGCATGCCTAGGTTCGTCATCCTATCACCCACCTTTTGCAGTGGTTTATATAGAGAAATACAGTAAATCAGCACCCTATTAGTTTTTATTTCACTATATCACAGACACACATTTTACAACTTAAAATAACTAGTACTAAATTGAAATCATATATATATATGTATTATCTCTGAAATTGTTTAATAATGCAGTTCTTATCTTTTTTCCACTTTTCAGGGAATATTATATGGTAATTCGATGATATTACCTCCTGGATAAACTGTCTGCATAAAATTTATCTCAAAAGTAATTGTTTTTCTTTCTTTCTTTCTTTCTTTCTTTCTTTTTGCATTTGCATTTTTTAAGAAATAAAAAAGAACCATGTTAATCCCCTCCTTATTTTGTATTCACTCTAAAGAAAAAAATCCAAAAGTGAATGCACCTTAGAGGACGGGCATCTACTTATCAATGCTCATGAAATGTAAATGACATGCACTTGTCAATACAAATGGTTGGCTTTGTGTGAAACAATCAAAATATGGATGGAACAATGACATTGACAACATACCCTGCTTGTCATGTCGTTGCAGTTGGTTCTAGCTTATCATTTTACAATGATCAATGACCACTTGACATCGAATCTGGGCTGGTACTTTTATCTGTAAGATGCTTTTGAAGTAATTATGACTGAAAACCAATCAGATACTGAATGCCTTCAGTCTTCATCATTCATCTCCAAAGACAGACACTGGCTGATAATGGAAAGGTAAAGCAAAATGATCTTTTAATCCAATAATAAAGACATGGACTTAGATAATGTATCACTGTGGACACAGTAAAACTATATTGCTAGACATATATTTGAGTATACGCTTACGAGAAGACATCTAAGTATTTGCATTTCGTATTGTTGTTGGTTTCATCTTGAGCTAAGGGTATTGCATCATTAAGAAATTAAGAAATATTTTGGTTTAGATTTTTTTTACATAATTACAGGATTAAAATGCATATAGGATGAGATTCAAGATCAAGCAGTAAAACATAGTGTAATTGTGTAAAGATGATGAATAAAGTGGCAACCAGCTGCATTTGAGTTACAGTATGCTGAGGCACAGTGAGGGATAAGTTTCAACTCACACCTTCAGTCGGGATCGCTTTTATGCTTCACACAAGCATCTTGAAATATATGAATCAAACTACACATAGCTGCACAAGCATAAATGTATATTGTCAATTGGCACTAAAGAGAACTATAGCGAACACATTGACTCTGTTTGTGTGCTTCTTTGAATCGTTTGTCAGAATTATTGATTCCAATAAATCTGGTGTGGAATTGTGGGATGACTGAGCAAATCAATGAAGTTGTGCTTACAGTATAGTGTCATATCTCATGTGTCCCCCTCAAGGGCTGGAACAGCACTGGCCTCCCTCCCTCCCTGCCACGCGACCACCTCAACCCGTCAGAGGCACCATCACCCATTTCATCGCCTGTCCTCGTCTCTCTCTCACATCACCAGCCACACACTCGCGCTAACAGCGTTTGGCGGATGGTGCCACACTGAATGCCTCTTTTGACTGCTGCTTCTCACACAGAAACACATTAAATGCAACCCCAGATGCTGTGACCCGGAGGTATGCATCGACAGGAGTTGCAGAGTGTCACCCCTGTAATTCCACTCTCTCCTCCGGATAGATCTTATCGCTCAGATCTCCAACTGCCATTATCAATCTTCCTGATGCAGCCTCTGCATCATTAGGCTAGAGTATTTCACTAAGAACACTAACATAGTTTCACTCCTTTCTTCTCCTCCCTTGCATTCCACTGCAGATTGGCAAAGTGCCAGGCTGTGCCATGCAGCCCAACACTGCCACCTAAAGGTTCAGTACCACCACCCGTCGAGCCTGACCCGCAGATAATGGCCTCCTGAGCTGCCTTCCTCGCCCCCCCACGCTCTCTGAATCTGCTGCTCCCTCTATTTGTCCACGTGTGTTCCATTAGATTAGAACTGTGTGTTGTGTAGCTGTGCTTTATTAGCAGAAAAATTAATAAGGCTTTGATAAAAAGCAGCATGGATTACGTTGAAATTTGAGGCTCATTATTGGCTAATCCTTTTAGAATTGGATGTGTATCAAGTTCCAGACGAGCTTCACTCAGTTCACTGGTGTGATTTGAGAGGAGGTATTTAATTCAAGCTTAGATGATGAGGCTAAGCCCACAGTGACATTGACAGTACCACTGGCGCAGACTAATTATTGACCATTGTTATTGCAGCAGGTGATGATGTTCAGTGATATTACAATACACATCAAAAGAAATAAAAAAAACAACAACAACAAAAAAGAAAACATAAACACAATTAGATTTTTATGAGAAGAGAAGTGAAGAGTCTGATTGTTTTTTTTTTCTTTTTTGTAAAGTGTATGTCACATTTTGCTGTGATAAGGAGAGTAATCTGAGTAGATAGGCAAGAAAAAAATGTTTCTTTCACAGAGAACACTGAGTCACATTTAATGTTACGTAGGTACATTTTACCAGTGATCTAACCTGGGTGCTGAAGAGAAAAAATAAGGCAAGGCAAGCACTCACTCATTTGCATTTTGTTAAATATGACTTAAATATATATTAATGACAGAAAAATTGTTTGTGATTATTACCCCCAAATTTAAGCTTGTGATTGTTGAGTCCGTCATCAACTCCATTAATGTTCGAGTTACTTTCTCTCTCTTTCTTTTGTGATTAAGTTGAGAAACAGTGGAACTTGCCGAAGCAGTTTGTCTCCAGTACTTTTTTTCTGTTGCTTCAGAGTACCTTATAGTGAGCGCCTAATCTAGAGTGGCACTTTAGCACTGTGGAACAGGGCAGTTATAGGCAGTACTTATAGACCAGTAAAAGTGCTCCTTTACCTGCTGTCTGGTGTGCATGGGCCCCTTCGTCTTGAACCCTCCTTGGGAACTGCACTCTGAGGCACTGAAGTGGTCGGAGCTTGTGGAGGATCTCTTGGAAAGGGTGTCACAGCCCCCAACAAATGTGTTATCCAAGGGGAGTTCCTGAATCACATGATGCTTCTTCACTGACACCGGCGTGTCGGCCTTGAGGTGGAAAGCCGATTGTGGCGAAGCGGACTTGTAGTGCCGAGCCAGATCTGGGCTACTAGGTTTGAAGGTCGTGGTCGGTGTGGCATTCCAATCAAAGCGTCCAATCCCTTGCTCCTCCAGCTCTGTAGGGAGGCTGATGGTTCCGTTGATTGGCTCGTGAGCGGGATCGTCGGGTTTGTTCCCCTCTATGGTCACAAAATTGAGCAAAGAGCTTTTGGGGGACTTCCTTTTCTTACGTTTTTTCTTCTTGTTCTGCTTGCTTTCCGTGTTTGGTGACATCCACTCAGCCCCCTGTTTTTTTCTCTGTGCAGCTTTAAACCTGGAAGCGTGGCGACAGCGCAGCAGCACAGTCACAAAGATGACGATGATCACCACTAAGGCCCCAGTAACAAAGGCTATCATGATAGTTAAATAGTCACCACTCTGATAAGTTTCACTGCTTTCCCCAATGTTTCGGTCGATTGGAGTCTCCATGGTGCGTCGGATGAGATCATAAATGAGTGTTGAGTTGCCCACAGTGTCATTGACATACAGAAACACTAGCACCAGGGTATGGAGGGATTTGGGGTATCCCAGGTCACTGATATTGACCACTAATCTGTGTAAGCCTATGTCAGTTACTGCAGGTTTTTCCTCCAGTGTAATATTTCCTGTGACTGGGTCAATTCTGAACAGACCCTTGTTGTTCCCGCTCACGATAGTGTACTTCAGTTCTGCATTCATCCCTGTATCCCCATCAACAGCAAAAACCTCCGCTACCACAGATCCCGGGATAGATGAGAGAGGGACAAGCTTGAAAGATGTGTTGGAGGGGGGATAAATGACGATAGGGGTGTTGTCGTTCACATCGATGACGTTAATGGTCACCTTGGCGGCTGAAGAGCAAGGAGGTCTGCCGCTGTCCACAGCCCTAACATCAAAAGTGTAGGAGCTCTGTTGCTCCCTGTCAAATGACACATTAGATTTTATCACCCCAGAGTACGGATCCAATATAAAGTTCTCATTGTCATTCAGTATAGAGAGAGACACAGCAGCATTTTCTCCAGCATCAGAATCTGTCACAGTTATTACCCCAACAGTGCTGTATTTAGGAAGATTTTCAGACACAAAGAACTGAAAGTGGTTGTGTGTGAACTTAGGATTGTTATCATTTTCATCCAGCACAGTTACAATAACAGCTGCCTGTGTTTGCAAAGGGGGTGTCCCGTTATCTCTTGCTGTTACAGTGAAGAGGAACCTATCCTGATCCTCCCTATCGAAAACCCTTGAAGCAGTCAGGACCCCTGTTTTACGGTCGAGATCAAAAAATGATGCATTCGGCCCCAGCTGATACACAATCTCTGCGTTCTTCCCGCTGTCCTCATCAGTGGCGCTGAGAGTGGTGAGGAAAAGGTCGCGTTTGTTGTTTTCCATGACGGCCAGCTCAATGACTGGCTGAGTAAAAATAGGCGGGTTGTCGTTCTCATCCTCCAGTCTAACTCGTACCAAGGCAGTCTGATTCAAGCTTGGCTTTCCAGAGTCCGAAGCCACAATTTTAAAGTTGTATTCCTTCGTCCCTTCATAGTCAAGCAGTGCAGATGTCTCTAACAGATACTGGTTGTCATAGACAGCTTTGAGATGGAAGGGCACATCCTTCTCTATGAAACAAATGACCTTGCCGTTGATGTCAGTGTCTTTGTCTGATACTGTGATGAGGGCTATCTTGGTATTGATGGGGTCCTTTTCTGAGAGGAAAACAGTGCCATTAATGGGACTGATTATGTATCTCAGGTCTATATTCGGTGGATTGTCATTTACATCTGTTACATTTATGGTTACAGTAGCTCTGGCTGGACTTGAGCTCCCATCACTGGCTAATACAGAGAGCTTATGAATAGCAGTTTCTTCCCTGTCCAGAGGTCTCTGCACTGTAATAAGCCCAGATGTTGTATTTAATGCAAATAGTCTTTTTGTAGCAGGAGAGACCTGTGTCCCAAATACATAATGTATCTCTGCATTTGCTCCTATGTCTGCATCAGTGGCCTGGAGCTGCACTACAGAAGTGCCAATAGGGGAGTTCTCTGGTATGTGCACCTCAATCTGGCTCTCTTTAAACACAGGCTTATTATCATTGACATCTGTCACAGTAACCTGAAGAATGGCAGTGCTGGATTTCTGTGGGCTCCCACCATCCTCTACTTTAATCTTCATCACATATGTATCCTTCTGCTCTCTGTCCAGATTTTGCTGCACAATGAGCTGGGGCCACTTCTCCCCTTCAGGCGTTTCTACTATGTCTAAGCCGAATGCACTTTGCCCGTTGATCAGCTCATATTTGTGCACACTGTTGGGGCCAGTGTCTGGGTCAGTAGCAGAAGGAATAGCGAAGCGGCTGTTAATGAGGGTGTTCTCTGGGATGGAGATGTTGATCACGGGGGATGGGAACATGGGGGCATTATCATTTGTGTCTTTGACAATTATCTTGATCTTAATTAGCCTGAAATAATCATTAGGCAGGATGACCACTTCAATTTCAAAGGAGCACTCGCTGTCATCAAATGAGGGTCCGGGGCACAACTTCTCTCTGTCTATGCGATTTGATGTTGTGAATATCTCTCCAGTGCTGCTCAGAACACGGACCAGTGGGTTATCTCCTGCTTTAGAGACGAGCCGGTAGACAAGATTAGCACTTGCTCCAGTGGCAGCATTTGTATGGGAAATGTTTAGGTCCTTTGGTATATTCCCAATGAGAACATTTTCTTGCAACTCCTCCCTGATAGGGTAGATTAGTTCTTGTGCTATGGAGGGATCTAACCATATACAAGTGAGTATGGTGCCCAACAGGTAATAGTCTTTTAGATCCATGACAGCGTTTCCAGCCTTCACAATTCAATGGTTTCTTTCTATGCAACGTTGTAAAAAGCAGTGACTCCTTGTATGTGATGGCAGGAATCTTCCATGAACACACCTATGAATACATGACAGAGTTTTTCTTCAGTAAAGTAACTTGAGCATCCAGAGTAATTACACATAATGAACAATCAAGCCCTTTCTGGCAGGCAACAGTTATAACCACTTATATCCACTTTGATCATTTTAGAGAATGTCATAATTAATCTACCTACAAATATCTGAAAAGATTAAAAAAAAAGATTTACAGTAAATTGCAGCAGTTTTTCCATCAATAAATCTAACAATGTTCAACTCTTGAGGTCACAAAACTTCCCAAGACATTACGCATTCTTATTAATTTCACATTTAAATTGTCAGAATTAAAGAGCTTAAGCTGTGTGTGTGGGCTCCTAAATGAATGCATGCACATGAATGAAGCCTACAAAGTAAGCTCAGTCAGATGTTGAATTCAGTGGGCAAACTGAGACCTATTCTTATATCCTACATACCCAAATCCGTTGCAGCGAAGGGGGGAAAACTGGAAGGTGTCATCTCATAGTCTTCTTCACCCAGTGTGGCACATATGCGACTTTATTCTGGTAAAAAAAAAAAAGACAGAAAAAAGGTCCTTCTCTGTCAGATCTGCGTCTGGGTCCAGGAAAGAGGAAAAAATAAATATATAATAATTGGCCCGTGGGAATAATAATCAAAGAGGAAAAAAGGTTTGGGACTGAGGCTTCTGATGACACAAATTGGGATGAATTAGAAGCTGCATTGCCTGTGTCGCAGTTCCTTCCCCCCGTTTAAGTTGAGGATGGACGGGGACTGGAGTCACCTGCGGTGACTGCGGTCAGCCTCGTGGTTTCTCCCGTTAGAGCCAGTCCCAAAATCACTGCTTATCATCTCCAGTATACAGATCCCGATGAAAGAGGCAGCAAAAAGGCGAAAGAAATCGATTTATCTGTCTATAATTTTCCTTCTCCAAATCTACCTGTGAAGGTGAGGGAACAGACGAGCGGTGCGCAAGAAAAAACACTCGCGTCCCGTCATGTTTCAAGTTCACGGGGCTCCATCAATAATCACCAAACGTAGACACAAGGTTTAAAAAAAAAAAAAATTATGAAGGTATTTATTGCAAAAAAAAGCGATCTCAGAGTCAATCCCACCTGAAGATGCCAACCTACATGAAAAAGGCTGTTGAGTGTTACACCGATGCGCAGAGTGCATGTGCCGTTTATCCCCGCACTCTCACTCCCAGAGCACAATATCGTGCACTAACTCTTTGTAAACCCATAGGAGGGGAGGTGAAGTATACCCCTCCGAGGCCCCGCCCACCTCCCACCCGCCGAGCCTCGCCATTGGACGCCACCGCTCTACGGCGGCTCTACGTCACACCGAGAGGCAACGTGATTGGCTCGCGGACCCGTCACTCAACGCCGTTCACTGTGGGCCGCCCGCCCCGAGATGATGCTCAGCGAGGATGCTGCGGGCTGCAGACGCTTAACCGAAAACACCGGAGGCTGGAGGGAAGGATGATGATGGTTTGATGATTATGATGAAGCGCGAATAGCTGTTTATGATCATTTAGAGACAAAAAAAGAAAAGAAAAGGAAAGAAGAAAGGAAAAAAGGTGGACGTCCTCTCTCGTTTACTACTGTGTGTGACTGTGTAAAAAAAAGCAGGTAACAGTGATTGGTTCTAAAGGGACGCATCAAAATCCCAAACCAACCTGTTTGCCTGTCGTCAGGTATAGGCTGCAATAATTGTGATGGACATTGAACAAATAAATAAAACTATGACAGTGACACTAAAAGCTCTATTGAAAAATGTTCCGTGGCTACTAACATTAAACACGGGCTACAATACGATCCTTGTGCGAGAGTCACTTATAAGTGCACTCTTCTGCACAGAGAATCCGTTGTCTGAGCATCTTTTCACGAGGTGCATATGCAGCTCTGTCCAGCACACTTTGCTCCCCGCAGCCAGTCGTCAGCATTTATCCCGTAACAAATAACCTTGACAGTTATGCCTGAATTATAATGATGATGCTTTGACAATGTCATTAAATGGATCTTAAGAGACACATTTCAAAGCAGCGTGCTTGAGGCTGAATGGTGCCGATCCACCGCATAATAAGAGGAACAAGGTAAGTTGAAGATGGTGGATTGAATAGGAAATGGAATTCCAGCTATACATGACCTTTTAATAATTTCAGAGCGTCCGAGTTTCTGTCATTACTTAGTTTCAGTTTTGCGTAGATAACTCTCAGTTCAAATCTGCTGCTGCCGAGGAAAGCAAGCTGTTGAACTCGCTCACCGTGTATATCCTGTCATGGTAAACACTGCCATCTACAGGTTGACCTTCACACATGCCTGGACCATTCTGTGTGAGCTGCAGGTCTCTCAGGGGCGTCAGTTGGGTATGGCAAGGTACGGCAGCCGCCACACCTTGGCTTCAGGGGAAAATGTAAATGTTTGTTTTTTTAAATACATTTATGGAATTACTCTGTCTATTTGTATTGATTATTCTATTATTTAATACATATAAAATAATTACAAATGCAAATCAGAACAACATGATCGATTTCACTAGTTATTATACACTGCAAAACCTCAACATCTTAACAAGAATATTTGTCTTATTTCTAGTAAAATGTCTAATTTTTAGTAAAAAAAAATCTCATTACATTTAAGACAAGACTCAAAAACTCAAAAAACAACAATTTTCACCTGTTTCAAGTAGATTTTCACTTAAAATAAGTAGAACATTTTTTCTGCTTGTAATGAGAAGATAAATCTTGTCCCACTGGCAGATTTTTCTACTTATTTCAATTGAAAATTTACTTGAAACAGGTGAAAATGGTCAAATAAGTTATTTTTCTGGCGATGACTCTTGTTTTAAGTGTAATGAGACTAAAAATGAGACATTTTAACTAGAAATAAGACAAATATTCCTGGTAAGATTTTGAGTTTTTGCAGTGAGCGAGACTGCATTTGAAAAAGTTCCAATTTTCTTGACCACACAGATCAGCTCCATAGCAGACTTCTGTGATGAGTATTTGCTGGACGTGTTGATTGATACTCTAGTTAAGTTCTGTGACTCGTAACCTTGCCATACCTTAGCTTCCACTGAATTGACGCCACTGAGGTCTCTCCATTTCTGATCAAGATTTTCCTTTCAAAGGGCCGCATAATAGAGTAACTGAACAAGAAGCGATGGGTAAATAACTAGAAAAGAAATGTGAGAATAAGTCTCTGTGTTGGTAAACAGTCATGGGAGTGATGGAACACATGGAAGTCACACTGGCGATGTGAGAACTGGCTGAACATTTCTCCTGGGGTGGTTGGTTTATTGCCCGGTCAGCAGTTCCATTAACAAAACCCAACTAGTGGCCTGACCTTTTCCGTCTTGGATCCAGCCATCAGCGTCCTCGGCAAGCGAGAGAACAGCTAAAGGAATGATCTGTCAGTTTGCTTTAAAGTCTGACACCCTGATGTAGCGGGAAAAGTGACAGCATAGCTGTCGACGGTGGTGAAACACCTTCCCGTTCTGGCGGCCAGCTGGAGTCATTAGTAACTCATCACCTGCTTTTACTTGCTCTCTGGGAGAGTGACTACATGTGTCTTGGGCTTTTTGTTCTGCATAATATGCTTCAACTCACCAGAAATGTTTAAGCTTAGCCAGGTCTAAGGTGTGTGTATCTATACGTGTGTATTTTCAGAGGGATAAATGCATAGAGAACAAAAAGTGAACTTTTAAAACTTCACAATCTTCAAAAGGAATGCTTAACACCCTGATATCGATCACTCGTAACAAGCAAAGTGAAGTCTCTGTGTCACGGGTTAGGAAATCATATTTATTTTCTCGTTAAGAATAAGTTGAGTATCACATGGACATTGTGTTTCACATCAGAAGGGTCGAAAATCTGCAAAAGCACAAGCCACCATTCTAAACTGACCCAGTTTCTCAGCTTTATTATCTTTTTTATTTTCTGTTTCCACTGGCTGCAGCTAATGTTTCTGCCAGTCAAGTTATTGAGGAGAGATGAATAATGCAGTGTGCTAATATATGCGTTAAGTCTTGTGGTGAACCACCCGCAATCTCCTATCGAAGAGAGAGCCTAAAGGAAGCAGCTACACCTAAGGTCTCATGATGCCCCTTTAACCAGTTGCAGTCAATCACCCTATTGACCTTGGTTTGATTCCCACACTGACTTATTGACTTGTCCAAGCTGTTGAACAGAGCTCATGAATAACACAAGGAACAAATATGTTTATCTTCCATGTCCATTAAGGTACAAGGTCAAACAGATAATATATGAATGTTCTAACTTAAACAAGGTCTACCGAGTTGCAGCCAGAAAATATAAACAGTCACAACTTCTGTGTTGATAGAAAAGGGAAGAGTTAGTATGGCTAAAGGCGAGAGTCTTTCTAATTAAGTTCTTATATTAATGTAAAGAAATTAAGTTAACACTCAATATCAGCATTCTCAATGAGAAAACTGTTTCAGCCTTTGACGATAGTCACACAGAATGTTTCCTTTTGGTCAGCAGAATAGAGACGTGCAGAAATTCAGTTCACTGCTGAGCTAGAAAAATAATTAGAGGAGCCTTTTAGAGTGTGAGCTTTATAACAGTCAGTGCTTCCTTTTTTTTCACAGCACACATTTGGTCAAAAAGATGAAAAATAATTTAGACTGAAGTGTAATTATGCATATCCCTTGCAATGACTAAAGTGACTGAGCAACAAAGTGTAAATGAAATGATAACTGTAATGAATACTGATTTTTACCTTTATCTTCCCACCTCGGTTCCTGTAATCAGCTGACTCTGGGAAAAAACATCAATTGGGCAATTATCACCTTAGCTGAATCCTGTTACTTCATACTGTTTCATTTGCCAGATAAACAAATGAGCATGGAAACCTTGGATTTTGCAACTGTTGTATTATTTGAGCTATTTTAATAGGGTGGAAAAATTGTTGCCAAATTAATTTTATTTTGAGTTACATCTCCATAGTTGCAGCAAAGGCACATTCTTCTATCTCCGCCTGTTTTGTTTTTTGGCAGGGTATGAGTAGAAAGTAAACCTTCTCTAATGCTATAGCTGAGCTTACTGTCTTTTTTCCCTTTGTTTTCTGATTCACTGGATTCCACCAAGGACACTGGTTTCATTTCTTCCCCGTCGATATAAAGAGCCACTGCAATTGCAGTGAAAATGTAGGCTTTTTCACTTAAAACCTTCGGCAACTTCTTTCTGCAACCCTTTAAGTGCAGCTTCTCTCAAGAGCGCTAATGACCCACAGGATAATTGGCATGACACATGCTGTGGACTCTGAATACAAATCAGATCTTCCAATCAGCCAACTCCGACCTAAAAGTTGAGAAATTTGCAAGAAAAGATTTGGACAGGAAATGGCTTATCATTTTCTTTGAAAGCCATTTCAATGGAATCCCCTCAAGGAAATTGTTTTATATCACTTAACAAGGCTGTAACAAGGTACTTTGATATGTACAGAGCTTGAACTTTACAGCTGCTACCTTATGAGTCAAAATGTAAATGCTTGTTCAAGGTAATTTTTTGATTCGCCATATGGCAACCCCAGGTACATCCCTCAGTTGCTGCTGAGCGCTCTCTTAATTGCAAAAACATTTTGAAAACATTTTACATGCAGCTGGCAAACCCTTTACCCCTTCACTCTTGGCATTTGAAACATAAAATGCCATTCATATTAATCACTCAGGCATTGATTGACACATTCTATGATCCAAAGAGATATATTTGGTTGATTAGCGTTTGAAGGAGTTGAAAATGTAATATATCCAAACAGGAGTCGTCTCCCCTCTTTATAGTCAACCTCAGGTTGTAATTTGTTCTCTCCCTTCACTTGTGGCTTCTCCATATTATTATTTTTTTTCTTCTCCCTGACACATTTGAATCGCAGATCGCTTTGCAGACTTTGCTCTGAAAAAGGTCAGGCATCCCCTGCTTTTTCTTACTGACATGAAAGCCAGAAGCCTAACTGTATAGGATGAAATGGATCTTGGTCAAAGATGCGGTGAAGTAATAAAAGAAAGTTGAGAAGCCTCCTTCTCTGCTTAGTGCATGCACAAGTATATTTGACCTTGTGCAGGATGACTGAAGCACTCCGAAGTTATAAGATACTTGACATGCGCTCCAACACCAGTACAAATTCAGATCACGTCAAACTGAGTTTTATATTTGGACAGGGAGAGCTTGTTCCTGGACCTGAAAGATTTGGCTTTAAAATATCCTGCACGTTCATGCACTTCTGATTTACAGTACTGCGTTTTTTTTTCTTTCTTTTGTATGTTTTGAGTTTCTGGATAGCATACTGTGTATAAGCGCAACACCCCTCCAGTAACTATTTTTAAAAGCCCTCTACAATGCCTCAGAGGTTCGTTATCATGCTTCAAATATCACGCAGAGAAATTTCAAAAACTAGCCGCAGCCACGTGTGAGATACTGCATGTAACAATTCCACAGAGTGCTGGATGTACAGCTGCAATCTTCGAGTCACTGCTTGAAAAAAAACAAACCCCGTCAGAATCAAGCTCAAAGTAATATACATTGAACTAATGTATTTCTACTTGTAGCCTAACTATGAGCACGGCAGTGGAGACAGCTTGTGAAAAAGAGAGGAGACGGCAAGAAAAAAGCCGACATATCTATTGAGGCTCTAATGTGTCATTTTAAAGGTCAGACTTGCACATGGCAGTTTTTTGTCATGCATTAGCCATGCAGCTTCACATTAACTTTGAAGACATAGCTAATTAGTCATGTGCAGAGTTATCATGTTATTTTATGGAGTCTTTAAAGACAAAGAAAAAAAAAGTGTCTCAGTTCCAGTTAGCTCTGCTATTCATCCTGCTGTTCCAGAAACGTACGATCATCACGCTCAGTCATTCACACAACAGTGTTTGAATTCATCCCATTAACACAAAGGTTTGAGTATTTAAAAATTAGGAAGTCAAACAGCTTTTCTTTCCTCTGAGGCATGTTTTCCTCTGACTTTATACTATTATCTGCCAATGTGAAGTATTCTTTTATAGCTGTAGTATGTCGTATGTGTAATGAACAATGCAGAAATCAATATTTCCAGGTAAGAAATTTGAAACATTAATGAAATTATAAATGAATATTTTAATATCAATTAGTATTAGAAAATTGTCAAATTACCCCAGACATCATTCATCTCGTTTCTGAGATGAATAACATCTGATGTAATCTTTATGTTAAATGTGACAATGTCCTTGAGTCATTGAGTACATTTATTTAGACATTTAAAGTCAATTGCACCAACTAAAAACTTTGATATAACATAATCCTGTTACATGGTTTGAAAATGTCTCATTCGCTGAGCGTTTCAGATTTGCAGGTTATGATGAAGTAACAGACCCCAATCAGAGTATCAACCCTCCCTTTGTGTATATATATATATATATATATATATATATATATATATATATATATATATATATATATATATATATATATATATATATATATACTTTTTACACAGCTTAACATTATTCTGCATTTCCTGTACTTTGAAAGTGGGTTGCTCAAAGCTGAAACATAGACTTCAAAAGAGTGAAACCATGCAGACGGTGGGGATGGAATTGACTCCACCTGCACCCACTATAACAGCTCCTATCAACAGAAATGGTTGTAAGGAATAAAAACTGAGCTTTTATACTGTATCGCTGTTATATTTTGAGCAAAGCATATCACTCACCTTTCCTTAAGACCTAAAAAAAATACTTGCAAATGCCCCCCCCCTTTCAAAATGTTAAGACCTTGTAACAAAGTTGTAGTGTGTTGTAACATTCTGTCTTGGTTTATCAGATATGTGTAACTAGTAGAAAGTTGTTGCCAATGACACCACTGTTAGAAAAATAGCTCAGACCAGTGGCTCCAGAAATAGTAACATCACAGTGGACATGTGGACACTTGTTGCCGTTAAGAAACATCCGGATCCAATCTGTCTGGCGCTGCTCCAAAGAGCAAATGTTTTAGATGCATAATAAAGAGTAAAAAATAGAACAATAACTGCATTTTCCTAATTCATTTCACTCTGTAAATGCAGAGCTGCAGAACATGTGTTGTTATGTAACTGTGTCATCATTACATACTTGATGTGTATGTTTAATCAAATGTGATAATTCTGAGGGGGGAGAGGAGTGGTGAGGGACTGCATCACCGTGGTAACTTCAATACCAGCGACCGCAGGAATGAAACTCAGCCAACCTAGTGCTCTCGTGCACCTACTTCACTCTCACTCAGTAATGGCTCAGGTTGGGACTTAAAAATGCAATTTTTATGGTTACAATTAATGTAGATGTTAGATATTTCAAATGTTCATAGTTTGATAAGTGGGCCACAGCCAACAGTTACTCATCACCTCAGAGTAAGCTGGCATCATTGGGATAATTTCCCCCCAAACTCTGACATTGAAAAACACGAGCAGAAATCTAGAGAAGGAACAAATTTTAAACAAAGTTTATCAGCGAATATGGCTCATTAACATTGACCCAAATTTTTTCCCCCTGATTATGATACTGTATTTGTGTGATGGAGACGTTATTAACCAGCTTCTAGCATGTAAATGTTCTTCAGAGGGTAATTACCACGGGGTATTTAGAATTTTCTAAAAAGACCTGATAAACCAGTTCTTGTGTCTAACATGTACACCTATGTCAGTTTTTTTAATCTCTTTAAATTTCATTTGCATTACTTAAAAACATGACAACGCTTGACAAAATATGTTTGAAATAACTTTCATGGAGAATTCGGGCCCAAATTAGATAAAACTGTTATTTTCTTTGTGTCTCACACAAACCAGTAAATTCAACTAACCAGTGATGCAAGTGAGGTACTACGAGAATAGAGGGAAGGAGAATAAATAGTGTCAGCCTCCCTTATGATCGTCATTCTAAAATGAAATATTCAGCTGAGAAAGTACTGCTGTTGCTCTTCTTGTGAGGTGTTATTTCACAATCTTGTTTGGATGGTGGCTACAGCAAACAGCTCCACAGGACTGACAAGTTCAAGGGTATGTAAAAACTAGTTCATACCTCATCACATGTTTTTTTTCTATCTATATGGTTATTTGCCCTGAGGGATGTTTGTAAAATGGGAATGTTTCCAATCTCTGTGATCTCATGCTGCTGTAAATAGTAGTTAGCTACAAGAAAAAATAACTGATGTCAAAAACATGGACAGTATGTACTGCACACTTATAAAGATGTTGTGGCCTTAGTGGTTTTTATTGACAGTGGTGAGACAGGAAAGAGAAGGGGCAGAGAGGAAAGGGGGAGTCACACAGCAAATGGCCAAAGGCCAAGATTTTCCCCACCCTTGAAGAGCTCCCTTACATGGGTCACGCACTTCACCAAGTGAACTTTTCTGCACCCAGAATAGCTATTTTTGTCAGCAACTTTGGAATTATGCAGTTTCATGCATTATATTTTAACGCTAGTCTGGGGTCCTTGAGATTATAGCTTGTACTTGACCTCTTTTGTGGACTGTACATTATTACAACTGCAACGTGTGGTAAAAACGTAATACAGAGAACATGTTCCGTCTTGGCTCCATTTGTAGCTGTGTTTCATGAAGAGAGCACTGAATATACCGTCAATCTTTTCACCACCGCCCCCCCAACTCCCTCCATTCATTCATGTTTATTTCTGACTCACATTCAGCTGCAGGTGGCAACACGCTAAAAAGTACATCTATCCATAAGGGATAGTTGCATTTAACCTTTACTTCTAAGAGACTGCAGCTGGTGAAGACGAAAACACAGGTGCAGAGTGACGCATTTCACTTTCTTCCTTTCCAGGTTTGCAACGCGCAACCTGGGACACCAGTGAGACTGCTCTGTAGGGATCCCCAGGAATGTGAGATTGTAATCGTTTCCTAATGAGTTTCTTCTCCACACTAATTGAAGATTACATTTTGTTCTTCTTTTACAATGCACAGTGTACGAACACCAACATCAGCAAACTGTGAACAAAACTGTTGACTAATAGTTTTCCTCTTACGTTTGCTTAAACTAACTCATAAGCTGAGCTTTTTTTAATCAGACATTAGTCTTGATCTTCTGCCAGTCTGCATTCACAAGGGTTTCTCTAACATGCATTTCCTTATAAGCATTGTCTATTCTTATAGATGAAGGCATAAAACACATAAAATATATCTGCATCCATTCTGATCGCAATATAAACTGAATATCCTATTCCTTCCCTGTAGCTGTTTAAATCCCATGGTTAACTCTGATTTTTCAGTACCAGGCAAAATATTGATTGATAAATATATCAAATATTGATTACTTTCTGTCTTTGGAGCTCTCAAAGAAAACTGAAGCTGGCTGGAAAAGGGACAATTTTGGAAAAAAAAAAAAAAGAAAAACAATTGCATCTTGAAGTAAACATTTTACCATCTTTCAAAGGTTTAAAATCATTTTAAACTTTAATATACAACATTTTCAGGCCTTCTAGCTGTAATATGTAAGGAGTGCGTGACTTATTAAGTAATTAATAGAAGTTTTGAAAGAGCAGTCACACCAAGAGCTTCTGGAGATTATAAAATAAAGGAAGACTTCCTCCTTACGCAAGCATTCATTACAGATGCAAATTGGCCCTCTAAACTCCAAGAGTAGATCAACCCACCCCATGCATCTGTTTCTATGTGGGGTCAGCCCTGTCCCCCTTAGAAACAATTAAGCTCAGAAGAAGCATCGTCTAATTGTCTCTGCCGCAGTGGCACATGAATGGCAGAAGTGTGTATCATTGGTTTAGAAAATGAACCCATAACAGCAGCGTGAGCAGGGAGCACGGTGGAGGCCAAACAGAAGGCTCACTGGAACAAAAATAGAAATATAGGACCTCTTAGGCCAAAACCAAATAGTTTTTGAGTCATGGTCAATATGAATAAGGATCACAATTACACTGTATGGTAGTTTAACTAACTCAATTTATCACACAGAGAAAAAGAATATTGTTTGTCTGTTGATTTTTAATTGCACATAGTTGTTTGGTGGTTGCGTCAACCCGGGTGTCCAAGGGCTCTCCGTCTTTAGAATCCACATACAGTATATACCCAGCAGCTTTTTTCAACTTTATGGTCTTCCCTGTTTTCTCTGTTTTTTTAAATGTCTTATATCTATCTTGAGCATTTCAAGCAGGACTTCACAAAATGTGAATGACTGACTGCCAGCTTGTCGAGCCAGCAACGATTGAGGGCCAGACAGGTAAATGCATCCATCAAACATTGCTGAAAAGCCCTCCATCACCAAATGGCTTCAGGCACAAGCTCTGAAAAGCTACGCTTTAAGCCAAATGTTCCATATAAACATTCCATATGTTTACAGCAAGTACATTTTGCTCCTAGTGCAGAGAATGAATATACTTGAGAAGATACTGTATGTTACACTATTGACAAGCATTATCGTACCTCAAGCCTTGAACTAAGAACATAAACACTCAATTCAAGTAGTTTAGTTAAAGCAACACCAACAAGATGATAAAATATCAGTTACAATTTCAATAAAAGCATTTTTTTGTTATCTTTAGGAAGCATCATAGCTTTCATTCTCTCCCATCCTTTCTTTTGGCAAAAAAACACTCAAAGTCCAAACAAGAGTAAATGTCAGACACTGTCATAAAAGGGACTTAACCCCCGTGGCTTTGGGGGATCCTCCGAACTAAAAGTTCCACAGAAACACAATTATTATTTATATACTCAAAAATAACTCAAATAATAGCAAATGTGATAAAAGGTTAAATGTTATGTGAAGCTTGCATAAAGGAAGACATACAGAATACGTATAATGCTCATTTTCAAAAGATGACACAGGTTTCTGAGATATTAATGACATTTTTGTTATTTGGTTGAAATGCCACATGGATACAGGAAAAAAGCATCCTTTTCAAAAATGTCGTTAAATGTTTGATCATAGTTGCTAGTTTTAGGGTGTAGCATCAACCACCCCTCTCCGCTTCACTTCAGAGGTGCAGCAAATGCTGGCAGTATCTGAAGATGGGCAGGAATAAAGCGGGGGCAGCTGTATGTTTTCCTCAGAGCTGACTCCGTGATGTCACAGTGCCTTGCAAACCTGGACAGCTCTCGAAATGACATATTTTTAGACTGAGGTGGCAAAAGTTGTGTTAAGTTGGAGTTTTGGATTTGGTAGGCATGTATGCTAGTATTTCTGTCATATGTTCCATTTAAACTCTTCTAGATAACTTGTTTATATTGAAAATAACATTCTCTGTTAAAAGAATACTTAATTTCTTCAAACTGAACCTCAAGTGGTTGCAGTTAAACAGTTTTGTAAAAACTAAAAAAATGTAATCTCATGAAACTGCTGTCACGAAACTATTATGGTGTAATGGTTTTTGTACAGTGGACAGATTTGCTTTTACTGGGAAAATGAGTGCAAATAATGAGTATCATGAATAGTCACATCTAATTGTACATATAGCAGACTCACAGTTTTGCACTGAGAACATAACACCAATATTTGCTTAAATCAAAAGAGTTCATTTTATTTCTCATTAATGTACAGTCAGCACCCCATCTTGACAAAAACAAACAGAAATGTAGAAATGTAAATGTATTTAAAAAAAATAACAGAAATATCACATGGTCATAAGTATTCAGTATTGAGTAGAATCACCCTTTTGAGCGAGTACAGCCATGAGCCTTCTTGGGAATGATGGAACAGGTTTTTCACACCTGGATTTGGGAATCCTCTACCATTCTTCCTTACAGATCCTCTCCAGTTGTGTCAGGTTGGATGGTGATTGTTGGTGGACAGTCATTTTCAAATCTCTTCGTTCCTTTAATTGCAACCAGTCGTCCTGTCCCTGCAGCTGAAAAACACCCCCATAGCATCATGCTGCCACCACCATGTTCCTTAGGATGCTTAGAATTAATGCCAAAAAGTTTAATCATGTTCATCAGACCACAAAATCTTATTTCTCATAGTCTGGGAAACATTCATGTGTTTTTTGGCTAAACTCTATGCAGGCTTTCATATGTCTTGCACTGAGGAAAGGCTTCCGTCAGGCCACTCTGCCATGAAGCCCCGACTGGTGGAAGCTGCATTGATAGTTGACTCTGTGGAGCCTTCTCCCATCTCCCTACTGCATCTCTGGAGCTCAGCCACAGTGATCTTTGGGTTCTTCTTTACCTCTCTAGGCTCTCCTCCCACGATTGCTCAGTTTGTCTGGACGGCCAGGGCTAGGAAGAGTTCTGGCCGTCCCAAACTTCTTCAATTTAAGGGTTATGGAGGCCACTGTGCTCTTAGGAACCTTGAGTGCTGCAGAAATTCTTTTTTAACCGTGGCCAGATCTGGGCCTTGCCACAATTCTGTCTCTGAGCTCCTTGGGTAGTATCTTCGACCTCATGATTCTCATTTGCTCTGACATGCACTGTGAGCTGTAAGGTCTTATATAGACAGGTGTGTGCCTTTCCTGTTCAAGTCCAATCAGTTTAATTAAACACATCTGGACTCCAATGAAGGAGCAGAACAATCACAAGGAGGATCAGAAGAAATGGACAGCATGTGAGTTAAATATGAGTGTCACAGCAAAGGGTCGAATACCTAGGACCATGTGATATTTCAGTTTTTTCTTTTTTAATAAATTTGCCAAAAATTTTACATTTCTGTTTTCTTTTCTGTCAAGATGGGGTGCTGAGTTACATTAATCGAGAAATACAATTAACTTTTTTGATTTTAGCAAATGACTGCAATGAAACAAAGAGGGAAACATTTAAAGGGGTCTGAATACTTTCTGTACCCACTGTATATGTATATTGTGTATATATATATGCATAAGTATATACTGTATATACTATAGTATATACTGTTTATGTGTATACATATGATATCCCACTGTGTTATGTGACCCTGCAATGGACTGGTGTCCGGGGTGTGTGTGTGTGTGTGTGTGTGTGTATATATACACATATATATATATATATATATATATACATATATATATATATATATATATATATATATATATATATATATATATATATATATATATACACATCAACATTACACGTGTTATAACAGGCAATGAAGAAGAGCTGGTGGGTGTGCACTTTTATTTCCCATTTGTTGGAGCAGTCAAAGTGAATAAACGTGTCTCAGAGGGTGCCTGTTTCCATCCCCCTCCTTTAAAGATGGTTTACATAATTTCATTGTTAATTATTCTGTTCTGTAAGTTTAAGCAGTTGGAGTCCCAGTTTACTTGAGTCTGGGGACCACATCAAGTTAAGATGTGTGCTGAATTCTGTCATGATCTGGGCTGGCGAACAATACTCGAGGGGAAGCCAGGGAATTAGCAGCGTTAGTATAATCATGCCCTTTTCACAGTGTCCTTTTAGAGTAGGACTCTGTAGGACAATGGTGATGTGTTTGTAAGTACAAAAGTGGAATTTTGGGAGGGTTGGGCAAATATTGCCTCAAATAGCCTTGACCAGTCATGTAGGTTGTCTTAGAGCCAAATAAGCATGAATATTGTAGATGGGATGTGGCGCAGCCTTTCACACTGCTGTTACCAGCAATGCTGTTCTTGCACAAGCTCTTGTCACACTGCTCTCTTAAGGTTGGACTAAGACGAATGCATTTTTGTTTCACACTGAAATCTGTTTCTTAGTGCAGAGGACTAAATGAGGGTCAAAGCTGACACACGGAGTGCCTCTGAACTAGCAACATGTGTAGCCACAGAGCTGCATTAGCGTATATGTGTTAAATTGGAGATGGTGCACTGTTGGGACACTGTTCTTACCAACTAAGTCGTCCATGTTTGGTCAATGTACATTACCATCAAGGAAGGCACCAGCTTAATTAGGACGTCTTTATTTATGCTGATGTGTGGTGGCCACTGTATGAAAAAGGGTTTCAGTTAATTCCATGATGCCGACATGCTGTTGCAGGCCCGCAACAATACGTTGCTAAGCTGTCTCTGTTTGCGCTGTAATAATTATAGCTAAGGGGAACAGCAGAAGATTAATGATGATGTTGTTTTTTTAAGTTGTTTCATTCGTTTTGTGTGTGTGTGTGTGTGTGTGTGCGTGCGCGCGTGCGTGAGCGACCACTTTGTAAAAATTGCTATAGGTCAACAACAGTTGTTTTGTTGAGGAACAAAGTTGTGCACTGACGGATGACCAAAGCCACACAACAAGCATTGCATAATAGAAAAAGAAGACTAAATCATCAACTGCATGTGTTATGTCATGGTCATTGTTATAAAATCTATAACATGTCACTTAAAACCCCATTGGATTGCCCCAGTGTTTTGTTTCAAGCCCGTTTTCAAGTGCCCTTATCTCTGTTCACTTTACTACAACTTCACAAAGTTTATTCGGAAACACTGGCTCAACATCGGTTGTCTCCATTGACTGCTTCATCGCCAGTTTTTTAGAGATATTGATGCCAGCAGCAATTGCATGGGCCTCGTAGAAATCCATCAAGCAGAGTGTACTGCAAGCACGTACAAGGAAGACCTGTCTTCTTGTCTATCTGATCACGGAAGTGAAACACTGATACAGTATCTCCGAGTTCCTGTTTGTTTTTCTTTCTGCCAGCTATGCCACAGCAAAGTGATCCACATTAAAGGACAGGAGAGATCTTGACAGAACTGTGGAAACCATTCGCTCATCTCAATGAGGAACTGCTTCTTGTGACGATTTCAACTATTTGACACCGTGGCTGTGACTGTAATGATCAATTATTGTAAATAATGCGTGATTTAAAAGCCTTTAACAACACTTTCACCACAGTATAGTTTCCTGGTTTGGCTGCAGTTTCCTATGGATTCTTGCTACATACTTCTTCACATATAAAACAGAAGTATTGTCTTTTGTAAATAAATACAGTATATATGATAGATGAAGGCTCCAGATGTAAAGTACAGAGCAGGAATAGAAGCAAACGTGTGGTTTTGTAGTTGCATAGCAATGCAAGGCAATGCTCCTTTCTCTTCTTTTGCTATTTTAAAGCCCACATAGACATTCAGTGTTTCAGGATATTACAAAGAGAAGCAATAACTCCTCAGAGTTTAGGCTAACAACACTACACCATTTCCAGATCTTAACTGATTCTAAATATTAGGGGACTGCAGACATAAACACAGTTTCAACAGAATATTTTAATCCTCCAAATGCACATGATATCTAGTGTGTATGACAGGATTGGAGATTCACTTTTTTGTCCACCTGAGTTAGTGTCAGGTACATTTTTGATATGTACAAGCCACTAAGCTTTTTTTTTCCACTTTTACTTGTATCATGTAATTACATGTGAAAAATCCTGTAATGAATGCTTTAATATTCAAGCACAATTTTATTTTGCCAAATAAGACATTTTAATTTAATGAATACAATATAAAGATATTAACATATGCGTACATAAAGGTAAACATTTAAATTCTTAACCTCCTCTTTTATGCATAGCACACACACTGTAAACTGATGTATATTTACGATAATGTAAACAAGAGCACAGCCGAACACCCTCCCCCCCATCTCTAATGGCAGTTTCCCTTTCTCAGAATCAGATTTGAGGATTCTCCTGCATTTTCCTGCACATTCTTCTTTCAGAATTATATTACAGGAAGAGGAATGGCCATCTTCTCCATCTTACTGTTTTCAGAGTCATATCTGCCTTCATGGTTGCAATTCTCAGGGACTGTACCCAGGGTACCCAGGGCCATACCTTTATATGGCATTTGAATGACTCATGGTCTTTAATTGCTTATAATTTGAGATGTTTTTTTTTAATCCAACAATCGAACTGTTTGTATTTTTTTTATTCATAGGCACACTGGCAGCATGCCAAAATGAAGAGGATTGTTTAATATAGAAACAGGATTCATCATTGTCATATACTTTTCACTTTTCATTCAACAAACCATATTTCAATTTTTGCTTCTTTGCTGCATGGCTCCTCGTGGGTTGGGTTTTCCATGGGTTTATTTCTATATAAAAAAGTGGAGGACAACTTGATGATAACAATGCATTTTATTTAAAGGTGCCTTTCAGAGCATTCAAGGACAGAAATAAAAAATCAATGATAAAAAATAACAACAGAAGAGCAATAGATTAAAATCCCAACAAAATAACAGGCCTAAACAACAAATGCATTTTGGGGATTTTTTGTTTTTTTCATGCGACATGACAGTTAAAAATAGTTTGAACATGAGATTTGAAGATGTGGAGAGAGTCAGTGGTTACGGAGGTCTTGAGAAAGAGCGTTCCAGCGTCATGGGCCAGAGCGGCTGAAAGCCCTGCACCCCATAGAGGAGGAAGGGGCCAGTGCACTGCAAAAACTCAAAATCTTAACAAGAATATTTGTCTTATTTCTAGTTAAAATGTCTCATTTTTAGTCAAAAAGATCTCATTACACTTAAAACAAGACTCATCACTGGAAAAAACAACAGTTTTCACCTGTTTCAAGTAGATTTTAACTTAAAATAAGTAGAAAAATCTGCCAGTGGAACAAGATTTTTTTGCTTGTAATGAGAAGATAAATCTTGTCCCATTGGCAGATTTTTATGCTTATATCAAGTGAAAATTTACTTGAAACAGGTGAAAATGGTCAAATAACAAGTTATTTTTCTGGTAATGTCTCTTGTTTTAAGTGTAATGAGATTTTTTGACTAAGATTGAGACATTTTAACTAGAAATAAGACAAATATTCCTGGTAAGATTTTGAGTTTTTGCGGAGGGGAGAAGAGAAAGGCTGAGGAAGATCGGAGTGTGGACGATGGTGTGTAAGGTAGCGAATGGTCTTAGAGGTATGGAGGAGCTACATTATGAAGAGCTTTGTAGGTGAGGAGCAGAATTTTGAAACTGATTCGAGAGTGGACCGGGAGCTAATGAAGTTGCTTGAGGATGGGTGTGACGTGCTCTGAAGAAGTAATTTTGGAGACGATACGCGCGGCTGAATTTCAAACATGCTGTAGGTTACCTAGGGACTTGGGAGGTACGGTATACCAACTAGAAGAGAACTACAGTAATCAATGCGGCATTTGACCAGGACATGAACAAGAACGCCTGTGCTGTTGGGTGTGAGTGATGGACGACACGGCTGATGCTTCGTAGGGGGGAGGAAGCAGACATTTCTAATATGAGCAGCGGAAGACAGGGTGCCATCAAGGGTGTTTGTGTTTTTCTTTTAATTCAAAGTGGTGGCAGCTTGTTAAGTCTCAAATGAAACAGACGGACTTGGCAGAGTGATGGGAGATTCAGCAAACTTATCCACCACTACACAAAATAAGCCACATTTGCCGGGTTGATAATTTCCAACCCTACTAAAGTTCAAGGTCAAAATTTAACCTTAGCAAACAGACACAATTTTTTACAGAAACTCACGTCGTGAACCATGACTTCAGACAAAAAAACAAAACAGAGGTCCTGTTGTGGTATGTTTTGCACTTGAAACAATTCCAAGTTCTGGTCTGCTTTTTCTTCTTCCTTTTGATTCCGATTGCATTGTATTGTATTCCATTCATCGCTATATCTGTTATATGTGTGTAAAAGTCTAAACATCCAATTCTTCACACTGTTCAGTATGTTCACGCTTCCTGGCTATCAGGATATTTACTCAGAGGCCAAAAATCATACATATCAAATGTCACAGGGGTAAGAAATGAGGCCCTGGATTTTGTATTACCCAGTCTTGTTCTCAGGGGAGCACTCTGCTGGACACAGCACACACGCAAGGTTAACACAAGGTTAATGTTGCTAATTACACTATGTATTTAAAAACAACTGACAAAATAATAAAACTACGGTGAACTCAGTGGGTGCCCCAACTACAATGCAGGTCTTCGGGGTTGCTGACTGGAGCAAATTAGATTTAAATCAAGTCCTAAAGTTGTCTATTGTGTTGCCATCCTACGAAGCTAAAGTCATAAAATATTTGGCATTTTTTTCACATTATTACCTGAGCTCTAAAATGTTGGCGAAGTAATTAATAGAATAATGGTTTCACGTCATCAACAGCGTATGAGAAGATTTGTGCACGTGTGTTACCTTTCACACAATTCATTTTCAAAGTCCCCTCATAAATAATATCTCAGTGAACTTGATGAGTTTCGTGTGTGTGCTTGTTGGTGGAGGGTCAAGTGTTGATACGCCTCTATGACCATTTTTGAGATTGCTTCCTGTATTAGACTACATGTTAATGAACTTCTTTGCAAAGGTTGCAGAGGTAATCAGGTCTTTAATGCCTCCTGGAAGCTTTTCCATCTGGATGTTAGGTGTTTTTGCTGTACCCAATTACAATGTAATCACCCCGTAATCATGCTGATGACAGCTGCTATGCAATATAAAGAGGTCAGAGAGATAACCCCTATTGTCGACAGGACTGAAGCACCAAACACTATCCCATCTACCCCTCCTATCTATTAAACGAGTGGGGCAAGACTGTAAGCATTCAGCATCAAATGTGCAGGACTTTGGTTTATTTGTACAAATGAAACAAATCTTATCCAAGGGATATCTTTATTTAAATCCTATTTGTCGATAGGGTCTCAGCACTGTAACTTAGCATGAGTTACGGAGGGTCATTTCACTCTTTGCACGTTTACATTTGATGCAAGGTTTTGTATCTTGAAAATGGCTTGTTAAATGATGAAAGTCAGCTCTTACCACAGTGTTTGACCTATTAGTGTGTCGAGTTAGTGTGGAAGCCTGGAAAATAAGACGGTCAAATGCAGCCAATATTCTTCTATTTGAAATCAAGCTGCGTTGTTTACAACCAGCTGGAGTGAATACTAATAGGAAAATGTATTATTGAACAGAGGTTCTTGATAGCACAATAGCCTCTGTGTTGCCTTTTGTGTAATTTTTTAGCATATCAGCATAAATCCCCTTATAAATAAACTGCTTTTCCAACAAATCAGACCCCTGTGCCCCTGCAGTGATTTCCCATGTATGGGAAGCTTAACTGTGTAACTCCACGTCCGTGGTGTTTTAGATCTCCCTGCCACAAATTAAATTTGAATTGTTCCATTCTGGGTCAAACATCTTGAGCGAATAAACACAACACACCATGAAATTAGACTTTTGTCTGGTAAAAGATGAGGTATACTTAGATACAGATTTCTTATTACAGAAGTGTTTGCACACAGATCCATGTCGTGGCTGACTGGTCTGCTGTAATATCGAGCAGGCAAACAGAAGATTGTGCACATCTTCCTTTGCACAACAGGTATGAGGTGTCAGATATATTCCACCTTACATGGGTGGATTTAAGTTTCGTTTTCTCTGTGCTAACCTTTTTGGACATTTTTTGCAGTGAAATGGTTTGATAATCACACATTGTGCACAATGGGGATTTT
The DNA here is from genome assembly GCF_033807715.1 of Cololabis saira. NCBI lineage: Eukaryota > Metazoa > Chordata > Actinopteri > Beloniformes > Belonidae > Cololabis > Cololabis saira. The sequence continues at coordinate 22,885,552 of NC_084588.1, read as the reverse complement.
GAAAAAAAAAAGTATGCAAACATGTTCATTCAGAAACATTGCTTCAATCTCCTGATGTCAATGTAATAATGAATTACATTTACAGTAATTGGGAGGCAAAAGTAACAACTAAAACAACTGTAGCTTCACACTCTGTTGCTTCTTTTGGGGCCATCCAGCTCTGAAAATATGCCATTAGTGAGGTGTTCAGATTAGCTGGACAGATTAGCTGGACAGATTAGATCAGGGGTCGGCAACCCGCGGCTCTAGAGCCGCATGCGGCTCTTTAGCGCCGCCCAAGTGGCTCCTTGGAGCTTTTTCAAAAATATTTGATCCTTTTTTTCTTCTTTTTTTGACATTCCGACTTTTTTCTCGACATTTCGACTTTTTTCTCAACATTTTGACTTTTTTCTCGACATTGTACTTCAACATTAATCTTGACATTTCGACTTTTTTCTCAAAATTTTGACTTTTTTCTCAACATTTCGATTTTTTTCTCGACATTTCGACTTTTTTCTCAAAATTTTGACTTTTTTCTCGACATTTCGACTTTTTTCCTCAAAATTTCGAATTTTTTCTCGAAAATTTGACTTTTTTCTCGACATTTCGCCTTTCGCCATTTGCCTTCATTCTAAGGCTTATACAAGACTCTTCATTTTTTGCGGCTCCAGACATATTTGTTTTTTGTGTTTTTGGTCCAATATGGCTCTTTCAACATTTTGGGTTGCCGACCCCTGGATTAGATGGACAGCTCGCTGTGACGTCACAGAGCAGCATCAGAGTAGAATTATGCAGCATCTCCATCTTTATCTCTGTCCAACCTCACATCATACTGCATTTGCTGTCCCTCACAAGTAGGTGGTGCACCGCTGTATAACCAGTTTCAGAAGAGGTGCACTCTGACCCCCATGTCAGAGAGAGTTGAGGTAAAGAGTTAAAAGTCTGACTCCATGTCCTAAAATGCTCTGCCCTGCTCAGAGTTTTAAAGAAAAGGATTCAGAGGGAGCTTTGTACTGCGTTCCTGTGTCACCTTGACCAAAGTATGTCATAGGCGTTTCATGAAAACCTCAGGAAATTGGGTCAAAAAGGGGCTGAATGTCCCTCCTTTAATATCCAGAGCAGTTGCAGGCTGCTAAGCCCTCTTAATTACCACTGGATAGTTTTGTTTTGGAATGAGATGTCACCTTCTTACAACTGTGTTGTATAAAGACGGGAAGAATACACACTCATACTTTCAGTCATGCTCATTGTGGGAAATTTAAGCCCTTAATGTCTTTTATTTTGTAAAAATTACCACGCGTGCATACATTTTTTTCTGGCAGATTTATTTCACAAGATGACAAACCTTAATCATTTGTGAAAATTAATTTACAAGCTCAGGATCTTATTAACTCTAATTTGATCTCATAGTATTGCTTTTTAAAACCTGTATTGATATGCCTACTCCAAAAATAAGGATTTTCCTTTTTTTGTTTGTTTGTTTGTTTTGTTTTGTTTATTTTGACTCATCATTATCTGTGCTTCCAGATGTCTAACGTTACTGCTACAGCTATTCTATTTGGTGAACCCTTTAGACGTGGCTCTCACAGCAGCAGGGGAGAGGTGTGAAAAGCAAGTTTCTGTGAGTGAAGGTGCCTTGGAAACTGACCAAACAGCTTGCCATATCAGTGTTTCCAATACGTCCGCCTGAACTGGGAAACTTGCCCAAGCAAACTTGTCTCTGCACAGGAACCTTCTTTTTTTACCTCAAATTTACATCATGAAATACCAACCTGGCACAAGAAACAGTCTGTGTGACATTAGTTTAATGCATTGCATTACAATATGCTGTACATACCACCCTTGTTCACTGCTGGACTTGAATTGCACAGCCAAGAAAAGTAATTACTTCATAATTCATGTGAGGCCATGATATATTAAAGTATCTTCTATTAAATCTTTACTACATATTTTAAGATGCTATCAAAGTCCTTTAATTCTGGCCTCCTTTCCTGTCATGACTGAGAAATGCCATCATAACCTAAATAATGTATGTAACAGCAGTGAAGTGCCTGAAAACATCTGCTGTGCCTCTGCAGGCTCTCAGAAAAAAGTGTAATAAATATGTTTGTATTCATGTGCAAAACACATTAGTGACACAGTTAAGGTGCAGACACTGAGAGACGGTCATATTTTATATTTAAGAGGTTTTGCAAAACCCATTTAGGGATTATAGCCATTTTAAGCAAAGTACCTCCAAAGCAAAAGACCTGTTGTTTATTGATGATATGACTGCTGACAGAAGTAGCAGGATTAATTAAGCTGTATATACACACACACACATATATATATATATATATATATATATATATATATATATATATATATATATATATATATATATATATATATATATATATATATATATATATATATATATATATATATACATATATATATATATATATATATATATATGTGTGTGTGTGTGTGTGTGTGTGTACAATTATGTCTCTTTTTGAAGATACTTTGCTGCTTTGCTATAATTCCTAAATGGTAAATTCTTCTTATTTTATGTTATGAACTCTCTTAAAACTTGAAGTCTACACGTTGATCACATCTTGGTGTATAAAGGTGAAATCATAAAAACTCTGTCATTGTCCAAGTACTTCTGGGCCTAACTGCTGGCAACTAATATTTTTGAGCCTTGAAATACAGTTCTTTTAATATTTTTGATCTCGTTAGACAGTTTCAAGTGATAGAAAATAGAATGTCTTCAAAAGACCACATCTAAAGATACACCAATTCTGAAGCCCACAAAGTGCAGTAATTTCACAGTTTTTGTGAGCTTGTATGAAGAAAGAGGCCATGTTTCACCCTCCAGACAAATGTAGTTGCTTTAGAAGCTAAGGAGAGGAACAGCAGTAGCTTCAAGCTTAAGCAGCACACTCAAAATCAATAATCAATACTTGCAAGCAGAATTTTAAGATGACACCATGAGATTTGGACAGGACTGAAATGTGAGCTCGCATAAACAAACAAAATTATACAGTGTGACTGATGCTTTGCACCCCTGCGATAGCACGTGGACTGTAGCATATACTTCACATGAGGCTCCATGCCAAGCTTCTTTCAGAAAGAGTTTAAAAACACTAGGAAACTTTTTGTGGTAATTTGGTCTCATGATTCTGGTTTGATTATTTTATTTGATGTAAAATAAATTATTTAAGTACGTTTTTCTTAATTTAAAAAATTTGTAATACTTGGACAAACAGTGATTACTGAATCTAACTGTTTAATTACAGCCTCTTAAATGTGTAATCAGCCGTCCACGCACAGCGCTTTTTACTATCATTTCTACATCTGCTATTTTTGTCTTCAGTCCTTCACGCCTGCAGAGTTGGAGCAAAGACAGTTAACACTCCCTTGAATCACTTTATTCCATCGAAAAGCTTTAATATTGGCGGGGGAAAACAAGTAAGAAGAACAGCGTGTACATCGCCAGTCGATGGCTATGTGAAGAGCGGTAAAGCCCGGGTTGGGCACACTCCCAGTCGTCACTCAGACAACAAAAGTTCTTTGTGCTGAAGACAAACACTTTAATAGCACCACCATTACAACAATCTATTTCCAATGTTATTCTGGGGGAGGGTGCCGCAGGAGTGTTCTGTGAAGTCATAAAATATCTCACCTTTTCATTTATGCCTTTTTGCTCTTGAACAGTTGTACACATTTGCCAGACTGGTTTCCATACAGTTTGACAATCCTCACCAGGTTGTTTGTTTTCTGCTGGGCTGTGATGCAGGGGCTGTTAGCAAGCGCCTTCTCCACACCTGCAGCCCCGCCTGTCGCTGATCATCAAGCCTCAACAGGGGAGCAGTTTTATGGTTCACGAGCTGCAAACGTTTACAGGGAAAAGTAAATACAATGATTGTATAAGTATTAATAATTGACTATTCTCATAAAACAATGCTGTGTGTGTTTGCGTGTGTTCTCGTCCTAGTGATGCATGGACGGATTGATCCTTGGCCAGCTGTGTTCATACTTTTGATGTCTTGTGAATATCAAGGCATGGTTGTAACAAAATATGGCATTTTGCATTAAAGTTAGATTTTTTTGCCTGCCCTAGGGACTGGTCATTCTTGAGGTTCAGTCATTTTCGACATTATACTAAGGGCCCGATTTACTAAGATCCTAAATAAAGAGTACTAAATTGCGTGTGCACTGAAAAGGTTTGCGCGTGCTGTTGTTGCGTGGTTTGCGGGTGATCAACTAAGATTGCCTGCGCAATTGATAACAGGTGCAAACAGCAGTATTTAAATGAGGTGTTGCGTGTCTTAAGGTTTGCGAGCGCAAACTCTGCGCCATGGAGAGTGGATGGAATGCACAGTCACAAGTCACAAGCGCAAAATGAAATTTGACGAGTTGGAGTTAGAGATATTAGTGGAAGAGGCAAATAAACACATTCATGAACTACAGCAAAGAAATTTAAACATTACCAAAAGAAACGCAATATCGGAGAAAACCTGCGATAGAATAAATGCAGTTGGTAACACAAAAAACGGAAAAACGTCTGGTTTTTCATATTTCAATTTTAGGCACAGATCAAAAATTCGAAATAGAAAAACGGGCCACAGGACTGAATTTGATTTTAATATTTAATTGGTCGGGTTTACGTGACGGTGCTCGGCATGATCTGAGGAGAAAAAGACAATCAGACACAGAGCTGGAGAGCGCTTTGATTCATCTATTTATGAGTTAAGTTTTTATTCAGATGTCCACAGTATATTGCAAATATTATATATTATATAGCAAACACTGACAGTAAATGTGTGACAGACGGGACCATCATATGGCAAGAAGAGAAGAGAAGTGTTCAGAACAGCGCACAGAGCGCACAGAGCAGAGAGCGCTTTGCCACCTCGGTGGCAAAGCTGTATCCTGGGGGGCCAATGACGTGATCTGTAGTTTGCATTATTCGTTTTGGAATACTCAATTTAGATATATACTGCATGGGATTTGGACTCAGAATAATGGCTGTACACAAGTATTTACAGCTGATAATGAATCACTGTGAATACATCAATGTCAGTTACGTGTATTGAATGGATGGATGACAACTAAAAGCGTAATCAGACAAGCGTTTCAGTGTTATTTTGGACATAGACTAACATGACAGCTCGGACATCATTTTTGATCATCTCTCCAGTCTTGATGCTCCGGTCAGCTCGAGACAATTGTCTCCAGCTGACCACAATAGTAATGCTGGGCAGATTAGCACCTTCCTTTCGAACGTATTAAATACAGACGCAATCACAATATGCGCAAAAACTTTCAGGCTTTGTAAATCTCATTGCGCGTGGTAAATGGAGATATTTGCATCTTCCCCTCCCAGTATTTAGCGCGTTCTGGTGGGTATGCCCCATATTGATTATTCATCAGGGCAAAAGTACTAAATGGATTGCGTGTGTTATTTTGCACACGCTATTCTTTGCACGCTGTTAGTAGATCAGCTGGCACCTTGGTTTGCGGGTGCTGTCAAGTTTGCACAGGTTTTTACACACGCAAACCTTTAGTAAATCAGGCCCTAAGAGTAATTTTCTACACTGACTAATGATTTAAAAAAATAATTAAAAAGAAAAAGTTTTAATGAAATACATATTAATAGGTGCTCTCTCAACACATTGTGTTAAATTTTTGATATTCTGAAGTGCTTTGGACCTTTGTCCTATTACATGACCCAGTTTTGACCAAACCCTAGTTGTTGGCCTCAAAGATGCTTCTCCAAGGAATTCAGGGTCGCATGAACAACAAAGGGACATCCAGGTTCTGCGGCTGTGAGTAGCATCACTCCTTCACTGCTGTGCTTGACAGGTGGGGGTTGAAATAGGTTTTTTTTTTTCCGAAAAGCTGTGTGTGGTTTTTGCCAAACATGGCGTTTGGCATGAAGACCAGACCGCTCATCTGTATCCAGGACATTGTTCCAGAAGTCAAAGCGCAGTTTGATAAACCTCAGTTATCATGTTTCATGTCCTTTTTAGACAGGCTTTTGGTCATTGTATAGTCTAAGCCTAGAGTTAATTTGCTGGGGTATCCAATTCCTGGGAAAGCTGGCAACTGTCTTAAATATTTTCCAGAATCAGAATATCTATTATTGTCATTGTAGCAATGAGATATTGTGAAAACAAATTCATCCACTCGGAATAATCTTTATCGCTCTACAACACCAAACTTTTTCTAGACTAGTTGTCCACCAAAAAATCTATCTCTAGTATTAATGTTTTGGGATTTTCTACTTGGCACAGAGTCAACACCTACCTCTTAAATCATATGAAAGCAGAAAGGTGGTACTTAGTATTGCCCATATTCTTTTTTTGTTAGATATTTGTTGAATTAATAATGCCAAGTGGAAAAATTAATTTTCATCTGAATTTGTATTTTACCTATTACTCGGGCTTACAATAATCATATTGTTTTCATTATGCTTGAAGTTTTTGTCCTCTTCCTCTTTTTTCAGTAATTTTCAATGTTTATTTATTATGGTTTACCATTTTGCAGTGAGTGGTTTGCTGCGATAAGTTTGTGTTTTCTGTCTACAATGTGAAAAATGCTTTAGCCTTCACGACAAATAAGAATGTTTCCATTCATAATGTTAATGTTTTTATTCATATGAAAATGGGGCCCATAGGGTGGAAGTCAAGTATGATCTTTTTAAAACATAGTTCAAATACGAACACTGAGAGTTTTCGCTCGTCATCAAAGTGGTGTTGTGTAAGGGATTTTCTTGAAATAGAATTTAATTTATCTTCATTCAAATACATATCAAGGGACATAATTTACATGGGTTTCCATGTGTTTAATTTCATTGTAGCAATTTGGAAGTTTCTTGATAAAACCTCCACTTTATCAAAAGTTTAGTATTTTATTCTTATTCAGGGCTTTTCTTAACAGATCTCTCATGTCCAACAGATTTTGGTCAATTTGCTTTAACTCAAATGTTAATGTCACCTTGAATCCATTGAAAGTATTTAACATATTTCAGACAAAGGATAAAGCGAGAAAATCGGAATGATGTCTGTCTCGTAGTCTGTGCATGTTTGTAAAAGCAAGATACGACCTCTACATCTGTAGGCTTGTTAAAAGCTGGTATCACCTGTCGCTCTGCTGTTTGCCAAAGCACTGTGTACATAAACACACCTGGCATAAAATCTCTCTGAATTCTGATTATAGCCCTCCCTCATTTCACAGGAAATTATTTACCGCGTCGCCTCACATCTTGTTAACATGCTGTCGAGAAGAAAAAAGAAAAACTCCGTCCTCTTCATACTTTTTAATAGCCCACAATCTCCCCTGTCTCCCTGTTGTTGTTGCTTTTGTTTTGCCCAATTTAGATAGCCTTCTTTCTTTTTTATTCTGTGCGTTCATTCTCTTTTGTCTCTCTCAAATCTGGCAGAAGGATGCCATCGATCTTCATGAGGTTTTGATACACATCGTTTCACCTCCTGCAGTACCTGCTTTATCAGGAGATTGGAGGAGGACGGATGACTGATCAGACTGATATAGCTTCTCCCGCATTTCAGAGACAACGCCCCCTCCCCCATTCTCTTTTCTCATTCTGCTTTATCCTCTTTCTTCTCCTCTTGTTACCTTCTTTGGGGTAATTGAAATCTGAACAGTTTTAGCCGTGTTTCCCTCATTTTTGATACAATCATAACTTCAATTTCAGCTTTGCTTGGTAGCAGCACATTCAAAATCAATTCATATAAAGTTGTGCTTTGCGATGTTTACCTCCACTTTCCAGTTCCAATGAATGTTTAAGCTGTTAAAATGATAATTTCTCATGAAATTAAATTCAGCTCATCATCTAAAATCCTAATAAACTTACAAGCCAAATGAGCTTATTTGTTAAATATTCAGAAAGGTAAATAGCGAAGCCTTGGAGCTGCAATCACATCTCTCATCACTCCTCTTAATGTTTCATCTGAAATAGGTCAAGTTGTTAGAGAGATTTACAACTGTATAAAAGGACGATTAATTCCCTGGAAAGACTGATGTTCTTTTGCAGATCAGATTGAGGGATGATTGTACGTAGACATTGAGCAGAAGGTGATACACGGTTACATGGGAAGTCTTTTAGTCATGATCATAAACACCCTTGAATGATCATAAAAAAATAAAAATATATTTTGACAAACAGGCAGCACCTGATGGAAAATCCTGTCTTTCCCAAAAAGAAAACAATGCCTTCTCATGCATTGGGGTGATGTGTTCTACATGGCTGAATAAGCCCTGCATGGTTGATGGCTCTGAACTGAAATGATTAATTTCTGCCACTGATTCATGAAGGCAAGGTGGTTAGAAGCTTAAACTATCTGTATCTCCATATATTTCTGTTTTATGTGCGACAAGTCTCACTTTTGTCTAGTCTAGTGTTAAACTCCACACATTAGTTGCATCAGTGCAAGTTGCTCCTTCACGATAGTTGATCAAAATAGATTTTCAGTTCTTCAGAGAGTAAAATGGGCAAAAGGAAACCCTGCGATAAAGGTGGGGAGAGAGAGCTGCATACACACAAAAAGCAACATATTTGCAGTGTATTTGTGCCAGACCAGTGATTGTTACAGCTTCATTGGCCAGTTATATCCATTAATTTCACAAAAATTCTCTCTGTGAATTGGGTCTGGGACCCTCCCGTTCACAGCAATTCCCACCAGTACAGAGTGTACCAAACCAACACAGTGGAGCAGGGACACGTTTTATGGGATGACCAATGCAAGACTGTCCAAGAGCCAATGTTGAACACAACCAAGATGGTTGCAAAAGTTCTAGTAACATCTTGGATCAGAAGATTTTAAAGGAGCTTGAGGCTCCTTTTAAGAAATGAAACTCTCTAGCGCCACCCTTCACCACGACGGCCGTTGGGGGTACTGCAGCCAACAGTGAAGCCGGCATGGGAGAACGGGGAGAACGCACATGCAGCGTCATGTGACGTCACATCCACAGCCCAGCGTGGGAAATTCGGGACCGAATTGCAGCACATTTTGCAGCACACAGCCTGTTCAAGGCAAATGAGAGATACACTAGAGGGCTCATTCTTTTGGGTTTGGAACGCTTCATCTGACATTATTACTAGAAAACTTAAAACGTATAAGAATTATTTTCATAAATCCTGCCACAATCCGGCCTCAAGCTCCTTTAAGTTCAGAACTGATAATAGTGCATTTCAACCCAACTGCACATCATTTTGAATGTATTTGTTGATACTAGTGCTGGGCCCACATGGGAGACCTCAGTTTCAACTTTGAGGCCTAACTCTGAGACCAGCCTCGATTTTAAGACCACGTTGTCTCAACGTTGACCGCCGGGCTTTGGAGTTTATTGCCATTCCGGGTAATAAAAGGGGGTCGGATGAAAGTGACGCGCGGACAGTGCATTGGTCAGTGACCCCGATTTACAGCAGGCCCCCCTGGTGAAGAGAAGAGCGCTCCCTGGTTGTTAAATAGCAATGGCTTCCCCAACCATGTCCTTTTCTTCCAAGCTCTTCCACGGAGCTCTCTGTGAGCTACAAACGCTACATGCTCGTCAACACCTAGACGAGGAGAGCAGGGAAAAGAGCTGCTCTTCACCAGGACTCCATGCAGAGAGTAACCATCCAGCTGTTCACCAAGGAAGGCTGGTCTGCTTCGCAAATCCCACTCTCTCTCCGACCTTTTTCATCACAAGAGAAACGTCCACGGTCCTTACATTTTGTAAGGACTACACATCATTGGCCGATGAGCCATCCCGCCAGCTGCACTCGTGAAAGTCAATGGTTACCAAGAACCAGTGAACCCATCCTTTGTCCACCCACATTACAACGGAGTGACCTGCAAACGTTCCGACGCTTCAACGAGCGGAACAGGGACCTGTGCGCAACGAGACAACGTGACCAGGCTACGACGGCTAGGAAAAGGGGGACAGCAACGCTGCATTCTCCATCTCCGAGAGACACAGGGAGAGATCGAGAGGAAAAAGGGAACCGCTCACAACTGAATCACCAGCGGGAGCACAAAACTCAGCAACCTGTGGACCGGGACCAGAAGCCCGGGTTCCACAACCCCCAGGACGCTGCCTGCTACCTCCAGGGCATCTCAAGGTAAGAGGCTTGTGTCTGGGCAGAGTTAGTTTAAAGCGATTAGTGTTGAGTGTGTTTGCTGTTTTTTGTTGCTTATCACTTTGTAACGCGCCGGCGGTCTCTCAAGCTTACCGCTGGTCGTTACGTTAGTATTATTATATCGTCACCTTTGTATTATTATATTGTTATGGGCCCATGTAAGTGGACCCATATAACGTGTTCCCTCACTACGGAAGCGGTTCGTGCTCCTGTTTCCCGTCAAAAGCTTAAAGCAAGTGTGGTGGATTTTGCTCCACACACTGGCACCTGAGTGGGAAACAGCAGAACGATAAAGGTATCGGTGGTGAGAGATCACGCCAGTTTCCTTCCTTCCTTACTAACCCAGACAGATAAGTTAGTATCCCGGCCATCAGACCTGTAATACTTCCAGTTACCACTGGGTGGAGGAACCCCCCGCCCCCCAATTCATGATAATTAAAGGAGCTTGAGGCTCCTTTTAAGAAATTAGACTCTCTAGCGCCACCCTTCACCACGACGGCCGTCAGGGGTACTGCAGCCAACAGTGAAGCCGGCACGGGAGAACGGGGAGAACACGCATGCAGCGTCATGTGACGTCACATCTGCAGCCCAGCGCGGGAAATTCAGGACCAAATTGCAGCACATTTTGCAGCACACAGCCTGTTCAAGGCAAAGGAGAGATACACTAAAGGGCTCATTCTTTTGGGTTTGGAACGCTTCATCTGACATTATTACTAGAAAACTTAAAATGTATACGGATTTTTTTCATAAATCCTGCCACAATCCGGCCTCAAGCTCCTTTAATTTTGATAAGCCATCTTCTTTATTAATTATTAATCACTATCGTAAGACAATTATTAACAACTCCCTAATAACTGAAGCAGCACCCCCTTTGTGGCACAACACCAGTTTGGTTGTCACTCTGCCTACAGGACATTGTTTGTTTCTGTGATTGTTTGTATGCCTATCAGATCCCACCCAGAGGCAGTTTGTTCTGTGTCTTCGTCTGCTGATATTGCCTACCTAGGCGTTAAGGTCAAATGCAGGAGAACCAGACTAATTATTTGTATTGAAGTGGAAAAGAATTCAGAAGGCTGGCCAAGCAAGCCTTAATATTCATCCGGTGAGAGGTTTTCTCTTCTAAATTTCAAGAGAAGCCTTTTGTTTTCTGCAGGAGACACAACTTTCATCTATCCATTATCTATACCCGCTTATTCATATTCGGGTTTCTGTCAGAGCTTATCCCAGCTGTCTTCTGGCAACAGGCAGGTGTACATCATGGACAGGTTGCCAATCCATCACAGAGCTGAGACATAACCTCTGAGGACCAAATTAAATCAATGGTGCATTCAGTTATAAAGTCTATGGTACAAACAGCAACTCAAAAGCACCGGTCAGGTCAGGTTAAGTCATGTTTAAATATTTTGAGAATTGTGCAAAGCAATTGTAGCAGGGTGTTGAAGTCTGGCCGCCTTCATCCAGATTTACTGTGACACACTCAAAGCTGCATTTACTGTCCTTTAACTTTTTTTGTCATTGCTTTTTGTTTGGAAATGTTGCCATATTTAGCAGCGCAGTTGCTTGGTATTTTCCACCTCCAGCTCACAGTTTGCTTCACAGCTCAGATTTAAATTTAAGCCTGTGTTCTAACCATGTGGCACTTGCATCTCCTCACCATGCTGGGCTCCTTCAAGTGCTTTGCTTTTCACACCGCACAGACATGCAGCACAGATTAAAGGGAAAAATCGTGCTGGTTGGATTTTAGTGTGTGAGTCTGCAAATGAAAAAAAAAAAAAAAAAAAATCTTTGGTGATGTGTGTTCTTCTAAAATGTGTCATTAAATTAATTGAATCAGACTTCCTGTATATCAGCAGGATTTTGATTTTTGACACTGATCCCAAAAATGCTGTATAGCCCCAATACTGTCCAATCTAACTCCTGGTAGGAAATGAAAATTTCCACTCATCTCAGATGAGGATTCATTCCCCCATCGCCACCACCAGCCTCCTTCTCCACAACGGCGGAGTGCCTGAAGATGTTTTAATATTACATGCCATCCTCTTGATTTTAATAATTAAAGACTAACTACTGATGTTGATTAGAAGCTTCTAGCTTGCTGAGGGAAAACAGCTTCATATAAAAAGCAATACTTTTTCTGACTTTAAATGACCCCCCCACACACACACAAAAAGGGGGGCATTTTGGAAGCCCCTCAATACGGAGCATTCTTGTGAGCTGCCAAAATGTGCTGAGGATGCCTATGCATGAACATTTTCAAAGGGGTTGAAAAATAATTTGCCTTTGTGGTTGCACAGTGACGGATCAGAACATAATGCCTCGCAACAATTATGGTGGTGGTATCCCTGGTGACTCAATGCATCATTGCGTTTTAGTTTTTGCTTTTCCGTCTGCCAAAACTACAACTTTTTGTCTCGTCATACAGCATTAGTATCCAGCGCAATATTGCGGTGTATGGTTCCCTACAGAAGTAAAATCATCCAGCGAACTGAGTTAAAATGTAACAGACATGTCTATCTTAGTAAGGGTTAAAAGTGTAGGATACATTAAAAAAAAGACTACTAAGTTGGATGCAGCATAAATGAAACATGAGCCTCTTCTCCTGCTTATAAAAATATTGAGGGAGAAAGGATTTTCCTTGTGAAATTACCTGACATTATTTTCAGATGAGCAACAGTGTCTAGTAAATGGCTATGAACACAAAGAGACAGACTGGCTTAAATTAGGAAAATGCTAAATGAAGTATAAGATCAGAAAAAGGAAGCCAAACTGCTGGCAAGCGTTAAAGGGCTCGGGGTGCAGTAAGAGGCTGAAAAGCCAAGGCTTTGCAGGTGGCCCCATCACCACCCAAACGTGCCAGTAATCGCTGCCATTCATTATCGAAAGCGCGATTGCCTGGTGCACGACCAAGCACCTCATCCATCCCTGTCAGCTAGTGCCATGTCAATGACAAAACCTTAATTACACCATTAATTAATAGAACGATTTTTACCAGCATGTGCTCTGTGCCTGATGTTCGTTAAGCCTCCTCATGTGCGACTGCTCATGCAACAATACCACTTAGCTGAGAGAAGAGTTTATAAAAAAAAAGAAATGCAAGTCAATGAAATGGCATCCTGAGGAAGGAATGCTTTGAAAAGCACCGCAGGGATGTATTGATTGACAAGATAAGATGAGAAATTGGTTAATACATCATAGTTGAAATAATTCACATCCTTTCACTGCCCTCAATTGTTTATTTGACTTGCAATCAGAGTGTCAAACAGCAAGCAAGAACACAGTTTCTTTTAGATAAAAAATAAATGTAAGGGCACAATGCAGAAATTCAAGGGAAACTTCAGCAACTTGAGGTGTTTTACCAGGTTTTGCTCAGGAGCTAACCAGGGCCAAAATCAACTCTCACCAGTTTTGGAAACTGTCTAGTCTAAACTTTTAAATAATCTCTGTTTTTCTGTAGCAACGGATCCCTGCAGTGAAAAAAAAGAAGAAAATAGCCACAAGTAATCTTTGACATATATTCGCTCAGTTTATTTTCATTATTCTAGATTTTCAGTTTTTCTGAAGAACATAGTTAGATATATCTGTCGCATTTCAACCACCATCTCAATAAATCTCTTCAGTGCCATGATGAAAACTGATTGGACAGATAATCACATACTATTAATCACAGTAGACATTACACACCACATCATCAAAGAGATATTATTAAGGTCACAATAACAATGATGATAAATGCGAAGCAACCCAGTGTGACTGCACGCCACTTAGTCCGTCTCAAGCAATCAGTGCAAAAACTATGAAAAACATTGTTAATTGTTAATCTTTTTAAAATGTTCATCAAGACATCTCATCGTTAGTCAAATTATAGGAATAAAAAGAGTACCATAAAATTGAATGTGCTTTAGATAAGAGGACAAAAAAGAATATAATGAAATAAAATAAAAAGGTCAAAATGCATGAAATTGACGGTGGAGTGCAGGCACGCTGTGAATGGAGCTGTGACCGGTGTCAAGGCCTCATCAGTCGCAAAGGAAAGTCAGGCCAAAAAGCTGAATAAAGCACCAAATCACCTGACTGTGGCAGAGAGGAATGAAAAATGGACACAGCTGTGGAAGAAGCTGAAGTGGGCTATAGTGAAATAAATGTCACTTTTACAAAGGTTGGTTAAGAGGTCATCATTCGAAAATTATACAGCAGCTTCAAAGTAACCCAAAGACCCTTTCATATTTTTATTTATTTCTTTGGTCAGCAACACTTAAAAAAACACTGTCATAGACAACCCATGTATTTATGCAAGGTGAAAGCAACTACAAGTAACTTGTTTTTGTGAAAAGAGAAAAAAAAAATTTGGTTGGGAATTGGATCGAGATTTTAGGTTTTCACTGTTATCCCTGATCTTTTAACGTAGCGATATCACCAAACATTTAGGTAAAAAATGTCTTCATATATGCAGAACTAATGCAACCATGTGTCTACTTTTAATTTCCTCAAAATATTGATTCTGTACTTTTCCTTTAATCGTGTTAGACACATGTAAAAAAAAAAAAAAAAAATATATATATATATATATATATATGGAGGATTTTTTGTGCCAAAATTAAATAAATAAATACATCATTAATTAATTAAAATGGGAATGAAATATATCATTAGTTAATTAAATGTGTCATCACATGACGTCACATGACGCTGCATGCACGTTCTCCCCGTTCTCCCGTGCCGGCTTCACTGTTGGCTGCAGTACCCCCAACGGCCGTCGTGGTGAAGGGTGGCGCTAGAGAGTCTCATTTCTTAAAAGGAGCCTCAAGCTCCTTTAATTAATGACACATTTAATTAATGATTTCGTGTTGCTGAATCATGAAATGTTAATGTAAAACTGTCAGTTTCACTCGTCAAACTCAGTGGGCGGATTCCAAACACCTGATTGGTTCCCCTGCACATCAAGTCAAGGCAAATCGAATCCACATAATGGATTGTTGCAGGGCTTCGGGACACATTCCGATAAACTAGGGCCGCCTTCAGACTGCAGGCAAATCTGATTCATATCTGATTCCTTCTCATATCCGATTTTCAGGGCTGACTGTCCACACTGTTTTTAGCAATTGTCCAAATCGGATCTGGCTCTGTTCAGACTGGGCCACATCATTGACTGATCTGACGGGTTGCCGTAGCAACGACGTCGGAGCGGAGGCGTCACCAAGCGCGTGTATTGTGTGAAGTCATGTATTTTATTTATATATATAAAAAAATCCCAAAATATCTGTACCGTTTCTGGGTCAGCACTGCGCATCATTTTTAGACATAAAAATGAACGCATACCGCAAAAGTTGTGTCTCGGCGGAGGGACCCGGCGTCCCAGCAAAATGAGAAACAGAGTAAAGTGTTCAGAACAAAACCACAGGCAAACTAACAAACCAACCAACAAAGCTCAGAGTTAACCAAACGAACCAGTAATGAACAACTGGCAGCCCCGCTCTGTAACCTCTCCTCCTGATGAGCTGACGGGCTGCAGGTTCAGGCTCACAGCGCGACTGAAGGCTGATTTATGGTCCGCGTTACACCAACGCAGACCTACGGCGTAGGGTACGCAACCTGCACCTACGTGGAAATGAAGTCTTTTTTTCTGCTATTAAAACATGATTTGTAATGTGAATTTGCAACACTTAAACTACAAATAATAGTTTTTGACGTGACATCAGAGATTGTACATAGCCTACAAAATGTCAAAATCCTGCCCAGAGCTCCTGCGAAGCAGCGAGTTTAATCTTAGAAGCTCTGAGCAGAACTCCTCCGGCTCCAGCGGCTCCGTCACAGCAAATACCTGCTGCTGCATCACGCAACTCTCTACAACACGCAACTCACAGCTGTCATGTTTAGAAAGGCTCCTCTTCTACCTCCAGTTTCAGACCAAAGCAGTGGATTCCACTAGATTTGCGTTAGCTCCGCCCACTGAGTTTGACGAGTGAAACTGACAGTTTTACATTTACATTTCATGATTCAGCAACACAAAATCATTAATTAAATGTGTCATTAATTAATTAAATGCAGTTTTACATTTCATGATTCTCACAGAACACGAAATCTATCACAAAATTTATATTTGTAACCTGGTCATAATATCACATTTAATAAAGTTGATGTTTAAAATAATTTAAGTACAATAAATAAGGTTAAAAGTCAGTTCATAAAAAGATATATCATAAATATGGTTAAAATGTTATTTTATGAGAAGTTTATAAAAGGGGTGCAATGATATAAATGTTAAAAAGTACTGTGTAGTACGCTGAATGTGAATGTATGATTATTTTATTTGATTAATGGTATTTTATTTTGAAGGCAGTGGCCGTAAGAGGAAGTGGTGTGTTTAACCGGAAGTCGGAGCTGATGTGCCAGTGTGTAGCTTGACTACGGAGTCACGACGAAACAGAGTCTTTAGGAGTTTATAAAAGTTTGTAAAAGTGTATTTAAGCATGTAGTTGGTGTTTTAAGACAGTCTGTCCGACTTGTCTGTGCCGGGACATTATCTGCATATCTTCTGTGAGAGGCTGGAGACATTTCTTCCCGAAATGTGTTGAACAGGTTTTCATGGTATGTATTGGGCGCATTAGCATTAGCCGCTAACCGCTGCTAGCCGCCGCTAGCCGCCGCATTGTTTGTTAGCATCACTAGCTAAGTGAATGAACTTTTAGTCACAGTACAGCTAACTCAGCTTACTAATAAGGCTGTCATTCATGTTTTCCGAAGAGGAGATTTGAAGAAGGGATCCACGGAGGTTACCGACTGCGCTGTGAGCTACCCGGAGATGGTCTGGAGTGTTTCTGACTGCTCGTGCCCGCTGTTAAGGACGATCCTGGCTGCCATCACCCTTACCAAGGACCACCACACCCTCGCCTGCTGGTTTGAGAGATTTCCTTAGCCCAAACTGACTTCACTGTGGGAATAAGGTACCATCTTTATTTATTTCTGCTCAGTTTGAGTGAAACGGCCGTACAGTTTTTGGCTTCACCGTACCCAAGCGTCGCATCAGGCCTGCAACTAAAGGGACTTTTAGTTAGTATTTGCCGGCTAGTGTGAGTGTGGGCCCACAGACTGTGTTTTTGTTTACACACTGATTGTGTTTTGTTTACCTGGTATAGTTGAATACCAGTTGGAGGTTTTGTGAGACAAACTTATATTTCATTTGACGCAGATTTATCTGCAGTTGTTTAGTTGAACTGTTTTTCAGTAAATAATTGAGATTATTTTTCTTACCACTGATTCCAGTGTGATTTTTGGTTATTCATCTGTTTAATGTGTTTGCATGTAAGATAGAAGATTACAGAGGTTCAAAAGAGTGAAATCTTAGGAATAATAGTTTATTTGCAGTGAATAAAAAACTCAAGACACCTAAAATAGTTAAAAGGTAAAAGCACAGTAAAAATTACCTAACTATTATTGGTTATAATTAAAGAGTTAAAGAACTCAGGGCCCTTCTCTTATTATTTGGGGATTACTGGGCTACATAAATGGAGGCACCGCTGGGATAAATGGTGTCTTGAGTTTGTAGATTCAGATAATTAAGTAAATTTCATGGTGTAAATAAATAAGATAGTGACCCTAGCAGTATTTAACAGAATACAGGAGCCATGCAGAGTCATCCAATGCTCGTAAACAAACTAAAGAACTGGTGTCGAGGAGAGGCATTAGATGAGAGCCATGCCTTACTGACAGTTGTCCCAGAAAACACAGAGATTGTGCAAATAGAAGATGCATTACAGACTATAAAGTGTCTTGGACGTGTACGAGTAAGAGGAAGAATGATGAGTGATGCGCCAAGTGGAGTACTAGTGCTGTGTGAGTGCAGAGAAAAGGTGACTGATCCAAGTGTCCCAAGGGAGGTGCTACCAGCAGAAGGAGTTCCCACATGGCCAATCTTCATTGTAGCTGAAAGTTCGGAAGCTGAGGATGACTTTACGACTAAACTGAGTGCTCTGCTTCAGACTGAAGGGAAGTCTATGGATGATGTGCAGGCGTTATTCACTGGGACTCAGCCAGCCCCCTCGTCTACAGAGTCCATCCTTCGAGCAGTGGGTGACCTGTTGGACAAAACAACCAAACCAGCTGGTGAGGGTGGAGGATATCGCCGACTGCGAATATTTTCAGGCATCACACCCACTCCAGCAGGGGAGGAGCAATTTGATCATTGGTTGGAGCAAGCCTACCTGATGGTCGAAGAGAGTGATGGTCTCCCAAAAGATAAACGGAGGAGAATAATGGAGAGCTTAAAGGGACCAGCCCTGGAGGTGATAAGAGCTGTGCGTTTGTCTGATCCTGACGTTACACCAGGAAAGTGCTTAGAAGCTCTTGAAAGTGCATTTGGCCTAGCAGAGTCAGGAGATGACTTGTATTTCGCTTTCAGGCTACAGCAGCAGCAGCCTGGAGAAAAGTTGTCTGAGTTCTTGAGGCGGTTGGAGCGCTGCCTGTCCAAAGTCGTACAAAGAGGTGGTCTCCCAGCCAGCAGTATGGACAGAGCCCGGGTTGAACAACTACTCAAAGGTGCAATAAATGCTGACCTGATGTTAATTCAACTTCGACTGAGAGAAAGGAGGGCCAACCCTCCAACCTTCCTTGAACTCCTGTGTGAAATTCGCGCAGAGGAGGAGTATGAAGCTTCCAGAGCAAAGCTCAATCAGTCAGTGCGCACAGTCCACGCTAAGCTTCAGACTGAAAACAAAAAGTCAGAGATACAAACATTGAGGGCTGAACTTAAGGAAGTAAAATCCATGTTTGCAGCACTCACCACACATCCGCAAGCCGTTGATGAAAGACCTGAAAAACTACCTGCTAATACTCAGACTAGTCTGGAACCTGAAGTAGTAGCTCTGAAGCAACAAGTAAAACAGCTACAACAAAAGGTGAACTCCAAGTTTACACGTCAGGTTGACACGCCACCAACTGTAATGGCAGTAAACACTTCCAACCGATTTACAGCTGGTTCTGGAGACTATATCTGCTACCGCTGTGGTGAAAGTGGACACATTGCAGGAAGATGCAACAATCCTGAGAATCAAAACAAAGTGATCCAGAAACTTATCCAAGCCCTAAAGAAAGCGAAAACCAGCAACCCCCAGCCTACTGAAGATGCACCAGAGGAAACTGCTTGCACAGTCAGAAAGAGTGCCGTGAGCATGCTTGAGCCTTTGGGGATACCAGATGGCTTAATTGGGCCGCCATCGGTAGAGCCACTGAAAGTGAACGGGCACCTGTGTGATGCACTACTGGACAGCGGTTCAAGGGTTACCATAATCTTTGAATCCTGGTACGAGAGATATCTGGCAGATACCCCTATTTATCCTGTGAGCCAGCTTGCCATTTGGGGTTTGAGTGCTTCTAGTTACCCCTACCGTGGCTATGTGGTGGTCGATATGGAGTTTCCGAAGAAGGTGGCAGGAACACCAACCACCTTGTCGGTTTTAGCGTTGATTTGTCCTGACCCACCCGGTCCAGACCAGACACCTGTGATTGTAGGGACCAACGCTAACACCAGTCTCTCCAAACGGTTGGCTCAACTGCGCGATGATGCATCTGATTTTCCCGTGGCCAACACCCTGGTGATACACAGCACTGGCCCTGAAAAAGGAGGAGACAAGAGCACTTCTGAGTTGCTGAGGGAGGAAGATGATGATGAAGTAGGGTGTGTGATGTGGGAGGGTCCTGGTTCCCTGCTGCTCACTGCAGGAAGCAGCTGTAAAGTCATCTGCAAAGCCACATTAAAGCAGCCACTTCCCAATGAAATATTAATGGTTGAAGCCTCTCCCATCAACCCTCTTCCTGCAGGTGTGCTGTTACAGCCACTGGTGATACCAAGCAATGCAGTGGACACTAACCAGTTCATAGTTCTTGTCCAGAATGAGTCATTCAAAGATGCCACTATACCAGTTGGTACTGTTCTGGGTCGCCTGTGTATTGCAGATGTCGTGACAACAGTTCCAAAGCAGCAGTCAGACTCTGAGGCATTTGATGCCAGCTTCATCAACTTTGGTGAGTCACCCGTTCCTGAACAGTGGAAGACAAGACTTCGTCAGAAATTGTGCGAAAGAGCAGATGTCTTCTCGCTACATGAACTGGATGTGGGACTCGCAAAAGGGGTGGATCACACTATTCGTCTGTCAGACCCACGACCGTTTCGCGAACGCTCCAGACGCATTGCTCCCGCAGATATTGATGATGTGCGGCGCCACATCCAGAAGTTGTTAGCCGCAGGCATCATCAAGGAGTCCAAAAGTCCATATGCGTCTCCCATAGTAATTGTCAGGAAGAAGAATGGAGCGATACGGATGTGCATTGACTACCGTACACTCAATAGCCGCACTATTCCTGACCAATATACAACACCACGCATCGATGAGGCTCTGGACTGCCTCTCAGGCAGTCAGTGGTTTTCTGTCTTGGACCTAAGGAGCGGTTACTATCAGATAGCCATGAGTGAAGAGGACAAGGAGAAGACTGCTTTCATCTGCCCTTTAGGGTTCTACCAGTTCGAGCGAATGCCACAGGGCATCACCGGGGCACCCGCGACTTTCCAACGACTGATGGAAAAAGCAGTAGGAGACATGAACTTGCTCCAAGTTCTCGTCTATCTGGATGATCTGATCATTTTTGGAAAGACCCTGGAGGAGCATGAGGAGAGACTGTTGAAAGTTTTGGACAGGCTTAAGGAAGTAGGACTCAAAGTCTCACTTGACAAATGCCAGTTCTGCCAAACAGAGGTCAAGTATGTGGGTCACATAGTGTCGGCAGAGGGTGTCGCAGCCGATCCTGCAAAGATTGAAGCCGTCACTACATGGCCCAAACCCATCAACCTTAAGACCTTGCGATCTTTTTTGGGGTTTTGTGGATATTATCGGCGTTTTATCCACAACTACTCATCTATCGTCCGTTCCCTGACTGACCTCACTAAAGGATACGCCCCCACCCAGCGTGGGAGGAAACCCAAAAAGGGACAAAGTGATGTCTACTTTGATGAACGAGACCCATTTGGAGCCCGGTGGGACCAAGAGTGTACTGAGGCATTTGAGAAGATAAAACATTGCCTCACCAATGCCCCAGTTCTGGCGTTTGCCGACCCCGGCAAACCATACGTAGTGCACGTGGATGCCAGCCTGTCTGGACTTGGCAGTGTTCTTTATCAAGAACACGCAGAGGGAATGAGGCCAGTCGCATTCGCTAGTCGAAAACTAAGCTCTTCAGAAAAGAACTATCCCATTCATCAGTTGGAGTTCCTCTCTCTAAAGTGGGCACTTGTAGAAAAATTCCACGACTATTTATATGGAGCCCGCTTTACAGTACGCACAGACAACAACCCTTTAACGTATGTTCTTACCACAGCGAAGCTTAACGCTACGGGACATCGTTGGCTGTCAGATCTGTCAGTGTATGACTTTGACATTATCTACCGACCTGGCAGGAACAATATTGATGCTGATTTGTTGTCAAGAATGGAGCCACAAGAAGAGGAGACTGAGTGGCGGAGCATCTCCCAGGCTGGAGTTAAATCTATATGGCAGAGAGTCGGAGTCCTGGGCTCTGCAGGAGACTCGCCTAGATATGCAGAACAGCTTGGAGCTCCTCCTGACTGTATTCCAGATGTGTACGCTTTTCCCACACGCATGCAGCTTAACACCCTGGGACAAATGTCTGTGCTGGAACTGAGGACAGCTCAAGGACAAGATCCCCTGATAGGACCAACGATCCAGGCCCTAAAGTGTGGTCGTTGGCCAGACGACATAAAGTCAAATCCAGAGATGCTGCATATGAAAAGAGAAAAAGGAAAGTTGCTCATGAAAAACGGGTTACTCCACCGTGTGAGTACAAGTCATGCAGGAGAGAAAACTCACCAGCTTGTGCTACCTGCTGAGTTCAAGGCAGTAGTACTAAAGGCTATGCACGATGACTTAGGTCATTTAGGAGTAGAAAGGACCACGGATATGATCAGAACCCGATTCTTCTGGTCCAAGATGGCTAACGATGTGGACCAACATGTCAGAAACTGCGGAGAGTGCGTTCTGAGGAAGAGTCCTTGCCAAAGAGCTGCTCCTTTACACCAAATAGTAAGCACCGGACCGATGGACCTGGTGTGCATCGATTTTCTCTCCATGGAGCCTGATTCAAGAGGAATAAGTAATGTGTTAGTTGTTACTGACCATTTTACAAGGTATGCACAAGCTTTTCCAGCCAAGAACCAAAAGGCCCTTACTGTTGCCAAGATATTAGTGGAGAAGTATTTCATCCATTATGGCTTACCAACACGAATCCATTCCGATCAAGGGAGAGACTTTGAGTCACGGCTCATCAAAGAACTGCTGAAGATACTGGGAATACGAAAGTCACGTACTACCCCTTATCACCCACAAGGTGACCCTCAGCCTGAACGATTTAATCGGACTTTAATGTCCATGCTGGGCACCCTGAACCAAGAGAAAAAGAGACAATGGAGCCAGTATGTGGTACATCTTGTACATGCGTACAACAGTACAAAATGTGACTCTACCGGGTACTCTCCATATTTCCTTATGTTCGGGAGAGAAGCTCGACTCCCAGTGGATGTGTGTTTTGGGACCCGCCCAGATGGAAAAGGAGAAAGTCAGCACTCCTCTTATGTCACAAGACTAAAGAAAGACCTGCAGCAGGCCTACCAAATGGCTGTTGAAGCTTCCAACAAAACTCATCTGCGCAACAAGAAGGCGTATGACAAGAGGCTAGGGTTTCAGAACCTAGAGCCAGGTGACCGAGTGTTGCTGAAAAATTTGGGACTCAAAGGGAAGCATAAGCTTGAAAACCGCTGGTGTGATGTTCCCTATGTTGTAGTGGAGAAGATGCCAAACTTACCTGTTTATAAGTTGAAACCGCAGAGTGGCAAAGGCAAGCTGAAAACCTTGCACAGAGATAATCTCTTGCCAATAGGAGAGTTTGTGCGAATCCCAGTGCTGGAGAATACCGATGTACGAAGCAGGCCGAAACCTCAAGCACATGTGCACGAGATGCGTAAGAGAGACACAACCGACCACTCAGTGCAAATGGAGTGTGGAACGTCAACAGAGTCTTCAGACCTCGAGTATGACTACCCTCTTCGGCCATACAGAACATATCTGGAGAAAATAATGCAAAGAAAGGATGAGACAAATACCGACATGCCAGAACAGAGAGGACCTGGAGTTCTGTCTGATGACAGTTCCTCTGAGGGAGAGAACCCTCCTCAAAAAGATGATGATCCGGATAGTGCTCCTGAGACTGATTCAGAGCCTGAGTCTGTTTCAAGCGACGAAGACAGACAACAGCCTAGCAGTTCTAACAGAGGTGTGACCCCACAACAAGCTAGGCCTAAAAGAGCAATAAAACCGGTGGTGAAACTTGTTTACGATGAGCCAGGAAAGGCTAGGGACCAACCTCTTACCATAGTACACAGAGGCGTTACCATAAGGATTGGCAAAGGGTAGAGCCAGCTAGTGGAAATACATTCCCCACGTTGTTGAGTTGATAAATGGTTCATTAAGTCTGTTGAGGACATCAGACAATTAGAAGGGGGAGGATGTAACCTGGTCATAATATCACATTTAATAAAGTTGATGTTTAAAATAATTTAAGTACAATAAATAAGGTTAAAAGTCAGTTCATAAAAAGATATATCATAAATATGGTTAAAATGTTATTTTATGAGAAGTTTATAAAAGGGGTGCAATGATATAAATGTTAAAAAGTACTGTGTAGTACGCTGAATGTGAATGTATGATTATTTTATTTGATTAATGGTATTTTATTTTGAAGGCAGTGGCCGTAAGAGGAAGTGGTGTGTTTAACCGGAAGTCGGAGCTGATGTGCCAGTGTGTAGCTTGACTACGGAGTCACGACGAAACAGAGTCTTTAGGAGTTTATAAAAGTTTGTAAAAGTGTATTTAAGCATGTAGTTGGTGTTTTAAGACAGTCTGTCCGACTTGTCTGTGCCGGGACATTATCTGCATATCTTCTGTGAGAGGCTGGAGACATTTCTTCCCGAAATGTGTTGAACAGGTTTTCATGGTATGTATTGGGCGCATTAGCATTAGCCGCTAACCGCTGCTAGCCGCCGCTAGCCGCCGCATTGTTTGTTAGCATCACTAGCTAAGTGAATGAACTTTTAGTCACAGTACAGCTAACTCAGCTTACTAATAAGGCTGTCATTCATGTTTTCCGAAGAGGAGATTTGAAGAAGGGATCCACGGAGGTTACCGACTGCGCTGTGAGCTACCCGGAGATGGTCTGGAGTGTTTCTGACTGCTCGTGCCCGCTGTTAAGGACGATCCTGGCTGCCATCACCCTTACCAAGGACCACCACACCCTCGCCTGCTGGTTTGAGAGATTTCCTTAGCCCAAACTGACTTCACTGTGGGAATAAGGTACCATCTTTATTTATTTCTGCTCAGTTTGAGTGAAACGGCCGTACAGTTTTTGGCTTCACCGTACCCAAGCGTCGCATCAGGCCTGCAACTAAAGGGACTTTTAGTTAGTATTTGCCGGCTAGTGTGAGTGTGGGCCCACAGACTGTGTTTTTGTTTACACACTGATTGTGTTTTGTTTACCTGGTATAGTTGAATACCAGTTGGAGGTTTTGTGAGACAAACTTATATTTCATTTGACGCAGATTTATCTGCAGTTGTTTAGTTGAACTGTTTTTCAGTAAATAATTGAGATTATTTTTCTTACCACTGATTCCAGTGTGATTTTTGGTTATTCATCTGTTTAATGTGTTTGCATGTAAGATAGAAGATTACAGAGGTTCAAAAGAGTGAAATCTTAGGAATAATAGTTTATTTGCAGTGAATAAAAAACTCAAGACACCTAAAATAGTTAAAAGGTAAAAGCACAGTAAAAATTACCTAACTATTATTGGTTATAATTAAAGAGTTAAAGAACTCAGGGCCCTTCTCTTATTATTTGGGGATTACTGGGCTACATATTGTTGCCGAAGCTCCCTCACATGGGACACGCTTTGTGTACGCAGCCGGCTCTTCTGGCCGGAGCACGGCTTTGTGCCCTCCCCTGCTTCATGTCATTCAAGCAGCCAATCAGCGCAGAGCCTCATTATCATAGCCTCCCCGCCCCTCAGAATCCAGCACAGAAAACGAGGTTAGAAAGCGGTAAAACTAGAGACATGGCCCAGAGGCTGAATTTCTGTTTTATGTAGAAAAAACAAGCTTTAGATTGTTTTAAGTGTTTAGATTGTTTTAAGACATTCAAGGCCTGTTTAAAATATACATTAAATGCCATAATAGGTCCCCTTTAAACACAAAGACATGGGCTTCAAAATAAAACAGGATGGGTCAAACCCTGACATTACCCCACTCCCCCCCCCCCCCCCCCCCCTCAAGGGACAGATCCCAGATGTCCCAAAAAAATACAAAAAACCAAACCAGGGTGGGCGGAGGGGGAAAGCAGCGACATTAGGCTTCTGCTTCTACTCATTTAAATTTAAAGCTGATATTACTAAATAAATAACTAAATGTATTACTAAATAAATAATATTTATTCCTTGGATTGGATTCTGCATACATTTTTGACTATGGCTTCTTAATGGCTTATCCTATTTACTGTATTTTTCTCAGTTCCCAAACCCTTTTAGAATTTTATTGAGAAAAAATATATTCATGACTTATGGCTGATAAAATTTGCTGTTAAGAGTAAAGCAAAGAACCAGGAGTATAAGAGTTTCACCTTCCAACTGCAAAGGTATGATGAATCCAGCATGATTTGAAGTTAAAGTTGCATGGGGATAAAAGTGGGAGGCTGGTTAATTCTACCCTGAGCTGAGTCAGTGATATAACAATCCCCTCTAAAGCTTAACAGTTCACAGAATGGTGTATTGTAAAATCTAGGCGGCCCCAAATAAAATGACAATGCAGTATTTTATCTTTGTTATGGAGGTTTTGAGTTAGCAGTGACTTCACACATCCAAATTATTTTGTATGTGCGTGCCCCCTTTATGTACGCCAAAACTAAGCAAGGCTTTAACAGTCGTCATAGATTGTTGTGGGAAGTGATACTGATAGCGGCTGCGGCCACTATTATTAGTTACTGGTCTTGTCTGAACCTCTTTGTTGTAGTCAAAGTAAATTCAAATATAAAGTGTAAAGTGTTTGTTTTCAATCACCTGAATAATCTTTCCTAATATTCTTTTTATTTGTTTAGATATAAATGTGCGATGCATGATTTTTATTGAAAGAGGACCAGATTGCAGGAATGTATGTGTATTTGTGTTCTATACAGTTTTGTAGCTGATAGCCTTTTCCTAACTGAAGTGAGTTGAAACAGAAAGACAGCTTTGTAGTTTTACATTGTGCATACCACCATCCCTGAGATACAGAAACACCTTGAAAATCATTTAGATATCAGTTATACTGAAATCTGGCCCCTGTGGACACCAAATGGATTCTCATAAGTGATTTGGACACATTACTCAACTGCATTCAACATGCTAAAACAAGAAACAACCATATTATCCTATATGTCACCTTCGTAAAAGGTTTGTCTGGTAGAATATGATTTGTATTGAGTATTTTTGTATTTAAAAACTGTTCAACATAGTAGACAATTAAATAATTAGCAGTCATGATAAAAAAAATGTTTGAATTCTGGTGAAACACATGCGTTGCATACTTCCTTGCAAAAAGACTTGTAAGGCTGGTAAAAAGGCTGGTAAGTACGTCATGTTTATGTTAGACAAATAGATACATCCATATCCTATTATCATACAGCACTGTGTTGCACTCGATCCCAGTGGGAGCCATTTTATTGTTTCCACTGTGTAGTTGATATACTGATTTATACAAGTAAAAAAAAAATGCTTCCAGGTACTGAATAGATTCAATCCAAGAATGAGTGCTGTAACTGAAAAGCAATCCTTCCTTGCACAAAGTACTGGCTCTATGTTATTGTGCAATCTGCATCATTATTACAATAACCGCACAGGATAATCAGAACTCATTAGTTGTGTTTGATATTAATGGGGCAATATAAATACCTTCCACCCAGATTTCAAATGGCTAAGCAAGAACACACACAGCCCTTATCTCAATACTAATGCGATCTGGGTAAATGATGGGGCTTTGTGCTGCTAGATCCTGGGAGAATTAACCAACAAAGATTCCCTATTGATCTACTAAGTGGTTCTGAGTCAAACATCAGCATATTTGAGCGAGCAATGACAGAAAAAAAGTTCAGCTCTGAAAGACCGAATGCATGTCCAAGCTTTCTTAGATGCTGTTTCTCAAATACTGCAGAAATGTTTTATTGATCAAAACAAGTTGTGATGTGTGTGCCCGGCCACAATCTGTGGTTGTGTTAGAATGTGGGTGAAGTGGAGAGCATAATTGTGGGGGAGATGGGTGGGGGGCATAGCCATAGTCAGTAACAGAAAACAGCAGACAACGTGTGATGCTGAAATCTGTCAGATCTCCTTGCTCGGGCTCACTGTTTGTGTGTCCTGCTTAAAATTTCTGTTTTATATTTTGCTGAGGAGAAGAGGCTGTCATTAATACGCAGCAATATCTTCCATGTCCTTTGGTGCTTTGGGGATCCTTTACCACATCCCTCCTCCGAAGTTATGTAAATCAAAATGTGCATCAAAAGCCATTTGCCACGTTAAGCACATCCTGCAAATATATGTGTACGTGCAAGCAACCTTGACAAGCCTAAGACTCCCTGTTGTATTTCATATTCCCTCACCTCATTTAAAAATCAACCATGCTTAAAAAATGAAGACATAATCAAGCAGCTTCCTTTGAAAATCAATGGATTCGACTTGTTTACTTATGAATAAGAGAAATGTGCGATTTGCATCCATCAGAAATTCTCTGTTTGATATTTCCTATCTCGGATATATACAGGAAAAGATCATCATACATTATTTAAAATTAAGCACTTTAAACCGTGTTGATTTACAGTACCGTATATAATGAATACTATACTAACCCCCTGATTGTATCAGGTTAGAACTCACAGAACAAGATGCTTCATTATTTCCAAGTCAGCTCTTGGAAACATCTGTGAATAAAGAAATTCCCATGACATTGACCTTTTGTGAAGTCAGATTCTTCCGTGTGCATCAGAGTGCTGCTTTGACTGCAGCTCATGTACAACTCTTTAAAAGCTTAACTACGCTCAGAGGCATGCGGTGATGCTGCGTCAATTCTGTATTAACTGTGAATCTTCTCTTTACTGTCGTATACTGTTGAAAATGAACTCAACATGGGCAGTTTTCAGAAAATACCTACAAATACAGTAGTTCTCTATATTAATGGCGGACAAGTGTATGTTCTGTTATAAGACAAGCAAATATCTCTGGACTAACAATATTCATAATTTTATATTGGCCATATATAAAGTTACATCAAAGAGAAGGTAAACCTTCTTTACATATCAGGACATGATAAAACATCATCTTGTTCTTATCAAACAATTTGCAACGAACGGCAACATGTGACATATTACACAGCACCAATTCAGAGGGTAAACAGCAGCCAGGTGCAGCTTATCAGATGCACTTTATTAAATGATTATCAGCAGGTGGGAGCGTCTTTATAACAACCGACATTTCAGCAGTTTACTGGTATAACAGATTCTCATAAATGCATTCAACACAAATGAGGAAAGACATTAGCACTGATTTGGAGAAGAAACTTTTGTCACCCATCAATCCGCGATGAATTGCAAGGGAATTTCCAGTCAATTTGGAACTCATAATTCCACAGTAAGAAATATTACACAAATAGGAAAATCTAAGGGATTTTAAGTAGCCTTTCCAAGAGTAGATGTCCCAGCAAGTTATGTATGCTGCGACCATATGTGGAATTTTCTATTATTATTTCTATTCTAAGGTTAGATTTAAAGGACTGTGTTTGCATGTTAAATATTAAATCTACTGGCATTACAAATACAAAGTACAAAGGTACATGCCAGCACAACTTAAATTAGCAGAGTTTGATCATGAACAAACCACAAGACATTTGGAACAATGTCCCCTGAGGCTGCTTCAAACTACAACACTTTCAGTCATGGCAGACTGCTGTGCTGTTGAAAATACTTGACTTGCTGTCTTGTAATCGGGTCTTTAATCCCTGTGGAGTTCAAACGGTACAGAACTTTACTATGACTCAGTCACACAATGACACTCTTTGGTCACCAAATCACATTGTGTTTATGAAACACACACGGTAAGTGAGACAAGAAAATAAAAAGCAAAATAATGTTGTGCTTTCCAATGATCATTCAAGGCCTTTTCTGGTTGCATCTTAAATTAGAAGTTACAGCAAATAGAGTCAAGGGTGGTCTCCATAGACAATAACCAAGGAAGACCATCTTTACAAATGTGCAACCATCTTTTTCAAAAGCTCATCTAAAGGCAGAAGCTTTTATCATTAATTCTTTAGTTGCATGAGACAAAACTTGGGGCATTTGGACAGAAGAGTGGCTTTTGTTTGCGAAAATAAAGATGTTTTCCTGTTTGAGAACACTGTCCCCATGGCCAAACATGGAAATGTAAATATAATGCCTTTGAGAATTTCTTTCTACTAAGCTGGTAGGAAGCTTTTGTCGAAATTAAAGGTATTTATACATTCTTAAAATAATTCTTCATAATAATATATTGGAGCAATATCAGAGTGATTCCTAATAATTTTTCAAAAAATTAATTTAAAATTAAAATGAAATCAATTGTCATCAAAAGTAGAATTAAATTGAATTGAACCTCAGGGAACTATCAGAAATTATTACTTACAGGAACATTTTGGTGTTTCCATCGAACAGAATGGGTACTTATATATTTATTTTTAAAAAAGAGGCTACTGTTAGAAACATAGGCCATTAACTCTCTGAGGGACCAAGCAGTCAAAATGGAGGCAGGCACAGGTTGAGCTCAAAAAAAGGATTTTATTTTCTAACAAAAATAACAGGTATCAATCAACTAAAATGCAAAAATGGGCCCTTAAAAGAGGTCAAAGCAACATAACTATACTTAAGTTTAACTAATAACATAACAGTACACTAACTTAAACAACTGGCCTTACAAAATGAGACAAAGGGAAACTTAAATAGTGGCTGATCAGCCCACCAAACACAAGGAGGGAGAGTAACATAGAAAATGTACAGAAACTACGACAGTTAAGGTAATCTATGGCACATTTAATCAACAGGGCAATGGTTTACGGAGTAAAAATGTAATAAGTAAATATAAAGAAAAAAGATGAGTGAAAGTGCAAATGCATAACAAAGAAAAGTTAAACTTAAACTAGAGTTACAGTGGAGTACTTAAATTAACATTGTTTAAAAATTTAATTCAGAATAGTTGAAATAATTCAGGCAAAGGTGACTGTAAACACATTTTTTTAACCTTGATTAAAGGAGCTGATGGTTTCAGGGTCCCTGCAGTTTTCTGGGAGTTTGTTCCAGATCTGTGGAGCATAAAAGCTGAATTCTGTTTCTCCATGTTTTGTTCTGATTCTGGGGACACAGAGTAGATCTGAACCAGAAGACCCTGGGTGGTTGATATGGCAACAACAGATCTCTGATGTATTTTGGTCCTCAACCATTTAGTCAGAAGTATTTTAAAGTCTATTCTCTAAGATAATTGTTATGCTACCCATTGATGCAAGGCATTATTCCTTTTAGTGATGTTTTATTAACGCCGTAGAATTCAAAAAGCAGACAAACAAATACAAATAAAATGAGCTTGTACAATAATCAGAAAAATAGTATTGCTTAGCACTGTAGCTAATATGGACAAAGACAACATAAAGTAATACTAACCACTTTGGCCTGCTTCTCACCCAACGGCAGAGTTACCTTGTGGCACTTTTCCACTAGTACAGTACCTACTCCTCTCAGCTTGACCTGGTTTCTTTTCCATAACAATTCAGCACCTGGAGCAGAAGTGGGCGGGTTGGAGTGAATCTGCTGTGATGTATTTGATTGTGTGATCTAAACGAAGAAGACAACAACACTAAAGATGTAGAACATGGAGGAGATGATATATGTGCTGCTGGGTCTGTGGCTTGTGTTAGATATCAAATTAAAAAATGAGAGTGAGAGAAGCTTTTTCATTTTTTTAGGTTCGTCTCGACGCTGCTGAAAAGTCCGTTGGTAGTCGCGAGCAGCTATGAAATTACAGAGCTCCTGGTGGATCTTGTCGTTCCTTATTGCCCCGTTTAGATCCCTTTTTAATTCTCTCCTCAGCCACCAGGTTTATGAACATCTGCACCTCAGAGTTGGATCACGAAACAGATTTTTGCGCTGCCATTGCCTGTCAAATAAAATGAACAAGAATCTGCCGTCAGACTGGCTCTTTTGCTGATGTCCATATCCTGACTCAGAAGTCTGGCTCCCGACCCCCCAACCAATCGGTGGCGTGTAGTGTGATGATGTCAGATACAGGGCCGACTCAGCACGCTCAGAACCTCGGCAGAATAGATACAGAAAAACTATCTACTCGGCACGCTCCGACTCCTAGTGGAAAGCCGCCAAACCGAGGCGAGGCGAGTCGGGCTGAGTAGGTACTAGTGGAAAAGCGCCATTGGATATTCCCAGACAGTCAGTCTTCACAATTGACCCTTTGTCAGCCAACTGATCGGCCCCTGACTGACCAATCAGAAAAATCATTCTCCGTTACTTCCGGGTCAGAATATCAGGTTGGACAAAACAACTGTGTTTCTCATTCACATCAATGGAAAAAGCTTAGTTTTTACTTTCCTTTTATTGAAATTTAAATCACTGGATTATTTTTTTTTAAACTTTGTTTTAGTAAAAGGAACACTTGGGAACACACTGCACAGAGTATAGTGAGGGTGCAGCATATTTTTATCCCCAAACTTATCCCCATACTACCAAAACAAAATCGCTACAACCCAAAGCTAGAACCGCCAAAGTGTTTATTTATATATCTTCAAATGGTTGAGCGGTTTGTAGCCCTGTGGAAATTTATGAGGATAAAAAAAGACATAAGTTAACATAAATAAGTTAATTTCATAATAAATAGCCATTAAGATTTGAAAGATAAAAAGGTTCATGGTTAATAAATGTTATTTGTGTATTAGAAAGTGCATTTGATATGTCAACTATTTCATATGGAAAAGTATTAGGGCCATGCAGGAGAAAATATATTTGAGAGGGGAAGATTTTTTTTTTATTGTGCACTTCGAGAAAAAAAGTCGAAATGTCGATAAAAAAGTTGAAACGTCCAGATTAATGTTGAAATACAATTTCAAGAATAAAATCGAAATTTCGTGAATAAAGTTGAAATACATTTTGACTTTTTTCTCGAAATTGTACTTCAACATTAATCTCGACATTTCGACTTTTTTCTCGAAGTGAATAATGAAAAAAAAAAATGTCCTACTCAATATTATTTTTATTTTTCTCCTGCCTGGCTCTAATACTCTTCCGTAATTTCATGATTGTAAATGTTGTTAAAATGTTTAACTGATATTGAATGTACAGAAAGAAACGCATGTTGGTTAATGTATTTTATTTTGAAAAGGGTACGTCATGTTGTTTAGACGTAAACTGGGAGAAAGAAAAAAAATAGGAGAGAAGAAGAATGGCCGATGCAGGAGACGAGCAAAGCTTGTTGTAAGTAACAGTAGTGAAAAAAGACTGTTGAGTTTATATTTGTCACCAGGGTCGTACAAGAGTTCGACCTGGACTCTCCCAAAGACTGTTTGGTGATTTTCGTGTCTGTTTGAGTGGAATATCCAACCTGAGAAAGACGGAGCAGCAAAGCTAGCAGCGAGTCCAGCAGCTGGTAGTTTCCCGGTGTTCTGCCGATCCTCATCCCTGCCGTGAAATGCTACTTTGTGGTTCTGCGCATGCGCACAGTCGATTTTCAAAGTTTGATTGACACACCCATAATTTCTTGCACAATGTAAAATTGATAATATGGGATGTTGAATATTTGGTCCTTCAAAATACACTACCCATGACATGAATTGCATTACACTTTGTGAACATTATACGATAAAGAGAAAAAAAAACATTTCTATCGCTTTATTTGATATTTACGGAGCCCCTCTGGTGACATTTGAAAAAAATAAAATAATGCGTGGCCATGCATTAATAACTCGTGGCCACGAGTCAATCAATGCGTGGCCACGAGATATTAACGCGTGGCCACGCAAATATAACTTGTGCCCACGCATTATTTTACTCGTGGATGGCTTATAACCTACTGTCTGGACTTCATGGATGCAACTTCCTTGGTGGGATGGTTATTGATCATTAATAACGGTAATTATAGTCTATTTATATTAAAGAGCAAGAGTATTGTCATGGAGAGTGTAGTAATAAAATGTGACATTTGAAAAAAATAAAATAATGCGTGGCCACGCATTAATTGTCTCATGGCCACGAGATATTAACTTGTGGCCATGAATTATTAATGCGTGGCCACGCATTAATAACTCGTGGCCACGCATTAATTGTCTCATGGCCACGAGATATTAACTACACCCATTATTTTATTTCTTTCAAATGTCAAATGTCACCAGAGGGGCTCCGTAGATATTCATTCATTCATTCGCCTTTATTTAACCAGGCAGGTCATTAAGAACATTCTTATTTACAATGACGGCCTGGCAAGCGACAAGGACCACTTGGGGAAAAGGAAGTGGGCTATAGGGAGTAAAACACAGTAAAATTGTAGCTCTACAAAGGTAGAAAACCATTAGGTTGTAGTAGCCACTCACTAGCATTTTTCGGCAAAGCAGCAGAAATCGGCAGAACACCGGGACTTTGCTGAGTTGGCGGCCAGCTACCTGATGGCAGTGACCGTGGGAAGAGCAGCGCGGAGCTGCAGTGGCGTTTCCTCTGGGCGGTCCTCTGCTCACCTCTGCTCACCTCTCATCACCTCATCTCTCCTCCTGTCATCCGTCCGTGTGTGTGTGTGGATACGACACTCGGGGGGTCAGGTACCTTTTTTCTTTTATCGCCGTGTTGTGGTGAAGCAGCCATATTGTCTTAGGCTTCAACGTACCGAGCTGCATTCAGGCCTGCAACGTTTGGACGGTAAACTGATAGTGATTCACTTTAATTGGCATGTTTTTTTTAGTTTTCATGGGGCCTATTTAAAGTGTCATATATTATATTTTTCATTTGGCGAAGGTCTGTGGAAAAAGTGTGTAACTTACCTGTTGAATCAATCTTTGAGTAAAAGATTCATTTTTTTTTATAAACTGGTTTGATCATTGAGTGTAACATTCTGATTACAAAGAAGGTGACACGTTTGAGTTGAAAAGTGGTTTGAAAAATATTATAGTTTAAAGGGTATTTCAGTTCATGAGAAAAATGTTGTGCTTCAAAAAACTTGATTTAAAGGTGACGTTACCTAATATTTAAAATTAATTTTTCACAAGCACTTTTGAGGTATCCTTTTGAGTTTATTATTAAAAACCCAATCTTTTTGTTTTAGAGCAGGAGTCTTCAACCCTGGTCCTCGACCCCCCCCCCATGTCCTGCATGTTAGATGTTGCCTTGCATCATCACACCTGATTCTAATTAATGGTCGTCATCCGCTTGTCGTCTGCACAAGTCTGTTAATGACAGTCATTTTTATCTGGGTGTGCTGAAGCAGGAAACATCTGAAACATGCAGGACAGGGGGTCCTGAGGTCCAGGGTTGAAGACCATTGTTTTAGAGTAAAAAAGAGCTCAGGTTAGCCACCTCTCACTAATAGTTCAATACACTAGAGAGGCGCTACAGGTTGTAAAAGTGACACTCGCTACCTCGAGAGAATCACAGGAATACATTTCATCCCAAAACCAAAGGAAAATTAAGAAAAATGTCTGCTTGGGATAAAGCTATGTGGAAGGCCAGACTGATGGATTTTCTTTGGTCCAATAATTAGAAATAAAGTGATGTAAAACCCAATTTTTTTCAATGGAAGTGAACAGGAGAGATGACAGTTTGGTCCGACCTAGCAACAGGGACGGTGCTTGACAAAGGGTAATTTCTTTTTTTGATTCCGATGTAAAGTTACCTATTGACACAAGGTAGTCCCTGTGTAAGACACAAACCACTGGAGAACTGTGCAAGATAGTCTGACCCTATTCTCCAGCCGCTCTAGTGAAATACCATGATCAACGGTGTCAAATGCTGCACTGAGGTCCAATAATTCCAGCACTGCGGTTCTTCAAGTCTGTATCTATGTGGATATCATTGAACTGCTTGACAAGGGCAGTCTCAGTGCTGTGGTGAACAGGAATACCGGACTGGAAGACGATGGATCTCTGTGTTTTTTTGTGTTTTTTTTTCTCTCAAATTGTTCAGAGCTGACAGGCTGTCTGGTTGATATAAAGTCAAGTTATAAACAGAGGGCATTCCAAAGACGTTTCACGAAAAGGATATCTGCCGGAGGCCGTTTTAATGCTCAAACAGACTCCTGTGGTGGTGCAGATTGAAATGGAGGTGCTTTGACCGCAATAATTAATATATATAGAAAGAGGCTAAACAGGAGAATAAATTGTTGTCACAGTTGGTAATTTCCCAGTTAGATTGATTATTTGCATATTGTATTTCTCGCAATGACGTGATGAATTTCTCTTTGCATAGTTTAAAACCTCTGTCTCTGACTTGTTTGCCTTCACAGCAAAGCTGTTGAACATAATAGTGTCTTTCCTTCTTATTCAATTTTCTTTTAATTCCTCTTTAAACACCCTCTCCATTTTGTGTCATGTCTCTGAATGTCTGCACACACATCTGTGAGTGTGCAAGCAATGACCGCTATGTCTCAGTGACTGTTATTAACCTTGCATTGTTTACTCAGGCTTACATATATGCATGAGTTGGTGGTCTATAATTCCTTACAGATAAAATCCATTTGCATTTTGAGGCAGAAAATGAAACCTGTCAAAAACATACACAATTGAAATTTGTTAAATTAATGAGATGAAAAGAATATGAAAGGGCGGCAGCAGGTAGACCAGATGACGAGGTCAGTTAGAGACACTATAAAACTGATCATGATTGATGATGACAGATCAGAACATTTGTGCCAGCAGGGAAGAATTAATTGGAAAATTAGTAACCGTGGTTTAATAATATTTGAATAAATTTAACAAAGACAATACAATTGTAACAATGTTTATTTAATAAGAACTTTATTACATTGTGTGGAAAAACTGTATGAATTCCCAACAGCAGAGTTTGTTTTTTGTTTATTGGGGGGAGTTTTTTCTACATTTCTCTGTGAAATTTGTAATAGTGTCATATATACATTGTTCTGCAGCTCAAATCAGAGAGTGCACACCATATAATGATTTTCTTCCATTCACAGGATGGGATGGATGTTTTTGAGATTCAGATTGACTGTTCAACATATGACTTCCACGGCTGTCAAATTATGTTCTCTCAGAGAGCCATATAATCATCTGCAGGCCAGACCACATTTTCATAAATAACATGGTTCCAGTTTGTAATGATACTGCACATTTCTCACTAACATTTTGGTGTTCAAAAAAATCAGTTTCCTCTGGGGAGTCCTTCATTGTTGCTGCTTCCCTACAGTGCTGGTACAGAAGAAGTTTGAGTGTCATACTTTAATCAACTTGTGTTTCCTCACACAAGTAAATCAAATGTTACCGATATCACATTAGAAAACGATTTTTTACTGTTCCTTTTCTGATTGTAAAAGAAGTAGCAATTGACTCACGCAAATAACAAAAACACAAAAGATTAACAAAATTAACATAAACAGGAGCGGGTCAGCCTTTCTAGAATTAAAACCATAATGACATAAGATACAATAACTTAAAAGAGTGGGTTAGCACACCCTTAATTAAAATGTAAATAATACCGTCTCAAAGTGAATTACAAGCCAAGAAGAATAAATATGTTTTAAGAGAGGATTAAAAAGTCTGATGTACAGAGGCACCTCATTCCAAAGTTTTGGGGCACCGACTGAAAACGCCTAATCTTCTCTCTTCTTCCTCTTTGTCCTCAGAGCAGCAACTGATCTGCCAACCTGGGAGAGTGTGGGGGGTTTACAGCTGCAGCAGGCCACGCAGATAATAGAGGTAAGGCCATGAAGACATTTAAAAGCAAATAGAAGAATTTTAAAATCAACCGGGAAGCCTACTGGGAGGCTATGGCATATTACCAACACTGGGATGATGTGTTAATTTTTTTTCGTGACAGTTAAAAGGCGAGCTGCAGCATTTTGAACCATTTGAAATTGTGACGATAGAACCTTGTCGAACACTACATGTGAGCAGGGCAGCAAAAGGTTCCGACACGGACAGAAAAACTTATTTCTGCCAAGTAAGTGAGCAGAATCTGTAGCTAAAAGAATGTCATTAAAACCCCTCAACAGTGCGGACTCAGTACATGGGCAGGTCTTAAAACCAGATTGATGCATGTCAAGAATATTGTGCTCATCTAAAAACGATTCCAGAATTTTAGAGAGAGAAAAGTATGTTTAGAGATTGGCCTGAAATGTAATAACACTGAGCGGTCTAAGCTGGGCTTTTTAATTGGTAGTGTCACCACCACATTTTTACATTTCAATAAATCCAAGGATCCTGACATTCAGGGATCAAACTGTGATCATTTCAACTTCTGAATGAATAAAGATTATGGACAAAAGAGCTCCAGATGAGAGTCTAAAACTAAACCTGTGTGTATTCATTTATCTGGTCAGCCATGCAGTCAGGGAGTCATTAGCACAATCTTGGCTTGATTTCTAGATAATTTGTTTTTCCCAAATTGCAACACATGGTTAAAAGTCTTGCAGGGACTTTGATGCTCAAAGCAAAGGCCATCAATTTTGGCAGAATGTCATGATCGGAGCCTTACTGTAGACAGCGATGGGGGGGAAATATGCAAATATCTAATCAAAAGGGCTTTACATATCTAATAAAAAGCAGAAGCTTTCCTGAGGTCACCAAACAGCCATTTATCAACACTGTTGCATGAGTAAGCACATGCAGTACAGTTGTTTGGTTAATGATTAAACATTGTTTCCTAATTTAAAGTCAAATGAAGTTTGATCTGCATACTAGAAGCAACCTGCAGATAAGACATTATCCACTCCACATAACTAGACGCTGGTTACATAAAATAGGCAATGCACATCTATCAGCTATCTTTTTGAATTAGATTTCTGGTTATTATGGTTTATTTGATTTTGCTGCATTTGTTAATTATTTAAAGGAAAAAGTTATAAAAGACTTGTAAAATGGGCTAACTACCAAACAGGATTCATATTTTGATCATAACGATAGTGTAAACCGCAGATGTGCAGAGAAACTGCAACATAAAGCAGCTACAATTAGCAACAGAAACCCTGAAACAAATTGAGGAGCATGATCATGTATTGACTGGATGTCTGTGCTTTATGTTCATACTGTACCATAAAGCTTTGAGGATAAACTACACTGTAGCTCAACAGGCTGCAAAAGCCAACATTTTCCAGAATAAAACTTCTCTTTGATCTATTCTAGTTATCATGCTATCCTTCTGCCTTTTACCAGCTGCTCAACTGCTTATTACAAGCTGCAGTCTTTATATTATCTTTTTCCAAAATGATAATACATCCAAACAAAGGACATATTGGGTTAGTACACTGCGCTCAGTCTTCCTCAGGTGAGTTCACAGTTCAATGCTGTACACATTGATGCATTTAAGGATGACTTGGGCTTAATCCCATCTCAACCACTTAGCTCTATGCCTCTATTTTGCGAGTTCATGTGGGGCTTAGTGGTGTCCCAATTCTCTTTTGGATGAAGGGGAATGGCTAAGGTGAAGGGCTTCATGTCCCTCCAAACGCAGACCACATTTGAAACTGAGGGAGTACAGGACAAAACGGCTGCCCAAGCAATCCGGAAAACTCCTAAAAGGGTTTTCTTTATTAACCTCCTAAAACCTGGTTTACTCATAATGTGGACATCACATGTTTTGTTTTCTCTCATAATGTTTAATTTCTTAACGGAGGTCCAAAGCAACAAGAAAAAAAATTGCTTCAGGTCTTGGTAGGTTAATAAGGTTAATAAGGATAGCAAAATTACAAAAAAAGAAAAAAATGAATTTTCTACTGTACATTCAATCTTGTGCCAAAATATTTACAGAATTCAAAACTCATCATGCAGCTTGGTGTATTACTTACCATAAACTGATTTACCAGCCTTCGTTCTCCTTTAATTTCTTTGTCTTGTCATTGACAAATTCAAATAGATGACGACAAGCAAATTAACTGAAAATACCACATTTACAAATAGCATTTTGGAAATTGCAATCACTCATCCATTGCATCACCCAAAACTTTACGTGTGAGGATGTAAAAAGTGTCTAATTTCTTGGGTAATATTTTGTATCCCTGACCCTTATAGCCCTCTTTTTCATAGGGTATTGGTAAGGGTAGGTATAAAGAAAAGGGGAGGTCAAAGGGGTAAGGGGGATATCAATTGCATTGAGCCTTGGTAGATGTATCCATCCATCCATAAGCAATACCCTTCCTATTAACGTTCACTTTTGTCTGCTGGAGCCTCTTTACAGATCTAATGTATACATATCCCCCCCAAAGGGCTCAAAAGTTTGAGCCCTTTGGGCTCAAACTTGAATCATGAAATATTAATAATTTGTAAAAACTGAAAGCTATGGAATCTGGATCCGTGGATTACATCATATCAGCACGATATCCAATCAGTGAAAGGAACAGAAACACAAAAATAAATACTGGAGTGAGAAATAAAACATGGCCCTTAAGTATTGCATCAATACAATTTATACAAAATAACATGAAATGTGTAATCATAATTTCACTCAGAATTTCACTTGTGGGACTTAATTGGGAGACTTTTAAATGCTTTGTAAACCAATAATGTAAAAGATATCTAAAATGTAAATGTTTCATCAATATCTTACAACACTACAGCTGAGTTTAATGTTCAACAGCAGGAGGTATGTCAGATAGTGTGTGCTTTTTAAAGAAACCTTGTCTCCACTGAGGAGATGATTCTGCTTTGAAGGCATTTTCCTCTAGAATAAATGCAGCAGTGTCAGAATGGGCATGATGTGATGCTCCAAGACTTGACCACATGCTTAAGAACAAATCTGCAAATCCTGCACTTTTTCCCTTGTTACTTACCCCTGACCTGCTCTTAAAAAATATAGTCAGCAGCATTGCACCACTTCTAATGATGTGTAATCACACAGGTTTTGTGCATAATGCCTTCAGTGTTGAGAGAGACCATCAAAAATCACTGATATCTAGGGAGATTTTAGGCAGATGGTGAGACTCCACTTAAAAGAAAACACAACAGAAGACATGTTTTCATGCCTCAATAAATAGACCACTGAGCACATTTGTATATGAAGTGAAAGGTCGTGAATTTGCCTAATTTCTGGATGATGTTATGCTTTACTGTGCGCTGAAATGTCTTTGATCAGTGTTTCTTCTCATGCAGTGTTTTTATTCTGTAGTTCTCCTAAGAGCCTGGAGGGAAAAAAAAACCCATCAAAGTTATTTGCGTCAGTCTTTAAGCTCTTTTGAAAAATGAAATAGGGAGCAAAGCTACTTGAAAACCCATACCCATGTTTGCTACTGCTTATTTAATTTCCTCTACTCTGTTTCAGGGCTAAGGATAGCAAAATAAAGCCACATTTGAATTTGAATAGAGATGCGATCATTTGCAAAAAGACTGAGTAAATGTTGTTGGGGGGATGTTTATGCTTTAAGTACTTTACTGTGTCACTGCAGGTCTTTTGACTGCACTCTTGAAGTGGCTGTTACATAAAGAGTAGTTTGGAACTACCCTTGCATGAGTTATAAAGCACTATTATAGAAATGAGTTAATTAGCTATTTAACAAGATTGTCTGTCTGTGTTGTGTGTGTGTGTGTGTGTGTGTGTGTGTATATATATATATATATATATATATATATATATATATATATATATATATATATATATATATGCACATGTATTTATTCTATTGACCAGAATATAAGAAAACCGCCCTCTTTTTCAACATATTTCTGTTGAGTGAAAAATCATGAGCACTGAATCTTTTCCTTTTTTTTTTCTTTGATTCATTTATGACTTCTTTTCCATTAATTAATTACTAATGACACAGTGATGAAAAAAAGCAACTTCTCTCTAAAGGTGGCAACGTTTATCACCAGCATCATAAAGTTAGCATCAGAACTTTATCTTATGTAACCGCTCTTTCTGCATCTCTCAAACTCTGGAACTGATATGACGTTATGTTTAAATCTCCAGTTGTAAAAGGTGTCAGGTTACTGGTACTGCCCCACCAGCTGCTGTGGATGTAATGGTCTATGGGCCCGATTTACTAAAGGTTTGCGTGTGTTAAAACCTGTGCAAACTTGACAGCACCCGCAAACCAAAGTGCCAGCTGATCTACTAACAGCGTGCAAAGAGGATTGCGTCTCTGAAATGCGCTAAATTGCACACGCAATTCAGTTAGTACTTTTGCCCTGATGAATAATCAATATGGGGCGTAACCGCCAGAGAGCGCTAAATACTGGGAGGGGAAGATGCAAATTGCTCCATTAACCACGCGCAATGAGATTTACCAAGCCTGAAAGTTTTTGCGCGTATTGTATTTAACTGTGCCTAAAATTGAAATATGAAAAACCAGACGTTTTTCCGTTTTTTGTGTTACCAACTGCATTTATTCTATCGCAGGTTTTCTCCGATATTGCGTTTCTTTTGGTAATGTTTACATTTCTTTGCTGTAGTTCATGAATGTGTTTATTTGCCTCTTCCACTAATATCTCTAACTCCAACTCGTCAAATTTCATTTTGCGCTTGTGACTTGTGACTGTGCATTCCATCCAGACTCTCCATGCATCATCTCATTTGCGCTCGCAAACCTTAAGACACGCAAAACACCTCATTTAAATACTGCTGTTTGCACCTGTTATCAATTGCGCACGCAATCTTAGTTGATCACCCGCAAACCACACGCAAACAGCACGCGCAAACTTTTTCAGTGCACACGCAATTTAGTACTCTTTATTTAGGATCTTAGTAAATCGGGCCCTATGTGTTTAAAAGTCTAGACCCTGAAGACCTTGTCCGCAGGTTAATATGATAATGCATATCTTGTTGTCAAGCATCTAGCCTCAAGATTGGCAGATATCAGGAAATCCTACCAATAGCTCGAAAAGACTTAGATAATTGCACGGAGGCATTAATCATAGCAGCAAAAGAACAGGCCATGTGCACAAAATGAACATAGACCAGGTTCTACCACATGAGAAAAGACCCCAGGTGCAGAGTGCACAATACAATCCAGCATACAACGGCAGGTTATAGAATGCAGATAGGTACAGTGTAAGCCACCGCCAAGGAGCTGGAATAGTGTACAGGAACATCTGTGACCCATATAGATTGGAAGTCACAAAATCAAGATAGGAGAAGAACTAACATGAGAGATAGGAGAAAAACGAATATGAGAAGATGGAAAAATACTAAAGACTGGAAAAAAGTGGTGGAAAGTAGGATCAAAAATGATGCCAGTGCCAGTTGTAGTACTCAGTGCTGTGACCTGAGACTGTGAGAGCAGCTCCAGCAGATCCCAGAAACTGCATCAGGGAACTTGATCCAAAAAAGCACAGGCCTGGAAACAGTTCTCATTCTCAAATCCAACTTTATTTATAAAACACTTCAAAACGACCACAGTGGGCCAAAGTGCTGTACACGAAAGGTGCATAAAAACACACCAGATAAAAGACCATGAAATAGGATAAAATAAAATTGAATACGATAAAAGATCAAGTAAAAATGAAGTTAAACTAAAACATAGGTCAACATCTCATAAGGTGTCAAAGGCCAAGGAGAAGAGATGGTTTTAAGAGGTGATTTAACAGCCTGCACAGAAGAGACCTGTCTTATGTGCAAAGACAAAGCATGACATATTTTTTGGACCCACAACAGCAAAGGCCCAGTCCCCCCTAAGCCTAAACTTAGTTTTTGCCACTCCTAGGAGCAGCTGATCAGCTGATCTGAGACAACCGGTGGGTACGTGAAGGCAAAGCAGCTGAGAGAGGTAGGGCAGGGCGAGGCCATTACTGCATGGCTCTGGTAGGAAGCCGACAACAGACGTGGAGAGTTGCTTCATATATACTGTATGTATAGTATTGGCCTTTTTGTCAGAAGGCTCAAAGTTTTGATTTGCAATTCATTTCAATTCACGCTAAATTATATTTCTGTAGTAAAACGCCTTTCCCTGACTAAGTTAAAACCTCTATAACAATTCATTGTAAAATGTTACAGCTGTAAGTGGTAATAGTCTTGGCTCTGCTGTCCCAACAGTAAAATGTCAATAACTATCTAATTATTTGCTATGAACTGTGTATATTACTTTCCCCCAAAGAATGAATCTTTATCGCTTTGGTCATGCCCTGATATTGTTCTTCCATTGATATTCATTCATCCTTCATTCAT
The DNA here is from genome assembly GCF_033807715.1 of Cololabis saira. Classification (NCBI taxonomy): domain Eukaryota; kingdom Metazoa; phylum Chordata; class Actinopteri; order Beloniformes; family Belonidae; genus Cololabis; species Cololabis saira. The sequence continues at coordinate 22,841,982 of NC_084588.1, read as the reverse complement.
TCATATATTCATCCTGCCTTTTAGGCAAAAAATAAACATGGTCAGTGTATGCATGGCCACCCTAACATGATGAGAGCCTATTAATAACACACACAATTGTTGTATGTAGTGACTACTCTTTTTTTTTTTTTTTTTTTTGCCTTTCATTGCATGAACTGTATGATGAAATGATTATCAAGCCATCTCAGCCCTTTTGTTTTCACTGCTGCTATGCACACATTGCTATATTTTCAATGTCTTGTCCTCTTCAGAACACAGATCACATTTTTACAAGTTCTCTCCTCCAAACGTAATGTTACATAACAATTTAATGTAAGGCTCGATTGCTAAAGATTATTGCACTTGAGTGTCTACATACCAAGAAAAACCAAACCAACAATAACACTTATTATTTTGCCGGGTGCAAGGGTTGAGCAGTGCAAAATCCGAATGGCGTTTCAGGTTATCAGTGCATTAATATAAATCAAGCAGTCTGTGTGTGTTTGCTAGAAGCTGGTTGAGGTCCCAGTTGCATTACCATGAAGCACTTCTGTCCCCAACAAGTACTATCTGCAATGAGGCACATCACTGAGACTTTTAATTTCCCTCTTCACCACATTATATTTACAGCGGGCCAGAGAGAGGAGGAGAGGAAATGGATCCCAAGATTATTTCCATCTATAATTTCTTATCTGACTTGGTGCATTTCTTCTCCCTCTCCCCCCTGCAGGCCCTGCCTTTTACTCCCTGGGTGTGCTGCCAATCTAGAAATTGAATTTGAGGGGAGGAAACTAGAAATTAGGGCATTTTCATTTCAATTTATCTTTCCAGTGAGACAGTTTTGGAAGGTATCAACTTGATGTAGAGCATCGTAAGGCTCTACATGAAGATGATACCCTGCACCCGACAACGTTTACAAACCCAATACCGAAGAATATACAATGAAATATATGAATACATGACAAAATAAGATTCTTAACTGTATTTCTATTTCCAATTCTTTGCAGACAGTATGAGCAGAAGCTATTTTGATTTTTGCTTCTTTGTTCTTTTTTGGGGAGTGAAGCTTTTATCACTTTATATAGCTATTCCTCCTCACATCACGTCTGGCCTTCTGGAGTAGAGGATACCATTCAATGCAGTATCCAGGCATTATTTTGTCCTATTAGTCATGTTCTGGTGGACAGCTCTGCACTGTAGGCAGGCTGGTCCTGTATCCAACCCACTTCCAATGCAGCCATGGCTTTGTAATGTGTGCCAAGTGGCTCTGTAATGTCTTGTTGAGATATATAGATGGACTTTCCTGAAGATGATGTTATCCTAAAGGCAGCAAATGTTTTAAAAATCCTATTTCACTTTGCAAGATTAATCCTACGATCACAGAACTGAAAATTATATTTAACAAGGGCACATATACAACCCCAGGGCTCACATGGCATGGCTTTTTAACCAGTTGCTGATAACAATCTAAATAACCCTTTTTATCACTGGTCTATGCTGCTAAGTAAGTCTTTTTTTGCAGAGAACATTTTTGAAGGTCCCACATGCTCTTCATAACTCTCTAAATTTCAAAATTAACTTAAGCTGTAAAATAATCAATTATCATGCCATCTAGCTTTCATTTTAAAAGGTGTATAACACATTCAGCAGTACATAGCAGTTTTAAAAAAGAAGGCATACCAGGAAGTTCCACTTTTATTACATTTTTTTCAAAACAATCTTCTTCTCACACGTGTGCACATATAGATTGGTTTATACTCCAGGAGTAGATCTATCCTTACCTGGGGTCAGCCCTGTTCCCCTTAAATGCAGTGTAGGACAAAAAGAACCACCAGCTGTCTCTGTCACTGTGGTATGAGTGGCAATAACATGTCGGATTGGTTCAGGAATATAACCATTTACAGCATTTACAGCAGATTGTGCATAGAGCAGAGGGGGAGGGGAAGGCTGAAGATGGTGCTTACTGAAGCACACAGTAAATGGAACACAGGCTGCATCATCTTACAAAATAGAATACCTAAATGGGACCTAAAATGGCCCCTCAAAAGGAAGAGTTGTAGCCAGCACTAAAACTAAATAAAATCATGTCATACTTTGCTTTGTAAAGTTGAAAGAAAGTAAAATAAAAGCAGTGACCCAGCCAAACTAAAATAAAATCCAAACAAAGGTGTAACCAAGTAAAATCCTCAACAAGTCTGAGCTCCTTTTACACAATTCTGAAAACTGAAGGTCATTAAATACACAGGATATGGTAACAGAAAGTCTTCTTTATGTGGTACAATCATTAAATTCAAAGTTCACAATACAGGGAACAAAATGCTTTAACGAAGTGCTGCATAAGGTACAAATGTTAAACCATCTAACAAATGGAGTAGGACATAAACGAGGGACAAGCTGGGACAACAGCTGCTCAGCAGGGTGGACTTTTAGGCCTCTTCCACATCCAAGAAGATGCAGGACTGGCAGAGTGGTGGAGTTGCTTCTCCAATGTCCTCATGCCAGCTCGGAGGTTGGGTGAAAAAATAATAACAAAAACGAATGGTAATACGCCAATCATTTCTGTTTCATGGATACTGAGCTTAAATTAAAGAGTGCTTTAACACACACCCAAAAAAAATTGCATTTGGCAATGGCACCCCTTCTGTCTGTTCTTTCAATCTTTTAAAGAGCTCTGCGTCTCAAAACAGTCGACTTCCTATATCCAAAGTGTGCCACCTGCTTTTGGCAGCTGAAAGCCCTGGAAAATGTAGATAAATGAACAGAGCCACCTGAGGGATTTTATGAATCTAGTGCTGTTTGGCAGATTTATTTCCTACCCACCACAGCGAGCCGCACTGTTAAACACAGATTACAGCGTACAACACAATTGCCCCTGCCTGTTATCCTGTCCCATGCTGTATGTCCACCAACACCACCGCTTGGGTGGGTGGGTGGGGACGACACCTCCTAATCAAACAGTATTTAAAATTGTAAACTTCAGCTTTGAATTTTTCTTCATCATACATCTCTGGAACAAACTGCTTAGTGCCCTCAGCTGTAAAATAACACAAGAAAACCTAGATTCTAGTGAAATAACGATGGCTGCTGACTCTGGCCGATATACAGTTTTAGTTCTACTAGATCTAATTTCTGCCTTTGGTACTGTGGATCCCAGAGTTTTGATAAATTGTCTCAAAACTTTCTGGGTCTGTCCTTCAGTGGTGTCATTCTTATGGGCTCCGTCGTTTACTGTTGATGGATGTAGATGCGTGGGCTAACGTTGGGCTGGGACTGTTGTTCGAGCTTTCGCAAAAGTAGTCATCATTTCCGAGGGGCCGCACGGCACGGAAAGTGACTCTGACAGCGAAGAAAGTGGAACTGTTGTCAGGAGTCAGGACTCAGCCCGTCGGGCTTCATCCGCAGCCCGATCGCGCTGATCGGGCCAGAGTGGCCAGAGAGCTGCGCGCCCGGCTCGTGCCGACGCGCTGAGCAGTTCTCCTGGTCTCGGCCCGTCGGGCTGCGGATGAAGCCCGACGGGCTGAGTCCTGACAACTGTTGCATACTTTTGATTTAGCGCAGATGTTTAATTCAAAAACGGAGGACGAGGACTTCGATGGGTTTGATTAATGACGCTTGTTTAAAGTTTTTATTATTCATTGGTGATTTAAAAAATGTTAGTACTTTTTAATAAAGACTTAAATAAAGCACAATCAAACTCAGTTTTGCTCCCGCTCTATTTTTAAATACGCACACTTGTATGCTTGTGTGTGTGTTGTTGTAAGGCGGTGCGCCATTAGTGTGTGTAGACGGCGCCTTTTCGTTCGGTGCGCCGTGTGTTTGTGTTAAATACAGAAATGACACACATAACTGAGACTGCGCCTTTCCACACGGCATGGTCGTGAAAATACGGTAATTCTGTTTTTAGTCTACTCTTTATTGGCTCCAGATTGTTCAAAATGCTGCAGCAAAACCTTTTAATAGAAACGGCTCACTTCACTCCAGTTTTATTTTCACCTCACTGTTTACCTGTCAACTTTATAATTCATTTGAAAATATTGGTGATAACATTTAGAGGCCTCTAAATACATTGCAGACTCTCAACCCCATACTCCACTACCAAGCTCTCTCCTTTCCTGGGGTCAAAACCTCTTCATGGTCCCTAAAATATGTTTGAAAACTCAGGGGGCACGTGTCCTTTCAGGCTGTAGCCCACAGACTGTGAAACACTCTGCCCCTGTCCTCGCATGTTGCTGAATCTTTTGATTGTTAGAAAAAAACAGTTGAAAACACTTCCATGTAGACAAGTGACAGGATTAACTAGCTTTAGTTAATTTGATTTTATCTTATCTTTTGTATTTATCATATGCTTCTTAATTATGTTAATGTTTTTTATCTGTGTTGCAGCTGTTGTGAAACAGTTTGTAATTTTATCTGTGAAAAATGCTGTATAAATAAAATGTACTTACTTTACTTATCAGTCTGTTTAGTGCCTGGTCTAATCCTACATCATTATGCAGAAGGGTATTCAAGTAATATTAAAGCACTGTAATTAGATTTTTATCAAAATGCACTGCTGCTCTACACTACACATTATAATGTATGTCTGTAAATATATAAGGCTATTCAGAATATTGTCTTAGACTAATTAATCCTGGCAGTTAAATCTTTTTCTGAATCTTCCCTGATATCAGCTTAATCAGAATCTGAAATAATGTTTTTTGTCTGTTTTTTAATTACCATTTAGATTATAACATTATGTATGTTTCAGCCACTGTTGGGGAGTAACGGAATACATGTAACGTCGGTAACGTATTTAGAATACAAATTTTGAGTAACTTGTACAGTTACTGTTTTAAATTGGGGTATTTAATATACAGTTACTTTCGTTATACCATTTGAATACTTTCATATGTTCTACTTTCCCACCAAAGATAAATGATTTGTTGGGAACTTGGAGTTTGAGTTGATGCCATCTAATTTTAAAAGAACTATTTTTTAATTTCTAATTTGTCAACTAAAATATACGTCAGTCGCATGACGTCATCAGCCATATTCATTTGCCTTCATCGCCAACGTCGCCGGCTTACCTTCGTGCTTGATATATGGCAAGAAGTATCGAACAACAAAAAAATATAACGTTGAAAGACATTTCCAAAACAAGTACTCTGCATTTGCCGAAAAATATCCGACTGAACCGGAACTGCTACGAAAAGCTGAAGAGAGCAAACCAACTTTCAAGAAGTGGATTACCTCCCAACAGTCAACACTGCTGGTTTTGCAGCAGCTCTGGAGGTCGTAAAGACGGGGAATATATGAAAGATTCGTTCATAAAAATACCAGAGCATCTATTCTTTTATTCATCTATTATTTTATATTTATTTTTAAAGCTGCAGCTAAATTTTTTATTTATATTAAAGTTGGGGTAGTTTTTATTTTGCTTTTACACAAATATAGACTTAAATAGGCCTACAGTTCACAGTTTAATTTATTTCAAAGTACGCCTACAAATGCACACTGCACTTCTGTTATATTCATTGGTTATAACAGCTAAAATAAATAAAACATGAAAACTTTTAAAATCTGTTATTTTTTGCGGCTCCTGACAATTTTTTTTTGTAGAAATGGGGGCAAAATGGCTGTTTTGATAATAACGGTTGCAGACCATGGATCTATTAAAATAACGTTGCAGACCCCTGGCCTAAAACACTCCCGGTAGCAGCCAGCATTGCCGCATGGCCGCATGGCCGCATGGCCGCATTCGCATGCGTGTTTAGGCTGGACTCAGACCAACAGTGGCGGCTGGAGTCAATCTAACTCAAGTGATGGAAAAAATACCTTCAACAGCCAAAAGTAAGTTGTTTTTTTCCCCGGTGTCTGTTGCAAGTAGTTTTACTTGTTAGTGCATTCTTTCACCGTACCATTACCGTGCTGTGTTGATTCACGGAGGTAATGTCCTTCACATACACATTTCTGAGTTAGTGTTGGCTTGTTGTTGTGACGTTTTTCACGTAAAATTGATTGAAGTAGCTGCCCATCTTTGAATTTGAAGTTAAATCAATGTCAGTTCACGATAGCCGACTTAGTACGTTTGTAAATATAAAGAAAAATGCTAATAACTTTAAAAGGAGTAGGCTATAGAGGATAATTGAGCACGGACATTAAAGGGAAACCTGGCTATTAAGACATGTAGGTCTTAAAAGATAAATGTTGGTATCAATTATAACAATGTGATATAAAAAACCTTTTTGATGTCTTCGTTTTTATAAAATTTGAAAATATAATTTAACTCGTAGGTCGCCGTTGTTGTTTACACCGCAAAGCATTCTGGGTAGTGACGTCAGACTGCTAGCCCCCGTCCACTGTTTTGACACCCAGAAACAGATGAAAACACAGCTAAACAGGTGACGGCGCACCAGAAACACAGATCAAAACACAGCTAAACATTAAGGTGACGCACCATAAAGCATGAACTATAAAAACACCATAAAACTCAGATAGACTAACAGACCACACGTTTCAACTAGCAGATAGCCGATGCTACAATAAAAACCCCAGCCAGATCTGGCGTCATTAAATTAAATAAAGATGTTCTTGCCTATTTGACGCGAAGTCTGCGCCTCCCGTTTCGTCAAAGTCCCGGGCCAGTCCCCTCAGCCTCTGGTCTGTCATCAAACGGTGGACCCAGCCCCGAGGCTGGTTTTAGGGGGGCGGCAGGGGTGCGCTATGCCCACCCAAACGTGCCTCCTGCACACCGGTGTCTCCATCCCGGCGGGAGCGGAGAGCGGATGGCGGAGCGCTGCAGGCTCTAGAGCAACGGCTACGCCGTCGACGGCGTGGCCTACACCATTGACGCCGTAGCCTAATGCACTGGTAAGATGCGCACGACTTTGATCATTTTTGCAGATCTCCCGTGCATCACAGCACACGAGCACTTTGATCCAGTTTGCCTGAACCGAGACGTCTTATGGGCTCCCTCGTCAGCCTCCACGGCCGGGAGATGCTGCTCATCTATGTTTTAGATACCTGTCCCAGTTAAACTAACGCGGCTTATCTTCCCAGAGCCACCGTTCTACGTCATCGCCCCCAGAATGCATTGCGCAGGTAGAACATGGCGCCTCCCGCAGGTCAAAATATGTGATAAACATTGTCGATTTTTAAAGCAATTAGATTATTTTATGTGTTTCTAACAACATATTTTAGTATAAGAGAACAATTGTGGCTAATTAGGGACTACAAGTCTTAATAACCAGGGTTCCTTTTAAACAGTTTTATCACTAGGAATGGTCAGTCTATGCAAATGATTCCGTAAGAATATTTTAGAAATACCATTTAAGGGATACTATTAAAAAATACACAGAAAACATAACATAAATATGGCAAATCTAAGTTGCAAAAAATTTAATCAATTGGTAATAATATGTTGTTGTTTTTTTATATACAAAATTGTTTTAATGATATACAATAGGAAAATGTACTGTTCATATTATTGATATTTTGGGTGCACTTGCATGCATTCTTAATTTTTCTTCTTCTTATAGACAACAACATCACTAAAACTAAATATATACATGCACTATTCTGAAGAGTTTAGTTTTAAAATATATTTTATGGAAGAGCTTTGATTTGTTTTGTATTTGTATTCTACTCAACACTGGTTTCAGCTTGCTTCATAATTCAAATTAAGCTTTGTAAATTCAAAACTTGTGTTAATTTCCATTAATGCTCTCCAACACAAAAAGATTGCTATACAGTAGGTGTACATGTATAAAACCTAATGAGAAAGACCTAACATTGTGCAACAGTCAGTACGATTTCTTTCCAAATATGTTTATATAGCATCATTTTATTTTTTGCTTGTTTTTTTTTTTTTTTTGTTAAATCAAATATGTCTGGTTCAAATAAGGAACCATCTTTGCTCAGAAAAAGGCAATTTTGTTCCTGTTGTTAATAGTAATACATGATTTAAAATGGAAACTTAAGACGACCCAAAAAGAAGCTTGTGGTCCATCTTTATGGTCAATAAAATGTCCTTAAGTATTCATCTTGAGAGGGTTTGTGTGCTCCTGTTTCACTAACTTAAAATGAAATGAACCATGGACACCCCTGGTGTCTGACTGAATGATCTTCTAACGTCATTATGGACCAGAGAATTGCCAGCGAGTGTTAACAGCACTAAGCATAATTTAGATAAACAAAGAATGCCCTTTTGTCAATGAAAAACAAGTTTTTTGCTTGAAAACTAATATTGCATTTCAAATTATTCTAAGTGGATGACAAACTCTCTACAAAAATCACTCAACCACAACAATCACGTAATGGCACGGAATAATCTCTCATTACCAAAGACTTATCTTGCAACCCAATACACTTCAAGTGCAACAAAACTGGAGTTGAGCCTCTTCCCTTTTTCACACTTCTTTAAACAGGAGGTCAAAATTCAGACATAATACAAAAGCAGTTAGTGAGCCAGTGCCAAAAAGAGTTTTGGTGCTAATAAATCGCCCCCATGTTAGTCACTTCTCTGGCTCAGTTGTTACAATTATCTTAGAGTGGTTTCTAAATCTAAAGACTGTTTAAGCTGTTAATTAAGAGTTATAGAAGCGACCACTGTTGGTTGTCAACACAGAAAGTACAAGTTGTTCTTCTGTAGATGCCAATATAGCAGCTGGAAATTATGTGTGCTGAGCATAAGTTACAATATAAAAGGCTTTAACAAGAAAGTTTAGTTTAGTTTGTAATGTTTTTTTTTGCAATCATATTTGTAGCTGATGTTGATACATCAAAATAATAAATTAATGAATTATTAGATTTTTTGAAGTTTGGGTTGAACATGTTCCTGCTTTCTACTGAGCCTTGAAGAAACTGTAATTTTTTACTTTGATCAAACTTTATCCGTTACCATTAATTCAAATGTAATCATAGAAAGCTTTTAGTAAACAAAATTAAATAGTTTATAGAGACTATACGCATTAAAAGAAGACAAACATGTCACTAATCAAAAATGAGTGTTTAAGTGTGTCTCTGTAGCTTCAAATGCAAGAAACACAAATCATGCAGGGATAATAAATTCAAACATCAAAGTGCTGAGAAGGACAGGAGATAAAAGAGAAAACCAAAGAAAAAGGGACATATTACCAGTTGAAAAATTGATGTAGAATTTCAAACATTTTAAATGCACAGTCAAAGATAATGTGTGCGTACAATACTTTAACATTTGCATGTGCTCATGCTCACATTTTGTATTATTTTGTACAAAATAGTATAATCTTTCAAAATGTATGATTCAGATTCATGTGTGAATGTTTAAAGGTTGGCTAGAACATGTTTGAACTGGAATATTGGATAGTGTTTTTGCAATCCTATTACTTCCACAGCTGATTGATGTTGTGTTATATTGAAGGTGCAGCAATTAATTTATTGTTTGCTATGAGTGTTTGAATAGGAATTTCAGGTAATAGAACAAGAAATGCTTCAGTAAATGCTCTACCCAGCCTTAAGGTCTCTGTCTGATGGTTCTCACAGACACATTATGTCCCTTTTAGGGGTGTAATGGTACACGCATTCGGACCGAACTGTTTACGTACAGGGCTGTCGGTACGGTGCAGACGTGTACCGATTCGAATACGGTACAACATTTAACAGTAGCTAGTTAACAGGTTTTGCGCGCAAAGCGTACTTCAAATCCGAGTTCCCACACGGACATCTTAAGTGGCGGACTGGAAGTTTGTAGTCAGCACCGAAGCTTGAAGACCCTCCCTTGTCTTTAAGGGCTCCTGTTTGGCAACACTTCGGTTTCCCGGTGAAAAACAAGTAGATCAGACGAGAGCAGTGTCCCGACGTTGTTCACCAGCAATCAGGCTTGTTTCTGACAACAACTCTAACCTCATAACGCATTTGAACCAACTGATATGAATATTGCTGCTGCAATATATATATATATATATATATATATATATATATATATATATATATATATATATATATATATGTATGTGTATATATATGTATGTATATATGACGAAGAGCAAGTTTTGTGTTTTTTCTTTTATCCCATACTGTACCGAAAATTAATCAAATCGTGACCTCAAAACCAAAGTACTCTACATATCAAACCCTGGTTTTTGTGTACTGTTACACCCTTAGTTCTTTTGTGTTTTACTTTCAAAATCAAGAGTTTCTTTTTACTTGTGTCAATTCAAAACGACAGTTTGTTCTATGTTTCTTGAGATGAGCTTTCCAGGTTTATTGCCTTTTCTATTCTGTCGTAAATTGTGATTTATGGTTTTATGCATGTAACCTATATGCAGGAGTAGGATCATACTTGCATTATAGTTTATATTTATCCATTGATGCGTTGTTCTATGTTTTTTTTTCTTGCTTATTTGTTTGTTTGTTTGTTTTTTTGTTTATGTTCTTGTTCAGTAAATACTCTGGAGCACAGTAAATAAGTTGAGCTCTGGCTTATCTGATGCTATATTTATTCATTATATGATGTTCTTTATTTTCTTTTTCACATGACCAGGTACTGTTAAAATAATTGTTATTCAATGCATCTATTTATTTATTTATTTGTTCTTTAGTTATTTATTTGCAACCCATACTTAGAAACATGCAAAAATAAGAAAAGGAAAGAACTTAATAGGTTTATTTCATGCTAACTTCTGTTGGCAACAGCACACAAAACACATAAACCAAAGGAGTCTCTCCTTTCGATCCATGACACCATACTGACATTGTGTTTTCATGATGATGATTTCTTCCTTTAATCATGAATTTTCACCAGTGCAACAGGTAGCTTGTTTCAGCAGCCTTAAAAGACAGCTAACTTGGCACTACTGGATATGGACCGGAGTGCCAGCAAGGCATCTGCAGAATTCATGCAGACAGAGCTCTGTTCTGCTCTGCTGGAGCAGCTATAGCCTTTGTTGCCTTAGCTGTCAGAGGTGAACTGGAGGCAAGTCACTAAATGTCATTAAATACATTATGTGCCATCTAGCATAGTATGATACTTTTACATTGCGTTTACATTCAGTTTAATTCAGCTGGCCTCAGCCTTTTGCATCTGGATGCTTTTGTCATAGTCCTGGCGCTCAGAAAAACTGTATTTCAGTGACATACTCTCATTTACATGTTAAGTTCTGTTTTTATGATCAGATATAAGAATAAAAAATAGTATTCATTAATCCAGCTGAACTGTAGCTGAGGTTTAGCCTAACCTTTTGGAAGTATTTCAAGATGCTGCTCTACAGAAATCAAGATTTTATGAGTGGGATGTCTTAACAAAGCATCACACACATTTAAGCTGTGCTGAGATTTTTCCTACAGGGACATGAATATTGACTACTTAAACATAAAGTCAGCCAGTGATTAACAATCTTCTGATGTGTACGCATGTCCAGGTCAACTACAACAAACGCACATAATTCATGTAAATCTCCAAAAGTATAATTCTCAGTTTTGAAGGCAGACTTAGATAGCAGTGATAGTATGATGTCAAGGAAGATGATACTGTAGTTTGGTTTCCTCCTCTTGGTTTTTAACAACTGATTTTCTGGGATATCAACTTTACTGCCTCTTGCCTTGCATCAACCTGCTTTATAAACAGCCCTATATGTGTTTTCTTATTCCTATTTTGGTTTTTCTTTCCTGTTATATGAAATCAGGGGAAACACTAAAGCTGCAATTACTATGATTCATTGGCTGTTTTTGTTTTAAATCATTATTATCTAAAAGGTAGTATTTTCCATGTCCTCTCCTCTCTCCAGTTCTTTATATGGTTTTTTTAAGTCATTTGAAGTTGTGCTTTTCCTGTTCTTTGGATTACTTGGTTTGCGAGACACTTAAAAATTGTAATAGATTGTCAATAGATTAATAATAATAATTATTATTAATAATAGATACAATAGTTTGCCCCAATTCTGCAAATCTTTTATTGAACCTCAATACGTAAAGTTGAACGCATGCATCATACAAGTTAAAAATCTTTTATTTAGACTGCAGTGTCACTTTCTTAAGTAAGCCAGGGATAAACTCATATTCTTTAGTTTATTAGTCCATAAAGGTAAAAGCAGGTTGAGTCAGTCACTATTTTGATTGAGTGCTTATGTGGGATAGCATTTAATACTCTCATTAATTTATTGATTGATAAAAGCTGTATAACTATCTTTGAGGAAGGCTTTAGCTAAATGTATAGCAGACACATTGTCTGTAGTTTACTTCCTGTTCTATTTTTATCGACCATTATTGTACTTCACTTCATCCAGAGAGACTGCAGTCATTATGTTTGAGAATACAATTAAGTCTGACGACCTGGTGCATTAACATTTTAGAGGTGACTGGCTTTCTATAGTCAAAATAGAGACCAAATGAAATAGAAAGGCACTCTAATCCACGCTGGCTAAATGTAATTGTGGTGTCATATGTTGAGTTATGACTAATTTATCTAGTATTCATTATCTTACTGTTTCTTTACGTAAAAAAAAAAATACTCTGAGATCTCTTTAAAACATGCTTAAGTTTAAAAATAAAACAAAAAAACCTTTAACTAATGATTCCTTTGTCATGCCATGTTCAAATTAAAGGATATGTGTCAAGTCGGGGATAAATAAGGTAACATGCATGTTGAAAACCAGCCAAATAGAAAAGAGAAACAGAGAAGAGCTTTGAAAATACAGCTCATGACAATCGTCTCATTTTGAATAAAACAACAGGTTAGCGCTTTCTGAAAAGATGAGAGGCAGGAGAGCTTATTTTCTTATATGAAAGCTCAACTTGCTCTGGAGCACCTCCATACTCAGTATTTAAACACCTACTCTGTTACCATGATCTATGTTTTATAGAAGTTTATTTTATATTCATGTTTTTGAAATGGAAATTATTTGTCAATCAGTGCTCGTTATTACAAGAGTATCCACGTAACTAGAGTGAATAAATATGGCTTATTTAGGCAGACCAAGTCATAAAGGTAAAAGTTTTGTTTTTTTTCTAACAATTTAAAGCAGATTTATGTGCTATGTACAATTTGTGTATCAAAGTCTACCTTTATTTATTTATTTTGTTTCCCCGACATTGGAACTGTGGTCAATAGCTTCAGGGTCTTCTAAGCAGCTGTCTCTGAAAATTAAAGAAAAAAATGATGTATGTCTAAAAAGCAACATAAAGTTAGTAGACAGGAATATTTTCCAAGGTGGCCTTTTTCCTCATTTTGAATTTACAGAATGGCAGAAAATTTCAAAATGACAAAGTAACAGTTTGAAACAATATTTGAAGAGAAGCAAAGGTCTGAAATACCAAGAAAACCTAACAGTGAAAACTTATACTTTAGTGAAAAGGCAAAAAAAAAAAAAAAAAAAAATAGGACAATAAAACCAACTTCTTTTGACCGTATGAATGAACTATATAAAGAAAACATATATGCATGACTTTAATGAAAAGGTCATCAGAAGAACCATCCTTAGAATCCCAGAGACAAAATTCAGGGTCAAACGTTAAGAACTAAAAATCTATGCAGCCCTGATGTATTCTGGAAATATTAAGAGTGAAGGGAAAATGTTTGGGTTTGTCGACCAAAGAGTACAGAATTTCATGAAAAGAAAAATGTCTCCAACTGAAATGGACAAGGTTGGACCTTTCATACACGTTGACCTTTCGTTGCAGATAGCGGTAGAGGGAAAAATTACATTATAGTTGGGAAACAAACTGAAATCATTTAATTTATTGATTCATTCCAAACATGTCAAAACCATTGTATAGAGCATAATAACGTTTAACACTAGTATGAATATATGTATCTATATACAAATAGATATACATTAACATATACACACATGCATACATCGACATTTTGAACATAGAATGCCCTTTGAATCACCTTGTTATTGTATTGTGCTATAGAAATAAACTTGCCTTTTGTAAATACATTTATATAAATAAATGAATTTATTTTAACTGAATGTACACAAAATAAATACATCGATAAAATAACTACACCCATGTGCACACACTTATCTATATATACGTACCGTACCTATATACCTGCACACGCATAATAAATGTAACACATAAATCCTGTTTAACGTGTCTGAAAAGGGGTAGGAAGAAGTAAAACTTATTTAATGCTACTCCTTCTTCAATATTCCATAATTAGGGCCTGAGCACTGACATTGCAAAGGCCCTATTGTATCTGTAGGAATTTTTTATTTATTTATTTTTTTCTTCTGACAAAATGAGGGCCTTTTTGCCCCCCTAAACGTGCCCCAAAAGTCACCAAATTTTGCACGCAAGCCAGAACTGGCGAAAAATTTTATATTTAATGGTTTGCATTAATGGGCGTGGCAAAATGGCTCAACAGCGCCCCCTAGAAAACGTTGTGCCTCAAACCCCACAATACGGTTTGACGTACATGCACGAAAATCGGTACACACATGTATCATGTCGCAACTTAAAGAAAAGTCTCTTAGCGCCATGGCCGAAACCGAACAGGAAGTCTGCCATTTTGAATTAGTCGTACTTTAACGAACTACTCCTAGCAGGATCGTCCGTTCGACATAAAACTCGCTCAGGAAACACAAAAGACGTTAACCATGAAATGTTATCAAAATCGTGAGTTTTCGTGAAATGGCGTGGCCGTGGCGCCCACATCAAACTTCAATGTTAAACAGGAAGTGATACTAGTAGCTGATTGGTCGATATATGATAGATCTTATTTTCTGCCATAACTTTTGAATGGTTTGACATAGAGAGTCGTCGGTGGTTTCATCGGACTCGGTTTTGAGTCCTTGACCATAATTGGTGCAAATTAGCCCCGCCCCTTCTTCTGATTGGTCGATATGTGATAATTCCTTTTTTCTACAATAACTTTTGAATGGTTTGACATAAAGAGTCATGGGTGTATCATCGGACTTAGTTTTGAGTCCTTGACCTTTTATTGGTGAAAATTGCACGCACGAGTGCCCGTTCATTGCTGCTTGCAGCTTTAATTACACTTTATATCCAGCCGGAGTCTAAATCTTTAAATTAAATACCACACAAAGCATGAAAATCCCAGTATATCAGCAATTTCTGAAATACTCAGACCAACCCGTCTGGCACCAACAACCATACCACGTTCAAAGTCACTTAATTCATCTTTCTTTCCCATTCGGATGCTCCGTTTGAAATGCAGCAGAACGTCTTGACCATGTCTACATGCTTAAATGCATTGTGTTGCTGCCATGTGATTGGCTGATTCGAAATTTGCGTTAACGAGCAGTTGGACAGGTGTATCCAATGAAGTGGCCGGTGAGTGTATGTAAATAACATGGTCATCCAGTGTTGTTGTCTGTTGCAACTGGATGTCTGTTTTCAGTGGGATTAGTAATTTAGACAATGTTTAAAATGGCCATATTATGCTCTCTTCTAACCCTGTTTTGCTTTCTGATACTCTCTAAAAAGGCTGTAATTATTTTTGAATGACATAGACTGAATCACAATGAGAGGTCCTTGAAAAACGTGCGAAGATTAGATTGCAGCCACACGTAAACAACCCGAAGGGTCTAAGAAGAGATGTCAACCATGGATTTATTTTAAAGGTCAAAAAGCACATTTTCTCATCCTTTTTGAAAAGATAATAGTGTAAAAGACAAGACATGGCAAGGAATAGATGGAGGTGGAAAGTCTTACCTTTGAGCCACGCCTTTAAGTGAGCTGATCACTGTAATGGTGAAATACTTCAAACAAAAAACTCGACCATGATGCCATAGATGCTGGATATTTCTATTGCAAACCAAAACACATCTTTGGGGCTTTTGGAAAGATAAGCAAAATCCTTTGTGATGAGTACAAGCAGCAGGTCAGGTGTAACAAACCTTGGGGTGCTGTGATAAACTTTTGCCAGTGACCAATGGGCTGAGAAAGTTTTCTCATGAACAGGCATTTTTTAGAGGACACATAATCTTTTTAGGCAATTAAGAGGTCTATGTGACATAAGACTGAGCCGGCCTGCTAACAAAGTTGTTCAAACCTATGGTCCGTGAAAGTCTGTAAATTTTGTTTCAAGCACTTTAAATAACTATAACATACTGTATGTACAAAAACATACCTCATTTTTGAGCATCCAATTATTTGTATGGTCCTGCTTCACCATTAGAAGACTTTAGATAAGTCAGAAAATATAGAAACATATAACATGGCTCATTAAATAGACTATTGTCTTATGTTTAATAAGGTCAGTAATTATGTATTTATTGTCATTGCAATCATAATCACAGGAAATTCAAAAATGCCTTTCTAATGCGCTTTAAATGTGGTCCACAGGATATAAAATTGTATGAAGCTTTGTAATGCATAACTGATTTGTATTCTGAATCGTGAAGTCTCATACTGGATTCGGGGAACTTGAAGCCCAATGTGCATACACTGGGAGTGCACTTTTCTTTGAAGTAAAAATCTTGTGTCTGATGGTTATTTTCTTAATCATTGTTTCTAATCAACATTCATTGCATGTAGGTTTTAGTGGGGAAGAGAGCACATTTCTTCTTTTTTTTTTCAACAAATTTACTTGTACTTATAAAATAATACCCAACACATTTTTTTCCCAAGCACATTTGTGTTTGACGTGAGACGTGTTTGGAAGGAAGAGTTTGTCTTCTGGTCTACAGTTGATGAACCGTGTACCCAAAAAAGACTGTCAATGATCTAAATGTTGGTTTTGATACAGTTTATCTTTAAATAGTGCAAATGTGAGTTCTGAGGCAGAACATGTAAAGATGTCTTTGAGTTACATAGCAGCTGCATAGTTGCCATGGCAATTCATGTACAAATTTAGTGTTCCAACCTTTCTATCCAGACCCATGTCATAATAGAACAATTCGATGTATCATTATCAAAGTCAGTCTTGTAAAGATTCAGACATGGTTACACACGGAGCCCAATAGGTGGGTTTGCATTATTATAAAAGACAGGCAATGTGATTATTGCATAATATAAAGATGAAAGCTGTTAAATGTGCATAGATTACCAGTTCATTGTAATTGTTCTCTGTCACAGAAAATATACAGTGTTAAAAAATAGCTTTTTAATGAGGCTCCAAGGTAGGTATAGGCTCTGTTGCTTTCTCAGCTTGTTGAGAAACATTTTTTGAGAAAAGGGATGAAAAATGACTAATTCATAAAGAAAAAAACAGGCAATTGCCTTGGTGGTCATTGTCTCTGTGTGTAATGTGTGTGTGCGTTATTGTAAGTGCATCTTGGCTAAACATTTTAAACAGAGAAATGACCACTCGTAGATGACAACAGAGCTTATCCCGTGTGTTTATGGATGCTTGAGTATTCATGTACATGTGGCTTGATCTTTGTATAACGGAGTTTATAAAAAGGAAATAAAAGGCTCAAAACAGATAGGGCCTGTCCTCCCTGGTAAGTATAAAATCCCATCTCTATGTCCTCATACAGGAAGTGTTTGCTTTCAAATTAATGCTTGAGATGTTGCGCATAGAAACTTTAAAGGAGCACAAAATACTTCCATGTTAAAATATCAGTTTCAATTCCTTTTCAAGGAGAATTCACTTACTTTTGGGTAGAATTGTCTAGTATTCAAATACCAGCCCAAAACTCATCCTGGTTGTCTTTTGCAACAATTGCATATCGCCTATGGTGCTATTTCACACATCAACAGCTATGAATTGCTACGAAGAGCTACAGTGGAGGTCAGGGCAAAGGTGATGATGAATGATTCAATAAAATTAGAGGATGACTGAGAAAGAGACCTAACAAGAGTGTCTATCGGATAAATGTTCCTTTGTGCTGCTTTTAAGAAAACAGGTAACATGTTCAGTAAAAGTGATTGAATGTGAAAAACATGCTACTGTTGTGGTCTCAGTATTGTGAGCACAACAGATTAAGAAATGATTTATGATTTAGTCTTCGTTGCAATACAATGTGACGCTGCTTCTAATAAACCTGTGCCAAACAGTAAACCCTATAAAATACACAGTCCAGTGGCCGAAAACAGAAACTGTCTTTTAAATTGTATTGTGGCATTTATTAACTCTTTGAGGCAAATATGACCTTAAATTGTAATTTCCAGAACAAAAAATCATAAATCAGCAGTAGCTCCTTGGTAGAAGAATGTAACAAAACAATTACACCACGGACCACAGGGGGTCCGTGGACCCTGGTTGAGAAACACTAGATAGACTATATGAGGATATGGCCATTAGTTGTACAGTAAAACCATTAAAGGGAACCTATTGTGAAAAACACGTTTTTCTTGCTTTAACATATATAAAGTGGTCTCCCCTCAGCCTGCCAACTCAGAGAAGGAGGAAAGCAACCAAATTCTGCAGGGTCTGTACAGCCTCCTGGATGAGCCATCCAGTGTGATGTGACTTCTACGAGCCGTTCAGATATGCGCATTTTCTTTACGTAAGCAAAATGCAAACCACACTTCGGTCGGCCTCCGCTGCATGAAACCACGCCCACAACTAACTCCGCCGGCCATTGTTTCGAGCGGTGTATCGTGTGGCTGTTTCAACAACGAGGAGATAGTAACAATTAGGTTTTGCATCGACACTTACCCTCATAAAAGAATCAGTGCCCACAGTACGGACCCGGCAACTGCACACGAGACAGTAGTAAGTGACGTTAATTTTTTATGTTATTTATATTTGTCTACAAGTATGATCTTTGCGTGGGCTAAGTATTTAGCTTAGCTCCGGTGTTACCCGTTAGGTAACACCGGAGCTCTATTAGTAATACATTTTTTTCTGTTTATGGTTTCAGATCTTCCAAGCAAAGCGACACCTTCAGAAGATGCACGGTCCTTCCTTGAGCCAGCAATATTGCATAAATGTTATTTTATTTTTTTTAACAATAAAGTTGCCATATGTGAACATTCAGCGTTGTGATTTCTTTACAGTTAACATGATTCATTTGTCTTGTAACATAAGAAATGAAATGATGAGGAATCGGAGTAAAGAACTGTTAGTGTGAAGACGAGGTGACCCGGTTCCCTCTTCGGGGAACTAAAGGCTGATTTATGGTTCCGCGTTACACCAACGCAGAGCCTACGGCGTAGGGTACGTGTCGATTTAACGCAAAACCGTAATTCAGGCTTTAAAGGGAAAGTTCAGTTTTTTACAACCTGGACCTTATTTCTGGCATTTTTTATGGTTGTATACTCACCCAGAGGTGTTTGGTGTCATTTGGAGTCCTTCGGAAGATATTAGGAGTTTTTTGACGTCATGAGTTCAGAGGTCTTGTTTACAAACGGATTTATTTATTACACAGACAGCGCCACAATGTTACAACAGGTCCTGGAAGCAGATCTAATGATTCATAAAAGAAATGAAGAGTTTCGCGGCAATCATGTGTTATTTAGACGCTGCATCGTCTGTGTCCGGCGGTGCCCTCATGCGCTACCGTTATATGGAGAAGCGGCTCGCAAAAAACTCCTAATATCTTCCGAAGGACTCCAAATGACACCAAACACCTCTGGGTGAGTATACAACCATTAAAAAATGCCAGAAATAAGGTCCAGGTTGTAAAAAACCGAACTTTCCCTTTAAGATCCCAGGGAGTCGTTTACAGCGTGTAACTGAATAAGAGCGTCCGACTATCGCGTCGAGCTGCGTGACATCAGACGCTCTCTGTTCACACTGAAACCGTTAAACTCGCAGCCAGTTAGGACAGTCCAACAGAAAATAAAGCAATGGAAGCGAGGCTTTGTGTCCTCCCCTGCTACACGTCATTCAGGCAGCCAATCAGCACAGAGCCTCATTATCATAACCTCCCCTCAGAATCCCTCATAGAGAAGGAGGTTAGAAGCAGTAAAACTAGAGACATGGCCCAGAGGCTGAATTTTTTATTTTTTTATTTTTTTATTTTATTAGTTTGCCTACAATAAAAGTAACACTTACAATCAAAATAGTAAAACAAATGTGACAGGAGAGGTCAAAAAGCCAACAGGCTTATGCAGCGGACCTCCCCTCAATTTAGGAATTTAATAAATAAAAAAACAAAAACAAGAAAACACGACAAGATGAAAACTATAAACAAAAAACAAAGAAGGTTAGACTACATAATTACAGATCATCAACACACACACACACACACACACACACACACACACACACACACACACACACACACACACACACACACACACACACACACACACACACACACACAAACAACAACAAAAAATAAACAGCAAAAAAAATCAACAAGAAAGCTTGTGACAATTTTTAAATGTGAATTAAATGAGATGATACCTTTCTTTTAAAAATCTCTAGAAAAACAGCTTTTGACCACGATATCTGAGGGAATACTGGCCGTGTTTAGTTTTATAACTAAACACTGTAAGAATTTTGAGTTTTCTGAACAAAGGAGTAGAGGGTTCCGTAGAGTTAGAAAAAGTTGTCAGTCTTACAAATCGTTTTTTGAATTAAATAAAGTTGATGAAGACTGGAAGGGTATGTATTTGCCCAAACAATATTACCATAAATCAAATAAGGATAAATCATAGAATAATATAGAGTTAATAAGCAAGAAATATTAACAAGATTTCCCAGTTTGCTGATGATGCCCAATGACTTCAAAATTTTATTATGAATGAAATTAATGTTTTTTCCAATTCAATTTCTCATCAACCAAAATACCTATAAAAAACGAGTATGTGAGACTTGGTAAATTTCATTTCCATCTACTGCTACTCTAATATAATCTTTAAGATATTTCCTACCCCTACCTGCAAATATTATAAAATTTTGATATTTAATGCAAGCTTGTTGAGTTGGAACCATTTTGAGATTCTCATCATTTCTTCATTTGTATTATTAATAAGAGTATGTAAATCAGTATGTGATAAAATCATATTGGTATCATCAGCAAACAAAATTGGAAAAGAAAATGTACAAACTGATGAAAAATCATTTATGTAAACAAGAAATAATAAGGGTCCTAAGATAGATCCTTGCGCAACACCGCATGATATCTGAGTTATATTTGAGACACAACCATTTATAACTACATATTGTTCCCTCTCACTCACAATTTCTAATTTATGTAGAAAAAACAAGCTTTTGGTTGTTTTTAAGACATTCAAGACACATTCAAGTTTAAAATATACATTAAATGCCATAATAGGTCACCCTTAAAGTCAAATTTGCTGCTGAAATCTCCAAGATGTCACAAAAAATAACAACATGACCTGTTGTATAGATTTTATATATATATATATATATATGACATAAGAAAATGTGGCCAATTGACACCCAAAGATACTTTGGTGAACTCTCCTACAATGATAACTGGTTCCTTTATCCATATCATTCTTAAATCACCAGTTGTTTTTCTATGTTTTCCACTGGCTGGTCCATTGAAATTACTTTTAGTAATTATGGTTATGATTATTATGATTTTCTAAGTCTGTTCTCTTCTATTTTGAAAAATTCATCTTCTCTTCCAACTAAGCCCTCTTAGATAAAAATATATTTGAGTCCCAGAACCAGACATCTAATTAGTCTAAAAGAAAATATTTTAGACTAATATTTCTAAAAATATGTCTTAAAAAGGGCATACTGTTGTTTTCAGGATGTTTTCAAAATACTTCCCAGGTTTGACAGTTTTAGATTATGTTCCTAAGCCATTTTATGCAATTATATGTGTCCTATTGACCTTTTCTGTTAACACTCCCCACAGAATGCTGGAAGCTGAAATGAATGTGTCTTCTGTTGTGCATATTTAATTCACCTGCATTTAAATGGGGAAAAAAGAGCAATTATATCACAAACAACATTCCACCAATGAGTTTCAGATTGCCCACTAGGCCCCCGTAACCACATAACCCTTATTACCAAATGTAATAAATATGGCATTGTTTGAAAAGCTCGGAATTTCATGATTAAAGTCGTATCTATTAAAATGGTATGAGCTTTAAAATGTCATAATTTCCTGAAAAATCCTCACTCATCACAAACGGGAGCTTGATCAATAAGCTGCTGGGTTCTTTCTGAACACACAGGGTACCTTCAAAGTTCCACTTTTACATGTGCAGGGTGTCCTGAGCTGAAAATGTACTACTCCAAAGCACCAAAACACCCCATTTTTTAATAAGCCAGTGGTCATGTTTAGTTTCAAATCAATCAAGTGTTCAGAAAGGATTGAGAGTTAATTTCAACCAAAATCATTTTGATGTCAACATATAATTAGCTGATGTGGTGATTGTTGTTCATACTGTAAAAGCATTATTAGTCAGCTGTAAAATCATTTGCAGTGTCAGTAATTAAAGCTGGCCAAAGGATATCTGCCACAACTATATAACTATAATCACACAGCATTTTTAACATACATGTCTTTTATTTTGGTCTTTTTATTGTTGTTATAGTATTTAGGTTGCCCTCAAACTCAAAGCTACTTGTATTTTTAGTTCTCCGTTATCAAATTACATAGACATATAAATGCAGTCCGTTTACGTAGCCTTGAGAGGGAGCAAAGTTATCTGAAGGCTGAACACGACCCTGAAAATTCAGCAGCATGAAAACTAGCTTGATAATTAGATGCTAAATTAGTCTACGTGGACCAATTAAGCAAGACAAGACATGGGGGCTCTGTAATGCTTTGTCAACAGAAATGAAATCAGTACAAGGAGACAGACGGGTTGCAGTGGAACAAGTCTGAATGAGAGACAGAAAAGGGAGGGAGGCATGAGAGCATGTACCATGATTAAAGGGGAGAGGAGGATCAAAGAGATTTTATTTGGCATGTGTGTGAAGATTAAACAAACCTTTGGAAGAAAAAAGGGTCCCATCATTTCCTGTATTAAGTTTGAATTAAAATTTAATGTAAAAACATTGCTTGATCTCTTTTACAAATGATGATGCTTTGATTTGGATACTTTAAGTGTAAGTGGAGTCCCTTAGCTCCATGCTGACTTGCAAGTGCTTCTTTGCGTTTCTTTATAGTCTCAAAATTTCATCTCAGAATGTTTTAATCTGTTTCATGCTATTCTCAATTAGACTAACATTTCAAAATTAGCCTAATAATAAGCATAAAACGTTGGTCCAAATTACAAACAAAATAAATACATCAGTTCTGAGGAATGCCATAGGTTATCCCTGGCCATACAGCCAGTTTAGCCTATTTACCCACTTAAGGGATTGCTCAATATTTTGATTATAGATTGGATAAATCCATTAAATATAGAAAACTCACACTGCAAAAGCCACTTCACTGAACGGATTATTTTACAATAATAACTAGTTTTATTTACAACCCTGTGCTGTAAGGAAGGTGCATAACAATTAAAACCACAACACATGTACAGGAAGATGGTGCAAAAGGAAAGTAACATGTGTCACATTCACCAGTGCACCATTCCACACCAGTCTGACCATTTCCATGCCACTTTAAGGAAGCCATGAGCTTTTTAGTTTTAAATTTACCTCAGACTTGGCATATTGTCGTTCTTAAGTGTGCCTAAAGTTGATCATTTGATTATAGTTACATGGCTATAACAGGAGGCCATGGAACCATGAGTGTTTGGATTTGCAGACTGCTTTTGTTGTGTTGGTACACCTGCAAAGAAAAGATAAGAGAACTGATGATAACAACCTGTCACCAGACTGACAATTCTCTGGATACTCAGCAATGAGCTGCTGGCCACAGCCCTGCAGAAAAGGATCTCAGAAAGAAATCAGGTTTTTGTTACCTATGTTTTAACAAAATAGTAAGTTACATGTATTAGGATGCATTGTCTCTTTTCCTTTCTGCAGCCAAGTTGTGAATTTTCCAAATAAAAAGGTAATAGGTAACATGCATCATTATAGTTAACAGACATTTACTGTTAACTATAATGATGAACCATATTTGTGCGTGCATAACACAAAATAATCACATACGTTTATTAAATAAATGTTATTCAATGGTATTTACGTTTAGATATTTGAATTAGTGCTTTCAAGCGATTATAATTTTTCAGTGATTAATTAATTAAGCTCTGTAATTAATTAATCTAATTAATCTATTTTTTAATTGCACCTAAAAATTGCAAAGAAAAGCCCTCAACTTGAGGTGTTTTCCTTTAAAGTCATTACATTATTATTGCAGATCAAAAGATTGATATATAACAACTAGGGATGTCCCAATCAGGTTTTTTGGCCCCGATCCGATTTCGAGTCTTTGATTTTCTGTTTCTGTCGATACCAAGTCCATATCCGATACTTTCATAACACATTTAAAATAATGAACAAATGCAAAAAAAACAGATCCAGGTTGTCCCCATTTTATTTTATTCACCTTATTTTATCATTTTGCACTTAAACTGTGCAGTTCTGCCTGAGGTACTGTAGATTGAACAATCAAGTAATAATAGTCTAACTATTAACTAGTGAAAATAGCGCAAATTTAAACATAAATTTGAATAAAAAAAACAGCAGCTCAACGTAAAGGAGCATGAAGCAGGATTGAGGCAGGATTTATGAAAAAAATTTGTATACGTTTTAAGTTTTCTTGTAATAATGTGAGATGAAGCGTTCCAAACCAAAAAGAATGAGCCCTCTAGCGTATCTCTCCGTTGCCTTGAACAGGCTGTGTGCTGCAAAATGTGCTGCAATTCCGGGCCGGAATTTCCCGCGTTGTCCTGCGGATGTGACATCACATGACGCTGCATGTGCCTTCTCCCCGTTCTCCCGTGGCGGCTTCGCTGTTGGCTGCAGTACCCCCGACGGCCGTCGTGGCGAAGGGTGGCGCTAATGAGTCTCATTTCTTAAAAGGAGCCTCATGCTCCTTTAAAATGCCCAGCAGGCATATAAAACAAATAAGCAATAAAAGTGCAACAGTGTCATAAAGTAAGGCCAGTAATGTGCTTTTTAGACTGTACTCTTAGTTCTTACAGTCCTTTTCTGGCTTAAAGAATAAAACGTTTGTGTTTGAAGGGACCTACAGTCTTCCTTGCAGCAGCCAGGGTGTCCATCACGCTGCCCTCGTGGAAGCGAAGAATGGCAAGAATGCACGAAACCGCCTGTGGCGCTTTGCTGAACGCTCAGCTGAGGAAGACGACACAGCTTCGTTCGGGTTTCAGTCACCGTTGTAACTTAACTTTTATTTATTTGCCTCCGCTGTAACACTGCTTTGTGCATGTGCAGATCAACAAAAACAAACAACTTTATTGAACTCACTTTAAGTGACACGGCCCACACTCCACACCCCCACCTCACCGTTCTTCATTTTAGCAGCGTTGCCATGCAAAATTAGGTGGAGCAGTTGCTTGTTGATACACCAGTTGTTTCCAGTTGCATTTTTTCCATAGTTTGTTTTTGTCCTATTTCGATCAAGTCTGAAACAACATGATCCGGCGCGATTTTCCGATCACGTGATCTGATCGGGACGTCCTTAATACCAACAAAAAAAGTGGCTTTATAAAGTCATTTGTTTATTTACTTGAACAGACGCAGTCCTAGCTGTTTACATCAACTTGGCAAGAACATTTGCCAGCCTCTGTCGCAGACGTGCGCATGCGCAGGGTGATCTCCTCGAGTCTAGTTTGGAGAAGAGCGTTGCTGTGGTAACGTTGTTGCTGCTAACGTTAGCTGTGGCTGTGCTCACGACCGGGTGCTTTGCGTTTATGTGGCTAAACTTGAGCTGCTTCAGTGGTGAGCAAAGTCCTTCCCTAAAAGAACACATATCTCTCTACCTTTATCAAAGGTGCCGTCGGGGCGTATTAGAAATGTAAATTCCCCAATTGACTGGACCGCCAACTTTCAGAGGCTCCTCCATTTTCACTTCTCCTCTCTGCTAATCACCGTTCCTCCCCAGGCCTGTCCAGCTACAACGGGAGCCTACCAGCGTAGCTAAACACACCCAAACTTAGTGACAGCCAATCAATGTCCACTTCAAGGTGGGACTAACCGTTGTTTTCACCCACAACTCAAGCACAAAAAGACCACCGCACAAACACAGATTTAAAAAAAAAAAAGGCAACTCGCAAACAGAAAAAGTTAAATTAGAGATTAAAAAATAGATTAAGCAATTAAAAAACATAACGCGCTAAATATGCCCATAATTAATTAATCGCAATTAACACTCTAATTTGACATCCCTCGTTTACATTTGCATGTTAAAGAAGAGCCATAATGCGTTTGATTGTTCAAATAAAATGCAAATGTCAGTTTTCTTTTATGTTTTAATATAGAAAAAGGAAAAGGGGTCATTATGATCTAATTAACTAGTTTAAATGTAAATTGTATAATGAAATTCCAGTGTTGTTTGACATGTGATTGTTGTTATTATGGAGACTTTCCAGGAAGGTTACTTGGGAATTTTACTCGGGAAGTTGTTGAAATATTCCTATTTGGAATCAAATTGTGTATCTGACATTGTTCTGTCAAATGAAATAAGAAAAAAAAAAGAGCTTGTAAAGAACATTATCCCAATGTCCTGCACAGCTAAATAATTATACAAACAAATTACTCTGAAATTATTAAAATATATGACCATTAATGCATATAAAATATTGTAAAAAATATTATGAAAATATTATAAAAAGGCTGTAAAAGAATACGAGATCCCACTTACTCAGCAGGTTAAATCAAACTTTAGCCTATATCCTTGTATGGTTTTATGAAATTAGCTACGAGATGACAAAAGAAACAGCATCACAGTAATGAGCAAGCTAACAACATGGTAACTAGATTCTTATATTAGCACATTAAATGTAGCTTTTATGACCAGGTCAAATTCAATGGTGTGTTATCACCCCAAAAAGGAAAAATAAAATACAAACATAAATCTCAGTGTTTGTCATTATTCAAATAAAACACACTGTAAAAACCGGTTGGTGATCTTGTGTTGCTTGGTCTCAGAGGCTCAGTAATCACGCTAAAACTCGACACAATCTACTGGATTTCATGCCTACATTAATTTGATGATAAGGCTTTATTGCATTAATCCCAGCCTATGGAACTTGCTTGCAGGTTGCAAGTCATGTTGAACTATGTAAGGTGTTCACATTAATTTTGGGTTTATTGGTCTTGCCATTTACAAAGTGGGAATTGCCTTGGAGTCGAATTCTGCAATACTGATGATGTTAAATTTATGATGTTGATGATGTTCGAATTT
Source organism: Cololabis saira (assembly GCF_033807715.1). Classification (NCBI taxonomy): domain Eukaryota; kingdom Metazoa; phylum Chordata; class Actinopteri; order Beloniformes; family Belonidae; genus Cololabis; species Cololabis saira. The sequence continues at coordinate 22,814,932 of NC_084588.1, read as the reverse complement.
AATAAATACCTGTTTAAAGTGCCACTTTACATTGTAGTTACAGCTGGTAAATGTACTTACCTATCAGTGCAAGAGATTATGCAATGCAATGGTACTATCACCTGGTGGAAAGGAAAGAAAACATAAAAAAGACGGTGAATTCATATTTCGTTTGACATTACTTCACACTTTAAAAGTTTTAAGAATGCAGCAGATAATAGTTTCTCTTTAGGCTAATATTACCTACATCAGCATTGATTGACTGAATCTAAATTGGATGGGAAAGATAGCTTTCCTAGCGGATCTTTCTTAAGACAGTCATGAGACTTCCACAGTACCGAAAGTACAAGTGCATTTAATGATGGTTAAATTCATTAAAATTCATTAGGTGTGCCACACAGCTGAAATACTGAGCCAGCATGCACACTTAGCCTGAGTAGAAAACATTGTCCAGAAACTAATAGAAAATATGCCCAAAATGAAGCTGATATCCACTTTGGTTTGATAACTGTTGTTCTGAAGCCTGGAGTTCACCTTTCAACTACTGCAATCTTCATTTTTTTTTTAGACTTGGAGGTTACCTTATTTGAACTAAAAAGTAAAACAGAAGAGTGACAATTTAAATCAAACATGTACCTATAAAAGAGCATATTTATCAAATTTGAATTCAGAGGGAGCGTTGACACACTTATCAGTCAAAGACTTTTCAGAGCCAGCACTCAGAGGTGGGGACTATTTGAAGTGGTTATTGTGACCTCAGGCTGCTCTGCAGCACTTCACATTAGACAAGCAGGTAAGTGCGTTAGTTCTGTGTTGTCCATTTCTTCAGCACAGACTGATCCTAGATTAGAAGAAGGGTTGTTTGTTGTAAATGGTTATTATAGTTTCCCATCCTTGAAGGTTGAATGGTGTCACTGGTGATAAAGAGTTGTTGTTTCTTCTAAATAACTATTGAAGAAAAACACAAATTAATCACTTGTTTACATCGTCTTACAGGCACAAACTGTCAATTTGTGTCAATGGCCACGGTTACATGATGTTTTTGGAATAATTAAATCCAAATTAAATAATTCAGAATTCAACTATTTTCCTTTAGTTTACAACGAAATAGTAATTCCGAATTGAGGTTTACATGGAAAACACGTCTGATCGGCTTTATCCAATTCCGCTTAAGGTCTGGGGGTTGGCAAGGGTTCTGATTGGATAATTACCAGAAATTACATCTACCGGAAGAAAAACTAACTTTTAATTATTTCCAGGTCCTCCAAGCTATTTATTAAATAAACTGTCTCTGCTCTTGACCACCGTCTACTGCGTGCTGCCATCTTGAAACTTTGTTTCGAAAACAAGCCCAGCGCGGAATATAAGCGTCATCGCGACAGACGGGCAAGGGAACGAGCAGCGCAGAAAGACCGGAATTAATTTAAAGCGAAATGAGTGTATACATGATCGCGGAATTATTTTATTCGGATTTATTATTTATTATTCGGAATAAACCAGCCACTTACTTTGGAATTAAGTTTAATTCGGAATGGCCATTTTCATTCGGAATTAGGTGTTTACATGGTAATTTTTATGTAAATGCACTGATTGTTACCATGAGGGAGCTGGAAACTTGACCATTTCAACAATGCTATTCTTTGAAGAACACCCTTGACTAGGGGTGAGCAAAAATATTGATACATCAATATATTGCGATACATAGTCTCCCGATACGATATCGATATTCAATGTATGTATCGCGATATATTGCCGTATCAATATTTTTGCCCACCCCTAGCTGCACTTTATTTTGTGATTTCAGTGTGGGTGAGACACTGCATTTTATTTTTGTCATTTTAAGTCAGGGGCAAGTAGCTGTACTGTATTTTTATGATTTCAATTTCAGTGTGGGTGAGACACTGCATTTTATTTTGAGTATTTTGTATCTAAGACTAATGCACACACTGCACTTTTCATTGTGTTTCAGTGTGTTTTTTCATGCAAATATGTTGCATAATATAAATGGAAAGTTTGAATTACATTGTTTTGACTCAGTCTGTCCAATGCATTATCACCATCATCTGATGTACATATATACAAATTGGATTTTAAGATGTGTAATGCATTTTTTAAATTTTTCGGTGAACTATGTAGAATATCGCGATATATCGGGATATATCGCATAATCGGGATATCGCAATTTGTATCGCATTGTGGCTCAAGTATCGTGAGGTCCTTCCCAATACCCACCCCTACACTTGACCACACTCTCCAAAAGGATGCAAATCCTGAATTGAGATGTACTATCTTCATACTGCAGTATTCCATCAGTAATTCCATCAGAAGTTAATTTACTTTTTACTTATTTGTGATTGATATGTAGAATGAAAATTGTGTCATTCCAAATACATTTCTATGAAGATTGTTGATTAAATTTTGCAACAGTTTTCTTCTTTTTCTTTAAATTCCAGGGAAAGCTAGCCACAAATGACCATTAGTAAGAATATTAATTTAAGTGTACCCACTGTGATATAAGATGAATCAAAGCAAAAAAATGTACTTATAGATCATAGTTTAATTGTAAGACCAGAAAAGAATTATACCCTATCTTTGTTTGCTCCTTTTCAGGTCAAAACAAAACAACAAAAAACAGATGAAATGCAGAGTCAAGCATGACAATGTGGAAGTGAATAAACAGAGACCTTTGGATATATTTTGCTTTCTCCTTGAATAACATCATGTTGAACAAGGTTCTTTATTTGCGCTGTCTGCTTCATGGTCTGTGAGTCAGAAAACAAACAAAAAATGTGCTTACTCTGATGCTTAATCTAGTATATAAATATAGTTTCTTCACCATTTTTAATATGTAGAGATGGCTAGCAAAGCCAGCTCGGTTAATGCTTCAATTAGCATTTCTGTTTAGTTCTCCATTCATGTCACTTAAAATTTGAACTAAAAACGGTAATCCACAGAGGTGCATTTACAGTAGCAAATGCTTGTCCATTCATTATATTTTGTTTTCAGCCAATTTTTGCACTTAAAGTAAAACATACGTTTCTCACCTGTGAACTGTCAGTCCACTGAAAAACTGATGAACTGAAGCAACTCAAATTCGCTTCTGTCAGTTCATGAAAACTGTAAAATGCGTACAGATAAAGGCTTCTTAAACATAATCTCCTGAATGCAAGACTTCACTGTATGAAGTTTTCTTCGCAGTTCTTGTACTTGCACCATTGATCAGGCACCTACTGCTATACTGGCTAAAACAACACAAGCTTTTCAATAACCCACCAAAAAAGCAAATGGATTATTTTGAGATAGTATGATCTTCATTTGAATCCACCTCAGATAGCCTCAACTGAAACTCTCTGATATTAATTTGAATGCTGGATAAGTTTCCTGACTTTGCTTGAGCCCTTTTGTGCACCGCCTGGCATATTGCATAGTAAAAGGGACTGTTGCAATACTTCACAATGATTGATTGGCACGTTGGGAGAGCAGCTGTCCTTTTTGTGTTTCTGCAGTGACCCCGGGGGCTGAAGCCATGAGGATGAAATATTCTTTGCATCATCTTGAAGCATCATTTTGCAGGGGCATATCTAGTGAATTACAAAAACCATGTGGCATGTTTACTATACTTCTTCTACACTGTGTAGAGATGTGCACTTTGATCTTGCAAGTTTCAAAGCAACAGTGTTGAAATATTATGGATGAATGTCCTTTTTTTCTGCAACCCAGAAGAAGGAATAAAAACATATATGTGTATCTGGACGATTTGTCTATTAATTTGATATATTTTATCCATTACCTCCTTAAAGGACGCATAAGAAAGCCTTTAAATTAGTTTATCAGTCAGTTCTGTCATTGTGTAGGTAGGGGTATTAGGAGTGTTTGCTGTCAAAACATTTCTCATCTAACTCCTTAAAGTATAGACAGTTACATGGAGAAATGTGCATTCCAGACCAAGTATGTAAATTGAAAAATAAGATGTTATATTCATGTACCATGGATTCAAACTAAATCCGAATAGAGTAGCATGCAGTTCCATAAAAGTGGACTTTTTTAAGGATGAAATTAGCTCAGTGGCAGTCCATTATTTTACACAGCATGGAGTACGCTACTTTTCACTTATTTATTTTTATTTTTTTATTTATTTTTTTGTTCTAACGTCAGACAAGGAAACCCTCCTATTTCGTTAGTGTGGCCTCCAGCCTACATAATATCAGTGCAGTAATCTAATGGATGTGGGGTGTTGGGCACAAAAAAAGGAGAGTTAGGGATAGTTTTATCTCATGGAGGGTGAGATGATGAAAGATGATTGATGGGTAGTGTGAGACGCCTTACTGTCATTCTGACAACTGTGGACAAATCTGTGCCTTCAGAGATTTCGTTGATATTCTGCAGACAATGGACTCAACACTGGGTTATCTTTTTTTTATTATCCATTTCTACATTATTATTATTAGGGCCCGAGCACTGACAGTGCGAAGGCCCTATTGTATCTGTAGGAATTGTTTTCGTACTTGTTCTTGCTTAGTTTTTTCCCCCTAAACGTGCCCCAAAAGTCACTAAATGTTTCTCAGTCAAAGGTGTTACCGTGGCAACGCTAGATGCCAAAAGCAAAAAAAAAGGCGCGTGCAATTTTCACCAATGAAGGTCAAGGACTCAAAACGAAGTCCGATGACACCACCCATGACTCTTTATCTCAAACCATTCAAAAAATATGGCAGAAAATAGGAACTATCCCATATAGACCAATCAGAAGAAGGGGCGGGGCTAATTTGCACCAATTATGTTCAAGGACTCAATACCGAGTATGATGACACCACCCACGAGTCTTTATGTCAAACCATTCAAAAGTTATAGCAGAAAGTAGAAACTATCAAATATGGACCAATCAGATGAAGGGGGGGCGCGCTTTTTGGCGACTATCGTCGCCACGGTAACGTTTTTGACTGAGAAAATAAATGCCCATCGTCGCAGGATCTAGACACACATTTTGATTTATAACACACCTGGGTGCATGTAACGGTTCGGGCCGCATTAATGGCCGAAGAAATGTCATAAATTGCGCCAGAATTACACGATTAATTCGAAATGGCCGACTTCCTGTTTCGGTTTCGGCCATGGCGCCAAGAGACTTTTCTTTAAGTTGCGACATGATACAGGTGTGTACCGATTTTCGTGCATGTACGTCAAACCGTATTGTAGGGCTTGAGGCACGACGTTTTCTAGGGGGCGCTGTTGAGCCATTAGACCACGCCCATTAATGCAAACCATTAAATATCAAATTTTTCGCCAGGCCTGGCTTGCGTGCAAAATTTGGTGACTTTTGAGGCACGTTTAGGGGGGCAAAAAGGCCATGGTGTGGGCACTGAAGTCATGGGGGAACTAACACGCACTTCAGCACCCACAGCGTCCCCCGGCAGGAATCGAACCCAGGACCTTCTTGCTGTGAGACCGCTGCACTACCAGCTGCGCCACCGTGCCCCCCTTTTACTTTTACTTTAAATTTCTAACCGAGCCTGACAAGGTACATCTTACAAAGGAAGAACAAAATAATCAGAAAAACAGAGGAATGAGGGTTGTTTTTTTTTTTTTGTTTTTTTTTTAACAGTTGAGAGTCACTTTTGAACCGGTTGAGCTGTTAAATTAGAAGAATTCACACCAAAATATTGTTAAAAGAATGACATTTATTCAAAAGGGAACACAGGACAGATGATGTGTATGTGAAGTGAATCATACACTGCATTTACTAACTACTTAAAGGAAATTACCAGAGTTGAAACAACCCCAGGTCTATTATTAGATGGTAAGAAGTGTAAAGTTTCATTAGAGACCAAAATGATGTGAATCAAAGCACTTTTGAGGTAGAATGTAGTATACTTTTGCAGCAAAATGATCCATAATGTTAGCTCAGAGGACAATCCACCTACATCAGAATAAATTGCTATTTTAAGCCTCTGAAAAGAATCAAAAATGTAATTCCACATAAGTGATAGTGTGGAAATGATCAGACAAACCAAGATAATTTTCACTTTGTATGTGAACAAAAAAGGACTGTTTGTATGGGACTTTCATCCATTCACTGCTATGCTGTCAATAGTCTGTAAAAATTGGCTTCTGATTTGTGCAAACTACTGCAAACAGAAGGGAGTTTGTGGCCTCTGCTTCAAACACTAGCCTGTTTTGTCATTATTAGATTAATTCATCCAGTTCCATGGAAACAGAAGTTTTGTGGGTTTTTTAGTTAAAACGCTGTTAGAATGACCTTGGTTTGTTCAGAGTCTCTATCCCCGTCATCACTTTAGTGGAGGGACATTTTGAGTCACAGAATTTTCTTCTTCTGCACATATGCTGCAGAATCAAAATAAATATATAAGGATAGGATAGATGTTTTAAGAGGAAAATATATGAAAAAAAGTTGACCAAAGAAACTCGGTATTAAAAGGCAACAAAGACACACTTCAGAAAAGAGCCCACCTTGGAACAATAGCGTGACTTCCCTTTGATTTTCTGTCTAGTTTTATGTCTCTGTCATTTCAAAAGACAGCTCAAGTCTCTCTTTGAAATAAAAAAGAAAACCTTTTCTGGGCCCTGTAGTCTCCTCATAACTCAACTGTATGTCTTTGAGAACTATTAGACACTTAGAAATAGTATGTTATCAAATGTCCTGTTAAAGTGGGGTTTTTTTTATCTCTAGTATAATTTCTAGTATAATATTTCGTTTATCAAATTTAGCTGAAAGATCTGTATGAAAGAAAGCAATCATTGTCTACACTATTAGTTTTGCTGATAATATCTTTTCAGGAGTATATAAATGGCTATTAAAGCAGCACAATGTACAGTAACTTTCAGCTTTTGTTGAGTTTGGCGGCTCCTTTGGACAAAAGCGGTAGTGTTTTACCAGTAGTGTGGAAGGGTTCCTGCCATCCACCTCAAAGTTACATAGTGCCAGTGAAGGCGATACAGACCCCTCAGACCATGACAGAGGTGTCATTAAACCTGTTGTAAGTTGATGTACCATCACAATGACTGTGGAAATATGATATTAAGGTGGAAAAGTTACATTGTGCTGCTTTAAGAGAACTCAATGGGAAAAGAAAAGTAGAAATAAATCCATATGATAAGAAGTGGGGCCAAATACAGTTACTGAAGAGCAGACTGACAAAACTGTCAGTAATCTGAAATTACAGTAGGCTAATTGGTCCAAATGAGGCAACAGTGGGTTGCAGTAAAACCTTATCCCATGGTGTTCTTGGTCAAGAAAATGCCACATATTTAGTTATACAAGAAAACCAAAGAAATCTTTGTTGCCTAACAGGAATCCACCCGTACACTTCAAGTACACGGCCCATGGAGCATGCTCTTAATCCTAATTATTCAAAGGCACACAAATTCACAATGCACAAGCTTTGGGAATATATCAGCTATATAAATGACACTTTTTTTTTATTACTCCACAATTGTCACGGGTAAATGACTTATCTTGAAATGGAAAGAAAGAAAAACTTTGCTTCTGGCCAAACGGTGCACTTTACTCCAAAGGGTGCTTTTCCCTCTGAGTGCATCCCTACTGTGTGTACAACATATTTCATTAAGAGATAGAATCCAGGCAGGTCAGGGGTTCTATTAATGCACCCTCTTCCCTTAAGACTAACAACCACATACGGTTTAGTTGGAAAATGCAGTTTAATGCCCACCCACGCTGCAAGAAAGAGGAATTAGGGACATATTAGTCTGATGTAGAATAGCACAGTGGGCTGCAATTCTGCTTTACTGCACTCTCCCATCCTGTTTCCTCGCATGGAGCCACAACCGAAGAGCAAGGCTGGCAGCAGCAGAGGGAAAAAGGGGGCTCAGCCCACCCAAATCTGCGACCACCCAATTACAAGTTGTTTTCAGTGTTGCAAATTCTGATTGAGCGGCCAAATTTTGTTCACCCAATGAGTAGATAATCTTATTACATTTCTAACTGATTGTGTGGGCAGATCACAACCGCTTCCTTCGTCTCTGTGAACTGTTTGTTTGCCACCGTCGCCAGAAAAGTCACATTAGGAGTCACGCTACTGTTAGCTCCGCAGGCTTTTCTCTAGGCATAAGAGAAAAAAATAAATGTTCTTTGAGATTACCATGCAGCAGATAATGAGGCTCATGATTGAATATTACAGTTCATCATCAAATTGTATATTGGAATAAAACATTTTCCCACCTATTTTTTATACCAGCCCAGCCCAAACTGGCTAGAAGTGCCAATATGAACTCAATGTCATATAAATCATATCATACAAATCATATGTAATACATTTCTATACAAGTAGATTGCGATTTTTTTCCTCAATATTGCGATTGCGATTTAATATGCGATTATTTTTTCAAGGTCCTGTTCTCATGTATTTTTTAACTACACAAGCAATAAATCAGTCTGTTTTATAATAAACAATGTCAGATTTATTTAAAGCACAGATTACAACAATAAAGAAAACAAATCTGTGGCTTTACCTCTTTGACACGTCTACACACGTCTGTACGCACGAGTGTTATTATGGATCGTTCTCTCTGAACCCAATTACACGACACCAAACCGGGTTAAACTTTAGCCAAAACGAGGCGTAGTTTAATAGAAAAACACAAAAAAACTCCCACAGGGAACAAAAAAACCTTCCTCACAGGGAACTCAGAACTTCTTCACAAATAACTCACAGGGAATCACAGGGAGAGAAAAAACACCAGCAAACTAAGAAACAAACCAACAAAGCTCAGAGTTAACAAAACAAACCAGCAATGAACAACTGGCAGCCCCGCTCTTTAACCTCTCCTCCTGATGAGCTGACGAGCTGCAGGTTCAGGCTCACAGCGCGACTCCACTGTCCGCCGGCGCGCGCCCGGCTCATGCTCGTCGCCGCGCGCAGCTCCTCGCCACGCCGACTCTGCGCCCGGCCGAGCCCTAACACTGAGGCCATGGTAGATAGGTTACACGCGGACACGCGGCACTGTTGACTTTTTTCTCCCTGCCGGCTCTGCTCTTCCCGCTCTGCTCACTCGCACATTACGTGACCAGATCACGTGACTGGTCAAATCGCAGCCTTTGCGGTTAGAAAATCTCGTTTTATCACATCGCGATATTATTGCAAATGCAATTATTCGTTCAGCCCTACTTTAATCCACCTATCCCACAAAACTTAAATAAGAAAAGACTAAATAAGAAAAGACTATAACCCCATTCTTCCCTCCTTCAATACAGATATTGCTCACAAAACAGATCTGCATACAGCCTCTGGTGCCCTCAGGCCTCTTAAATTATTCAAACATATTCTCATCTGAAAAGGAGCAAAAGCATTACACTACCTCAGTACATTGATAATCTCAAGTGCTGCCTAAAAATATATTTTTATTGTCATCGAATAATATATATATATAATACAAACTAATGATTAAACTGGGCTCACTGTAACAATTACGATCCAGGTTCAGGTTTTTCATGGCATGTGTGGTACTGTTATTATTTTTCCCCCTAGAAAATAGTGGTGTTTAAGAGAAAAAACAAATAAAAGTAATCCTATGTAACTAAGTAGCTTTTAAGGATTTGAAATGGTGAAGGACAGGGAGTGGAAATACCATTTGATCATTAGATCTATAAACTGGATGGAATAATTTAAAAAAAATCAAATAGAGGAATGGGAGCTAACATAACACGCTGCTCACTAGTTGGCCTGAACTAGTGCCTGTAAGTCCCCTCATTTACTAAAGACACAATTGACGTCGGGAAGGCACATAAATGCTTGTTTGGAAGTGAATACCTGGCAAAGGCTCTGCAGCGGAAACAGAATTTGGAAATTTCCATATATACATTGGGGCTAAAAAGGTTCTAGTGCAAGTTCTCCCACTTAAAAAGATAAGTGAGGCCTGTCATTTTCATCACAGGTATATCTCAACTATGAGAGACAAAATTTAAAAAAAATCAAGAAAATCACATTGTCTGATTTAAAAAAAAAATGTATTTGCAAATTATAGAGGGAAACAAGTATTTGTTCAATAACAAAAGTTCATCTCAATACTTTGTTATATACCCTTTGTTGACAGAGGTCAAACATTTTCTGTAAGTCTTCACCAGGTTTTCACACACTGTTGCTGGTATTTTGGTCCATTCCTCCATGCAGATCTCCTCTAGAGCAGTGATGCTTTGGGGCTGTCGCTGGGCAACACGGACTTTCAACTCCCTCCAAAGATTTTCTATGGGGTTGAGATCTGGAGACTGGCTAGGCCACTCCAGGACCGTGAAATGTTTCTTACGAAGCCACTCCTTCATTGCCCGGGCGATGTGTTTGGGATCATTGTCATGCTGAAAGACCCAGCCACGTTTCATCTTCAATGTCCTTGCTGATGGAAGTAGATTTTCACTCAAAATCTCACGATACATGGCCCCATTCATTCTTTCTCTTACACGGATCAGTCGTCCTGGTCCCTTTGCAGAAAAACATCCCCAAAGCATGATGTTTTCACCCCCATGCTTCACAGTAGGTTTGGTGTTCTTTGGAGGCAACTCAGCTTTCTTTCTCCTCCAAACATGACAAGTTGTGTTTTGGTTTCATCTTGAACATATAACATTCTCCCAATCCTCTTCTGCATCATCCAAATGCTCTCTAACAAACTTCAGACAGGCCTGGACATGTACTGGCTTAAGCAGGGAGACACGTCTGGCACTGCAGGATCTGAGTTCTTGGCAGCGTAGTGTGTTACTGATGGTTCCATTGTTACTTTGGTCCCAGCTCTCTGCAGGTCATTCACTAGTTCCCCGTGTGGTTCTGGGATTTTTACTCACCGTTCTTGTGATCATTTTTAGCCCACGGGGTGAGATCTTGCGTGGAACCCCAAATTGAGGGAGATTATCAGTGGTCTTGTATGTCTTCCATTTTCTAATAATTGCTCCCACGGTTGATTTATTCACACCAAGCTGCTTACCTATTGCAGATTCAGTCTTCCCAGCCTGGTGCAGGTCTACAATTTTGTTTCTCACGTCCTTTGGCAGCTCTTTGGTCTTGGCCATAGTGGAGTTTGGAGTGTGACTGTTTGAGGTTGTGGACAGGTGTCTTTTACACTGATAACCAGTTAAAACAGGTGTCATTAATACAGGTAACGAGTGGAGGACAGAGGAGCCTCTTAAAAAAGAAGTTACAGGTCTGTGAAAGCTGGAAATCTAGCTTGTTTGTAGGTGACCAAATATTTATTTTACCGAGGAATTTACCAATTCATTCAGTAAAAATCCTACAATGTGATTTCCTGGATTATTTCCACAACATTCTGTCTCTTTTATATTTATATATATATATATATATATATATATATATATATATATATATATATATATATATATATATATATATATATATATGTATATATATATGTATAGTATGTGTGTGTGTGTATATATACATACAAATATATAGCTGGCATGTGTCATATCAAGTGGTGTGGGAATCATACAGTGCACCTACACCACGGTACATGACGTTGTCCAGTGGGTCGCATCAAGCATCTTGGCCATCTGTGAGAGGGTTGTCCATCTTCCTGCCGCAGATGAGCTTCAGGTGATTAGTGAGAGCTTTAGACACCTGGCTGGTTGGCTACTGTGCCTTCTGTCAAGCGGCGGCTCTGATGGAACAACCTGGATCAAACCATCTGCAAAAAACAAAGAAGGCCGCCTGAACAAGTACCCTGCAGACATCTTGTCTTATTACAGAAATATCCATTTAAAAAAAAATAAACAAAGCAAGCTTACATGTCATGTCAAAATGATCCATTATGAACATTGTGGACAAGTGTGCATTGTTTTGCATAACTTACTAATGATTAAGAATTTAAAATAAGACAAGTAATGTTTTTCAAGACTTTGTGTCAAATATTTTTCAATATAAGCCATCCACTCTATTTCCTAGAATTGGATTAATATCATTTTCAGAAGACTCTTTGATTATTTATGTATTTTCAATAGTAACCTTTTCCATGTTTTACTCCATCCTAACTCCACAGGCCTACCCGATGCAGTCCTGAAACCCAGGGGCTTCAGAGGAGGTCTGTTCATGCTTGGCAGGGAAACCAAGCTCCTGGCTTGTTTGATATTGAGGTTGAACAATATCCTAACACGGCCTCTCTCATCAGCCTGATGAGCCGAGGCATGGATCCGGTGCAAAACCTGCTTCAGTCAAGGTGCATCCGTCATCTATCAAAAGCCAGATGTGTGCTGGAGAGTCTGATTGAGATGATGAAGACACAGCAGAGCAAGTCTGCTCAGGGTGTTTGAGATAAAAACAATGATTTTATTCTGTAAATGTAAAGGCATTTAAAATGAACTGACATATCTGTGGTGTCTTTTAACCTTGTTCTTGTTCTACAAAGGACCTAACATAGGGTTTCTCACTCCCACAGACATTCATACAGTGCTTCTTATTATGCTTATCACACAGCCATGAGCATATGAGGGGAATTGTAGGAGTTTAGTTTCTCGACCAAGGACATTTTTATGTAAGGAGGAGCTGGTTTCAAACTGATGACCACTTTAGGGCTGCAACCACATTTAAAAACATATATTTACTGTATCAAGTGAGCTAAAAACAAACAAACCAAAAGAAACAACATGATGAAGGTAAATGCTCACTTGTGCCTACCTCCACAACCTCCTTATTAAACAGCTTGGGAACTAAATGCCACATAATAACTTCAGGAACAGTTTGTGAAGTCTGTCTATGCATAATTGACCACCTAAACGCTGAGACACAGCGCTTGACACATAGGAGACTAACTATCTATCACAGTGTGAAAAGTTTAGAAAAGGAGTTGACAAGAAGCTGGTATGACAACAAAATCAAAGGACTGCTGGTTGTTCAGGCCAAGAAAAAAAATGGATCAATGACGTGGGTTGAAATCATCGACAATAAAATTGTTGGAATACAATAGAGGCCTTCTACAGAAACCTATCACAAGTGCTGAATAAACTGAAATTAGATTTAAAAAATAAAACAAAATAATGTCTAATAAATGTTAGAACAAAAAGTAAACCGATTATATAAAAAAAATGAATCACAAGCATTCATATATATATATATATATAAAACTTACATTATTTCCTTTCAAGCTAAATTAAGTTTATTTTTATAGCATGTTTAAAACAACCTCAGTTGACCAAACTGCTGCTCAAGCAAAAACCAATTTAAAAATCGTCATTAAGCCAATATATCTAATAAAACAAAAAAAAGCATGGAACCAGAGAATCCATCCATGCATCCATCATCTATACCTTGGACCATGATCAGTGGTCTTGGCAGATCTGATACTAAAAGGTAGACTGTTCCACAGTTTGGGAGCATCAACAGAAAACGCTCCATCGCCTCTGCTTGAGTTAAGATGTGGGGACTATCAAGAGCAGCTGAGTAGTTGATCTCATCGCTCTGACAGGATCATGAATGTTTAAAAGCTCAGATAAATTAGGTGGTGCCATTTCGTTCAGATTCTTAAAAACAAACAATAAAATCTTAAACTGGATCCTGTACCGGGCAGGAAGCCAGTGTAGGGTAGCCAGCACAGGGTGATGGGCTTTGTTCAATCCGGCACTGGCATTTCCTGAAAGAGAAGAAACTACAATCCCCAGCTTTCCATCTTGGTCTCTTACATGTCCACCAAGTGGTCCACCAAGTTCAACTAGAAAAAAACTTATTGGATACATTTGTGATATAAATGAATTGAAAATACACTAATAAATGGAGATGAGGAATAAAAGAATCAATACACTAAAATCAATGTAACATAAGCCCAACATTTAATAGTAGTAGTAGTAGTAAGACAAACAGTGGTCAAAACAAAAGAATAAAAAACAATGATAAAAAACAATATTTGACATGAAAAATAAAACAACAATAAAAAAATGATAAATGAAAAAAGATAGATGGCATGAAAATGTTGAAATTTTCACCTTAACAGTATCCAGTGCAAAAAAATATACATATAGGCTACAAGCTATTCCAAAAGCCTCAAGTAGGATCAGTCTTGAAAAGTACATTTGTACATTTGTACCGTACATTTGATGTTTAAAATCTATAGTCGCACTTGAAAACTTTACAGCTACTATTGTAAAACAATAATAACAGCACAGACTGAGTGCCTCAGATCACTCATCTTCAAGTTTCATCTAACAAAAGCTAGAATGTGGCCTCTGCTTTATGCATTTTCTTTTTTCAGTTTTATCAGTTGTTTGTTTTCTTTTGTCTGTAAAAATGAGCAGATGGTCAGAATTCTGCCTTTTAAAAAAACATTATGTAACCAAGTCCAAATAAGAATTATATATTAAATATATTAAATATGAAATATTTCATTTGAAGCTATTTATTCATCCAATCCTGAACAAAGGCTATACCTAGAAATAATGGTTTTCAAAATATTTGTATTAGGTCACGTTCACATTTGGAGTGACTTCAATCTGATCTGATGTCATCAAAATAGATACATTGAAAATTAAATGTTCCTTTGTATCTTAGAGACACAGATACAATAAGGCCTTATAAAAGCCACTCAGTTATGCCCCATGCAGCTCGTGACTTCATCACTGGAACCTAAAATGCCGTCCTTAATGTATCCATAAAGCAATTACAGTGTGCTCCAAGGACTAATGAAGATAACTGACTGTTTTGTTTCGGGGTTTTTTTCCTTAGTATATCAGAGTAGCTATTAGTCATAATGCCTTAGAATTTGATCAGACTGATTCTGTATTGTAACATGCACCAGAGAATTAAATAGTTTTCAGACAATGAATATAATACAGTAACTAGCACCCAAGGCAAGGCAAGTTTATTTGTTTAGCACATTTCATGTACAAGACAATTCAAAATAAATTAATTTAAAAGAATGCTTTAAAAAGGTAAAGAGTTTAAAAGCATAAATTAAAGACAAACATAAGTTAAAAAGAATAAAACAAATGAGATGCAAGAAATAAAAGTTCCTGTGCAACGAAGTTCAGTGAGTCACTAAAATGCAGCAATAAACAAAAAGGTTTTAAACCTCGACTTAAAGCAATTGAGAGTTTCAGCAGCACTGATACATTCTGGGAGTTTGTTCCACAGGTGAGAAGTATAAAAGCTGAAAGCTGCCTTACCGTGTTTGGCTTTAACTCTGTGCACAGAAAGTACGCGTGACCCTGATGACCTGAGGGTTCTGGTTGGTTCATATTGGACCAAGAGATAAGAGATCTATTTTATTCTGAGACCATTCAGAGATTTATAAACCAACAAAATGACTTTAAAATCTATACTGTGACAGATGTCAGTGTAAAGATCCAAGAACTGGAGTTATATGGTCAACTTTCTTGGTCTTAGTGAGGACTTGGGCAGCAGCGCTCTGAACTAACTGCAGCTGTTTGATGGATCATTTTAAGGAGATCCGTGAGACCGTTACAGTAGTGCAGTCTACTGACGATAAAAGCATGGACAATTTTTTCTACGTCCTGCTGAGACATCAGTCCTTTAATCCTCAATATGTTCATTAGGTTATAATAAGCTGACTTCATTGCTGTCTTAATGTGGCTGTTAGAATTCAGGTCTGAGTCCAGAACCACACCAGAGGTCGAGGAGTTTTGTACAGCAGAAGCATCCAGTTGCACTGGGATAGTAAATACTCCATGGGTCAGATTAGTTACATCTAGTCTCCCACTGATGGCTGGCAATTGCAGCAGAGTTCACAACAAAGGTTGGCTGTTTGAATCATTTCCATATCTGAGCAGTTGTATGAATGTGTATTAATTATTTTGATACTTTTTAATACCCTTTCAAATACAAAAAAGATTCAGCTGCACCTTTTCATCTAGCTAGAATCAGCAAGGCATGCTAATGGTTTGGATAAATGACCAGGGATTGAGTTGTCTCTTTGAATGCATCATGTCATACTTGAATAATTTTTTTTGTTGAATACAAACACCTTTTATGTTTGTTACTGTAATGCACATGTGTATTATGGTACATTTGAAGTATGTCACTCAAAGTCTTTAGTTTAAGCTGCATGGAGCAAAGTAAATGAGTCAACAACAGAACAGACTCTCCAAACAGACTCTGAACTGAATCTGATCTCATCGGTTTTTGAGCCATCTTTTTGGTCGCTCTGCAAGGCACCATCAACTACTTGCTCCACCCAAACCAGGTTAATCCAAAAATAGCCAAATGAACAGAACATGCAGGCCAGGAAGCCAGCACATGCCCATCTTAGCTTAGTTTTCATTAGTCAGCTTGACTTACTTCATGCTAACCTGTGATCCTAAATAATGTTAATTTACCTTCTTTCTGACTGAATCTATGTATCCTTATTCCAGGTACCGATACACAAACCTAATCCAAAATGAGGGTATGCTGGAGCTGAAACAAGGACTAGCCAAACTCCAGCAGGACCTACGGTTGCTCGGTCACCCACGACCGGCCGAAGCCCGCAGTGACCCACATACCTAGCAATGGGCAGCAGTCCAACAGGTCCATTTTTAAATACTTATCTTATTTTTTCATCTGATCTAACACCAAAAAATCACTGGCTACATTAGAGGCTTGACATTATTTTACTGTATTAGTTGATAAACCAGGCTGAAAATATGTTTATTTTTTGCTGTGAACATGGACATTTTTAATATTTCAACTCACTGTTGGAGCCAGTCCTTGATTCATTCAAGGAGCTGCACTTTCTGGTTCTGTCCAAAGAGGAAAACCGGATGTTGTCCCTTGTCTACATCTCCAGTGTTTCAAACTTTTTCAAACTGTCCTCTTTGTTTAAAGCTCCAACAACGTTACCTACGCTTTTCATACAGTGTGTGAAAAGATGTCTTTCCCTCTGCTTTGCCTCTGGGATAGCTTCAATCTAAACTTAATCATTTTTGCTTCTTTATCTGTGCCATTAATTAACTCTAAACTTGATTTGGCTGCATTTCAACTAGTCCAGTAGAGAAGATGTAGACCCTTAGAAGTGAGGCCAGTGTTTTTTTAAATTATACAAAGGCTTGATTGAACAACCACTTTAGGCGATGTGATTTTCCGAGTAAACAAATGGGTTTATGGGTGAATACGTGCAGTCAAGCTTGGCATGCTTGAACACTCTTCATGCCAGAGTCTGAACAAGCCCTGAGTCACAAATGATAATTACAAACGTTTCTATAAATACTCAGCTGTAGCAACGGCCTGTGATAACTGTACTTTCTGCTCAGGAAAATGTATCATGACTGAATTGTTTGGGTCTTATTCTAGTGAGCTTTCAAGACAGGGACATACTGAGTTGTGGGATGAACAGATTGCAAGGGAGAGGAAGTAAATTATCATGGAAACTTTAAAGGTAGAGAGAGATAAAGACAATCGGACATAGACTGAAGGAGATTGTTACTCGTAGCGATACTCCTCCAGGATTCCATTAAATCGCAGGGTCAAAAAAGTCCAAGGAATGGATATTCTGTAAATGCAGATGAGACCAGTTTCAATAACACAATCATCCAAAATAAAAACAGGACTGTAGTGTCTGTTTTCATAAACAAGCAACGCTACCTTTAAAATTCCCTCAGACACAAACAAATAGCTCTCATCTTGTGTTATGTCAACCATCATCAGCAACAGTGAAGCAATTTTTTTCTCATTTTTCTCAAGATGAATCCAACCATGAATGCTTAAACGTCCTTTCATGACAACAATTTGTGATAGTCAGGAAATTCTTGCAGACATCAGCGGCGTAGTCACATCCACTTTTTACTTTCAAAATTGAACTTAAAATTGTGCTGTCTTTAAAGTTTTTTATCCTTAGATTTAAATAAAAATGTTGACCAATTATATCAAATTATGCTAATTATGTCTGTGACATATTTTGGTCAAAATCAAACACACATGCATTACAACAGAAAGAGTGGGCCCAATAAATGTTACCCTTTTAATTAAGCTGTGACACGGTCTAATATACTTAAAATCCTATCAAAGACTTCAATTAATGTGGCAGTTCAGAGTATGAAAGCCCAACCTAACTCTTCTTGTTGCTTCGTCAGCCTGGGCCTCACGCTGTGATACACAGGTTTAGGGCTGCAATGATTCAAAGAGTAACTCGATTACTGATTGAGGAATTTCTTCTGCCTCGAAGCGTTGTTTAAATAAAAAATAAATTTAGACTTCACGTTTCGCACGGGTTCTTTTTAATGTAACACAACATGCTGACACCCATGTGTCCCTTATAAAGCGGAAGAAGACGGCGTTGCGCTTTTCCTAACGTGTGTGAACAGTTTAGCAGCACAGACACCGGACCGGGACTGACAACAGTGACAGCGCCAACGAGAAAACGCAGCAATGCGAAACTAATAAGAGGAAGAGAAATAAGATGTTGAAGGTGTGGGATTATTTCCAATTAAAAATGAAGGCCCCGGTCCACATGGTATAAGACTCTTGTTCCAAGTCCTGGTCCACAGCCAAGCATTTCTGTTTAAAACGTGTTGGTTCTGAATGTGAAGTTGCACAATTTAAAAGCAGTGTTTACGAATATTTTTTATTTTTGATACTTAGAGAAAATACTTTTTTTTTAATGTTTCAGGAAATGTTAAGTTTAAAATAATTTTATATATTTTTATTGGAAAGTTTGAAAAAACAGTTTACTAGTTTGCATAAAATGTCAATAAATGTCAATTATTATCATAAAAGAAACAAATTGGTTGTTTTTACTCAAGTAATCAGTCTTGTTTTCTATTGTATATTTATAATTGGGCTTTAATAAAGCAAAAGTAAGTCAAGTAAGTCAAGTAACTCAATTAATTGATGGAATATTTCATAGAATAATCGATCACCAAAATATTTGAAAGCTGCAGCCCTACTCAGCTGATCATTTTGTGTCTTTCATCGTCATAGCAGATTTAATGTTGCAAACCTTTGTGAAGTAACCAAACAAATAGATTCAGGAAGTTTAATCAAACAACAAATTAGACAAAACCGTAGGAATAATGATCTCACAAAGGACTCCCAAGGGGCTGAAAGGGAGAGGCTGTAACCCTTTCCTTATGCAGATCAATAGTTAAAGGAGCATGAGGCCCCTTTTAAGAAATGAGACTCTCTAGCGCCACCCTTCGCCACCACGGCCGTTGGGGGTACTGCAGCCAACAGCGAAGCCGGCACGGGAGAACGGGGAGAACGCGCATGCAGCGTCATGTGACGTCACATCCGCAGGGCAGCGCGGGAAAATGCTAGAAAAATTAAAACATATACAATTTTTTTTCATAAATCCTGCCTCAAGCTCCTTTAATAGGACAACGTTTGCCCTCGCTATACATTATTGCAGCAGCTGATGGTTAGGAACATCCCCAGCAAACGACACCGTGTTTATTATAGTTTATTTTCCAGTTTTTAAATGATGACCTGTGGCTATCAGCAGTCAAAGCCAAGCCGAGTCTTTTAATCATTTCAACTCTGTACTAATCATCTTCTAGCTCTGTTGTTGTCATTTATTGTACTAAAATGAGGGTGATATCAGTCTTCTCATCTAACTCAGCAAGAAAGCAAATCCATTTCCTGAAGTCATAATCTAATTTTATTCCCTTGTGCACATTTCTAATTCACTTCTTCATTTTGCATCAGTCACTTATTTTCATAACACAATTGTGCTAATTTCACCGAATTCCAGGACATTGCACATTTGTATTCCCTCCATACCAGTACCAATTTGCTGGTATCAGTTTGATACAGAGATTACAAAATGTACAAAAGTAAAGAAGGATGAAGGAGTTTGTTGAGTCCTCCTTTTAAGAACTGGAACTGAGTTATACTGTAAGTGTACCCAGTTTGAACTCTTATCTCATCTTCAGCTTTAAGCTACGGTACCTTGGCATTATGCAGTAACCTATGACAACTAAACTTTCTCAAAATCTGATATGGTCCCTGCAATACTAAATCCCTTTAGCTGTTGAAAACGAAAAGGAGCAATTTCACAAATGTTCAATTCCATCTTTCAGTGAAAGATACATCACCAATGTTTTATGTCTGGAAAACAATGCATTAGAATCTTTTTGTCTCTCCCTCATATCTACTTATTTAGGATAGTTTACTCATACTATGCGCACTGCTGTGTATTGCACCATTAAAGACGTGTAGGGAATGGGGTTATCGGGCCTGAGACCAGAATGAAGTGTGAGGAAGATGGAAAAGATATATTTCTTGCTGCGCTCTTGAGTGGCTGGACGGTTGTTTTATGGTTGCTTTGCCATGTTCAGTCAGGTGTTACCCAACGGCAAGCTCAATAGAAAAACTGCATTTGATGAGGAAGATGTTTCCAGGGAAATCATGTCTAACCAAGCGTGTGAATGGAGTACATGAACAAAATGTTTTACAGACCTCTTAACTTTTAATGGACTTTGTGGCTGTGTAAATAAAACTAAAGGCACCAGATTAAAATTCTGTAAGAAATAGAAAACATTTTGATACGTGAAGGCCTGGAACGAGTAGCCCTTGTCAAGTATGTTGGCTTTGATGGGATAAACACACTGACCGAAATAACCATCTTGAAATGACATGTGTTTGTCTTATGACAATTATGTTTTTTTTCAATTTAGTTTCGTTTTTTTTTATTATCTGTATTCAAATAATGTCTAGAAAACAGAGTAGAACAACTTTCCCTGGATATTTGTCATCCGTTGTTCCCAATTACCTTAAAGACAAACTCGGCTATATCTGTTCATTTGTTATCTTTATTTTTATCTTTAGTATTATCATAATAAAAGTGATTTTTTTGTATTATTATTATTTTCTAGTGTCCTGTAATTTAGAATAAAATATTATATTGGAAACATAACCAATACAATATTATATTGGAAACATAACCAATACAACATTATCAAGTAGGCTGCACTGAGTTTCATCTTTCAAATTACTTACAGCAGAGTTAAACGGAAGAATAAATAAGATGTGGACTTGTTTATTTTTAGCTCTAGATAAAAAAAGAAAAAACATACATCTAGCATCACTAAGCACAGCCAAATTGTAGAGTTCGATTTTTTTTAATTCAGGCAGACCATAAAAAAGTTGTATAGATCTCCAAGGATTTAAAAGTGTAACTAATTTCTTGACTCTTATTCACGAAAAGAAATTCAGTGATAATCTCAGATGCTCCTTCTTGCCTGTTGCCTTGCTTTTTTTTCAGTGCATGGAGAGTATTTTCCACAGGCCTTGAGCTAAAGGTTTATTTCAGATAACATTTTTAAAAATAAATCAATGGAAGTGAGAGGAATTAAATTTACTACCGTAGTTATGTTTACTCTTTCAAGTAAATTACAGTATGAACCCAAGTGAAACTTTTTTCACTCATTTGCTGACTGCAGGATAGTATTTGTATCTCTGAGATATAGATGTTGCCTCCGTGAACAGGAAATCCGAATCAAATCACAAATCACTTGCACTCAAAAGTTTGAGGAAAAAAAGTTTGGAAAATTATCAGTGTTTTGTGTAAATACATCTGTTCCGGGCTCTGTCATTTTAAATCGTTTCTACTTGCTAGAGTTACAAAGTTCAGAAAGTGATATCATGTGTGGTCCATCGAAACAGGATTTATACTGCTGTATATTTTCCACATTTCTTCCATACAAATATGGAAGCTTCTCCTCTTACTTGAAGTAGACTCCTAAGAATATGAAGACTGCTGCCCAATATCTAAACTCCATGTTTTGCACCAAATAAACGAATCCCAGAGCTGGAACACATTGTCTCTCCACATGCTTCAGAAATGATTGTGCTGTCTTGCCAAATACAGGTATGTATAGATTCATACAGTATAGGTTTCTAGAGAGCTGTTTTAAAGCAAGGTTTAAAGCAAGTTTTTTTGATGATTTATTATTGCTTTTATTTTATTATGCCCATTCCCAGTTATTCCAAGCCAGATTAAACCAAAAATGGGTGAACAGGCAGAACTAACAAGCCTGGGAATCAGTTAGAAAATGACAACCATAACTCAGTTACCACAATTTTAGCTTAGCTTGGCTCATGTTAACCTATGATGATGACTAATGTTACCTTACATACATTATGATTTAAACCATCCATCCACCTATCCTCATTTTAGATATTGGTTAGGTAGCAATGTCTGAAACGAGGACTGCCAGAGCCGAAACAAACGATGCCGGAGCCCCTGAAAGGAGTTTTAACGCCTAATGGTCATTTGAGGAATTGCGCGTTTTGCTCTTTGTATTATTAATGGGCAAAACAATATTTAATATTGAAAATATGTCCTCACATACAGTATGTGGGCATGAACAGATGACAAACTCTCAGAAAATATTCAACCACAAAAAAAAAAAACTTAAAGATTGGCTTCAATTCTAGATAGAAATCTTGTTTTATTTTTCATGTCAGAAAAAAAGATGTAAGCCACTTATCGGCGGTGATTGATTATGTTGATATTTTATTTATGCATGCAGCTTCTTCTATTTTTATAGGGTCTTCATGCAGTTTACTAAGTATCTGTGTGTTTCATCACAACTGCAAAGTCTCTTACTCATGACTATTATTTACGACTTGATGGGTTGGACATCACTGATGATTCACTCACAAAAGGACTGGTACTACCATGTGAAAAGCAAAGTACACTCTCTTTCAAGGTTTTTCCACATCGTACTGTAAATAAAAAGACAAGCACACATGACATTTTACACCGTCATTATTTATTTAACAAAACAAACCTTTAAAGGTCAAATGTTTTTAAACACACACACATATTTATTTATTTATATATATATATATATTTATTTATATATATATATATATATATATATATATATATATATATATATATACACACACACTACAGGATCATCAAACATGTGCCAAGTATAAAAGCTGGTTTCACACAATATGATGCAAGGCAATGATGAGCTAAATCCTGCTTACAACGCAGACAGTTTAAAAAACTGATTTAATGAAGATCATTTTGTCCCTGGTTTTACATTTTAATTTGCTGATTCTTGTGTCGGTGATTCCTTTCACCTTCATCAGAGAGTATATTCTTGTCCGACAAAAAGAATCAGCAAATTATAAAGTTTAAAAAAACTGCTTCAACTTAATTGAGCAGAGGGTTGTGCGAGTATCTGACTTACAAAACAAATGAAGGACATCCCATCACATTAGACATAACCGAGCTGAAAGTTTTGGAAATCACAGAGTTTAACCCTCCCACCACTGCTTTCTGCCTTGGCAGTGCGGGACAAGTTTTGCAAATGGAACATCTGGGATTTTTCCAAGCACGGGCACCTTCAAGGGACCACTGAGAGGAGCCAAATGCCCAGCCAGTTTGGTAAGGTGTGCACACATTTCATCAGGTCACAAGTCACACCTTGTTCAAACCCTAACCCATATAATTGACAACAAACAGCAACTTGGTTAAATAAAGGAAACAGAACAAGGTAATATCTGCGCTCAAATCCTGTAAAAGTAAACTGTTTGCAACATATAGTGTATGTTTATAGAAATGAATAAAATATAAAGTCATCCTATGTATATATCAACTATAAAAGTGTTTAATTCAAGTACATCTTCATATTTGGTTATACAGTATAAATTTCCGCCTAACTACCTTTTGCTCTAAACTTCTGGTCTAATTTTTGACCTTTAAACATGAGGAAATTATTGGATGCTTCAAAATTTTACATGCAATGATACATAGATATATGCTTTGATAACTGCTAAGTATACCCTCAATTCTGATCAATCTATGACCCATCCCTTGACTAAAAAAGCACTAAACTATCAAACAGAAACTGCAATATAAGATGTAAGAGCTTTATAACAGAGTAATCTGACTCTTGTCTAAAATCTAGTACCCTTCCAAGTGATGTGCTGACTTTGAGTGGGGAGAAAAGTGATTTCTAAATAGAAAAACATCTTCTCAGATTCAAAGAGTTGAACTGTCCAGGAAGTGTAAGAATAATGGCTGCTCCGACCTAATGTGGCAACAGAAATTCCATAAATATTAAAAAAAAAAAAAAAAATCTCTGTCAGATCCTTTACCCTTAGTAGCGCTGGGAAAGGTCGCAGCCCAATCGAGTCTAAATCTGTTTTTTACACCAAACAAATGACACCTTGTGTATGCCCCATAAGAACTCTGCATGAGCAATTTTATCACCATCATGCTGTGCAAAATAACTCTGTATCAACAAGGACCCAGGCCACCCAAGTGCATGATAAAAGAAACAGAAATGCAATTGGAAAATTCATTTAAAATAAACATTTACACTTTTCATATGAAATTCTATTTTTTGTGCATAATGGATAGGCTCAAAAGATTGAGAGGAAGAAAGAGGAATGCCCCTTGCAGAGGATCAACTATATGGCCATGAAAATGTTTGCTGGAAGACCGGCCCATAAATCAAAAATGTAAGACATATTCATTCTTGTGATATACATACATAAATCCTTCTCTTATATTACATCAAAGCATTGTTTTTTCAGTCAAGTGTATATTCTCATGTAACGCTAGCACAAGGCATTTGAGAAACACTGAGCCAGAGAAGAGAGGAAAGAAGTATTATGAAATGCAGGAGCATCTAAGTCCATTGTCAAACCCAATAAGAGCTAATAGTAATTGATCCTCGTGTAGCAGCAACACTCAAGAAATCCATCCATTGATAAACACTTTGTTGAGAAACTCACACTGTTTCTCTAGTAGTGGGTTTTTGTTTCCATTTGAGAAAATGAGCCGGCAATTTATTTCTAATTCAGAAATGGTAGCAATGGGCTAAACACAATAGTGTCTGTGCAGCTCCCTCGATATGATTTATGAGACAGAATCTCTGTATATTTCTTTGGCGATAATAAGAAAATACAGCAATAAATCTGAAAATGTCAGGCAATTTTGTTATCACCTTGTTGGAATATCTGAATACATTAGAGGGGAGAGGAGAGGTGAAAAGAGGAGAGCAATAAACATTTTAGACATTTTTGCAAGAAAAAATGCTTGGAATGCTTCTTTGAGCTGCGACGCCAACATTTGAAATGTTTGGGTTGGATGGATGGATGATAGATAGAAGGATATTGCTGCTTTTTAAGTTTGAGCATCTCTGGACTGTTAAGCACCCAAAACAAAGCATCTTCTGTTATTTCATATAAATTAAATGCTTAATCGGTTAATCAAAACAGCAATCACTTTCGGATAGATAAAGGGGTAATAGATGAATTCCTTTTGTTGTTGATTTGGCAGCACATTCAGAAGAGTTGTGTGACAATAAGAGAATATGTTGTATTGTGCAGTATAATTATATGCAATTATTGTGTAATTATGTAATTACGGTTCTTGTGGCAGAGACACAAGAAAGATGCAGGATTTCTCTGTAGAGCACAACCATTTGTGAGCTTGCAATGATCAGCAATCGCTTAGCGTTGAATAAAGCCCACATGCGCAGTCTTGTTCCTGGACACGCTTGTCATCATTGCAAAGGTCATCGAAGCCCCCATTCTGCCCTCTCCACACCCCACCCTCTGTCACTTTCTCTCACAAATACACAGGCTTACACACATGAGGAGAAAAGAGCACACTAGAAAAGAGGTTGGTTTGGAGATCACTAGCTCATTTGTCTCTTTATCAGACTGTCTTCCTCTCTCCAGAGGAGGTGTCTGTTTGAAGAATGTGCCACGGTTGGGAGGATGAATTTGCATGATGAACTTGAAATTTATTTATTTATTTTCCATCAGGCAGCTCCCCACCATCATCCCACTTTCCTGAAACTGATTTTCATTATACTCAGGGCAGTTCCAGATTCTTTGTCAGTTAACGCAAATGTTGTAGATAATGATTGTGGCCCTTAAGCTGTCACACATGGAAAAGCAAAGATTTGTTACAGTCCTGCACTACATTCAAACATAAATTCTCAATCGCATTGTAAAACATCACAGCTTTAGCAACGGTGAACATTAGGACTAC
The DNA here is from genome assembly GCF_033807715.1 of Cololabis saira. NCBI lineage: Eukaryota > Metazoa > Chordata > Actinopteri > Beloniformes > Belonidae > Cololabis > Cololabis saira. The sequence goes on along the minus strand of NC_084588.1, from coordinate 22,789,036 downwards.
CATCTACCAGCAATATCCATAAAATCCACAAGAACATTGGAGGAATATAATATGTTGGAGGCACGCTAAGTGGCTGAAAAACAATCTGATAAGAGCGATCACACTTTATTTCTTTTCGTCGAATGATGAATGTGTCAATCACTGGCATCTAAGCTAACGGCTCTTGTTTTGTAGACGGAGTGGAATTACTTACAGAGAAATCGTTTTCACAGATGTTCCACTGTAACAGCGATACTCAATGCCCCTTCAAACCTTTGATGATAGCTATGAGGTTATATGATCAGCACAAGACAAGGAACAGCTTTCTCATTACCACCACTGCCATAAACGGAGTCGGAGGGAGAACTGCAACATCTATTCTGAATAATGTTGAGAGAAGCAAATATTGCAACCCCTCAAATTAAGTTTACTTTACCACATCTCTATGTGTGGCCTACAGAAGGAAGAAAGAGGGAGCTGCAGTAGCATAAGACAATGTGGCTTCCTTCTGATGAGAATGTTGATCCGTGTCGTTTAACATCTATCTAATCTATTTGTGGGCATGCCAAGTAGTGGCATGACCATATTGCAATTGTCCAAAACGGCCCAAAGGGCAATGTTGCTAGCATTTTGCTAGAAAGCTAAAGTCGCAAAAAATCCTAGTGCGCAGCAGCAGGTGTACAGCATGACCCCGCTCTGATATGGAACAAAAAAATCCCCAAAAAATAAAACATGCCAGAGAAAACCTGAAAAATGCAGGCGATTTATTAGTATCCAGAAATGATTTCCCTTTTCCTATTCTTCCGCTTCTTCTTCTTCTTCTTAGTCCGCACGCTTTTTTGTGCGTTAATGCGGCCCGAACCGGAACGTGCACCCATGCACGGCATACATCGTTAGATGCGTCTCCATCGTGCCTTGATGGGCAGTACTTTTCTCAGTCAAAAGTGTTACCGTGGCAACGCTAGCGTCTAGCAAGCAAAAAAAAGGGCAAATATTCCATACCTTTTTACTCGGCCATACTTTATCATAAAGACACCATTCAAATGTTCAAACACTCGGCCCGATTGGCACTAAAGGACCATACAACCTCATTATACCAATTATTAATGTGATTTTTAACTTTCAATTTAAAAACTATTTCCATTTGAATTTGGACACTTGTTGCTACGCAACAGGTTATCGTAGAGACATCGTACAAATGTTCTCCGACTCGGCATGCTGTGGACTTCAACATATTAAAGTTTCATGAAGCTGTGATTTAAGGAAATGTTATGTCAAAATCCAGGCCAAATGGCCCCATTCATTAGGATGGGGCTTTTTACCATGGTGAAAAAAAAACCTATCCGTTAACGTAGCCTGAACCAGGCGTGCACCCACACATAGCATACATCAACACATGTGGATCGATCGCGCCTCGAAGGGTTACCGTGGCAACGCTAGATGCCAAGAAGCGGAACAGAAGGTGAAAATTCGGACGCTTATTGCTTGGCCGAACTTTATCGTACAGACATCATTCAAATTTCCCCAGACTCGGTTCGCTTCAGACCAAAAGATCTTTCAACCTCATTATGCCAATTTTTACAGTTTTGAGATATTAAACTTTCAATTAAAAAAAAAATTTCCATTTGACTTTGGACGCTTGTTGCTAGGCAACGGGTTATCGTAGGGACATGATTCAAATGTTTCAAAACTCGCCTCGCTGTGGACTACTACATATTCAAATTTCATGAAGCTGTAATTTACATACATTTTAAGTCAAAATGCCTGCCAAATGGCCCCATACCCAAAGGATTATGAACAACCTTTAACGGTTTATTAACAACCCTAAACTACTTCTTTGCCATTATTAACAACCCTAAACCACACCATAAACCCCTCAAACTGGCATAGAACCACCCCGAACACAACCACTACAGCCCCAAACCAAAGCAGCAAAAGTGGACGAATGGGCAGTAGGGCATGCCCATATCAAAATTTCATGAAATTTTCTAGTTCTTTTTACTGCTCTCATTTTATGGAGGTTGGTAAAGTAGTAGGCAGCAGGTTAAAATAAAATACCTGCTTGTATTACAATTACATTGTCACAGTTTTGGGTTTCTGTCAGAGGTTTGGGTTTTGTCACAGTTTTTGTATTTACATCCTGTTTTATTTTGAAATCCCATGTCTCGTCAAGCATTCTGGGTATATCTTGTTTTGTCTCTCCCTCGCCTCCAGTCTCCTGCACTGTTTCTCATGTGTTATGTCATGCATTTGGATTTTTGTCATATTTACGCGCTTGTGTTTTTTGTGAATCCTGCTGTTTTTTTAAATAAATCAATTTTTTGGAAGTCGTGGCACCTCGCTCTCCTGCGTCTGGGTCCTACTCAGCCACACCTTGACATTCATGTGATACATCAGAAAGTAATCATCTGTTATATAGTCTTGTTTTTTTTTTCATCTAAAACTTAAAACAGCAGAAAGGCATGACTTGACACAAAAGACTGGTTTGTGCATTAGAAGCAAAATCATTGCAGAAGTTTAGCAAATGTGCTTGATGCACAGTTTCTTCAGCTGGAACTTTTCTCTTTTGTTTTGCTTCCTTTTTAAAGTAAAAGTAATGCAATTTTGTTTTTATAGATGACCAGTTAATTCAGCTCAGTGTCTTGTTTGCAAACTTTTAATCCTTAAACTGAGGGTAAAGTTTCCTGTACTGAGAATGAGGAAAACTCCCACATAATCACACCTGAGAACTGCTTGTTCTTCCTGTAAAAGGAATAAGTAATTACAGATCGATTTAGAAAGGTCACGTGCCTGTCAAAACACAGCTCAACACCCCTGAAGAACATAAACTGAGATTGCATTATTAATGATTAATGAACCCACTTGCGAAATCCATCCGCATGTTTACATTTGAAAGCACACATGTCTTTTCTAATCCAAGCGATATTGGATCTAATTCATAAATAATAGCATCTAATCATCTTGATAAATAATGATATTAGCATTGAATACAGATGATGTTTATATGTCTTAATTAACTTAGCTTTTGCTTTCAGAATCTAAAGAATTTGACATTATAATGTACTTTTAATAAAGGAAGAACATGAGAATATCATAACATACAAACGGGCTGCCATAAATGCACGAGAGACATTATATAAAAGAAGGAAAGAAAAACAGGTAGCATACAGTGAAAATGGAAGAATTTGCTTAAAGCCATTAGAAAATGTTGACTTAATTAAAAATGAAATTAATTAATTGACTCCATCTCTCTTACCTTAATCAGTGAATAACCATGAGTATTATTTTAAGGCGTAATGTCTATATAGATTAATCACAATATATTAAACAGTCGTGATACATAAAATCACCAATTAACGGAGATACAGCTACTTGAAGCTTCACATGAGCGGCCACAATGCTTATTTAACAGTTCTGATTGAGTAAAACATATTTGATGGTTCAGGGTCTTGTTTCAGTCTTTCATGCAAACTTCACAGCCCTCATATGGCACACTCATGCATCAGATACTACTCAACATGTGTCAGCAGAAAATATCATATTTATGAGACCATATTGAAGTGGGATATTTAATTAAGGCAGAATAAAAACAGTTCAAAGTGGAAGCAATTGCAGCTGCTTTGGAGACATCTCGCCACTAGCTATGGACACTGTTCTCACACTGTATAGCCATCTATCAGATATATATCTAATCTAGGACCTCATACTGAAGTGGGAAGATTCCAAGCGACGATCATATTTCTGTATTCCCACAGCATTGAAGAAAATTAGATGAGTTGCATCCTCAGAGGACACCATACGTCATTTCAGCCAGATAGTAAAAACACATTATGTTCACACTAAAAGCCACATTGGGGGCATTAATTTGGAGCAATTCTGATGACAATCAGCTTAACTGTCCAAATTGAATAATAATTCTTCATGTAAACTCCTCTTAGAATTAAAAAAAGACAGAAAGCCTCAAACTAATTTAAATTATAAGTTGATTGAGAGAGGATTAGACATAATGTACTTGGAGACTAGATCATTGCTTTTTTCTAATATCTGGGTTGTAGAGGGGTGTGGTTTCTGCTCAGCTGCAGAAACGTAGAGGTGGGCCAGTGTTCAGGGAACAGCATCAGATGAGACTGCGCCAGGTGCACTTTATTAACTTATCAGCTGTCCTTCATATTTTGCAGTTCTGCTGGGACCAACAGAGGGAAACACCTGATGCCAGGGCTGCAGTTCCCCTTGTCCTGAAAAGAAAAAACAAATAAACCAAAGCTTGTCTGTGTGGCTGTGTTTCTGCTGCAGAGGGAGTTTGAGTAGCAGAAGTTTGCTATAACCAGTAAGTGGAATATGGATATATAATTTAGAACCCGTCCACACGTTGCCAGGTATTTTTAAAACCGAATATTTCCCCCCTCCGTTTATAAAAAAATTTGCATCCACATTACATTGTTTTTTAAAAAAAACCCTTCCACACGTAACCGAAGATCTGCGTTTTCGACCACGTTCATAAGCATTCCAAACCTGTAGATAATCTGCGCCTGCCGGGGAAGCTGCACCTCCGCGGCTCCGCTTCCCCGGCAGGCGCGTCTCCTTCTCCCCCCCGTGTCCACCACGGAGCTGCCGCGTTATCGACGCAGCACTACGCCGTAGGGTACGGCGTAGGGTGCGCGTCGCCGCGTACCCTACGCCATAGGCTCTGTGTCGGTGTAACGCAGTAAGCGGTGGTCAAGACCAGAGACCATTTATTTAAGAAATAGCTTGGAGAACAGATGCTGGATCATCTGTAGTTCTGTAGTAAACAAAAGGCGCACGTCAGAGCAGATTTGTTGTTGTTTTGGAGCATAATGTGACGTTCGAAAATAGCAAAACTCCGGTTGTCTCTGTCTACACGCATCTACATAAACAGAGTTTTCAAAAATCTTCACTTTGCCCGGAGTTTTTTTAAACCTTCGTTTATTTGCGTTTTCATGTGGATGACAGGTCAAAACGTAGGAAAATATCTCCGGTTTAGCAGATATCCAGCTACGTGTGGACAGGGTCTTAATAGATGTAATAAAATAACTGTGCTTGAATGGAATGAAGGTGAGAAATGCAGATTCAGTTAAAACGGTGCCCTTCAGACTAAAGAAACAACTGCAGTTGCTGTTGGTGACATTTAGCTTCAGAGGTCGGGACAAATGTGCCCAGAAAAGACCAAGGAGAAAAGGCTGATTTTTGCTGCTGAGTTGTGCATCCCTGTCAAGAAACAAAAGGCTTCCCCTGCAGGAGGGTTCAAAGCAAAAATGAGAACTACGTCAAGGTATCATCGCAAAATGTAAAACGCTTTTCTAAGTGCTTGAAATGTTATAAAATGTACATTAATCAAGTATATAAACTCATTAATAGCTCTAAACTTTTGTAACTTGTGATCTCAGTAAAGGTGAAAGAATATCTCGCTGTTAAGCTGTGCACGTATCCATCACGTACTGTATGTGGATGACACATTTCTGATCAGGCATGCCGAACTGTGTAAAACATCTGTGCAGATTGATGATAACACTCAACACATGCATGTAGGCAAAAAGTCACATGAATCCTTTCTCATCCTTGCCCTGTGGCCATGTGTTGAATATATGTAGGACCGCATAGTAAAGTCACGATTTGGATCAGAAAACCAGATTTCTGCGTCAATGCTGAAAAATATCAGAAATAGGTTACTACAGGCAGATAATGTGTTGTAGGCTTAGTGTCAGTTTTCAAAGTGGTGGGTTACGTATATAAATTGGGTATTTCATTGCCATTACTGAACATACCGGATTAACATTTTGACATCACGTAATTTAAACCTGACTTCAAGCTTGTCCACATTCTTACTTAGCGCTCCCCAAAGTGCTCTCAGTCGTCTCAGTTCTTTGACTCTTCATCTTCTTCCTTCAAGCCTCGTAAAGAGGATCTTGCTGCTTTTTAAACTCTCCAGTAAACCCTCAGGAATGATGTTTTCTGCATTTGCTGTTGGTGTCTGATATTGCTGTAGTCAGAGTCCCCATCACCGTCAAAGATTGAATGTAGCCCTACAAGCTTTTACTATTCAACAGTACTCTTACATCTATGACTGAGCACAGGGTTAATTAAAAGTGTGTTTTGGGATTTATATATGACAATGAATTACTACAATGTTCTATAATCATTGCATCCTCAAATCTCAGTTAGACTAAGATACACCTGAAACGTACAGAATCTTGGCAGAAATGTAGATCTTGGATTTTGGCCAAGAAAGTCATTAAATCATCAATGAATATGTTTAAATGTTCAGAGACCATTTGGAAGTATGATAATCTATGTGGATCTTAAAATATCAAGAAAACAAAGCCAGCTTAAGGTTTTTATTTAATCACATTCTGTATGCATTTTTGGTCTAATAAGGAAAGCTTGTCTTTAAACTGCTGAAAGTTTTATCTACTCCCCAATTAAAGCTTGTATAATGGCATTATAGCCTCATACTGCCAAAGCCCCCCTAATGTGTTTGCAATTTAGGATAAACAAAACACACTAAAGTCTGTCAGTGAAAAACAAAAAAACAGGTCCCATTTAGATGACACAGTATGCGACTTCAAGTAAATGGCTACAGCTCATGTAAATGATGCACTTTGTACATTTTTTTCTTATTGCAGTTAATGTTCACAGCTGTGGTTGTGGTGAAATATGAGGTTCTGAGTTCCACAGTGGATCCAAGTAAAAGTTCATCTTAGCTAAATTTGAATCTATTTATTTTTACAAATATGTATTTTTCAAATATAACATATAAAATGACAAACATGTATCTATTCTGTACATGTATCTAGTCAAATGAATTGTTTCCTTGACCACTTCCTGGAACAGAGCCATGAATAACTGTCGTTTATCGTGCCTGGGAGCGCTTCCCTCTGAGATGCAGCTGTTCCTTTTTCAGCTGAACACCTTGTTATCTTAATTGCATGAACCTATCACTAGCCTAAGTCATCTTAAGTAATAATTGGACAGAGGGAAAGGTTCACAGTCCTTTCAGCCCTTTGATGTACTCCTTTCCATTATTTATGTTGCTGTATCTAAGGAGTTCCCATCTGATAGAACCAATCGAATCACACTTTGAACGGTCTCTACCTTCAAACACAGTATTGGAAGAACTAAAGCACATGCTATCTTAAATTCTGTCTAAGTGTACTTACCTGCACAAGTGAATGGTGAAAAAAATCCTCATTTTATCCGGTAAAATCATTATACTTAATGACTGTGGTCTTTGTCGAGGTTCTTGCAGCTTAAATGTTCTCAGTGTGGGGTAACGTTACTTTACTACCTTTCAGTAAGCACAATACGCTGTAAATCTCACAGCAGGATGTTAATTGCAAGGCATTTCATTGGCTATCTTTGTTTAAAATCTATCCACGTTGAAGTAATAGTTGCTTCTCAGTCACATTTTCTGTCCCCTGCCAAACCTTTTACTCATGCAGTGAAGGCAAAATGCAGCCATAATCCAAAAAATAAAAACAACATAATTCCCAATCCACATTTAAAAAATATCTCTTGGTTTTAATGTTTTAAATCTGGCCTGAAAAGTCTTATTTAAGCAGACCTCGACCTTCAGTATTCTTCTATGTGGACTGTGGTTACCGAGGTTTCAGACTTTCAGAGGCTTGTTGTGTAAGTGCTTTCATCAAGTATTCTCTTTTATCGTCCTTTACAAATATAACATTGTGTTCAGTTAGTTTTGAAGATCTCGGAGTCTCCGTGTCTATCTTTCTGGTGCTCTCAAGCTGATTCAGCCTCCACACTTATTGATCATCTCACTAAAGCATTCCCTCTTGTAGCACAGCAACGACCACAGCTCATGATTTAAGAATAGGAACTTTGTTTAAGGTCCAAGGCATTTCTTTTGACTGCTTTATTTTATTCTCTCAATATTCAGCAAATCGCTGTCACTGATTGACCCAGTGGAACTTTCTACCACACAAACTAAACAAAAAAGGAGGTGGTGGGGATTTGTTTTATAATCCCAATGAACCATGTATGACATGAAGCATACTTTGCAGTTCTTTGACCAGATTACCTTCATCACTATTCAGAATGATAAAATGAAGAGTTTGAGTTCCACGTTGAATCGTTACTGAGTTAATGAGTGAGTTGAGTTTGCTGGATCATTCTACCATTGTTGCCTTTACAGGAGAGAGATTGCATGCACTCTCCGTGCCTGCATGGCTTATATTCAGGTACTCCGACTTCTTGAGGCAGAGTTGTAGACTTTAAAGTCTTCTTTGGGTGAAATGAGGATGGATAAGATTAAAAACAAAGTAGATCAGAGGTAAAGCTTGGCTGAAGACGTCTTGGAGAAAAAACGGGTGGAGATTGAAGAGGCTGACGGGGAACACCAAATAGGAGATTTTCTGTGTGATCACATATAGTTGTTTAGTGTGACAGGAAAGATGGAGGACAGCTCTTCTCTTCTCTGCTTCTTCTCACTGACCAAAAACATGCATGTTAGATTGATTGGAGAGTCTAATTTGACCATCGGAGCAAGTTTGAGTATGTGTGATTGTTTCTGTGTGGCCCTGCGAGGTACTGGAGACCCAATGACAGATGGGATTAGCTCCAGCAGACCCTGGTGACCCCTGAAGTGGATTGAAGCAGGTATAGAAAATGAATGAATGAATGGGCTGATTCACTCCGCAAATGTAATCAGCTTGCTTGTGTTGTCAGAGCCTGTTTATCTTGTGCAGGTTGATCAAATGCTCACAACTAGTTCAATGCAACCACAGATCACCCAAAAATACTTTGAGGGATTGACAATCTGCTGTGTGTGTCAGGTTTAGGGTAGATTGGCTCAGCCAGCATGGCTGATCCAATTTGGTACCAGTTGAACGACATTCCCAAAGTCCTGTTTGCCTTACCCCATTGAGAATTCAGACAATTTTCTTTTCATTTTATAGATGTTATCAGTAAAGGTTATTGCCTGACACATGGGCCAGCAGGTGCCTCAAAGCAACCCAAAAAATGTCAGATGAACTGCTGCAATAACCATTTTGCAAAAGCAAGTAACAATGACATTACAACTATAACTAAATCTTTTCCTAATGGTTGCTTTTGTGCCTTAACTTAAAGGGGACCTATTATGGCATCTAATACCTATTTTAAACAGGCCTTGAATGTCTTAAAAACAAGCTTTTGATTTTTTTTGCTAAATAAATTAGAAATTCAGCCTCTGAGCCATGTCTGCAGCTTCCCATTCTCTAACCTCATTCTCTATGCAGGATTCTGAGTGGGCGGGGCTATGATAATGAGGCTCTGTGCTGATTGGCTGCCTGAATGACGCAATACACCGCTACGAAAAAATGGCGGAAGCTCCGGCCGGCGGAGTTACACCGTGTCTGTGTCCTCACTGTGTCCTAACTGCATGCGATGCGAGCGAGCGTCAGCGACAAAATCAATTCCATTGCTTTATTTTCTATTGGACTGTCCTAACTGGCCGCAGCGACGCAGCGCTGTGCTGCGTGAAGCGGCGCGCCGTTTTGAGCTGAACATTTGTCGGACGCCCTGCTTCTATTTTCTTCCTGCCGCTCGCGTTGAAAGCCGGTTGAAAGCGCTGCAGGAAACGGTCACAGATGAGGAACGGCTGGTCCAGTTAGTTGAAATGAGAAGTTATCTCTATGATACCTCCTCATTTCACTACAAAAACCTCAATAAAGTGTCAGCTGGCTGGAGGGAGATGGACAGAGAGCGTACGATGTCACGCAGTACTACGATAGTCGGGCGCTCGCATGCAGTTAGGACACGGTGTTTAGTTGTGGCCGTGGTTTGCATTTTGGTTACGTAACGAAAATCAGCAGAATCTGAACGGCTCGTAGATCCACATCACACTGGATGGATCATCCGGGCGGCTGTACAGACACTGCAGAATTTGGTTGCTTTCCTCCTTCTCTGAGTTGGCAGGCTGAGGGGAGACCACTTTATATATGTTAAAGCAAGAGAAAACGTGTTTTTCATAATAGGTCCCCTTTAACCAGGGAAACTGTGTTGCCTCACCAAATATCTCTGATGTCTAATCAGGTAAATAAAGCTTCAATAAAAGAATGAATTCATGAAAACAAAAAAGTGAGGAAAAACACATTATTCTATATTAGTCTCAACCTGCAGTAGGTTGAAAGCAGTGTGCCAAACAGTTTTACTCCTTGGTTTCTCCTGATGATGATGTTGTGACTTGTGTTGAAAATGTTCACAACTAAATGTGTTTCATCAACATAAACGGCTGAGTACCATCTGCAGAGTATTTATTTACATGTACAGTATAGTTGCCCTTAGAAGAGCTGGGTGGCCTTGAGTCTACCTCGGGTTTTTAAATAAGGTTTATTTAGAATACCCTGGTCCTTAGAATTGAAAAAAACTGAAGCTAGGCATTTCTTTATGAAATTTAAAAGCTTTTAAAGTTTTATACATTTCAAAGATTGTCTTACATTTAGGAGGAACTATTGTAAAAACATCAACAGATATACAATAGTCTGGTTGTTTTTTAAATATTTTCAAAAGATAATCTTACAAATAGCAGTTTTAATGAGCATGATGAGGTGCTTAACTGGTTGCTATGCTGTATTTTTCATGTATGTTATATTTTAAATTGCTCCTTAAGCATGGAGCGAAATCCATCTCCACACAGAACCTGACTACCACCAGTGGATCATAGTTGGAGTTGCAGTTATGCCTGATCATCACCCTGTGGCATATTTGATTTTCCACTACACTGGATTTTACAGGCTGCAATTTTTCTCTTATCATCAGTCTTTTTCTCTAATTGTCTGATAATCTTAGGACACAAATCAAACATTTGTCTTAGTAGTGTTTCAAAAGCCACTCCCAATTGAGATCACTGGTGAAGTTAACAAACAAGAGCAGTAGTATGACCTCAGAAAAGCTTAGATCTATCGAAACCAAATCTGGTACATAAAAACAGGAGCCCATTTTGAGAATGCACATACACGGAAAAAAATTAGGGGGAAAAAATGCTTTCGGCTTGTGTGCTGGTTTTTGTATCTGCTGTGGTGGTGGGGGGGGGGTCTTTGCATAATATTTATCATGCTTGTGTCTTAACTGTTGTAATTTGAGTCATAAACAAATAGAAATGTGTTTAGTTGTTTCGCCTTTTTGTCCCCCATGTTGACCAAAGCCTTCACACAGTGTATACATTTTTCTTTTCTTCATCTGAAACAAATAATGTCTCCATGAGTGAGGTAGCCTACATATCGAACAGGGAGTTTGGTGTACTGCTACATCTACATATCAGAGCTGCAGGACAAGCTGAATGATGAATGGAGGGATAAATATAGGCAATAACAGGTCAACCTTTTCTAGTATTGGATGCACGGTGTAAAGATACGCTATTTCTTTAAAAGTAAGGAGTTACAAAATAATGGATGGATAGACAGATTGATAGATGCTTCATTGATCCCAAGGGAAATTCAAAGTATTCAGCAGCTGCCAGAAGATGCCAGAAGGCGTGTTAGTATCAAAAACAAACAGAATTAGTTAGTAACCACATAATCCCACACTGTGGAACACTTTGCCCCTCTCTGTGAGCTCTGCCAATAGCCTCTCTGGTTTTAAAATGCTTCTTAAAACCCTTTTGTTTACCTTAGCGTTTGGCTAAGTAGCCACCCCTATTGGATTTTATCTGTCTTATTTTAATGTTTATTGTTTTTATTGATGACTATTGTTACTATAAAGCACTTTGGTTGGCCATAGGCCTTTTTATATGTGCTATATGGATAAAGTTTAAATTGACATTGACATTGCACCCCCATTATGGTGCAATAGGATAAAACCAAAATGTGATATAACGTACAGTACATGTAAATATGGCTTTAATGATGATCCTCCCTGGCCACCCAGTGACGACTTATAGTCTTATGGCCAGGGACACAAAAGAGTTCTTGAATCTGTTTGTGGAGGAGCTTGGAGAAAGCAGCATGCTGCTGAACGTGCTCCTCTGTCTGGTCTGTGCTGTGTGTGTGTCTTCTCCATCGTCTCTCTGACACCAGAGTCCAGCTCCGCTCCCACCACGGATCCAGCCCTCCTCACCAGTCCAGAGGTGTTCAGCTGCAGAAGGTTAGACCTGAACCATCCCACAAAGTCCTCCACCAGGCCCTGCACTCCAACTCTTGTCTCTCTGCAATACATCAAACTATCGTCTGGGTATTTCTGCATGTGAAATTAACTCAGATGTGTAGGGCGTGAACAGGACAGGGGAGAGCACTGTCCCTTTATTAATTAGCCTCTTTACAAAGAAAAGTGTGCAAATTCAGTGAAGTTATATCAAACACAGAGGATCGGTTTTATCTATAAGAATGTCACCTAAGCCTTTAAGAAACATTTAATTACAACCTAATGAAAGGGGAAGTAAATCTCAAAAACTTGAACTTTAAAGCAATTCCTTATGAAAAATGAATTGTATTTTTACTGGTACGTGGGATCAGTCAATAGAGCCCCCAACGTGAAGGAATGAGGAAATTACCCATGGGGATATTGTGTAAACAAAATTACTAAATCGATGAACATAAGTAGTAAATATGGGAAGCCATTGGGGGGATAATGTCCTGGTTTCTAATTTTGTCTTTAAACTTTCAAGAGGAATATGTTTTGTATTTTGGGGAATATTAAAAGCAATGTGTATTTCTGTCTGTCTTCTGCTGCAATGACTGGTCTAAAAATGTGTATAGTTTGGCATTGAGACTTCTGAAACATCCCTCCCCATAGATAGTACCTACATTTATGTACCAGGAGTGACGCAGAACAACCTAACCCCCTGTCCTGATCCTTAGAGGTGGAACCTTTAGGTGGATACTGAGGTGGTGGGATTTTTGAGTAGAACCAAACTTAACAGTTTTGCGTTGGTTAACAAGGCAGTGATCGGTACACTTTGCTCCTTAAATAGAGAAATGAATTAGAGGAGGTAATTGGAGACAACCATATAGTGGGGTGTATGCAAAAGCAAAATGTCACTTCCATGTTTGTCAAAAGTAACTCTGTCGTTTTAGTTTTGTAAAAAAGAAGAAAAAAAATGCATGGATTTATACCAAACAAAAAACACATTTGAGTTATAGCTTAAAATGTGGTCCAAATAGTTTTAATCATCAATGCATAATTCAGGACACTATACCTTCCTATACCTTGAGAGAAGTGGAGGTGGTGGAGGGGTATGAACACCTCAATGTTCACCCGGACAACTGGACTGGACTGGAGATGCAACACTGATGATGATAATAAGAAAGGAGAGAGCAGACTTTACTTCTTGAGGAAGGTTACATCCTTCAGTATTGGAACAAGATGTTCTATATTATTTATAAGTCTGTTGTAGTAGTAATCATATCTGCAGTCATCTGTTGGGTGAGCAGCATCAGAGCCAGTGACTTAAAAAAAATCAAAGTGATAAAGGAAGCTGGCTCCATTCTGAGGACTGTTCTGGATCCTCTGGAGCTCATTGACCCTTTGCCCCTGTTGCGAGGTCAGACGAAACTGTCATCTTTCCCATCCACTACCAATCACTTTATTTCAAATTAATATACCAACGAAAATCAACGGCAACTAGACATAAATAAAAAGTAACACCTGGGGTACCGTGCAGTGAGTTTAAAAAACAGAGGTTTTTGGCAAAAACTAGAGCTTCTGATTAGTTTAGCTGATAGCACGGTGGAAGGGTTGAACTGCGAGTGTGGCCGTCCACTTAGCTTTATCCAAAGCAGACATTTTTCGTAATTTACCGTTGTTTGGGGAGAGGAATGAGATGTATTCCTGTTATTTTCTCTGTGTAGCAGCTGTCACTTTTACAAGTGCCCCAAATACACCGCTTAACCATTTTAGTAACAAATAAAACGCTTTCTCAGTTGTAGCTATGGGTTGTAGCCTGCTGCCGTGCCGACTTTGTTTTGGTAATCGGACCAGATTTCTGTCAGTTTGGGGATAAAAACTATGCTCCATCCTCACTACACTGTGTGCAGTGTATTCCTTACTAATACAAAGTTTAAAAAAAAATAATCCTGTAATTTAAATTTCGATACAAGGCAAGTAAAAACTACACACTTCCCATTGATGTGAACGAGAGAGATGGCTGTTTTGTCCAACCGGATATTCTGACCCCAGATTCTTCTGATTGGCCAATCAGGGACCAATCAGAAGGCTGACAAAGGGTCAATTGTGCAAAGGAGGATATTTCATAAAAAGAAGATCACGGACAACCCTGAGCCTCTTGACAAAACGGTGGTTCAGCAACAGTGTCTTCAGTCAGGGGGTTGGTCAGATCTGTTATAACTACTACAGGACATCCTTCCTGCCCACAGCTATAACCCTCTACGGTTGTTGAGTTTCCAATACCAGTAGAATTGTGCAAAACCTAAACATCGCAAGGATAAACGTGTAAAGGAAACAACCAGAATTTGAAAAACAAATTTTCACAAAAATCTGTTTAGACTTTCGTGAAGCGGTTTATCAAACGTTATCATCCAGTTTATTAAAAAGTGTGATGGAAACCCTTTGTTCGCATTTGCATGTATGTCATATGACCAGACCTTATGACCCAAAAGAAAGGCGTGCTCCGGTATGTGTGGGTGGAGGAGGAGACAGTGAATGATCGTCCACTGCCTTACTAGCTTGTTACTTGTTACTAGCTTTGCAACAGTGGTAGCAGCAGTCGCAATCATTTCTCCAAAACTGGCCACACACACACACAGCAGTACCTTGTCACAATTTCAGAATTGCAGAAACGTGTTACAACTATTGCAACAATTAATTTCCCTGTCCCTTTGGGGTATTTTTGAATTTAAAATTAAATTTGAAATGTAGCACTTATCCAGTCTTGTTGACGACTCAAATCACTATTCTCAACCACAGCCAGGAAGTACTTTCTTAATCCAAAGACTTTTCTCTCTTTTGGTTGGGTAAGACTGTCTTACCCAAGGATATGTCAACATGTGCTGCATACACCAGGGACTGAAACACTGACCTTCAAACTGGAGGAGAGCTGCTCTATCTCCCTCACCGCAGCCAACCAAATGAGAGGAGATGCACATATGAAAGTGCACTCCAATGCAGAAACAAATGGGAAGCAAGTGTTATCTATCCAGCAGATAAAAGTGTTGTAAACATTGTTTGCCGCATGTCTCTCAGCGGTGCATCCTCCGTCTCATGTTTAGGAGCAGAGGACTTCAGGTGGCTTTGCCGTTGTAATCCTCATATTAGTGATACTTCATTTGAGCTCTTCTCGCTAATCTCAGGTAGCAGTTTCACTTAATGATTCTTCGGTGCCCTCATTCTGCTTAAGTAAATGGGAAAAGGGGAATGAGACAGACAAAGAGGCAGAGACACTGAAGAAAAAAAGGGGAGAGAATGAAATGGGAGACATATTCCACCGGAGTCACTTAGCAGGGGAACAGTGCCATCTGTTGATACTGGTGAGAAAAAACATATAGCAGCAAAGACACCAATAAAAGGATAACGTTTATGCATACACCTGACACACACTCATCAATTTTTCCAAAAATCACGCAAAAAGCTCATTTATTCTCAGACCGTCTCCCTGAAAATAAATGAGAGAAATGCATAGAAATTACATTCGTCAGCTATAATGGAGCAAAGAAAAAGAGCTGCATATGGCAGAATGAAAATGAGTCACTAGTGAATCTCTTTTAATTGATCAGTCTCTTAGCAAAGCAAAGGGAGAAGGGGAAGGAAAACAAACACTCCAGAAATGTTGATTTGGAACAGACACTTCAGAGAACAGATTAGACTATCTAATTATCATCTTTGCCTTCGGATGATGCCTTTGATGTGAATGTGACTGCAGAGTCTTTGCCTTCCCTCTGTAAATAATGAGAATTCTAATTAAGGGATGGAATAATCGCAGGGCTCATGGCCTTGGTTTGCTTGTTATTAGGGCCGCTTAAATCCTCGGGGATGGACTGCAGGCATGCAGAAGGGCAATGTGGAGGGATGTTTGTAGTGTTTTTTCAAGGATTTAAGAGTGTTTGCCGATTTACTGGCAGGCTGGCTTTTATGTTGTCAGTAGTTATGGAAAGAGTTGTCAATCATTTTAGTTATTGAATAAAAAGGATGTTGCTATAGTTTTTTTTAACAAACAGATTATGTGTTTACACTATGACCTGGTTTTAAACTTGCAGGGATAGTAGCGTTGCGATACTTTTGAGCAAACATTTGTCTCTACTTTGACATAACTTCTGTATGTGGGATTATAAATTAAGGGAAATCTTATGGTTAAAACGTATGTGTAGGGCTCTGGATAGCTCAGTGTTGAGCAGGCGCCATTAACAGAGGCTATGGCTGTCGTGCAGGCAGCGTAGGCTCGATTCACAGCCTGTTGCTCTTTCTTGCTTGTTCGCTCTATACCCATTTCAATGTCCACCTACTGTGAATAATGACCACTAATGCCACAAAAATATTTATGAAAAAAAAGGTATGTGTAGATTTAGACATACATTTTTTTTTTTCGCTTATTATAGTTAGTTATAGTTATGTGCCCTAAAAAAATTGACTTAAAGTTGAATTGGGATATGCCATAGCTGAAAAGAAAAAAATATCAGTTACTTTTTGATAAAAAAAACTTAGGAAAGAACTGTGGAAAAAATAAATAAAACAATTTATTAAATTTGTTTGTGGACTAGGGATTTAATAGGTTATTTACTGTACTATGACACTAAGTGGTGATGTCAAAATGTATGTACTGGTTCTTTTATTTCAGTAATTATGCATTATGTGGTGGTTAGGTCACGAGACAACGTATTATCAACCACTCAACCAATTGATGATTAAAATAAATGCCAAGTTTGTAAGATTAGGTTTCACAACCACAAAAAAAACGGCAGCGGTCTCAGCTCTAAGTTAATAGTGTCATGTCTGCTGAGTATACTGGTTCACAAAATCTCAGACCAGCTTATTTTACCCAAACCAAACTGTTTAGACATGCAAACTGCAGATACATGTCATTTTCAGCTGAGGAATATGTTAATCACATTAACCATTATTAATCAATACAATCAAATCAAATTAATCATATGCTTTCATAGTGTTCTACCTTTTCTTACCATAAATCTTGAGCATGCTAGAAGGAGAGGGAAAGAATCCTTCAACCATGATACCATTAATATCCATTAATCCCAGCTCTCTCTGGTAAAAATCTGTAAAACTGCAGGTGGTTGTTGGTGGTGAATTCTCAACTCTATCACTGTGACTTGACACATAAATCAATTCAACCAAGTCTGCACTTATCTAGTAACTTTGGTCCTCTTAGCAGGTGTGCAGCCCTCCTCACAAAGGGAGACAACAGCTGGAATTTGCTTCTTGCTAAGAGCCAACAGTGCAAAACACCTTTCAGTCCTACCCCAACAACTTCATATGTTTCAATATACAGTAGTCAAGTCTTTTATTTAAATTCTTGACATGGATTGTATTACAATTACATCTTTACCTTGTAATTTTAGATCATTGTGTATTTTTTTCGTTTTTTTTTAAGTTAACCATCTCAGATTTTCCAGCCATGGTGCGGATTCTTAATATCACCCAGTTTGCAAGATGGAGCAACGTGAGCCACATTCTTTAAATGAATGACCTAATGACCCAAACTAGATTAATTATTCTGAAATCAGTTAACCTTTTCACCTCGTCAACCCCTCGCGCAATTCAGGGCGGACATCATTTTGGGTTTTAGCAGCTTAAACTTTAATCAGCAGAGCAATGATAAACCATCTTCAATGTATCAATAATGCAGGAATAACAGTGAAGTGGATGGTATGACATCAATTTGAAAAAAAAAAACTAGGAAGAGACAGAACTGTGTACTGAATTGTTGATCAGAACAGTCAAAATAAACAAGTGAACAGAATTGCTCTAGGAGAGACGGTTGATAAATCATTAGCTTTCATGTCTGTTATAGTCCATCTGGTTCCGAAGTGAAAACCTGTGATGCCATCAGCATTTAAAGTACTGAGCTTCTAATTTGCATCACTTTGCATAGCAAAAAACAGTTGTTCAGCTAACTCTTTTTGCACACATAGGAATATTGTATAACAATTATTGCAGATCAACCCTGAGTTGTGTTCTTGTTCCAGTTTTTCCAGTCTTTTTTTTTTTCTTTTTAATTAATCCCAACCTTACTTTATACAGTGCTGCTCACTGCCACATTCAGACCAGCCTTTTCTAGCTACCGCTAAGACTCCTAGATATTAGCTGTTTCCATCTCCCCTCGTGGCCTGGTTATAATACTTGAAGTGTATCTGAATACTGACAGCAAAGCTGCCCGTGGCTCAGACCTTGTAAGATCCATCATACTCTTACCTGTTTGCACCTGACTTCCTTGCAGTCTCCTCATAGCTGCCATTTGCAGGATCTCAGTGTATTTGCAAGGGTTCTGAGCATCTGCTATATTTCTGATGCCATCCACCTGCATTTACAGTGTCTGGTCTGAATGATATTGCTGCTATCTCGCCTGGTGAGTAGATGTCTTGCTTGTTCCTGTCACACAGCTTGATGTCACCTGTGTAGAGGAGGTGATGATGTTTGGTTCACTTTGGAAATATTACCCATAGCCCCCCTGTGGGGATTTGGTTACGGTTTAGGTTTGGTTTGTTTAGGTCTCTACAAGACAGCAGAGGGGAAAAAACATCTTGGTAAATGATGAATCTTGAGCTGCCTTCCACTGTCCCATTTAGTATTTGATGAAAGCTCTTAATGTCCTCTTGATGCTGTACGGTTCCAGGCATTTCACCATCCATCCATGTGCACAGCATTGAGGCATAGTCTTTCTTGCAGTCGAGGTGGTGCACGATTCATTTGTCTATTGTTTCATGTTCCTACTTACCTTGGCTGCTGTGATTGCTGATGGAAGTTTCCATGGAGAAAGGGACGTCAGTTGGATGGTACCGGATGAAAAAAAGAAAGAAAAGTAATTATTGTTTCAGTTGTAATAACATTAGGTTACCAAAACACTGCACCCAGATGCTCCACTTTTCATCCCTTTAAAGCACAACTCTAGATGAATAAGAATTCATTATGTAAATTAGTTTCTGCTGCAATATGTTCTTTAAAACAAAGCTCATTCTTCTACATCAATGTATCTCTCGCAACTCAAACAGCTAACGGAAGAACCAATATTCATGAAACATAAGCAGTTAGTGTATACCACCGTCTAGATTAAGCCTTTTCAAGCACAGAGAGCTGAACGGTAGCTAATTGCAACTTTTATGCACATACACACAAAAAGTAAATATGTCCCATGCAAATTGTTGACAACTTGATATATTTAAATAACCTGGTATTTTATCCAATTTGATGCAGTGTCTGAAGGCAGAACTACTGTTGATTTTTCAGTATTTAAGTGAACAAAAGATGAAAAGAAATTGTCCAAAAGTCTGATGCCAACTAGCTGTTTTGTTTTTTCTTTTTCCCTATTCAACTTGTATTTGTTTTCAAGACGAGATGAGGGATGAGAGTTTTCTTACAAGTACTGGATTTCAAATGTGATAGTTCATTCAATTAGTGTCTATTTCTTCATTTTGAGACATTCCTATGAGAATTTGCAATTGTGCTGAAGATCTTTACCCCACTGAAAAGTCCCCATTTGATTAAACTTCATTTTCCAACAGATGGCCCCATATTATCTTCAGGCAGTCTTTTATATAGTGCAGAATTGGGATCTGAATTATTGACTACAAACTGGGGCAAACATAATAACAGCTGTTTGAAATTCACATGACTTGGATTATTTTCTATACAATCAAATGATGCCTATCAAATAGTTTGAAGGTCCTTTTTAAATCCGTTTTTAGTCAGATAAAAATTCATACACTTCTGTTATGACTTCCTTAAAGAGCTTTTAAAAGAGATCCTGACAAACTTTACAGGTGAAGTCTAACCTTTGCTATAAAGGTGTGATAAAAGACAACAAGCCTTTGTTGGTCTAACATTACAGTAAAACCTTTGTCTAGATATCAATAGTGTGTATACTTATATGAATGCTTCAGTTAAATCCCCACAAATGAATAATACGAATCTAACAGCAACAACATGACTTCTAAAAATAAATAAATAAAAGAAATTGGTAGGCTAAGGCGTTAAGTGAAAACCACAATGATCAAACTACAAACATAAACAAATCCAAATCAAATGATAATCATTTCATTACATACTTATCAAGTTTGAGTATTTGAAATTTGTTGAAAGGATTTACTCACATTTAACTATAACTATTCCAACTGTTGTATTAGTCACCAGGCTCAGCGATGGTCTATGAACTATCCCCCATAGAAAAACACCTTATTTAATTTGATGTTAAAGATTTTACAACATTGTCAGAGATAATTCACAATACCCCACACATATACAGTTTATTGTGTGTTTATCGTTGACAGCATTATTCATTTAGTTATCAGTCAACCTCCAACTTAAAACTGCTGTTGGGAAAAACAGATCACATTCAATTAATGATAAAAAATGGTTGTTTGACATCTGTATCCAACTAATCCAACTCTTTAGAGACACCATGCCCTTTCTTTCAGCTCTTCCTCTTTTTGCCCGTTTCCAGTTTTGAGAAGACACTGAAGCCTCTAAACGACATAACATAAAAACGTGCTTTAAGTTACATTTTTATCTCTTAAAAAATGATCATCTTATTACGATAATTATGCCGAGTTGTACCAGCTGGCCTACAACTACATACTAACTGTAAATGTTCCACATCTTACAATAGTAAGATTTAAAAATAACCATTCCTACAGCTTGTAGCTCAGCTTAGATGATTTGCATATCACACGTATACACACTATAAACAGCCTTATTAGTTGCATTTAATGTGATGGACCAAACACAGCTGAAGTGATCATGCAGTAACCTCCTTACATGCTGCCCTGCTTTCTGGCTGAAGTTGGTCCGTGTGGTCGGTTAATATCACACAAAGTTTCACAATGTGATGAAAACCAGAAGCATTATATGTAGATTCTTATTCACGAAAATGCAGCTGTTTGTACTAGTGAGATAGTCATTAATCATTTCCACAACATGAGAACACTCACCTGCCAGTGTCCTCTCAGCAACAACAGTGTCAGCTACATCAGATCATGTGTTGATTATTATGCTACCTCCACACACTTTTCATTCAAAAACATAGGAATAGTTTGGGTTTGTAGTTGGGTTGGTCCAATAGCTTTAATTTGGTATAATGTCTGTATTGCAGTCAGTCACAACTACTAAAATAATATACAAAAAACATATAGCTTTTATATCTATACATATATATTTCCCTGCTCCTCTAGAGGGGAAGCTCAGACAAAGAGGATAAGTGACCTGTTGCCTGGGCAACAATAGCCCATACCTGTACCAGTCCCAGCTTTAAACCATAATGCATTAGTAAGCAGCAGTAAGCAGCTCTGGCCTCTGGACACTAGAGTGAAGGGAATACGAGATACATTTGGCAACAGATGTGTATTGTAAGCAGTAAAAATAACAACTCGCTTTTACTTTATGAGATGTTATTTTTTTTACGTCTTGATGATTTGAATGGCTGGGAACAGTGTTAAATCCATGACCAACCAAAACAAGGGATTTGTGGAAAACAGTCAGACTCAATCAGAGTTCTTTGTATACGCTGAGCCGCACGTCAATCAGCCCATGTCCCCTGTTACACCCAGCAACACCCCCGAGCTTTCTCCTGTTGGCTCTAATTGATAAAGGTATAAGATGGATCAGAGTATGTGGTGAAAACAAACCCTCAGGTCTTTAAAAAGCTGTCTTAGCTCCTTCTGTTGTCTTGGAATGCTGTGAAGTTTTGCTCCACTTCCCTTTGTTGCCTTTTGACTGGAAGCTAAAACCAAAAGAATCACCACTTGGCATTAAATCGATATCTTTGCTGCGGGCCGGTAGAACTTGTAACAGTTGTAACATTATTGAAGAGGAACAGTCAAGAATTGCCATTTTATGTCATCATCAACCCAGAATGCATGGTGCACCTAAAGTTAACAGCAAGGCAAGGCAAGTTTATTTGTAGAGCAAATTTCATGTAAAAGAAAATTCAAAGTGCGTTACATGAATTTTTTTTTTTTAAAGCAGAATTTAAGAATTTTAGAAAAGAATTAAAGAAATGAAATCCAAGAAATAAAGTTTGAAGTGCATTATGGTGGATTACTGAAATGTAGTAGTAGATAAAAATGTTTTCAACCTTGACTTAAAGCAACTGAGAGTTTCAGCAGCCCTGATGCATTCTGGGAGTTTGTGTCACAGGTGAGGAGCATAAAAGCTGAAAACGGTTAAAATTAATAACTAAACAACTTCTCACAACAAGGGGATTAAGTAGCCAAACATATAAAATTAAATGTTTCACTTAATGTGATAGGCTTATGAGTAAATCGTCCTCCACGTGGGGTGCGTTACGTACTTATGATTGGCTGAAACGAGGGGAATCTCTAAAATTCACACACAAATGCAGCGAGATTCACGGACCGTAACCCATTTGTAAATCATTATATTTGTCATTAAATCATTATATTGTCCTAATCACATGTGAAATGTCCTGTGCATTTGTAAATCGTCCAATGCATTTGTGAATTTTGTTCTGTGCATTTGTGAATATTGAGAGTGTTTTAGGTCCATACATTTGTCAAAGATCGTATCTCGAATTTACACAAAAGTGAACTTTAGCATTGGTCTGATGCCACATCTCAGTAATATTTAATGATCAAGTCCTTCTGTTGTTTATGAAGCGACAAATTGTTCATTAGGGAAGTGATAGCACTAATGCGAAAACTGGGTTTGACTCCTACACGATCTTTGAGTCCCATTAGGGATTTTTACCTGTTTAGTTCTCACTTTGGTTCTGTTTATGCAATATGGCTGGTCAGATAAAGTCATCAAAAACTGGTCATGTTTTAGCCGCAGACTGGCTCAAGAAAAAAGGTTTTTCAGAGGATTTGTCTTCATCTTTGTTAAAACAATCCAAACGTTTGTCTTGTACCAGCTTTATTCAACAATTTGATTTCATTCTGTAATATTTTGTTCTTTTGGCTTCAAGTGCAAAATATGTTTCTTCACACTTTTTAATGACTAGTTTGTTTATTCATTTGGAACAACAAAAGCATTTAAGGATAAGCTTTAACTAAACGGTGGAGTAAGTTAAATGCAGTCTGACTGAAAGATAAAACACAACGGTTCCACAAGGCATTATTACATTTAATGTCGCTCAGTGGTGGCAGACAAATATAGAAACCCACAGCAAAGTGTTGGGTTGAGATTGCAGCCAAAATAGGTACCATATATATATATATATATATATATATATATATATATATATATATATATATATATATATATATATATATATAATATAGTATATATATATATACGACTGTCACTCTTATGTTCTTCAAACAGCCAAGTGACAACTGGTTCTCTGGAGCTGTTGTCACCTGTGAAGTGGCCCCTCATCAGGAGTGTATGTGTCCTCATGGAATGAAGCTTGTCATTTACAATGGCTTTACTGCTTATTACTGCGTGGGAATCACTGACACATGTCAAAAAAACAGGGCGAGGAGGTGGACATGGTGCAATTCTACAAGTACCTGAGGGTGCAAAACAACAAGCCGGACAGGACTAATAGAAGAAAAAATAATAATAATTGTACCAAAGGTGGTGGAAGGGTATTGTTCTTGAAAACTAACCTCTGCAAGCCTACTGTTCTCCGCACAGTGATGGATGCACACAGGATATCTAGCAAATGTCAGGGGGGGGAAACTGCATGTGGCAAGCTACTTTCAGTTGGTGAATAAGAAGAGGAACTGCCTGGGGTTTGGCACCCTATGGGCATATGCAAATAGTTAATTTACAAAATCTGAAAAATGCCATTGTAAAGCTTAACTTACTTGTGGGAAAGACTTCTCAACAGAAAAGTAAGTCTTACTTCTAAATCAGTTGTAATCAGAGAACAACCCGATCAACTACCGTATTTCCACAGCTTTTTTCATGCTGATAACGATAGTTTTAAGCTTCTGACAAGGTAATTTATCAACCTGAATTAGGTCATTATCAACAGCAATCAATGACGGGTCTTGGTACTTCCTAAACTCCAAGCAAAAAGACTTGAATGTCTGTTCTTTAGAGTATGTCAATAACTTGAATCCACTGGCTGTTTGCATGCACAACATAGGATAAGTGAAACTAATGGCCATACAATCCATACCGTCCTTCAATCGGCTCAGGGACAAGGCCAAATCACCATCCCAGAAGTCCAGCTAAGGAATTAATTGATTGCAGAAACTATTGTCACTAATTTTCTAAAACCCTTTCAACAGTTATGTTGTGTTTCCTTCCAAATGCTTAATTTTTCTTCTTTATACTCTGAAACCGAAGGTAGTTTGAAGCAGGCCATCTGCACTTATCTGAAAATACAGATATTTTGGATTATTATCAAAAGAATTTGCACTAATCAGTATTTCTAATTATGTGCTTTTGCATTTTTACACTGGAAATAAATCTGCATTTAAAAAAAATCACAGTTGTTTCTATAATCCATGTGGTGATAGAAATGGGTCTATGAACAAGGCACCGATGCGTTGCTCATAAATTGTAAATTTATTATATCTCTAAGGAATCAAGGCGACAGTTGGCAATACTCAAATCCAAACAGCACAATCTGTAACGGGTATCCCATCAGCATCTGTGAAACTGGCTATTGAATTTCATTATAAGTTAGTCTCTTGCAGTTAAGATTTCCTGTGAATGTTTTTAAAATGAACTCAGTGTGTAGTGCAGGAGAATGGATTAAGTGAGGATTAAATCTACTGTGTGTCTCTGCGAATCTTGGTTATCGATATTTTTATTGTTAAAAACATTACAAAATATGCCGTCCTATGTACTTCGCCTGCTCTGTACTTCAGCATATGGCTTTCATTTGTGTGAATTAATTTTTGCAATGTATATTTATGAAACTGCACACTTATCCTGAAATCCAATAAATCATCAATAACTCCTAGAGCACTCTGGAACCAACACTACATTAGTAAGACTGGCCCTCTACTCAAAATGTATCAGATTCACAATTATAGAGTTAGATTTCAAAGATGCAAAAGAAATTACTCAAAATCAAGACTCAACAAAAGAAGGACCAGGTTTTAAGTGTGATATTGTTGTTGTTTTAGTGTTTGCATCTCATTTTGTTCTATTTTTACATTTTTTAGTTTTCACCGTCAAATACTTGAGGAAGTCTGAAGCAGCATTTTCCTGCTCATACTGTATACACATAAGCAGGAACAAATCAGTGGATTAGATGCATTCTTGTAGTGGGGATACAGCAGAGTGGCACTCAGCTAGAACACACAAGATGGTGACCAAATACAAAAAAAAGAAAGAAAAAGGAAATCCCAGTGCTTTGTTCATACAGGTTTACGGGAAAAATCTCATGACATGATTTGAACTGTTTTGGTGTTATGGACAAGCATGAACATTAAATAGACCTTTCCCAAAGACAGCTGGAATGGGCTCCGGCAGATCCCTGTGACCCCAAACAGGAATACACACTTACTGTATATATGGCTTATATAAATGAAGTGAGTAATATTCAGGGCAGCAGAAAAGAACATTGAGCCGTTATTTCTATATCTGTTTTGTTTTTTTCTAAATGTTTCAGATTTTACATTCATGCATTCTCACTAGAAATGTCTGAAAAAAATTCAGGGCTGTAGTGTTTGGTTCCAGTTAAAACAACCTTCAGTTTTTCAATAGACACAGCAAAACAGGCGAGTGTCAGAACCAGAGGCCACACATTTTACAACGTAAAAACGTGGAAAACCTTGATAAAAAAAAAACACTAAACATCGGATTTCAGTGGGATATAGTATTAAACAAATACAATGTCGGGTGAATTGAAAGATATACCTGTGAATGGCTCGCAGCCTGACTCTTACCAGAAGTGAAGATAGCAAACTCTCTTCTTCAGCTGCATCTTCTACGTTACTGCCAAGATTTTACGTTTCGTAAAATCCACATAAATATTCCCCGTCATAGATGTTAATTTTTAACAGCAGGGTTAGATTGTTCCATCTGGGGGACTTGATCTCACCAGAGAACAGAGAAAAAAGGAAATCTCCGATAATCCTTTAACATCTAAGAACTTCTTAGCTAGATTTTCTCCCATGTTTATACAGTGTTTCCTGACAAAATACATTAAATCGTCAGTTTGTGTTGTGATTGTGCTTGTGCTTTGCATGCTGATGGCATTGTCCTGAGAGTGTTTCACATTGCACATTAACTGCATGTTAGGTAGGAAACTGTTAAATTTCTAAAGTTTTGTTGTTTTTTTTGTTCAATGTCTTTTTGTTAACTGATATATTGTTTTCTTTTAAAACCAAGAAGCTTTGGAAGTTAGAGAATTAGCACAGTGAATCCAAGAAGAAATGTGGTGTGGTGACTTTTGTTTCTGTTTGTTGATTCAGGACAAACAGCTTTTTTTCATGAAGAGTTTGATCCAGCAGAGTTGTATTGAGCCATGAAGCAGAAGAATCACTGCGCTCCAGATCATTTTATTTTCAGCTAGTGAGCGCTGCTGTTTTGAACTGCATCCTCTCGATTTGTCTGAAGAACAAAGAAGCCATGAATTTACTGTAGCAGACACACACAGGTTAAATCCACGTGTTTTTTCACCCTTTGTCCTTTTCTTTCTTCTCATTAAGAATTGATTCATTTGCTTAAATGGATGTGTCACTACTGGCCACTAGTCATACTGTTTATTTGTATTTCACTGCATTTATTTTTTGGCTCACAGGTGGATGGATGTTATGATGTTAATTCCTACAGTAACTTATAATGTTAAAGTTTCAAGTCTTGTTCTCTTGGGGATGCTGGCATGTCACGTTTAATGCAGATTTTACATGAACGGTGAACCTCTCCAGTACAGCCAGGAATTCCTCTTGCTTTTAAGTAACACCAGGGTGGATACCTTGAACCCCTCTGCAGTCCCACCAGCGCAAATCTTCCAGCAGCCAAACCTTTTAGTAAGGTACTGGTCCGGGTACTGGGCATCAAAGTCAGCAGCTAGGAATGATGGAAGATGTGGTGGCATCTGCCAGAGGCTCAAGAGACTGGGACACCGGGGATTCCTCTCTCTACAGTCATCCTCACCAACGTCCTGTCCCTTCGGGATGAAATTGACAAGTTCCAGGCACACGTCACATTCCTGGCAGAGTTCAGCATTGCTTGTCTTCTCACTTTCAGTGAGGCGTGACTCAAAGAACATGACATGCAGTCCAATCTGGAGATCTACGGCTTTGGAGTTCCTCTTTGTTTGCTTGAGTCCCTGTGGTGACGGAGAAAT
The DNA here is from genome assembly GCF_033807715.1 of Cololabis saira. Lineage (NCBI taxonomy): Eukaryota > Metazoa > Chordata > Actinopteri > Beloniformes > Belonidae > Cololabis > Cololabis saira. The sequence continues at coordinate 22,761,711 of NC_084588.1, read as the reverse complement.
CACTCGGCGGGGGTCTTTGTCTGTACATCAGCAAAAGCTGGCGTAATTCAGTAGTTATTAGAGACACACTGCATAATATGGCAGATATTGAACCCCTTTCAGTGTCGACTTTTTGTCTTCCAAGGGAATTCCCTCAGTAATGTTACTTCTCACTTATATTCACTGGCGAACATCAAGCCACTAAAACTGACCAAAACAGTCCTGCAAGGCTTCGGGGGATCTCCCCAGATGCACTGGTCCTTGTCATGGGGGATTTTAACCAATTCGAACTGGGAAAGGTTCTGAAAAAATGTTATCAATATGTGACTTGTCCACCTCGTTATGAGTGTTCAGATCTGTGTTGTGGGACAGTTAATGGGGCTTACTGGTGTTCCCGGGGAGCTCCAATTGAAGCGTCCGATTAAAGTACTGTTTACCTTGTTCCATCTTACACATCAGTGCTGAAGAGGAACAAAGCTGAAAGACAGTAGGTTTGGTCTGGACCGATGAGTCGATCCATTTCTTCCAGACAGACTGGAACTTGTTTAAGGTGGTTTGCCCTGATCTAAATTAAATAACAGACTGTGTGCACCTACATTTCTTTTAGTGAAAAAATCCATCAACCCTCAGAGATCCACTTTCATTTACCCCAATAACAAACCGTGGGTCTCAACGTCTGTTAAAAATGTAGTTAATCAAAGAAACATCGGCTCCATTCAGGGGGATGTGGCACAGTCCAAGGAACTGTCCAAAGTTGTAAAAAAAGGAGTTTAGGATTGCCAAATACAGACACAAAGACGAAGTAGAAAGTAAAAAGTTCCACCAATTCACACCCTTCATAGGAACCCGATGGGAATGAAGTAAAAATATATATATATACATAAATTATTTTAGTGGAACATCTGATCAGGATCTTCCACCAATTTTAACATTTTTTAATGTCCATGATTTTAGCGATGAGGTGTTTTTTACAAGTGTTGAATATAATTGTGTATATAATGTGTAATTCTTAATTTTTAAACTTTGTTAAGAGTATTAATGAAAAGATGGGCTCTGGTCCTGATGATATCAGGGGCCGGGTTCTGAAAAACTGTGCAGTGATTTTAGACCTTTGAGAAGCAGGTGATATAAACTTTGTCATATACGCAGGACAGGTTGGACCCTCTCCAGTTTGCATATAGGCCTGGAAGAGATGTAGACGATGCTTTGGGGACACTTTTAAACATGGTATTTAAACATCTGGAGGAGACCAGTTCTTCAGCTCATCCTCTCTTTATTAACTTCTCTGCTTTTAACTGCATCCAGCCACATATTTTAGCAGACGGACTCAGGAACACAGAACATTGATGTTGGTCTGATGTGCTGGCTGGCGGACTTTTATAGAGTTAGGTCACATCAGGTGAAAATTAAAGGGGACCTATTATGGCATTTAATGTCTATTTTAAACAGGCCTTGAATGTTTTAAAAACAAGCTTTTGATGGTTTTTTCTAAATAAATTAGAAATTCAGCCTCTGGGCCATGTCTTTATCTTCCCATTCTCTAACCTCATTATCTATGTGGGATTCTGAGTGGGCGGGGAGGCTATGATAATGAGGCTCTGTGCTGATTGGCTGCCTGAATGACGTGTAGCAGGGGAGGACACAAACCCTCGCTCTGGGCAGAAGAGCAGCCGGCTGCGTACACTATTAAGGCTGATTTATGATTCCGCGTTACACCAACACAGAACCTACGGCGTAGGGTGCGCGGCAATGCACACCGTACGGTGCACGCGAGATGGACAGAGAGCGTCCGATGTCACGCCGTGCTACGCGATAGTCGGGCGCTCGCATGCAGTTACAGGTTACAGGTTTTATAGTTGTGGGCATGGTTTGAATTTTGGTTACGTAACGAAAATGTGCCGAATCTGAACGGCTTGTAGAAGCCACATCACACTGGATGGCTCATTTGGTCGGCTGTACAGACACTGCAGAATTTGGTTGCTTTCCTCCTTCTCTGAGTTGGCAGGCTGAGGGGAGACCACTTTATATATGTTAAAGCAAGAAAAATCATGTTTTTCATAATAGGTACCCTTTAAATAAGTTTTATCAGATTACTTCTATTCTTCTGTTGGATCTTCTCTGGGCTGTATCTTCTCACCTCTTTTATTTGTTTTGTAAACAAATGAATGTCACAGAACATTATGACAGGCACCACATCATAAAAGATGCAGATGATTCTGTTATTGTTACCCCGCTCAGCAGTGACGACTTTGAGCATGATCCTGTTCCGAGCAATTTTATTTACTGGTGTGAATCATCTTTCTTAGAACTCAATGTGCAAAAAACTAAATACATGTGTGCTGATTTAAATAAAAAAAAAAGTCCATCTCTAATGTTTCCTGCCATGTTGCAAGATCAGGCTGTAGAGGTGCTGCAGAAGTGCAAATATCTTGGTACTGTAATCAACAGCAAACTATGTTTTGAGCCCCAGGTAGACACTGTGTGCAAAGTGGCACTCCAGCGTTTGCATTTGTATAATAAACTTTGCAGTTTTAACATCGACTGCACTTTTATGTTTAATCATTGTTTTATTGAATCTGTTCTTACATTTTCTTTCATTTGCTGGCACGGGTCACGTTCTGCTAGACTGAAAAATCGCCTACAGGGCATTGTTAATATTTGCAGCTAAATTGCTGGTATACTTCATGTCGACATTCATTAACTGTACATAGTTGGACTATTAAAGAAAGACCAACCCGTACTGGCTATCCAAACTATCCTTCATGAAGTGATTCTAACGTGCTTCCTTCAGGTTGCAGATACGGTTTGTATAAGTGCAGAACAAAATGATTCAACACTTGATTTCTTCCTTCTGCAGTCAGCCTGCTGAATAATGCATTTTAACAGTTTATTTTACCTTATAGTTAAAACTGTATTCATTTGTTTACTGATGTATGCCTGTACTCGTGGCTTTAAAGCAAATTGCTCTTCTGTGACGATGAAGATACCTTGAACACTGAGGAAAAAGTTCAGCAAACCCAAGTTTAAACCCAACTTTGAACACAACAGAGTTCAGTTCAAAGAACTTAAAACTTGAGAAAACTACCAATGCCTTCATTATGCAGTTATTCTTCATAAAAGAGTTGAGGTCTAAACGTAGAAAAGTGGGTAAGAAGTGACTGAACTCTTGTCACAGGTTGGTATGAAATCACTAATGGCCAGTACGTTTTAAAAGATGCAGCAAGTCATTTTAATTTTTAATTTCATTTTGAAGACGGCTACATCCTTGATAGGATTAGCCATCAAAGCTCCAAAAGATTCATCCATCTTTCTGTCAGCCATCCTCAAGGACATCAAGACCATGATTGAATAAAAGGGGAAAAACGTTACCCGCCCTGTTGTCATTACCAATCCTACACTGGCAGATCTATTTTTACTTCAAGTAATGAGGAAGGAAGTTCTTTAATTCTGCCTTGATCCTTTTTGAAAGCCTAGTGGGGTTTCAGTCTGTTTTAAAGAGGAAGAGGGATATCTAATGGTTTCTCTAATGTGAAGTTTAAATATATCTATTTCAGTGAGACCTTTAAGAAAAAAAAATCTACGGATGAGCAAGTGTGAATATCACTCTGTCATTCTTTTTCAAAGCCTTAACTTCTGCTTTTATGTGCTTTAAGAGCATTTGCATGCTTGATATTGTCTAGAGTAGAGAGGTTAGTGCAGCCTATCACAGAGAAGTGTGGAAACACATTAGTTTTAATCCCATGGCTTCCACAAAGAATTTGCAATATAGATCAAATGTGAATATATGGTTATTTATCTAAGCATATGCAATTTTAATAACACTGTTAAGAGAGGCATTACAGAACATTCTTACGAATCAGAACTTCTTTTTTTATTAATTAAAACACTGGCACATATTGAATAATTTTCTGCAGAAAGATGAAGGAAATATAAAAGTATGTTAAAAATATAAGAAATATCAGGAGTTGCGTGACATCAGACAGAATTGTCAACCCGTTCCACTGTTTCAATCTTCAATCTAAAATGACATCTGCTTCAAGTGATTTCAACACGGGATGGTGTTAGATTTTGCTTGAAGGCCACTAGAGTCCTCCCAGGCTCCACTGGCTGCTGACTGCAGACAGATCTGCGTTGACTCACAGCACACATACACTTATCTCACACTTGTCCCAGCGAGTGGACTGACGTGTTTTTTATATATGATTATAATAACCTAATAGACAGTGATTCAAGTGCATGTTTGCCTGTATTTTTCAGTTGTAAAGTGCTTGAGTACTGTATTGCCACTGTGGTGACTTAGATGCTGTTCGAACTTGCATTAGAATGAGACCCAGGAAATCCAATTACAAGTGGACAACACTAATGCAAAGTCTGAACACATTCCAGGACTGACTCACATCTCATCACTTGGGACACATTTGAAGGTGGTCTGACATTTTGTTCCGAGTCTCTCCTCAATGACAAAATTACAACCGGACTGCAAGGGAGAGTCCAGCCACTCTATAGAGAAAACTAATTTCAGTCCTGTGGTCTTGTTCCTTTGGTCGCTACACACAATTCATGACGATAGGTGAGGATAAACAGTCTTGCCTTCTGGCTCAACTCTCGCTTCAGACTGCTGGAGAGTCCGCATAGCTGATCCACTTGTGGATGTACTCTATTCTTCACTCACTTGTGAAATACATTCGATAATTCATCTCCTCCACGTGAGCAGAACCTGAAAACATCCTGTATGAATAGAGTTTGGGGGAAGAAAATTTGTGGTGGTTCTTCTTTGTGTTGTTTTTTTCTGTATTTTCTAATAATAATTCTGTGAGCTGCGTCTGGTATTTTTCTTTTCAGCAGCTTCCTTGGGCAAAAAAAAAACAACTTAGCATTTACACGCAAAACTGACATGCATGCTTATTTGCATACAGAGCCAGAAGGTCAGATCCGATCAATCAAGATACATTTGGTTATATATTTTAATGCAAGTTGTGAACACACACAGAGCTACGGACTGGTTACTTGTGATTTTTCAGGACACATTTTAATGCAGCGTGTGAATGGGGCCTCGGGGACCTTCAGGTCAAGCACCAAGGTGCTTTAACATGAATGTCTGCATCCACTCACTGCTACATAATTGGAAGGTGGTTTATACTGTGTCAGCCAACATTTTGCAAAGTAGCTCTAAGAATATGAAATGGCATATTCTGATGGAGATACCACTTTTTCAGCTTCACAGTGTTCGACACAGTGACGTGCTGACCTGATGATGCATGAAAAAGTGCAGCCATCACCTAATTCTTCTCAGCTGAGAAAGTGAATGCCCTCATTCTCAAAAGAATCAGGTCACCAAAGTCTTTGGACTGCACCAGCTATGAATCATCAATCTCTTTTAAAAATGAAATGGTAATTGATCCAATAGTTGCCAAGATATTTCCAGTAAGAGCCAATGTGGTCAATGGATGATTGATTTTCTCATCCGTGCTCAAAAAGTAAGTGTGTGCATACATTTGCTCTTGTTACTATTTGGCCGTCCTCGTGCTCCTAGTTATAAACTTCAGTTTTTGCGTTTTTTGGTTTGGGCAGGCACGAAAAAGCTTCAGAGCAAGAACGACTGAGAGACAAATGGAGTGAAACAAAGATTATGCAGAGTGTCTCCACCCTGCAGGGTATAGCAAAGCATATCAAAGGTTGGCTAGACTGCACTGGGAAGATTCACCACCCTGCCAGACACAGATGTAAAGTCATGAATCATTGTGTACTGGGATTTTGTCAAAAGCTTGCATCTCTCTTCTGCTTCCTTGTTCTCTGTCTTTTCCTACGTCCCACTTGCTTTCTTCCCCCTTTGTGTTGTGCCCCATGCTGTGCGTATGCTTTATATATCCTTGATACTTATTTTAATCAATTTCCATTTCCGTTTGAAGGAAGCACGAATACAGTGTTTGGATGAGCTCTCACTTCGGACCGTGTGTCATGAAATAAAGTTTAATAAGGTCACATTACACAAAGCAGCAGCAAAGGGCAGAATTTGTAAAGGTCACAGCAGGGGTAGAGAGGTCTCAGCATGCAGCTCAACTGGGGAAAAGACGGAATAATTTGACAGAGGCTAACGATGAAGCCAAAGAAGTCTCTCATTTTTAAAATCTTTCCTTTTGGTCTCAAGGACCATTTTATTTTGGGTTGAAACCTCCGGTACATGTATTCCCTCTACCTGCTTTCTGGGTTTATCTGCTTAATTAAATACGTTCAGAGCATCAAATGTCATCTTCTACTCACAACTGCTGGTAAGCAGGAGCAAATGTGTCTTATTTCTGTTCAGAGGAATTTCTTAGAGTCATAAAAGGAAGCTGGAATAATGTTCTCTTTCGTTTTTATTACCTATAGAAAAATGTAAATCCTTTTTTTTTCATTGAAAAACAGAAACCATTTTCTTCCAACCATCTTTTGGGTTTAGGATTTTAGGATTTTGATTAAACTCCAGCAACATATATATATATATATATATATATATAATATATAATTTATTTTTTTTACTTTAGTGTGATATAGTTGTGCCTATATGAACCTAAAAGGATTGCAATAATATTGACCCACTTTAATAAAAGATGCCTTTGTTTACACAGCTTAGTAAAGTGTCAGCTTAATAAAACATGCGCCCCAACTGCTTTGAAAAAGCTGCAGTAAATAGTCTCTTCAATGGTTTGCATCTGATTGGTGCAAACTTTTCAACTAATTTGGCAGATGTTTTTTCAACAGCAGGCTTATTATGCTGCATATGCTGATAAGAACTTGGCTACGTTTTAAGAATCTTAAAGTAGCAAAGCCTCTGATGTCATCTCACACAAATAAAATAAAAAAAAAAGAAAAGTAAAGGATTATTTTGTGGGATTTTAGCAGGGATTAGAATTTAATGATAAAAGTGGAAGCAAAGATTTGAAAGGCATACAGATCATTTGAGGATTTTATTTCTTTACATGCCAATAAATCTTGCTACCTTCATTTTGGGTTTGTCGTTACATGAAAAAGATTTTAGCCATAAGTTGATGGAGAAAATGAAGTTCTTCACTAATGACTGTCAACATTTCCTGGAGATAAAAGGTCCACTGGTGAATGTAACATCCACAATGTTCAAATAAAGCTTAAGCCCCTGTGTTCTGTTGACTACTGTTGTCGTCCAACAGTAGTCAGCATGTTCATTTTCAAGAAATTGTTTATTTTTTTCTGTTTTGTAATCCACATTCCCTTCATTCTTGACGCTACCACTCTAACAAATGTTGATCTGCCAGTGGCTCTTGATCCTGTCTGCAGTACAAATATGAGAACAGACAGAAAGCAGGCATGAGATGGTGATTTAAACTGACTCTTCTCTTTTTTCCTTTTTTTTAGGTCCTCACATCTGTGCTCTGTTGGTTGACGTCCTGGACTCTAAAAATGTATCAAACATGGCAAAACAAGGGGAAATGGGAGAAATGAAGGTGAAGTTGACAATAAGCTACAAGTGTTCTAATATCCAGCTCACCTACTACTGTCATAATTCATCTAATATCAATAACAGGGACTTAAACTGTTACAGAAATCAACATTGTTTTCACCTCAGTCCCAACACCTTGTCAGTAAACTCGACTCCTGGGACATGTAAGGCCCTAACAAGCTGCTCTGCCTTGCATGAAGAACAGAAAATCCTTTAATTGCGTGCGGTTAGTCTGGAGAAACTGTTTGGCCCCTGACACTCCTTTTTTCCTTCTCCATGAAGTGAAAATGGGCCACAGTGTACTAGGCTGAGTATCCAATTAAATGAGGCTCATATGTACTAAAGTCAGACATTTTATTATCATTATCGTTTACAATTTGCAATTGCTCAAACTGAAAGGGATCAGACTGGATTTGCAGTAAGAATCTATGCTAAAGAGGGAAAAGGGAAATGAATTCTGAAGGAATTTGACATTTTTCTACGGATGTTTGATATACATATAAACACAAGGTTATTGTGTTCCAGATATTATGAAGTCCAAATCTTCTTCTTTTTTTTTTAAAGTTCATCATTGTACCTTAAGAATTTTGAGTTTCTATTGGCAATCTTCAGAAACTAATAAGTGTCAAAAGGTTTAATTTCAGATAATCACACAATTTTACTGAATAAAACAGAGAGATTAGCAGAAACTTTCCATCATCTTGTTACCAAAAAAGATTCCTCACAGTCCTCTAATCATGCCATCAATGTGGATGTTAATTTGAATTATAAAACCTCAAGATTGCTCCAAACTGAGCACACCACGCTGTGGTAGGACTGCAGTACTCCCCGATGGCAGCAGCCTTCCCTCAGAGGCCACCGCCCCCCACCACACTGCAAATATTTCTCAGAAATAGCTTGACAAACAAAACAAACAGCCTGAGGCATTGACCTGGCCTCTAAATTCCCTAGATCCCCAATCCAATAGAACATTTGCAGGATGTGCCAGGACAAGCTGGATTCTACAACACAGCCCACAAGACCCACAGGATCTGCTGCCAGCATCCTGGAATCCAGACACAACAAGAGACGCTGAACCCCGTCGGGTTGAGAACGACCAGTTTAAAAGTCTAGCAAGTGCTTATAAAACTAATGGCTGATTCAGTATCTTCATCATAGTTAAATGAAAATCAAAATCACAAATGATGTTCGGCTCAGATTCGTTGCCTCATCTCATTGTCCACTCACGTTTTATTTCTGCCCAACAACTATTGTAGTTGGATTTGCAACAGAAGACTGCAGCCAAACATGTTTTAAACTCAGACAATGCATTGTGTTATCGCCGGTGACAGTAGCATCCGCTGGCTTGTGGTGCGGATGTGTGGAACCAGCATGGCATGGTGTGAGACGGAGATAGGGTGTGCTGATAGAGCTGCAGGCCTTAAGAAGAGCACTGAGTGTTGCAGAACCCTGGACCAACAGTGTTGTCTTAGTTATGCATCACAGAACTGGATGTGTCTTTGTGAATCACCCAATTTCACTTCCCGAACTCCCTCACTGCCTCTGGCATCCTGCTAGTTCCCTTATTGAATAAAATTTGAAAAGCCATGTGTGCCGGCTTAAATGCTGGAGAGTGACAGGGATTGTTCTTAAATCTAATGACTGGTCTTGTTTTATTTCAATTGTCCTAATGTGAGACAAAATGACATATAAGTGTAGGATTTCTGGTAAGGTCCAGCAGTGGAGGAGGAAAAAAAGTTTAAACTGGATAATGCAGAAAAGACTTTGAAGGGTCACAATAAGCCAAGGATGAAATAAGAAAGGATGGAAAGTGCATTGATTGGATCACTCAGCAAACCGTAGAAAGAGACTAAAGGAGGAAATGGCTCAAAGATCCTGATTTAATAGTATTCTTTCAGACAAGCTAATCATGGGAGAGTGTGAATGACTTTGAGTTATCACCCCTTTTATTGTATCCAAATTGATCCCATTATCTCCCATCCATCTCTGTATATTCATCTCAGCTGAAAGTGGTTGTCCAAAGCCCATAATGGACAGATTAGAAGAAAACCTCTGTTCTGGCAACACTCAATATTTCCCCATTAGTGTAGTGGCCTCGGGGATTAGACCTTTGCCACACATTAAAGATGTCAATACTGCTAATATTGTTTTTGGAGGTCCTCTGCCTTCTTAAAGCTAGAGCTTGTGTAACCAGATCTGTTTGATAAGAAGTATCGAACTACACTGAGACTGGCAGTTGGAGCCCAATAGGTCTCATCTCTTAAAGATCGGAAGTCTATGGGATAGAATGACTAAATACATCTTTGTTGAAAGTCTGGGTAGACCACATAGGGTTTTATATGTATATACATACAGGACTGTCTCAGAAAATTAGAATATTGTGATAAAGTTCTTATTTTCTGTAATGCAATTAAAAAAAACAAAAATGTCGTACATTCTGGATTCATTACAAATCAACTGAAATATTGCAAGCCTTTTATTATTTTAATATTGCTGATTATGGCTTACAGTTTAAGATTAAGATTCCCCGAATATTCTAATTTTTTGAGATATGATATTTGAATTTTCTTAAACTGTAAGCCATGATCAGCAATATTAAAATAATAAAAGGCTTGCAATATTTCAGTTGATTTGTAATGAATCCAGAATGTTTGACATTTTTGTTTTTGTAATTGCATTACAGAAAATCACAATATTCTAATTTTCTGAGACAGTCCTGTACATACATGCGTACGTACGTACGTACGTACACACACACACACACACACACACACACACACACACACGTACACATACATACATCAGGTCAACCGTTTGACCTGATATTTCTGTGCAGCGGTAGAATTTGTGTATCACCTGTGACTAGTAGTTTTTGACCAGAAAACACTGAAGACGTCAGAGATGTACAGGAACAACAGCAGTAATAATGATTTTAAAGTAATTGGCAATAGCAATCAGTGAATCTGACTGGGATGCATGTGTTGCTCCCTTTCAGTTTTTGTGTCAAATAAGCACAAAAAGTTGTACATTTTTGCATATTACAAGCAGAGCAGTATAACAATACAGACCATATATTTGTGCATAAGCAGTCAGAATAATGTGAGAGACGGCGTCACAGAAATGTCTAAATAGTAGCAGTAATGTCCTTTGACCACAAGAGGGCACCATTGAGCTTTGCCAGAGAGGACGTGTGTAACGAGAGATGAAATATTGCACTTGTAGTGTGTACAGCAGGGAAATTAGAGGGTTAATAAACTTTGTTTTTACAGAATCACTTCATATTTTAATAAATGGGTGAATAAGTAACTTATCAACCAGAATAAAGTTTGAATGTGGTTTTATAACATGAGCCAAACTTTGAAAGCCAGTTGAGTTGCTGAAACTAAGTAAATTTTCCGTTTTGAAGGAAGCATTTGTTTTTATTATTGACTCTCAACAGTACTGTCTATTTTATAGCTGTATTGTTGCAGCTCGTGGATAACTGCAGGGTAAAGCAAAGCTTCAGCACTTCCTTGTAGTATAAAATTTCAGTGGTAAATGAAAACATATACTCCTGCATTTGTGAGACCGTCCTCTCAGTACCGCAATGCTGAGGTCATATCCATTGGGATGGCTGGGCCGTGTGTGGACAGGATGAGGAATAGAGTCCTACTTTCTGAGATAGATAAATACCTCCATCCGCTTCACAAGAGCATTCATCAGGGACAACACAAACACCAAAATCAGCAATACATAAGCATAAATAATTAAGCAGCCACACACAGAGTAAGAGGGTGAAGGGAGGGTGGGGTCCTGGACGGTTCATAAGGTTGAAGTGATCCTATGTCTCCACAGCTATGCATAGAGGACACAATAGAGTTAAATACATTTTCTTTTCATTTAAATGATGCAACTATATCCTTTTTGTCTAATTATGTTTACTTTCAGTCTACCATTCTCTCCATTTCTCTTGTTTCCATTCACAATCTATTTTCTTAAAATCAAAACATGACGTATCGGGTCAAACCTTTCCTATGAAAAAGTGAACCCCATAACCGAGCCCGGCTCAGCCTGTGACTTATTATTTATTTATGAGAGCCACTATCAGAGCAACACTGAACAAAACAACAGTGATGTCATTGCTTTCACTTCATTCAGCGTGGGGACTGAATGATGACTGCCAGAAATGATTGCATGGAAAGTTTAAGCTTTAAAACTTGTAAAACATGCCAACTGCACTGATAAAAGATTTTTTTTTTTCATTAACCTGGCAGCTGTGAAGCTCCACATACTGCACACAATCTCATTTTCTTACCACAGATACATTTGTTGCTGTTGTGGCGAGTCCTATAAGAGGATCCATTCCACAGGCAATATTATTTTGGAAGGAAAACAGGCTTTGGTGTCATGTTTCCGGGGGCTTTGGGGCAAGTAGAGGGCTAGGATTTCTTCCAGTGTCACTTTGTCCTTGTAGAGCATCTAACTCTAACTACCTCTTTTTTTTTCTTCCAGTTTTCAGTGTGTCATTTCTGAACAGCCCACTAGGGGGAGAGGTAGGGCTGGTATAGAAAAGGGGGAAATAAAGAAGAAGGTTAAAAAGGGAAAATACTGTAAAAGTACCTGAAAGAGTAAAAAGTGAAAACTTAAGCACAACTGAGAACATGCTTGAGAAGGACACAGAAAGGAAGGTCATAAAAGCAGGTAAGACGGGAAAATGAGAAATGTGAGCGACAGAAGCAACAGACTGAGAACTTATTTGTGTGTAGCTGTTGTGTGTGTGGGTGAGCAACAATAACCTGTATCCCTGTCATCCCTGGCATTTTGCTCAGCAGTGTATTTCCATTCGTGGGGCATGGAAAGAGCAGTGACCTAAGGGAGACCCTGTAATTATTGTGTGTGTCTGCGACAGGCCCAGATAATCAGTCTCACTGGGAATACTGGCTGAGATCTGTGGGTGATTCTAAAAGACCTAATCCTCAGTGAAGCGCTCTCTGAGCTCCCACTCTGGCAACTGGAGTGCTCTCTTTTCTTTTTAGTCTCAGGTCACAGTGCATGTAATCCCTCTCTTAAATCTTTTCAATCTTTGTATTCATTTTATTTCTAAGTTTGATTTACTTTTTTTTCCCCACATTAGACTGTTAAAATGTTGCTTAGCAGGAGAGTAACGTGGCTGGTCTTTAAAAGAAAATGAAAGAATATCAGATTAAAGTGAAATGGAAACCTTAAACATCTTGAATCAAAATCGTTACATCCTGGCACACAACTTTCCCAGGCTGATTTTTCTAACCAGAGGTGAAATGTAGCTTGCAGTTTCTAGTTTTTATCAGTTCCAACCCAACTGACTCTCTGAAACTGGAGAACATAAGTTAACTTTTACTGATATTTGCTCTCTAAAACACTCATTAGAGAATATTCGACAGTTAACATCAACAAAAACGAAGTCTCATATTATGACAGGCAAATAATAAGTTACATATTGCATTGCAGTGAGCACCAAGGCTTCAGCAAAAAAAAAAAAAAAAAAAAAAAAAGTAAAGGTTAACATGCACAGTTAGGCTTTGAAGTAAGCAAACACACAAATGTACACATCGGGATGTGCACACATGAACACAATGGTTCAACAGCTCATCAATTTTTCAAAGAGGCTTCTGAAAGAAGTCAGTGGCTTGGCACAAGCTACAAACCCATACACATGAAATAAAAAACAAACACATGGATAGATAACACATGAAAACACTTTCCATATCAGGTAATGTCCCAAATAAAAATGTGCTCATAGATTTATGTAAAAATTAATTGACTGAGTAGCTTATTACATTTTCCTCATATTTCACTCTCCTGTCCAAAAGGAGAGCTTTCACTTTCTAGCGCCAAAGTTGTTTTGCATTAGTTTGTGAGGAAATTTAAAATCTGGATGCATACGCTCATTGAAATTTCCAGTGTCAGAGATGCATGTGCATCTTTGCCCTGCAAGATGAGAAAAGCAGCATTCCCACAGGGGGCCTGGGAATCAATTACCATCCTCCTGAGGCAGAGGATTGGCTACTAGGGAATGACAATGCCAGACAGCCACACGGTCAGGCTGTCATCGTTTGATTTACACATAATCAGCACCTAATTGTATCACAATGGTCTGCAGGTACATGTAATTTAGAAGAGAATGTGAATCCACAAGGGTTTTGGCAGGCAGAGCTACTGTGCCTTGGTAATGAAGGAGAAGCGAGTGCTTTAATGTGGCTGGCCCCTGGTAGTTCTGCTGCTAACTGCACACAGCCATGCAGGCTTCGGGAGCCAGACTTTGTGCTTGGACAGTTTGATCGACAGCTGACATGACTGGCTCCTCGGCTGCCAGTCAGTCCATACCTGAAAGTAGGCCCAGCGCAAGAGTCCTTCACTCAATACAAAATAAAAAAACCTTCAAAGATTTTTCTTTCAGGATTGTTGTCTTCCACAGACTGATCAGAACCATGTTGCAACAGTATCCTCTGGACACTGTAGGAGTTTGAAGAGTGGAGCTGTTCTCTGCAAAGTTATAGGGAGAGAAGTGTTTTTTTTCTTTCTGTTTTCCTGCACTACTACGAGAGCATTGGAAACTTACATTTAAAATCTAATTATGTGACACTTAAAGTGCTCTTGCCCCATACGCCACTCAATAAATCATACATCCCAGCCTTGCAAGGTAACAGTTGTTATAGTACGGCCTCTTTCTTTTAGTATAGTCTTATGTTACTGCTGCACTCCAGCCATGACATCAGGGAGAGGACATCAGACTCCCTTGAGCATCAAAATGCAGACAGGCTGGGAAAAAAAAATCACGACTGCTCTATTAGTCTACTATATCATAGCTCGTGACCAATATATATTGTACTTGTTCACCAACAACCATTTATCAAGTCGGCCTCAGTCTGAAAAGACTAACCTTTTAAGATGTCAAAAGGAAAAAGGGAATTCTTTTTAATATGCAGTTTATACAAGCAGTTATGGGGAACAAAGAACACACATATCACAGACTCATCTGGGAGTATAATTTGAAAGAACAATGGGCTAGCAACCTTAACCTTTCTGTATTTGGAGTGATATAAATTAAATCTATAACATATGAAGATATGCTAATGGCTGTTTTGATAAGTGATGTTTTATAATGTTCTGAGACATGTGGTGGTAGCGGGCATTGTGAAAGCCTTCAACCTCCCTGGGGTTTGTCTTGCTCTGCTGCATTATAACCTGTCATTTAAATATATTGTAAATATATTTAGATTGTGTTATAATGGATCTAGCCAAAAAAGAAATTAAAGAGAAAGTTCTTTCTGAAAACAGTTGGGTGGGGAAGGTTGATTGTTGTAGCCCACCTCAGCTGTCATCTGGTAAGACGGCCTGGACGGGTCACCAGTCCTTCAAAGTAATAAAAATTCAAACCACTAAATTCACTGACTATGCCACATTGACATTAATCAATCTTCAAAAAAATAATCTTCAAAGCTCCACTATGATTTAGGATCAGTTTAAGGTACAGACTCCAGAAAGATGGTATTTGTGTGAAAGTTGCCATTTTTTTTAGACTTCACATCACAAATAAACTCAATACTGTACACCTGGGAACAGATACTTTAGTGGAATTGGAGCATATTTGATAAAGAAATGCTTCATGTACGACAAAAGCCCATTAACCTGGGAAACTAGTGATAAAGCACGGTGGTGGCAGCATCGTCCTGCGGAGAAGATCCTAGGAAATCAGTCAGGATTGAAGGACTGGTGCATGGTGTTAAATACAGAGGAATTCTCATTAAAACTACCTTTTTAAAAATTAATTCAAGTTTACAAATTGGCATGTTAAAAAAAAACAACATATCTGACTGAATAACAAGTTATAGTGTAACGTGAAATTAAAAACATTAAGGGTCGCAACTACTTTTACAGTGTGAAGAAACGTCATGAAACCTTAACAATCTACAATTCTACTTCTAACTTACAGTAAACTTATATAAACATACTTTGCAATTAGATTGCTTATGAGTCGGTGGCAAACATCTGCCTGGGCCTACTCTTGACATTTTGCCTAAAGCCTCTTAAATTCATGAAAGTGTATCAATTAACTGAATAATCTGTTCACCTGTCTGATACAAGTCGCAGCATAATTAGGAAAAGAGCCCTCAGGGACATCTGCAGAGAATTATTTATTCATTGTCCTGTTTTTGGTATCTAAATGATCAAAATAAATGTATTGAAGTAATAAGCAGTATTGTGTGTGAATGGGTGACACATTGTACAGCATGTTTAAAACGGCTCTGCTGGTGTGCAGCAAGTAATAAGCTTTGTTCACTGTTTAGTCTCTTTTCTTTCTGCACGGTTTAAAATGTATCACATATCGGATCTCGGCTCCATCTTCAGTTTAAACTGCCTCCATTGCCAGCAGTTTGGGTACTTGGCCAAGACAGAAATGACCAGTCATTTTAAGTAAATGTAAAAACCACATAGTCTCAGACTCTAACAGACTTCCCAGCATTTAGACTGCGGCTCACAGGATATAAATTCAATACACTTTTCACGGTTTTATGGCACCCAAAAGGAAAATTCACAAATGTGGCAGCACTTCACGTATTCGCAGGCCCAGAAGACTCCAGCAGAAATATTCAATAGCCATAAATGTGGAGTCCTGAGAATGACTAGTCAGGTCCTTTACTTTTTTTCTTTTTTTTTAATAACAATATCGCCCACTTGTAACATATTTTTTTCTTCAACTCTATTTCTAAGACCAGAAAAACAAAAAAGATTTTCTTTTATTATTTTCATGTCAATTCCTGTGACAATCACCAACATGTTTTAATTTGACCGTTATGTGCACTCCACAAACGCATCCGTGTTTCCTTGTGTAGCCTTTGAATGCATTTTGCTTTATAGCTCACAGAATATGAGCATGACCTTATGAATAAATTACAGTGACATCTGTAACAGTTGTGTCATTACCATCGTAAGAAAGTGTTTTTCTTCACAATGTCCAATGCACACTTAATGGTTCAGTTATGAAAACAGTGAAGTTAGCGTTTAGTTAACAGGAGTGTTGCATTTAACCAACAGAATTTTCACTTTATACATTTCAATTTATTGATTTATTTAGCATTTTTGCCTGTGCAGAAATCTAATTCCGCTGTCAAATTGTAATAAAGTAAAGCATCCTATGCACACATCACACAGGAAGTGAGTGACTGAAGCCAGCGGCAGCTCAGGAGCCAAAGGCCCCAGCAGCTACAGGTGCGCCTCGCTCTTTACAGCCTGACTGAGATGGATATCTGCAATTTCTGCTGCTAGTATTGCACTAAGTTGAATCTAAATAATTCAAGACCTGGAACGATTTTCAAATTGCTTTTATTTTGAACAGAATACAAAACAGACAACAAGAACAGAAAAAAACTGCACACTTTTCCTTTTCTGTGTAGAAAGATTTCTTGTCAGAGAAAAGCACAGAGAAACTTTGGGTGCTAAATGATTCCATATATCTCTTCTGGGCTCTGTTATGTAGCAAACACTGTAGATTCAGACTTTCACAGAATGCAGTGCCATGTTTTTTAGCACTGTACCTTTATTGCAGCTGTTTCTCTTCGTTTCCCTATTTTCTTTCAAAGAGCAGAGCAGTTAGCTCGACATTAGTCAGCATTTGTACAGTCCATCGCCGCAGCTTCTGAGGAACAAATTTACAAAGCAAGCACTTTCTCTCTCTCTCTCTCTCTCACACACACACACACACACATTCACACATATATATATATATATATATATATATATATATATATATATATATATATATATATATATATATATATATATATATATATATATATATATACGGTGCCTTCTTTCTCCTGTGTTTTTGCAAAGTAAACAAACATAATTTCGAGTGATTCCCCACAATTCAATGCCTCTCTCTCTGTAGTATGCTGGAGTCTGCCTTGCTCGGCTCATCAGAGGTCCTTTTATCGCTCGCTGCCGTCATGCTACGTTCAAGGCCTCCTCCACCAAACCATCTTTTCTCTTTATCTGTCAATCATGTGGGTTTGAAAAAATAAAGCCCCAGTGCCTTTATTTCAAGAGGTGCATGATCAATATCATCAATCCATCCACCGCCCCTGCTTGCACACCCACCTCCATGCTCTTTCTCTTCGTCTCTCTCCATCGTTCTCTTTCTTTTCTTCTCTCTCTCCCTCTTTTACCCCCTCTCCTTCTCGCTCTCTCTCTCTCTCTCTCTCTCTTTCTCTCTCTCTCTCAGTTGCTGCAGCTGTATCCATTTCCTCCTGGCAAAAAGGGACTTTATGAATAAATGATACTGAATTGCTGAAGGTTCAGATACTAAATAATGAATTTCACCACCAAAAACACAACAACTTCTCCAATCATAAAATAGCTCTCCCCTTCCATATTGATTGTGCTTGTGCAACCAGATGCACAGAGAGCACAGTCTGCATCCGTGCAAGGTGGAGGACCATACAGGGGAAAATGTATAAAATCACAGGGAGATACCTGGTCTTACAGCTCTAGATATCTGATAAGAGAGGCTAACAGATGGGTGCGGGTACACCTTTCCTGAGCTCTTCTTTCATCTTCGTCGAAGCACTGTAAGAACGGAGTTGGTCAGAGGGAGGTGGAGGAGAGAGGAAAAAAATCTGAAAACTTTCCTTCACGGGACATTTAAAGTAAGTCCGGTCATCTATTCTGTGCTGCGGCTTATCGTGTGTGTGTGTGTGTGTGTGTGTGTGTGTGTGTGTGCGTGCGTGTGTGTGGGTGTGTTTGTGTGTGTGCATGTATGTGTGTGAGTGTGTATGTTGGTGAGAGAGACTGTGAGTGCGTGTGTGTGTTTGTGTGTGTGAGAGAGAGAGAGATGTGTAGTTTTACGTGTGTCTGTGATGGAACTGGCTTGAAGGAGAAAAAGTATTGGCTGGTCAGGCCATGATGGGTTTTTTTCCCCCCCTCTGGTCATATTTGGTTGAGTTGCAGCTGTAACAGTGAGTTGCTTTACGCTGCTGAAATAATATCCTAATAATATTTTTTTTTCTGTAATTACAATAGTAAGAGAATGAGATGCGGGCATTACTGTGTAAATAGGAATGTGTCTCGGGTTAAGTTGTCATCTCACATGCTGAAGTTGTAAAGGTGTGTGTGTGTGTGTGTGTGTGTGTGTGTGTGTGTGTGTGTGTGTGTGTGTGTGTGTGTGTGTGTGTGTGTGTGTGTGTGTGTGTGTGTGCATGATCTCAGATGAGCGAAGTTATCAGAAAGGATCATTTAATTTCAATGCCATTCTGTTAAATGATTCATATTTTTTTCCAAGCACATGCTGAACTCTGATAAATAACATTTTTGTCTTTTTTTGTCACTAGTTATGGTCATCAAAGAGTGAAACAATCTATATATAGCATGTTTTAATGTGTTAATTAATTTTAATAATAATAATAATTATTATATATATATATATATATATATATTATATATATATATATATATATATATATATATATATATATATATATATATATATATATATATATATATATATATTATATCTTATATATATATCTTAGTCTTAGTTATGTCTTAGTTTAATCTGGCTCTAATTTTGCAGTGTTGTGGTGTTGCTGCTTGGCATTATTTCATTATGCTTTATTCCACTTATCCGATGCATAATTCAGTCAAATGCATATACTGGCATGTTAGACTGTATGGGGGCACATACTATTGCAGCAAGTCATTGCAGCTTGGGATAAATAATTAATAGCTCAATGAATATTCAAATGAGACAGGGGGAAGGAGGTGAGAGTTGGAGAGAAAGGCGAGCGGTGTGTTCCCGGTGCACCGAGCTAAACAAAGGCCTGTGTTATTTCTATCATCCAATTAAGAAATATTACAGCCTCCATGTTGGGACCGCAACCGTTTAGAGTTGTTTGGGGTCCTGCGTTCATGTAGCTTTCTGTTGTTGTTTTGGGGGAAGCCTTTGAAGCAACTGAGTTCTTTATTTCCCCTGATAAGGGTTTTATTTTTACATGTTGAAACAGAGTTTAACTCAATAGACAATAATTCAGGGAAGAGTGGGGATTTATTTAAATCGTGTTGTATCTATTAGTATGTAACAGATGGAAATTGTATTCACAAATGCACAGCTCATTTAAAAAAGCATGTCTATTCATCAGTATATATAAGTAATCTATGATTTGTTTGCGTGCGCATTTGATTGTTTCTCTGCATTTTACCCCCGTTCATATTTTCACACACTCACACACACTTGCATGTCAGGTCCAATTCCTTCCCCCGGTTTTGCATTAGCCCAACAACCAACAAACTCTGAGAGGTAAGAGTGTGTGGTGCATGAGCAGAACAACCTTTCAGCCACAACTCTGAGAGAAAAATTAAAATTTGATGTTAGTCAAACAGGCTGAGAGCTGGAGATGACAGGTGCTTTCTAGTCTACTTAGCCCAGTCGCTTTCCATTTGGCATCACCACCGAGCCTCAGACTTGTCCTTTTTTAGCTCCATCAAATGGAACTCGCCAATCAGTCATTTCACATTTAGTAGCATTTTCTTTTCTTTTTTTTTCTTTTTTTTTTGCCCAAAGTGCACCACTGTGACTGATTCTGACCTGTGAATAATTGAAGTGATTAATGAGAAAAGCCGGAAAAAGAAAAAAAACGCAAGCTGTGGATTTAGAGTGCCACTGATGTTGTAAAATGTTAAGCTGGTTTGCAGTCGAATACGGGCCAGATGATCCAGACAATATGAATAACAGGACACCCAGTAGCACCAGACATATATCAAAGCAACTATTTGATAGCCAAACTCATAAATCTACATGACCTTTAGGCTGTGGGGTCGGCTCTCCTTGTCCACACAACAACACTCACACCCCAAGGGACCCGGTTCTCAGACAGGAGTCACGAGGTTGAGTTGGTCGTTGTGCAGGTCCTTGACCAAAGCTCAACTCAAACTTACGATCCATGTAGTTTGTTTCCTGCAATCCCCAATGAGTGACAGCATGGAAACAAAACATGATGTGCATGTGAGTGGCAAGGCCAATTGCCTGCCCGCAAAACCAAGCATGACCTGTAAGAATATATATATACAGCTAGCTGGGATACAGCTGCAGTGAAAAGCGGGTGGTTTTCCCACAAACTCTGTCATGCTGTCATTTATACTGCCTCTGCTTTTGTCAGTGTTTCATAATGACTAAATTCTGCAGGAGAAAAAAAGCTGTAAAAGATGAATCTGCACCACATTTTACAACCATTTTAAATCTTGTTTCCCTGTTTCCTGAGCAAGATCTGAAGGAGGAAAAAAGAGATTCTCTTTCAATATGTCGAGCCTCTGAATTATTAGGGGCATCAATATCTTTAGCATATTGCCAAGGGCCTCTAGACAGTATCTGCTTTCATTATTAGTGTCAGCTCAATTATAGCTCACACCCAACTGTTTCTCAACATCTAATAGCATCAATCGACAGGGATGGTTGACGAGCTCGCACATGCTTCCCCGCACGCCCACAGACAACCAATAATTTAACCGTGTGTGCACAAGCCTTAGAACCTTATATCCCGTATATAGCGTTCTGTTGCGCTCTGTCATCCTGCTAATGTACGCGGCTGAGAGGAAACACGGGGCTCATAATGGAGGCCATGTTCTTAGTGGCGATGAGCAGCTGATGCAGCCTAGCCCATTTTCATCAAATATTAATGACATGGAAAAATACGCCTGGACTGAGGCCTCCTCCACAGCCAAACTGGAGCGGCTGGGGGAGAGAGCAATGGGCAGAAAGTGCAGATAGTGTGTTTAGAAGTACCGTCTGATGGCCATAATTAGTGCTGCCGCAATTAAAAATTCAAAAGCCCCAGTTTATTTGAGTGCATTAATCTTCCACTTACAGCTGCATTTATTTCCCTTTTACAAAGTATTTTATTTTACAACATCAATTGAACTGGGCTGTCCTCTATCTGCACCCCTTCCTCTGCCTCATGCTTTCAATCTCTCGTTCCCGCATTTCATGACAGGGCTGTTAAAAGAAATAAAAATAAAAAGCAGCAACATGCTGCACTAATTTTTCAGGAAGCTAACGTCAAGTTATGACAATAGTGATGAGTGGGAAGACACTTTTCCTCAGATAATTTAATAAAAAAAAGATTATGAAAAATAATTGAGAAATGACAAAATAAGATAAGATAAGATAAGATATCCTTTATTTTCTCCCTCAGTGGGGAAACTTATATTGTTGTCAGCAGTACACTTAGCACACACATGTAGGGGAGGGGTAAAAAGACTGAAAAGTCAGAAATAAAAAATATATAGAAAATACAAAAAGATACGTATAAAATATGTATAAACACAGGATATGAACAGTATATACAGTTAAACAGTGCAGAAAAGCAGGTGGAGTGTTGTGAGGTAGATTGACCGATATTGCACATCTTATGTTATGTAAATATGATATGATATGAAAATGATAATGATAACAATATTAGAGGATAAGATAATAGATGATAATATTTGTTCTTCTTTTGGAGGCCTGAACAGTCGCTGGCTCTCTGTTGTTCCACCTTTGGCAGCAACAAAGCAGGTCAAATATTTCTGGCCTGTTCTTTGTTTGATTACACAAACAGCCACTTCACCTTTTGTGTCAGCATCACAAGAACAAATGAGCGATGAAGAGCTGCGACATAACTGCTAAGCTTTTGGGGAAGCGTTGCTCTCCTTCTTTTTTGTTTCGTCCTTTATTATTCTCCCCGTGCCCCTTTTTTCCCCTCTACTACCTTCA
Source organism: Cololabis saira (assembly GCF_033807715.1). NCBI lineage: Eukaryota > Metazoa > Chordata > Actinopteri > Beloniformes > Belonidae > Cololabis > Cololabis saira. Next base: position 22,739,515 of record NC_084588.1, on the reverse strand, counting down.
CTCACGCTATTTTCTTCCTGCCTTCTTTCACCTGTTTTTCTCTCTTTCTTCCTCATGTTTCATCCTTTTCTGTTTCTCAAAGTCCTGCTCGCAAACATGACATACATTTGAGCAGTCTATTCCTCTTTTGAAAAACACCTTTTTTATTAGTGTCGGTCTTTTCTCTCCTGCCTGCTTTAAACAGAGCGGGAGATGGGATTCTAAAGAGCTGCCAGGGGCTCAGTTTGCACAGTGCTTTGATGTCATTGAGATGCTGTGAGAGCAAATGTGCACACACACAAACTTACACACTGACTAGACACCTCTACATAAGCAGACACAAGGCATCCCCCTTTCATACACACACATTCAAAAATTGCATACAGTAATATTACGCTTGTGGCTGCAGAACCACACGTGGAAACTGGTTCTTTTCCCTTTTTTTTCTCTCTCAGCTTGTATGTCCTTGTTTCCTTTCGTTGTCCCACAGCTACATTTACTCCTTTTTCATGAAATGCCTTCCTTTTTAAAAGAGTGTTTCACATAAAGACCTCCCCTCTCTCACAGACACTTGATACTGTAGGGATTGTGATTAAACACTTTTGAGTTTTCTGACAGTGAATAAATCCGCAACAACACACATGAGCAAACACACTGATTCTCATCTGTTATCCTGATAGATGCAGGAGATTCTCTTTATCTTTTCATGTGGGAGGTCAAGGGCTGTGGGAAATAGGGGGAATAATCAGAAGTAGGTGTGTGTCTTCATTGTGTCCAAATTAGCCTGGGAGAGACTGGACAAATACAACACGTGCCCATTCAGCACATCATAATCATGACCCTATTAAACTGGGCTGGAGTCATTTCCAGAGCAAATTTAATCAGATTTAACCAGGGCAGCGAAGCCAAAAAGTCTTATTTGAACTTGGGCACAATTAAAGAGATTTGCCGAAATTAATACGCACAGTGGTGTCCTCATCAGCGTAACAATCACGCAATGATTTATCATGTTTAATCCAGCCTGAGTGGCCGGGATTCTTTTGTTTTGTGTTATATAACTCGACGTGTCCTCGCTGTTCCTCTCAAGCAGACCTCATTCTGCTGTGTGTGTGTGTGTGTGTGTGTGTGTGTGTGTGTGTGTGTGTGTGTGTGTGTGTGTGTGTGTGTGTGTGTGTGTGTGTGTGTGTGTGTGTGTGTGTGTGTGTGTGTGTGTGTGTGTGTGTGTATGTGTGTGTGTGAGAGCTGCAGTGCCTCCAACCAACCTTGACTAACAAGCGTATGTTAATTATGGAGGAGATCACACGCAGGTCATCCAGCACTCTGCCACCAAAGAGGAGCAGGATGCATTACTGGAGGGCATATCCAGGTCTGGGGGTGGGTATCACATGTTCAAACGCCACTATCCCTCTGTCTTTCTCACCTCCCAGCCTCCGTCTTCACAATCACACCTTTTTTTCTTTCTCTTTTTTTTTGATCAGTAAAAACAACTATTCTAAAAATATTTCTGCCTCTTTTAAAAGTGTGGGACCTGCTTAATTAATGGATCACACTTATTCGCTCTTTGATGACAGTTTATCTGAGTTTGAAATAAAAATACACATATAAAGATCACTAAAAACCACCTGAGCCTCTTCTTTTTTTTTTAAAGCTGCAACACTGTGCACCAATGCAGCTATTATACAGTAGGATCTGTGGTAAGACTGGCTCGGCTATTTATAACAGAATATAAGCTGAGTCATCTTCCTTTGGTTGTCAGAGACTTACTGTATCCAGCATTCGTGCTGAATGGAGCTCCAACAACAACTGAACAAGTGTTTTCTGAATAAAACTCTTGCCCAGGTAACAATTCAAGGAAAATGTCTCTCTTTGGCTGTGGCAAGAAAACAGAAATAAGAGTAGATGGTATTGAACCACTCCTTTAAAGGTGGTTTTCAAAAGCTCTTAACCTGGAAAAGATGTTTGTCGGTTACAAACGTTACAGAAACTTTTTTTTTTTCAAAAAATGTATTGTAATTCATTGGTTGTCGCCAAAGATTTGACAAAACAAATTCAAATGGGTTAACTTTCATTGAAAGTTGTTCAAATTTTCCAAGGACAGTTGGTTTATACTACAAAGAGCTCATTTTAGCATTAAAAATAGCTTTCTTTCTTTTTCTCCCAGTGAGGGTGGTGGCAAAAGCATGATCTTACAGTTCTTGAGATGGTGTACTGTGGGTTTTGGGATTAATTTCGGATCATTATGCTGTATCTAGAGGCCATCCACTTTTTATCGTGAGTCTTTTTTTCTTTTTTTTTTACAGTTCGATACTTTCAGCCAGAACTGAATCCAGCTAAACCTACAGTGAGACGTTCTCCTTGCCGCTGGCTGCGACATAAACCCAAACCAGGGTCGAGCCAGAATGATGCTTAACAGATGTAGAGGTTTTCTTTCATTTAATCATTTCATTTTCTTTTAATTTAAATCTGCAAACCTTTTTCTCCAAATATAACTTTGGTATTTCTGGAAAACTCACCTAACTCTTATTTTTTTCATCATTAGTAGAAAAGTTCCAAAATAGATTAGTCTTGTTGAGTTGTTTTTCAGTGTGTCTGTGTGTTTTATTTTTTTGATTACTCTTCTAAGGTCACCAGAGTCTGATAAATGAAGGTACTTTGTAGTCAGACAGGAGCTTATGGGCTGCCTTTCTATCATTCTGAGCAATTCTCTTGAACATTACAGCTCTGCGCTGCTTTCATCGGTTGTTTTATTTCTCAGAGTGAGGGCAGCTGCTTCAAAGGAGCCCATGGTCATTCAATGAGCATGTATAAAGGTTTGAATTTTCATCTATTTGCCAAATATAAGCATGGCTGTGAACTCATTACAGCCCAAATACACTAATTAAAGTCAGAAACTAAGAGAAAAATGTAACTCTTTCGCGTTATCCACATTTTTTGTGGATAATGTTGTTTCCCTTTTCAACTACAACTGCACAAAAAGATGGAATTCCATCTCAACATGTTGAAAATGGCCTTTTTTTACCTATAGTTTTGGGAGATTGCATCATCTTCTTTGCACTAAACCATTTACTGCTGATGTTTTGATCACTGGGTGAACGTGGGGGGCTTAGACCTTTTACAGGCCACTCATCTGACTGCATAAACATGAATCTGAATTATTCTCAGAGAATCCTCAATGAACAATAATCCTCCTTATGCCAACACCTTTGCAGCTTTGCAAACCCCACTCCTACTCTCTCCTCACTATGGCTTCTTCCGGACTCCCCTCTGCTGTTCCTTCTCTTTTCCCTGTTTCTTTCCCCGCACACACACACACACACACACGCACACACACACACACACACACACACACACACACACACACACACACACACACACACACACACACACACACACACACACACACACACACGGAGCAAGAGAGACACATTATACCCCAAATCTCCACTCCCACCCTTAGGTCTTGCCCCGGAGCACATTGATTTTGCTGTATACCTAATTACTGCTCATAATCTATTCATTTTGCCACTGCCAAAGAGGGCAGCAGCTGTCACACAACACACCACCAGGGGACTGGTGGAGGAGCCACTGGAGCTGCAACCTTTGCTGGTGCTGCTAGTGAGGGTTCAAACTTGCAGTATAGACAGCATAGACCGCTCATGATCAAAATCATGTCTGAATGTGCTTTTCTCAAATTTTGGATAAGATACTTTTGATTTTGAATATTCATTTTGGCTTTTGACTTTTGGGACTTTTGCTGAAAGCAGAATCATATCAAGTATGATAAAGATATCTTACTTGAGGTCAAGTGTGATGTTTTAAGGTCTAAAAGGACAACAATGATCAAGATTCATTTGTGCTGACGAATGTGTTTGTTTGTACTACAACTGCTGGAAATAATGAACACAGTCTTTGCAGTCTTGCTAATATGTATCAATAAGAATTACATATATACATACATATATACAGTAATAGTGTTTCTCAATTGTGGTCCTCAGGACTTGGGGCACTATTCCAGCACACCTGATTCAGATGTCAGCTTGTCATCAAATCTGTTAGTGACCCATTCAATGCTGGGAAAAGTTGCTATAAGTTGTTTTAGATCATGTCCTGAGTTTCTTATACTTCCAACTCAGAGTTCTCATGATTCAGAGGTCCGTGTTTAGGTTTTTTAAATTTAATTAAATAGATTTCCATGCTCTATTGTTTACAGAACCCTGTTACTATAATCCATACTTTATGTTGCTGTGGTACCTCTGTTGTCACCTTCTACAACCCTCTGTTTTAGCCTTCAACTCACTTAGGCCCTCATCTGAAAAGTCCAGGGAGAAAAGTCTGAACTAAAAGTGAGCCCTTTCACTCTTCAGCAGAAGCTTGCATTAGAATAGACAATGGGATTTGTTATTTTGTCAGACCATGCATTAAAGGGCAGATTGACAGAAGGGGTAAACCTACAAGTGAGCTATAGATATAGGCACAGTGCCCCACTTCCAAATCTAAAGTAGAAAGACACACGCAAGGAACAGCATGAAGGCTAACGTTAGTGTACTTCAGCTCATTGGATATAGTCAATATTTACCTATTTAGGCAATTTTTCTGTTGGATGGACCTGCTAGATTTCTTCTCTTTAATCCTTTTACTACATCTTTCCACATCATTGCTTTGAGAGTTGTCCATAATGCTTTCATAAAGTTTATTAGAACATCACCCAGAGATGCTTTTCTGCCAAAACTACAATGTATACATTTTGGAAATGGCCTCCCTATCACTGCTTGACTACGGTACATCGCTCTTGTACCTGTTCTTAAGTGACAACATATACATTCAATATATCCAATATAATCATCATTTCGCTGTATGATGATAACATTTACATGAGACGTGTTGGACTGGATTCCTGCAGATGTGATGAATTAACTCTGACATCGATCTTACTACAGGTGGAATCTTAGCCTATTTGTTTTTTGTTTTTTTTTATAAATCATAGATGCTTTAGGGGTCATGGAGTATCCTCACATTGGGTATCCAATAGCTGATTGTTTTTTGTTTTTGTTTTTCCTTTTTATACTAGACATGCTACTCACTCTTTCAAGGTACAGTACTATTGTTACACAGTGTCAAATTGTAAGACCTGTAGTGCTGAGCATGGCGTTACAGAAATGGCCAGGCAACATGACAATCATATCCACAGAAATGCACCTCTCAGCCCGCCCAGGGGTAATCAGCATCTGTTTGTTTAATCTGCTTAATCTGCTGGTGAGCTCCACTGGGCGTGCCTAATTAGCTAAATTAATTTGTTAAGACATTAGCGCCATCAGAGATGGCCAAATGAAGCCGCACTGTTTTATGCAAATGGGGCTGCGGATTTGGCTAGCTGCGTTACCTCAATTAGACCCTTCTTTGATATGTGCTTCTTTTTCTCTCGTCCTATGTCCCTTCTCTTTCTTTCCTTTTCATCTTTCCATTCTCCTCATTATCACTGTCAGATTTCACTAATCGTGATATACTGCTATTGTGTGACAGCAAAGTTGGGGCATGAAGAAGAGGGGAAGCACGGTTCTGAATTGGATAATCATCACAAGAAAACAGTGGATCTGGCTTTTGATTTGAGGAGCATCCACCATCAATACTTCCAGCTCTATGTGTTGAGTGTGTTTGTGTTTATGTGTCAGGGCATGAGCATTTCTCCTCGTGTGTTGGTGGGGTAATTAGTCTCTGGAACGTTGCACCCCTCACAAGCCTGTTTAAGGGTTAATGAGGCCCCAGCAGCTTCCCAGCATGGGCTGTGGGGTGTGGTGGTGAGGTGGTGGGGTGGGGGGGCATGTATGTGGGTCTGGGTTGGTACAGCCCGAGCTTCAATAAGAAACCACCCATAGGACTTCCCTTTGAAGTGTCAGAGGGTCCCCCCTTGTTCCGGCTGGCTCCAGTTTCATTTGTCTGAGTGGCAGTATTAAATATAGATGAGCTGCCAGACGACACAATCTGAGCACCCCTCCACCTAAATACCCCTCCTTCACACATCTCTTATTATTCACAGATTAGCCAACGCCTCCCCATCACGCAATAATGTCCTCCCTTTTTCCTCCCAATCTGGCTTTGAAGGGTGGCAGTAAAATTAGACACACCAAGGTTTATTAGGAGTTTTCTCTTTCTTTCTTTCTTTCTTTCTTTCTTTCTTTTGCCTCGCAGTAAGAATAAATTAACCTATTGGACCCAGAGAAATACTTAATGCAAACCATCATATAAATTACAAGCTCCGACAAAGTTCACAATGTGGATTTGCTAGTTTTGCCCCGAGGTTGGGTGTTTGTGATGAGGAGTGGTGCAATAGATGTACGACTAATACTGCAGCCTCAGGGATTTGTCCTTCTGTACTCCATATAGGCATGATGGTATTTCAACATGTTTGGCCCCAGTGGGAAGTCCAGTGGTCCTTGTGAACCTTGTTTCTACTAAAAAGGGTTGTCCATCAGATACATCATCAAAAGAAAAGCACTATGATGTTGTATGCTTAATTAAAACTACATACTATTATGCCAATCATTTTTTATCTATAGAGGAAAAAGGTAACTTATTTACTTTTTATTGTATATTATAAATCAACCAAAGGGTAAAACCTCTCATCTGTTTTATCATAATGGGATCATGTGGATAATAATTTTCTGATGAATCTCAAGAATTTCCATTGGCTGCAATCATGACAACAGCCACTTTTCCCAGAATTCACTTCACAGTAAAATATATTTGAGAGTTCAGTCAAGTGCATACAATTATACATCTAAAGGGACATTTATTTATTTTTATTTTTTTCAGATTTTTTGTGGCGCTAGAGGCCCTTATTTTGAAAGTGGCTAGACAGGAAGCATGATTTATTTAATTATATGTTGTCTTTAAATGATATTCTCAACTGCTTTTAAGAACCAGTGAATGACAGTACCTAAATACATTTACCCAAGTATGGTACTACTGACAGCCGAGCTGTACATCTTTTATTTTTCAGATTAACCATTTGAATGGTGTAGAACACGTTTCTCTCTTTTTTCTCAACAGACAAAAATCACTACTAAAGATTAACATGGGCTTTAAGTTGTGTGTACATAGGGTCGCATTTTAGCCGTGTAGGAGTGGTGAATATGCTCTTTTGGTTCTCTTTTAACATTTAAATAGTCCGGACTCTCCAAAATTAAAACAGATTTCTGTAACAAAACATTCCTCTTTTTTTCACATGAATCATCACGTGAGAGCACATGTCTGGTGTCCCAGTTAAAAACTGGTATCTCTCCTCCTCCAGCAGCTCCAACAATAACTTTAAAGCATTGTGGTGATAGCTAAATATATTACTTGAAAAGTTCCACTATATTTTGCTTCAAATACAATATATAGCCTACGTTAAAAGAGGTTTTCAAACAAGAATGTATTTGTTGCCATATTGCTTCATTGTTAATTTGACTTTAATATTCCTACTGTAACTGAATTGTTAAACATTTCTGCCAACATATCACTAAATATTTGAAGTTTGAAATTCTTGCGTCTACAGTTTTTCAAAAACGGAGAAACATAGAACCTAAAACGATTAATTTATCAGTATTAGTATTGCTTAAAGTTATTGCTATTAAATTCAGCCAGTAGGTTGATCATATTAGATATTGAAGGGAAAGTCCATTTTGGTTGGAGATCACGTCTTTTAAAGAAACCTCAAGTTCATAGGGGAATCTAACCAATTAGATTTTAGCTGTTCATATCATAAATATCTCATCCCTTGAACATCCTGAAGCGAACTGTGCAGCAGACTCCAGACAGTCCAGTGATGTCAGTGTGTGTGCTTGTCTTTTTATGTGAAGCCTGCATCAATCAAAAGAAAGTTAGAGAAGAACATTAATATGTCCACATGATGACAAACTGCATTAGAGTCGGGAGGCACCACATTTCATTACAGACTACAGGGACCTCTAATTTCATTCCAGTTCACTTTGTGGAAATGACAAAATGTTATTACGTTCAGCGGGTGTATCAAACATTACATGGCTACTATTTATTTTCACTTTATTTGCTTAAGTAACTAAGGGGCATCTGCACATAATTGTTTTAAGCTTCAGAGAGTCCCTGTTCATAATAAATCATCTTTTTCTTGTCTGATCTCTTGGGAAGCTTGACACCGGGCAACTTTAAATGGTTTCCTTGGAACAAGTCCACTTTCCTCCACTCACTTCGCAAAACTTTTTCATCCCAGTTATTATTGTTGATATTATTCTTGTTATTTTCATGTATTTTCTTTTGTCGAAGCAGGGAGATTGCTTTGACCCTCTGCCTGCCTTCAAAGATTTGCTTCCAGAAAACTCTGTGGTCTCCCTGTCAACAAAAATGTATTTTAATTATGTCTTCTTTATGTGAAGATAGCACCGTACAAGGCAGGACGGAGATGTGATAAATATAAACAGTCGTCCTGAACTGCAGTGTTTTTAAAGACATCTGGTCATTTTATGCAATCGGGATGTGAAAGAGCATGATGAAACCAAACTGGTGAATTTGCTAATGTAAGTTGTGTCTTTTCCGTGGAGCACATTATAGAAAACAACTCTGATCAGGTTTGATTATCTCTCTTTGGTGAAAGCTCAGGAAATAGAGATTGACTGCTTGAACAGGAGTCAATTGGGCAGCAATTACAAACAAGATAACAATATTTCTCTCTTTTACTTGAACTCTGAGGAGGGGTGAAGAGCTGTCAGGAGGGCTTGAGAAGAGAACGATAAGGAGGAGGAGGATGAGGAGGAGGAGGAGGAGGGGCCAGGGCCATTTTAATCTTGAAATTATTATATCTGGACTCCCGACTCTTCAAGCTGAAAGCAGATTGCTTTTCCTAATCATTGCACCCTGCCTATATTTGATCTCCATGATGAACAGATGATTAGGTTTTCATGAAACCGTTCAAGCAAAACACTCCAACACGAGCTGTGGCGCGACGCTGTTGATTTAGCTGCTCAAGCGGCAGCAGGCCCCTCTGTCTGCGGCGCATCAGCGCGAGCAGCAGACCACATGGGAGTAGGGACGGGTCAGCCAGGGTCAAGTCTATGGGTAATGATATCTCGCCTGCCTTATATTTAAGGTTTTGCTAATTCTCCTCTCAATTATGACCACTCCTCTGCCCTGTTGGCCTCGGAAGCAATGAGGCGACACAATCAATTTGAGCAGAGCTATACCTTTTTTGGCAGGAAAATGACAACGTCCCGCTGCTGCAAATCCCAGACGGACAGCCCAGATGATTCCCCCCCCCGCACCGCCCTCTTGACTTGCATGTATGATTTGCTGTTTCTCTGTCAGAACAGGACAAGCAAATGGCATCATCATATCAACACTATACCCAAACAAATAATAATGTTGTTTTTTTATAGCCTCAGATTTAATTTAATATTTATATTTCTATCTCTTTGAGATCAATCTTAGTAGATATTCTAAATAAAATGAGCAATTCAAAACACCTTTTAAACACCTTTCAGTGTACTATAATGAAATACTTTCTTCAGGATATGATGTGATTGGTGACTTTTGGGTCCTGCGGTATGAATGTCAAACATTATACCAAAGCATTTGTAGTTGAGGTTTTGTGTTGTCGGGAAATCTGTTTAAGCACTTCTTATCTTATAACATTTTACAGACCAGAGATGGATTAATCAGGAAGAATTCAACTAATTGTTGCTTTATTTTTCTGACATTGTATATTTGTTGGGCTGCAGTTAATTAAATAAGAGGAATTCAAATATAATTAATTTAGGCACAAGACAGTTGTGAGCTAGCTTGATGTTTTATATCTGTTGTGCAATACCAGAATGACATAAATCTCCTGAACTCTCCTCAGAAGAACTGTAGTTACATCTGAAATGAAGCGCCAGCGCTCAACATCTCAGCGTAATGGGATGACAGCTCGTGTGAGCAGAGCTGGGTGGATGAAAAGAAGGTGAAATGGCTTATTTAACCAACAGAGAGGAAGGAACTGCAGGGGGGTTCAGTTCTCCATCAGGAACTTTGTTCTGCTTGGATAAAGTCGGGGAGGAGACAGGAAGTGGTGCTCATCCCTGTGCTCTGAATAGAGCTGTGTGGTACGGGGCACGCAGCGGGAAAGCTGAAGATGAAGGTTTCGCATCCCCTGTAGTCTTCTCACTGATCAGGTTTGAAATGTACTAACTGCAACTGCAGCACATCATTTAGTCCTGGGCTAATTACACCTGCATGCAGAGACCGCCTCAGGCCTTTCTTTCTTTCTTTCTTTCTTTCTTTCTTTCTTTCTTTCTTTCTTTCTTTCTTTCTTTCTTTCTTTCTTTCTTTCTTTCTTTCTTTTTTTCTTTCTTTCTTTCTTTCTTTCTTTCTTTCTTTCTTTCTTTCTTTCTTTCTTTCTTTCTTTTTTTTTCTTTCTTTCTTTCTTTCTTTCTTTCTTTCTTTCTTTCTTTCTTTCTTTCTTTCTTTCTTTCTTTCTTTCTTTCTTTCTTTCTTTCTTTCTTTCTTTCTTTCTTTCCCGAATGGTACTAGGAAATGTACTAGACTGCTCGATTCACGCAAATTGAATTTATACTTTGTGCTAATTTAATTGAACAAATTTAGTCAGTTAATCGCAGTTTAATTGTATTGAGATTGAGCGAGGAGTTATTTTAAAACATCAATAACACTTGGGAGGGTTCTGCCTTTAGAAAAGAAAAAAAAAGCTGTCCTTCCCTCGACGGTGCAGCACCTCCATGTACAGACCTACTGAGTAGACAAATATAGTTGAATCTGACAATCTGACAGCCGTCTCCCATCACTCACTGTTCTTTGTGGAACACCTGAAGACAAACAGAGCAGTTTGTCACTGCCTCGGTGCCAGCGACAGGTACAAATCTTCAAATTTGTTATTCGTTATAGAAAATTCATCCATCCATTCACCATCTATATCCACTCATTCTTATTGCAGGTTACAGGGATCTGGTAGAGCTGATCCCTGTTCTCTTCAGACAAAAGGTCTCCTGGACAGATTGTCCATCACAGGGCTTTATAGGAAATGCTCACTGAATTTACAAAAACTTGAGAATAACTGAATCTGTATCTAATCAGACATCAATAATCCTTAAGAAAATCAATAAATCAGATATGAAAACAGTTACTGATCATTATTATGATTATTTAATTCTACTTTTTCAAAAAATGGTTGAGAGAACATGACCAAATATCCATCATGATAAATGCTTACCGTTTAACTTAAAGAGAATAGTAGATAGATAGTAAGTTTATAATACCAAATGCTCTGATACTTAAAATTTTTGAACTTTTGAACTGAGTCGACATACTGTCTTTTTGACATGACTGTAAATCATCTTGGCCTTGAAATTGTTTTTAGGTTTTCTCCAGTAATTTCACTCCAGAGTAGTGGGTTTTTGTTGTCTGCACCTGAGGAGTTACCATACATTGCATCATTGCAAAAGTCTGACAATCCTAAGAATATACAGGTTTTATCAATAATAATTTGAAATAGACACAGTGGAGTGCAAATTCTGACTTATTTTTACTCTTTTCTCCACCTGTAAGGTGGTTTTCTTTGTTGTTTGGGTTTATGTAAAGCTTTTTTATGTGTATGTTGAATCCATATGGAAGGAAGCCTATACTCTGCTCCTAAAACATGAATAAATAAAAAAAATAAATAAATAAAATTTCCTTTCCAACCACGTCTCTTCAACTCTGTTCATGTGAGTTGCCTTAAAGTCGTGGACTTAACATCCACTCCACCACCCTCTTGTGCAGAAAACTGGTGGTACAGATTTGTGCCACCAACTTTAGAGGTACAGCAAATGCTAAAAAAAAGTGTTTTTTTATGATATCTAAACTGGACACTGAATGACAGGTTTTCAGACTTAGGTCGTCCCAAACAAAGTGATAGGGTTGTGATATCTTAAAGTAGTAAGTCACCAAAATATACTGTTGGCTATAAACTTGAAATAAAACATTTTTACAAGTTCTTATAAACTGAGTCTAAATAACAAGAGGACAAAAAGGTGGAATGTTTCAGGAAACAAATAATTCCAACTTTATGGGCAACATTGTGTATACTGTGAAGGGCAATAGTGTGTCTGTGTTTGATTCGATTAGAGACAAATGGCTTAGGTCATTAGTTATAGTTATTGCATGAACATTTTCTTCTAGAAAATCTCTGGTATATAAAAGAGCTCGGGGTTGACTCAATCACTGCTTGGCGCCCAGATCTTGTGGTTGCAAAATAATCCCAAATCATCAACCTTCCACCGCCGTGCTTGACAGGGGATAAAGGTGTGTCTGGTGAAATGTTGTGTTAGGTTTTTGACAAACATAGCGCTGGGCGTTAAGGCTGACAACAGCTCCATTTTGGTCACACTTTGTTAAAAAAGTGTTGCGATTGGTCCAGATACAGATCTACTCATCTCAGGACTGCTTTTATATTCTATGTGGATAGCTGCGGCTTCCTACTTGCACCCGTTTAAAGCTTTAAACAGTACAAATAAGTCCTCCTCTGACTGTGCTGTCATGACTTTAACATTTTACATACTCAGTGAGGCCTGTAAGATCTGAGATGTGGCTCTTCTTCTTCGTATTTCCCCACCGTCTGATCTTGAGGGTAAATAATGTCCGTTCTTGGGAAGATGGCAACTATCTGGAATGCTATCTACTTGTGAACAACCCTTCTCACTGTAAAACATTGAACTTCATATTGTTGCTCTCTAAGATCATTGCTTATGTCTTTCCCTCTTGGCATTCTGTTGACAGACACCTAAATGTGCCAGACCAGCAGTCTGCCAAAATATCTGCTTTTAAAGACATCTGCACTGCTGCTAATGCTAAAGAGCAGTGAGAGGGGGGTGCTTACTAATGCCTGCATGATTTTGTTTGTCTTTTTGGCTCCATTTTTATGAAATCGATAACAAAACATGTTGTTGTTTGTCTGGGGTTCTATTTATCTAATACCAAGACCCATTATGATTAAGTATCTTTTATTATGGGATTATAAAAGAAGGATTAAACAGGATTATAAAAAGGGGGTACTAACTTTTCTTTACGTCTATGCAACAAAAAGTTTTCACCCACCATATGTCATTTTTCAGTGAGTGTAAAGGCTCTCCGGTTTGTTGTTTTCATAGGGACTCCACCATGATGAGGAACAAAAAAAGAAAAACAGAACCTGACAAGGAGTAGTCAGTTCTCAGCCATCACCCCCTGACAAGAAACTCTTATGGACTTCTTCTCTCATCTTCCCTCTCTCACACCTTGCAGTCATCTGAGGGAGCACATTTCATTGCTTTTGTATGTGTCCATGTGTTTGTGTGCACCTGTGTGTGTGTGTGTGTGTGTGTGTGTGTGTGTGTGTGTGTGTGTGTGTGTGTGTGTGTGTGTGTGTGTGTGTGTGTGTGTGTGTGTGTGTGTGTGTGTGTGTGTGTGTGTGTGTGTGTGTGTGTGTGTGTGTGTGTGTGTGTGTGTGTGTGCATAGACGTGTCAAAAACTCAACATGATCTTGTGTCTTGCAAAGGCCTTGGATCAGCCGGCCCTGCTCACTGCAGACCTGACAGTGCAGCTGAACTAATCAATATCTCTCTACAGTCAAAGGTGGGTTCTGCCATGAGGCCGCAGGGGTGCACTAATTGATGGAAACTCACCGCCGGCAAGCTCCATGCCCTGCGGCGCTGGAAGACAGCAAACTAGGGCCTTCCACTGAAATTGAGGGAAAATAGAGGGCAGAAAGGCCGAGATCATAGTCTGGAGGGAGAAAGCTGTTTAGTTTTTGTTATTTTGGCCTGTTTGGACATGTAGCTTAATGCAGTTTTACATGCATGGGACATGCTGCATGAGGCATGACGTATCTTATGCTATGGAGTCTCCCTGTGTGATTCTGCATGCAGGGAAAAAATATTCAGCATATCGTTGGTCTTAAAAAAGTGGTACGTTTTTATTTCAATCATGTTTTTCAGAAAATAATTTTGGTAAGTTGCCTTTGCTTGAAAAAGCTCTAAAGCCAGCAAAGAGAACAGTTAACAAATCTGATAACAAAAACGTTATCCCAAAAGTTACATGTATTCAATCTTTCTAAAATAAGAAAAAAAATATATTTTATTTGGAATTACATATCATGTTTGACCAGAAAATTTTTTCATTTCAAATGAGTGGGTAATGATGATGGTAAAATGGGGCTTCGACAATGTATTTATTAATAAATTATTAATCACAACTAGCTAATGAACATACATCAGCTTTCTGTGAGGCGGTAAAAACCTTAGTGGACCTTCAGTTCAGATGTCATGAAACTGCGGCCTTACAAGTAAATATAGTCATGCAAACGATTGCATGTGTAAGAATTACAGCTAAATCAAACAGTATCCCATAAGCAAGAAATGATCACTTGAGAGAATGCACAGTGACTTGTTTCTTGTTAAGAATATATTGTTATGGTGCAGACTAAGCACACCATGATAATTACCATCAATAATTGAGTAAGGGGAAATGGTGGAAAGAGCTGCATTCATTGCAGGCTAAATGTGCCTGAGAGATGCGGCAATGGACAGTCTGGGCATATTACTAATTTGGCTCCTTTTTATGCGGCATTGAAGATTATCTTTATGTTTCCACCTGCTTGGCTTTGGCTCCTGTGAATCCTGGAACGAGAACACATATTATTTCTTGTCATTGCCACTTATTAGTTGTTTGCTAGTACCTATTGATCAGTAAGAAAGAGCAATGAAACAACATAAAATGAAATTGCTAAAAGGTATATAAAGAGTACTGAACACATTCATGCATAATTACTTATGTAGAACACAGTGGAGTAAACTTCACATCTCTTCACTGACATCATTGTTGAATTGTCACTGAAAAGATTCATACCTGGAAAATATATTTAGAATTCTTATTTTAGCTAAAACTCAACGTAATTAATGATTTCTTGCACAGTACAGACATTTTTTTGGATTTCTGTACTGTGATTTGTGGATTAAGCTGAGGGTCATGTTGCTATAAGTCTTGAGAGTGAGATAACCTCAATGCAGAGCCTCATTGGGGGGTGAAGTCGCTGACGGAAACTCTTCTGCTTGGAATAGGAAGCTTGCCTCTGGAATAGGGCAATGATCTGTTTGCGGTCCGGTCATAACAATGAATAATGTGTTTAGTGGGGGAAAAAGCTCACAGCAGAAGAGTCAGCCTTGAAATTTGCTTCTTTATTTAACTCGGGTTGTCTGACAAATGGGCTTTCCTGCAGATTGTGATATTTTGGGAATAATCTGGGAATTTTTGTTTAAATGAGTTCATAAATCTTACTGATTTAAATGTCATCAACCTCAGTTATGGACATTGATTTTCTACAATACACACAAGCCATACCAGAGAATCTTAAGCAACTACAATGCACACCTGTGTGAAGGACCGGAGAGTCTTCCACAACAAAGAAAGTTCAGAGCCAGTATTGACTGAAAGGGATAGACGTGAATCCCCTGACAATCGGGTGCAGTTTCCAAAATGTAAATCAGGCCTTTCCCAGAGACATACAGGCTTCTCCCTCCCCTGCTGCTCGGAAAGCGTTGCCATTCACCTTTAAACAGCAGAACAATAATCAATGGAGCATTATTAATGTTGAAATCATTCATGTGCTCTCCTGTGGTACCCTCTGGAGTGTAAAGCTGCTGAAACAATGTAGCTTATGCAGTGGATTGCATTGCATGTGCTTGTTTTAAAAAAAACAACAAGTTTCTTATATTGACTTCAGATCTATACTTTTCCTTGATAATGATTCCAACGACATAATTGTTCACATTAATTGTGCACAATTAATACAGATTTAATCTTCCCGGGGCCTTTGAAGTCTTCCAGTATATCAGCTGTAGCTGCACTTCTCTTACTCCCAAAGGTTTGGCGTTACTACTATCAAGACTTTCAGATTTGAGGCAGAAAAGAATCATGTATGTGTGCTTCAATCTTTAATAAGACATGTTTCCCTACCGTGGTATACACAACCCCTTCCACAATCCCTCAAAGATCCTGGTGTAAATTTTTCATAAACCATGTCTCTGTTTCTTGTTCATGAGCTGTCTCAATACTCTGAGGCCTATTGCTTCCATGTCCAAACCTGGCAAATTTATTGGATGTTAGAGGAGTGCAAGCAGAGCAGCGGCGCTCTGCAAAGGAAAGAGGACGGAGCGAGCGCTCTCCTTCATTACAGGAGGCAGATATAAATCAAACTAATTATGGAGTCACTACAGTATCGAACCCATGGAGGGGAAATGAAATGATCAGAGGCAGGTCGCAGCTCAACACAGAGCGAGTTAATGAAAATATTAATTACCTGATGATATACTGGGAAGCACCCCCCCCCCACCTACCCCCCTGTCTCCCTCTCAAAGCCCCTACCACACAGAGCATTTGTTTTAATTGAGTAATAATAAGACTGTTACATTTGGCTGAGAAACTTGATTAGAGAGGGTAATTGACCAATAAAGACACATGACTGGCAATTACTTGCTAATTACTTAGCAACTCTTCAGTGTACTAACACAGGGAACATTACACTTCCGTGCAGATGGTTATTTCAAAAGTCATAAAATAAAAGTCAAGTGAGTTCACACAGTCCAGGTGACACATATTAAATATGTGGACCAGTAACTCATACATATGCAACTCCCAGCTAACATGGTGGTGTAAATTGCTATTAATATCAGATTTGGGTCTCATGATCGATTTCTTCTGTGTTTTCATTCTGAATTATTCAGTGGTACACTTTATCTCCTCACCTTCCCCTCTCCTCAGACTCTTCCCCCCCCCCCCCCCCCCTGCCATGCCGTTTGTCACGATGGTCAATATGTGGCTGATATTTGGATCTTGACTGTGTGAGACAGGGTTACTTGTAGGGTGTAGATGAGAGGGTGAGGGCGGGAGAGCCATCATATTGCTTAACAGTCAATTGCGGTAATTGGAGGAGCGACCAACAGTGGTCTGGTCTACTGAGGTTTGGGGTAAAAGATGTGTTGAATTTCAGGCTATTTTTAGGATATGTTTATGTACTTGAATGAATGAATGAATGAATGAATGGAACGCTGTTTTTTGTTCTTGCTGTTATTACAATATAATGTATTTTCTTGGTGAGAACTTTGAATAAGCCCATTTAGGGCTTCCTTTCTCACCTGCACATTTTTCATGCTTTTATGTTCATTTCAACTTTTGTACCGTTTTTATGTTGGGCAAATAAACAAATCAAAATCAAATGAATGAATGAATGAATGAATGAATGATGTTGAAGATTTCTTGAATGTGGCCATTGATTCTCATCCATTTATCCATCCGTCCGTCCATCATCTACTCACTTTTTAACTTTAATTCCTGCATTATTCAAGTTTTCCCTGTATGTGATGTCGATGTGTTGACGTTTTTTGTTTGGTATGTTGGGTTGTAATTTACCACACCTGTTTACCTGTGTCTCCTTCTCTATTTGTTAGTCATCCTATCTGTTGGGTTCCTCTGTTGTGTTTTATCGTGGTTCTCTACTGTATTTGCATTCAGGTCTTTTGTTTCTTATAGATATTCAAGAGTAATGCAGTTTTGGGTTAAAGTAAAGGTCATTGTAAATTGTGCCAACCTCCTGCTTTTGGTTCCTCCACATCCATCCATCCATCCATTTTCCACCGCTTCCTCCACATAACATTGTTAACTGTGTTAATTGTTGTAATGAAAGTTCAGTGAGTGACTTTCTATATTAAGTTTATAATTTTATTATGCCATATAAGATGCTCTCTGGACACAAGCCAGTCACCCTGAATTGAAAGTTGAGGCAAGTGTTAATTAAACAAATATGATTCTCAACAAAAACTAGCAGCCATCATTAAACAAAAGTCATTTATAGCTGCTTTCCAAGAAATTAGTTTGAAGGACAAACTGATCAAGTTAATGAGACCAAAATTGTGCTCTGAAACTAATGCTGAGATACATCAACGTGACTGCTGCTTATAGCTCAAGCATAATTATCCATGTCAACCTATCAGGCTCAATGAGGTGATGCATTCATTCAGCTACCTGTCTGGCTGACAGGGAGTGAGTGAATGAATTTTACATAGTTCTCGGCTTTCCTGCATTCAGAGTGACAGACTAATCAGTACTTTGTCAAAGTCGACTCCAGCTCCACCTGTCAAAGCTGTCAGTCTTCTGAGGTCCCGTGAGTAATAAACAGGAGAGCTGATTTCACACCATGTGACCTGCAAGGTGTGAAGTCAGACCGCTGAGGACATCACAATCAATGCCAGAACATCTGGTATTGATGAAACATGTCAGAAATGGTTGGAACTTACATGGGATCCTGGAGGCACTCAGTGGGTGTCTCTTGGGTGTCATCATAATTATTATTACACAATAACGGTGTCACACAACAGCAGCAGCATCTGTTCAATGCAGAGAGAGTAACAGAGAAGATACACTACCTCATTTAATTTGTTTCTGTTGCTTTGTTCTATTAAATCTAATTTGGTGTTTTTATTTCCACATCTCTGATTTATCTTTAAAGGAGAGACAAAACCATTAAACCTGCTGTCCAGGACCTGTCATCTTTATTTTGTATTAACTTTTAGACTGGTGACGCTCAGGAGAAGGTGCTGATTTATGAGCCGTTCCATGAGTTGGATATTCCAGTAAGGGGATCTTGTGGGTGATATTTCAGTCTGAGTAACAAGAAGCTAATAAGATCACAGAAATGCGATCAATGGCCAGAGAGCTGAGCTCTTTTATGTCTCATCTATACCTCTCTCACCCTCTCTTTATGCTGGATGTCTAATTTTGCATAGTTGGTCCAAATTTCTTCCACAGTTCACTGAGGGATGACATGGATGAATATATGACTTAGTCTTATTATGAAACTGGAGAAAAGAATTTAGGTGAAATTTGTTAATCACATTATTTTGTGGGAAACGAGTCTTTGGTAACTTAGGTTATGTAACAAACATGAGGACAGTTTGTCTTGATTCAAATGTTTATACATTATTTTTGAGGTAGTTAAGGCATTGATTGGTAAACAGGGAATTAAACTGATAGTTGGGAACCTTGCAATAAATGCAATTTTTCTTATCATTAGTAAATTATTTAAACATTCATTAAAATACTTTTTAAGTGAATTCCCCAAAATATTTCTTTCTTTCTCAGCATAATGTGCTTTTTTAATTTATTCTTGTGTTATGTCATGGGACATAGACATTTTTTGGGAGATAGCTGGACTGTTGATAACATCTTGGGCTTTGAAAGCTTTATGGGTTATTTTAAACTCACCATTTACTGACTTTCAACAGACCTAGAAACAATTGATTAACCAAGAAATGGCTGTAGAAGTTTGTTGCAGATGTACTAAGATTATCTGTGTCAGTTTTTCACATTTTTACCAGATTCTGGGATGAGCTGTGCTTTGAGCTGCATGAAGATTTTTTTTTTTCTTAATTAGGGTTCAGGATTTTTGATCTACGCAACATTAACTTTGAGCATAACTTTGATTCTTTTAAAACTTCGATCTAAGAAAATCATGAATTTTTTAGGGTTTCTATTTTTATTGTTTGGCCCCATTGCATTGGCTAAGGCTTCTCTTGGAGAATGATTTGAACAACGAAGTTACAACTATAGTACATGTTTGTGTTTTTTGAAGCAAACCAGAGTACTGGCATATAGGAGAAAGAAAATCCTCTGAAAGGAGGAGGGTTAAAAATAATCAAACTATCATCAATGAGCCATTTAGACCTCTGTCCTTTTGTGGAGTAGAGTTTGTTCTTGAGATGAGAAAGACAACAGAGAGGAGGCCACTATCCTGCTGCTGCTGCTGTGTGTGTGTGTGTGTGTGTGTGTGTGTGTGTGTGTGTGTGTGTGTGTGTGTGTGTGTGTGTGTGTGTGTGTGTGTGTGTGTGTGTGTGTGTGTGTGTGTGTGTGTGTGTGTGTGTGTGTGTGTGTGTGTGTGTGTGTTCCACAGTGAGTTGAGCCAAACCAACCTTCCTGGGTAGTCGTCCCCTCTCTACCCCAACCTCCAACAACTCATGAAATATTTAACATGCCTCATCCCAACCAGCCCCCCCCCCCATCTCTCTCTCTCTCTCTCTCTCTCTCTCTCTCTCTCTCTCACACACACACACACACACACACACACACACACACACACACACACACATATTTTTCTTTCTGTCATTCCAGATGATGGTCAAGGGACGTCAAAGTACTCAAAATAAATTTCGGCTCAAGTCCCGCTATATTCTGAGATTTAAAGTGATATTCACACTGACGACCACTCACTACAGCCACACATGGTAAACTTCGGAACAATTTCGCAGAACATTTCGGGGCCTCCGTCCATTGTAATGAGGCTGGATGTGTACAGAGGTAACTGGATACAAATTTGACACCCGGCCGATCGGCAGCTGCCGGCTGTTTAATCAACAGTGATGAATATTTGATGGTGTGGCGGCGGGCAAGTGGTGGCCGACACTCCTCATTATCGAAGTCCATGTGTACAGAAGAAGATATTCAATATCTTCCGATGGGGAACTAGTCTCGCTCGCCACATGAAATGCAGCGAGCGAAGGAGAAGTGAGGAAAATGTATTTATCACACAGAACAGACGCCTATATATATTGATCGTTTTTGTGTTATATAAAAGTTAATATTTCACAAGTAGAATAACAGACAAATACGTGTTAATCCTCTTTCTTAACTTGGCAATAAGAAACATGTAACGCTAGATAAACCCATATGAGCATATCGTTTTCAGTGGCTCGAGTCAAATTGTTCGAAAATGCCAAATAAACTATAAAACAAAAAAGTGCGAGGGTTTTTTTTTCGGTTTTTATTTGTATTATTACATTGTATTGTTTTGAATTATACTTCCCATCAAGCAATAACACAATGGTCTTTTTTGCTCAACCTAGTGCGCACCAAAACTGGAAATTGTTGACAGTTTTCTTGAATGTAAGGTGATGACGCAGCCGAGTCTCCTTATATGGTGTTTCCGGTCGCGCGCCGCTCTCACCTCCCGCGTGCTGCGCGTGCGGGTGATGAGTGCAGGGAAATGGGTTCAATAGCGGAGTTCAGAGAGCACTCTGCCCGTGGCCAGGCGGCTCTTACAAGCCACAGATTGGGAAATAAATGACATTTAGGTAGTAAGGCAGCTTTTTTTTTCTGTACATGAAGTGACATTTAGGTGGAAATACGTGACTCCAAAACGAGAGGAAACGTCCCCCATATAGAATCAGTGCAAAGCCTGTTAAGTGTTTTAATGATGTTGTGCAGTTTGTTAGTATTTGTCAGACGGGTCCAAATTCTTTCCAGTCATGGCTTTTGCTCCAGCAAATAAAACAAATATGCGAAATAAACGCTCTCACTGGTCGAGGCTGGAACAGAGGTATTTTGATGGCTTTCAGAAAAAGAGAAAAAAAAAGTTTGAGAGAAAAGGTTGAGTGATCACAATGGAGAAATGAGAAAGCAACGCTGCAGAGAATTGGGAGTCGGTTTAGTGCTTCGTTTTAAACAAGACACATTAGCAACATCAACATAAGGTAAACTATAGCTTCTGATTGCAGATATTTGATGATGGATGTACAGTTTTGTACCATACCAACTTCTACCAATTATATCAGTAAAAGGAAATATGGTGTTCTTGAAATTCAGTTGTTAGAGTTGGGATTTAATTGTAAACTACTGTTGACTTTTACTTTCTCCCCATTCGGGATATGCAGAAATGTCTCGTTTTGCAAAATGATTTGAACCTTTTCTCTCCCGTTGGTCAAAGCGGTGATGTGGGTTAAAGTTTGGCCTGTTACAGCCTTTGTTTAATTCAAGTGCAGATCGCACACCGTCTGCAAATGCATCCAAAATTAATCTTTTATTTATCAGGTTTTGAATGTATGGGTACATATGGGTTGCACTATTTATTCTCATATGTCCTCTTTTATTTAACGATGGTTGCTTCCAAACTTTGATCTCTGTGTGTGTGCTCCAAACGAATATGATTTGTATATGTGAAGGCTACATATCCTTGAAGCAGCCATACCAATTTTTATCTGTCAGTAGCTACATGACAAGAGGTCAGCCCCTCAAGATCAAATATTTTTCTTACTAAATGGCGGATTTATTAGACAAATAAGTTGTGCGTGTGACTCTGAACCCTCTGTGATTGAAATATACCCCTCTGTCAACAGCTCCTCTTCTCAAACCAGGTCCCCGGCGATGGAGGGCTTCCACAGCGGATTACTGAGCAAATATAAGTGGGAAATGAGAGCAGATCAGAGGGGGGAGCCATCAATCTACATCCCAGATATGACATTTCCATCAAAAGGCCAGCCTTCTTATGCTTGTAGGATCAACGGGACCGTGCGCAGGACCTCTGTTTAGCTCCATAAACATGTGGAAAAAATAAAATATAGAAAATAAAATA
The DNA here is from genome assembly GCF_033807715.1 of Cololabis saira. Lineage (NCBI taxonomy): Eukaryota > Metazoa > Chordata > Actinopteri > Beloniformes > Belonidae > Cololabis > Cololabis saira. The sequence continues at coordinate 22,717,125 of NC_084588.1, read as the reverse complement.
TTCCAAATCAAAAAGAGAAAGAAAAGAAAAATCAAAACAAAACCGGTGCAGGATGTGAGCACCCCTTTTTAACTTCAGCGGCCCATGTTGTAATTATAATGATCTAATCCATATTAACATGGAGGTCTAACAGCTGCAATTAGGGAAGGCTCAGTCTCTACCGCTCAAAGCTATAGTAAAAAGTCGTATGCTCGTAAATCTAAGCGCCTACGTTACCATAACGTGTGGTGAAATCATTATTGGCGAAGGTGGTGTCAGAGACTCTCTCATTTCGTCTGTCAGGAATCCAATTTCCTTTTATTTACATTCACGGTATAGATGAATTACTCCCCCGACTTAGCCTGGAGGACTTAGGTTCTGAGATCCTTTTGAGGGCTTCCACAATTAATACATCATGGCCTCAATGTGAAAGAAGAACAGGTGATTAATGCTGCCACAAACTTAAAAACAACTACAATAATGATAATAAAGCATCTACTACTTATTATTATTATTATTATTATTATTATTATTATTATTATTATTATGTATTATTATTATTATGTATTATTATTATTATTATTATTATTATTATTATTATTATTATTATTATTATTATTATTATTATTATTACCATTATGGGACAGTAGCTACAAAAAACGTGAGTAGTCTGCATTGGGTTGTTGGATATTGTTATGAGGTTCCGGCGATTCAGTAGCATCAAGGGATGGATGAGGGGAAAGGGGAGGAAAAATAAGGCCCTGTCAGACACATGCAATGATGATATGAGGATACCTACGACCAGGCGACGGTGCATCCCGCTATTGATAGAGGATAGAGGTTTAAAGGGTTACGATATCGGTGAAGTTACCGATGAAATCCCCCCCTGATTAATAGAGGACTGTGTCATAACGGGCTGACATATGGCAGGCGAGGCAGCTGGGGACAGAACCTCAGGCATCCCCTACGGCCATTAACATATTAGAGGCTATTGTGCAGGCAGACAGTCCGACTTCATCCAGAGCCCCTGTGCAGAAAGACAGCACCCCAGAGCTATTTGATATAGGCTTTCAATAATGCATTACTTTTCAGTGCGCCAGCGGAGCTGTTCGTGGTGCTGAAATGATGCGCCATGCGGCGCGTGCTGGCGCTGCTGCCGGAGTGTGCTCTGTGCCAGCGGTGCTGTTAGTCTGCAGCTCCTATTCATGGAGAAACTTTGAACCACAAGGAAAGAAGGACAGACAGTCAGATGGATAGGTGAACATAGAATACAGTTGGATGTGATAGCTCGTCAACGGCAAAGTGTAATTATTTTGTGATTTACCACAGAAAAGAAAATTGGTAAATATAACCACTAACTCTTATGTTAGTGATAGTTATTAAGATTTTCTTTTTTTAAACAACAACAACAACAACAGTAACATCTAGGGTATACCCTGCTTAAACGAATTCGAGTTTCCCCTAGTTTGTTTTGAATACTGTGCCACTCATATCTTGTTGTTTGGTCAAAGTTTTAATGACATCTATTTATCTTCCAGTCTATAAGAGCCTACAGACATATCATACAAGAAGCTGCTCTCTAAATCCGAAATAGAATGTTTCGGTTTAAGAGACCGAATTAATATCATTGCGAACATCTGAGATGGTTTCCTTTAAAACACTTAAATCCGTATTTGGCTCAGAGGGAGAGTCCACTTACGTTTGGTGTAAATACAGGCATTATCTTGAGGTCGACTAATTTGAGTTTTTCTATCGCATTGTTATTCAGAAATGGCCAATAATCGGCCAACTGATTAACAGGCCTATCTCCAATATTAAAAATATATATAAATGCTTATTCAAATGCGTGTACAACAACAAGAGAAGGCTTGCTTAAATCTAGGATGTAATGTAAGTGTAAGTCAATGCAATGTAAGCCACAACCAGAAAATTATGTGGGGTTTTTTAGGCTAAATACTTTAATGGAGACTATGTTAAATGTATACGAAATAAACAGAAACTAAATTTTATAAATCAAGGAAATGTATGAAATAAAGAAGAGATACTCACGTTGAGGAATCTTCCATCTGTCCATGCAGCCAAAAGCTAAAGGGAAGCAATAGGGATCAGTTCTCGCTGCTGTTTAACAGCGACCTTCTTCATCCGCTGCCTTCCCTTGAAAGCCCCGAAAGCTTACTGAAACTATTGCATTTTATATTAGGAAACCGTGATTAATATTGCATTACACCATTGTATAAGGGGGAAAAAAAGAAAGAAAGAAATCGTTTTCACAGGCCTGAATGTATAGGCGAAAGTGAAGCCCACCAATAAAAATAAAATATCTGCAGGTTAAAACAGAAATATTTGAGGGAGAGAAGAGGTCACCTCGAGGATATTTAAAAATAAACAAATCAACTTTTTTTTCCCTTTATCCTTTTTCTTCTTTTTCCTTCTCCCTTCTTCCCTATTTCTTTGGTGTCAAAAACGCTTTGATGTTACTGCTGAGTGGACAGGAAACTCTTAAATGCTGATTGCGCATTGGAGGCCTTTATCATAAAGCACAACTTTACAAAAAAATCTATACGTGCAAATTTCTTGCAACAGCCTGTAAATTTTTTGAGTAAGAGTATTCAATGCACAGGCATTCAAACAAATGTGAATGGATCACATAAAACGACATCAAATTTAGGCTATTTTAATAACTGATCATATGTTAGCCACCACCATTAAAGTAAATACATTCCAACTTTAAATTAAAGTAAAAGTCCATTATCATGATATTTCTGATTATTATTATCGTTGTTATGATTATTATTAATTATTACTAGTATTATTATTATTAACTTTTATTATTATTAGCTGTAGTAGTATAGGGCAGCCAATAAATCTTATATTTGGAATTATTCCTTCGATTTCAAAGTGCACAAGAAGAAGAAAATATTATAGAGCATTAAGATTTGAAAGAAACTCAGTTTATATTAAGTCGTGGCCATAGTGATGTGTTAAACTATTCTACCATTTTTCACTTTTAAACATTTATTTTTCAGTGTATGTCCATCACAACCATGAAAACAAAGTTTTCTTTCTTTAATTTATTAGAAGATTGCTGGAACACACCTCCCTGTTGAATTTGGCTTACAGAATGAAGAGTACCAATGAAAGTAAGAGGACAACAGAGGAGAGTGGAGCAGTTGTGAGAGGGAAGGAGACAGTGGGACATTTTATCCATGATGCACATGTCGCCGCAGTTTTGTAAACATACTTGTGCACAAAGTAAAATATTACTTACACAACGATTCCATAACAACACGACAAACAACGAGGTGATCTTAATGTGAAAACAGGCATTTAACAGTGACTTACACCATCCACAAAATAAGGTCTATCAGTAGACAGCACTACTGTACGCAGTGATGTTTTCCCCAATGCATAGAGTGTTTGCACTGCAAACTGAAACACGTGAAAGAAAATTTCGTGTTTTTTACTTTTTTCTCCTTTTTTAAAAATTGTTGTCTCTCTTTTGACGAATCACACGAGACTCTCGTACTCTAAACTGTTTTAAACTTTTCTCTGTGACGCCAACAGTATTGACAGACCCCTTGTTTTTATTCCCGAAGCACAGGAGCTCACCTCTTACAAGTGATGACGTCTGTATATACAAACCATTTCAACACAGCCGACCAGTAAACCTAAAGGGTCTTTTGTGCAAATTCAAAATAAATATATATCTGTATGACAGACTCTAGAGGCTTAATTACTTCACGTGAATTAGGATTTCATGCAGGACTATTTTTTTTTCTTTAGCCATAAATGTTTGCAACTAAATGTTAGTCCATAGCAGCCTCCAGAAAAGAATAAATTAACACATGGATAAATAAACAGATTCATGAATTATTCTATATCAACAACGACAGAAATCAAACCAAAAACCACAGCTGAACAATTAATGAGGTAATTGGTAGATGGCTATATTTCAAATAATAGGCCTATAAGGAGAAAATAACTTTCTATTGTAACAAGCAATTTACCTCTTTCCACGTGTTTTAAAGGCAATGTCGATGTCACTAAACTTTTCTCTCGTAACAACTGAGCGAAATTTGTGTAATCTGTTATTTGCATACTTCACATTCACCGATAACGTGAAAATAAACAAGATATATATGAAGCCTCATAAAATCGGTATCTAAAGTCCAGTTGCGCATCACCAGCGGGTAAAATCGCTGGAGAAAAGACTGAAAACGGTGTCTTATTAGTGTCCCTTGGTCCCCCAAATTCAGTCCCACAATTTGTTTTTTTATTCGCCCATCAGTGAGCCGCTGAAAATTTCAACCTCTTCTGCTTCTGTCTTTGGTTACAAAACCACACTCGCACCACGTTTTTTTTCAGGTCCAACTTTTCCGCGATAGCCGCAATTTTCTCGGAGGAGGGCCGCGGCTGCACGGCGAAGTACGCCTCCAGAGAGCGCTTCTCCGGGGCCGCTATCGACGTCCTCTTGCGCTTCTTTTCCCCCCCGTTGAAAATGTCCGGTTTGCTCATCTTCTCCCTCTGCGCGCCCTCGGCCTCCTCCAGCCAGGCCTGCAGGATGGGCTTGAGCGCGATCATGTTGTTGTGGGACAGAGTTAGTGACTCAAATCGACAGATTGTACTTTGGCTGAGCGAGCCCACGCCGGGGATCTTGAGGTTGGCCAGGGCGCCGCCCACGTCCGCCTGGGTCACCCCGAGTTTGATCCTCCTCTGCTTGAATCTCTCCGCAAAAGCCTCCAGCTCCCTGGGGTCCGTGTCCGAGTCAGTGATGGAGGAGAGGCCGGGGTTGGGCAGCCCCGGGCCGGCCTGCCCCCCACCGTGGTGGCCCTGTAGGAGCCCGTGGTGGTGGCTGAGGGACGAGTTCATGCTCATGGCCTGGTGGGAGAGGTGGCTGAGGCCGTGCATGTGCGGGTGGGAGTGGGGGGTGGAGGTGTGGATCAATCCCCCTCCTCCACCTCCACCTCCACCTCCACCTCCACCGCCGCCGCCGCCCGTCCCGTCGTGCGCGCTGGACATGAGGGAGAGTCCCGGCGATGAGCCGATGTGCTCCATGATGTCCTGCTCCAGCTGGTTCTGGTGGTGGTGGTGATGGTGGTGGTGGTGGTGGTGGGCCAGCGGGACCGTGGACCCTGACGAGCACGGCACCGTGCTCATGGTGTGGTAGGTGGCGTCCGGCTTGAACGGGTGCGTCTTGCCCTGGGACACGGCGATGTCCACGGCGGCCAGAGCCTCCGCCCGGGCCAGCAGCGTCTCATCCAGGCTGGCGAAGATGTTACTCTGCAGCTGCAAAGATTTCAATGAAAAGATGAGGGGGGAGAGAGGGAAAAACGAGCACGAAAATGAGCACGAAATGAGAGTCAGAGGACCGACACATATAGAGAAGAAAGAAAGAAAACTAAACCATGCGTAAATGTATCTGTCAGCAGGGAGTTTTGGTTCCTTCAGAGGCGGCGTGTGATGGAAATTAATACCAAAACAGCAAAGACAGGCTTTTGCGTGAGCATGCTTTAAAAAAAAAAAAGATCACAGACATGCCGAGTGATTGCTGCATGAAAAAAACATTAAGAGAGCGCATCTTGACTGGATGTGCCTTGGAGCGCCCCTCGTTATTACGCGCAGACGGCGCTCTCCGCTACAAGCGGACTAGGCAATAAAAATAATAAAAAAAAAAAAAAAAAAAAAGGGAAAGTTTTTTTGGGAATCATTTACCTGTGGAGTTTGTAGACAGGCTCTCCTGATAGCTTCCGAGCTGGAATGCAGGGTGGTGTACTTCGGTTCGGGTAAGGAGGGATGCATGGCGAAGTGCGGCTGTTTGCTGTTCATGGACATCATCTTGGCGAGTTTCTCCAATTAAAGTGCACGCGGGGAAAAAAGGGGGAAAAGTGGGGGAGAAAGCGGCTACGAGAGCTGGAAAATAGTCATATAGACGCGCAGAGCTCCTTCCTTCGCCTATCCGGTAATGATGCAGTGTTGTGCGCCGAGTGCAGCCTTGAGCCCGGAGATCACAGAGATGCCTGCAGTCTCTCAGACGCACTTATCTGTCTACTGTTTCCCCACTGCCGGGGATGAGAGGAGGCTCTTACACCTGAGCGCCTCACATCTCGTCAAGCCCGTGTTCGGCTGATCTCGCGAGACATAAACTGCCAGAACAGTGAGCTGGCTGTGCCTGACAGATAAAAACTACTCACAGGGCAGGCAATAACATCTGGAGAGTAAAGATGCCTGCGTTTTTAAGAGGCTCGCTCCTCTCCATGCAGCCACCGGTCACACAGCCTTTTAGGCCTTATTCTTTACTTAAGAGGCCATTGACTTAATGCAGTTTTTTTTTTTTTTGAAGCAGCTATTTTTAGCTGGGCTGTATTCATCTAAATACAGCAGTCTTTTCTCCTATGCAACCAAAAACGTGAGACTTATATTTAATATGAATGGAAATCAGATGCAGAAGAGAGAAAGAAAACTATTATATTTATATATGTATTTGACTTTCGATGTAATACTCAACAATGTATTCAAATGTGAAGTCAGTTTGTGAGGAGCCTCTATTCTTGGCTTATTGCCCCCTCTCACATTAACCATTGGACATAATGAGTCATGCTTTATTATAACCCATCCTCACTGGATGAGTGCTAAACTAATTGATTTATTACACCAGCGTAACCTTCTACACAGCCTTTACCTAAATTAATTGATCCCAATGAATTAACACTTCATTAATTCAAAACAATTACCCAATTAAAATTTCATGCAGCAATTAGAGGTATGTGAAATGTACACAATATCATTACATTTGCATAATAAATAAGGCGCTTTCCGCTTCTGTGGGAGGTCTCTAATGTGTGTCATTACAGGGTACATGCTTTTGTCGACATGAACATGCTCCTGTTTCCAAGTTTAATGGCAACCAATTACCCACTGTGGCTGTTTTAATATATCGCAATTCGTGTGGAAAAAGCAGTAAAAATAGATCATGTGAACATTCCTGCACATTCAATAAAAAAGTTCATCCACAATCCTACTGAAACCACTAGTGCAAAATTGACCACACAATACTAGGCTGTGATCCTTAAGACTGATCCCATGGTAATGAAAGTTTCTTTTTAAATAATCTTTTTTTTATTGCATTACTTTATTTCCGAACTTTTAATGTATATATCAGCTTTTCATGACAGTCTTAAACATCTGTGAGTATTGCCTATCATAAAAAAAGATGACCATGAACATCACATTTGGTGAGTATCTGAAAAAGACAAACAGAAAATGAAACTTATTTGAAAAATGTCTTCATACCACACATGATGCACTACAGTTAAAAGTTTGTTTTTATTTTCACTACAGACATTTTCTAGTCTATAAATGCTAGCCTTCAAGATTACTGCTACTGAATCCAACAAGTTCATTTCAAAAATAGCTACCTGGCTACCCATCCTAGTTTACATGAATTCATACGTCACAGCAGAAAAACAACAAGACGGTAAATTACATCCTTGCAAGATAATCATACATATCTTCTGAAGCAAAATATGGATATACGGTTTCTAGCAATATGCAGTTGTACAACTTGTCATAACCACATTGAAAACACAGAGATCTGATTTTAGAAATCTTCACACGAGCTTTGAATATTTGGTTGGACTGCTTGTATTAAAGGGACTGTGAGACTTTCTCTTTACAGGCTGATTACTGCTCAGTGCTTGTTTGTCTCTTGTCGTGTTCTCAGGCTTACCAGCACTGGAACCGGAGAAGGAAGAGGAAGGGCTTACATGCTCATGGTCACATTGTTGGCTTACTGGGCTGAGGGAGCTGGAGGGACCAGCCTTAACCTCATCATCAAACAACAAATCAAAAGACAGTTCTTCAGTTTGAGAGGACCATCCATGGTCTGCACACCCAGAGTCCTGGATACTATCATTACTACCCAACACTTGAGCAGCAAAGCCTTCCCCTGAAGAGCTGTTTGGAGCCTCTTTGACATTCAAGGTTTCTTCTTTGTTGTCACATTGATGCTGGTTCTTTTGCCCGCCTTGGACCACAGCTTTACTACCAGGGCTTGACAAGACATCAGGGCAGGTTGGGTTTTCTGGAACGAGGGTGTTGTCCAACTCTATAAGAGGAGAGGATGCAGAGAGCTGCGATCCCCTGCTACTGGAACTTTCTCCATCGAGCATCATGGAGTCTAATTCAGAAATTTTGTCCAGATAAGCTGCATCCATGGAAGCCTCACTAGACATCTGAAAACTATCAGACTGGCCACTTACAAGATCGGTGGATGTGGATCCCTTAACCGACCTCTCTTTACTTGGACACGGTGAGTCATTAGAGTTTGATCTCTGCCAACAACCCCAGACGACAGACTTTGAAGAGTCCATGTCATCTGTTTGTAAGCTGTTGGGAAATTTTTCAAGGCTGCAGAATTTGTTCTCCATGGTGGGGTTAGTCTTTCCAGGACTACTGGGTTCCTCAAAATCAAGTTTTCTCAGATAAGACACTGGTTTAAATGCAACTTTCTTCTCACGGATGCCGGGACTCCTTAGTGTCAGAGACTGGAAAGCAGTGGATGGGGTACTGGGCAAGAAGTCAGGTGAGCTGATTTCTGAATCCTCTTTTTTCTGTTCTCCAATTAGATTCGTATCAGGCTCTTTGTGATCTGTAGATGGCATGGCCGCCAAACTGTGATTTCTCAAAAATGTTGGACACTCTGTCTCTGGATTGCTGTAGATTGACCTTCTTTCATCATCGCTCAAGCTTCTCATCATCATGCTTATTTTCTGTTGTTGCGAGAGAGTTTCTGCCACAGCCTTGCTGCTTCCACATCCTTCCTGCAGTCCAACGTGTCTCTTCTCCGGCTTTCTGATTCGTGACTCTAAGTCATCAATGTACTGGTCACTGCGTTCCAGAGCCCTTTTCAAGTGGTCCACATCACGCTCGTACTGCTGACATTTAGCTTCCAATGCTGCCACTGTGTATCGCCCAAACCTGGGGAGAGATTATTTTGTCTTGAAATCATGAGAGAAAATTCAAATGACACATAACTTCATGACAATTTCTCACCAATCTTTGCATCTTTGAAACATACTGTTGGTAATTTTTCTAAAGTATTGCATGCAAGGCCAGATAATACATTTGGAAACAATACATTGAGATAAACACACATATAAAGAAAAACTAACGGCTGAATTTGTCAATTGTCTGCAAGACTCTGTGTCAACAGCAGAGATCGACAAAATTATTTTTTTTAACAAGGAGATCTGCGGCTACTAACCGAAAATGTTTGGGGACACAACCTAACCTTAAAGCCACACTTTAAATTGGCATGGAACTCAATAACACACATTTCTCCATTTTAACTGCAATACTGACAAAGGTTTTGGTGACAGACAACACTATCATTCAATTTTATGCCATTTCTTTACCAACAATTCCATGTGGCCTTTGAACTTCATGAATCAGTTTCTCCTCGGTAAGGAAGGAAGGTCGATTTGATTTAGCCATTTTCTGCATTGCTATTTCATTATTGTATGTCTCTTGACATATTTATGTTTCAGGGCGTTATGTTTAACCAGGGTATGTTTTTTCCTGCATGGTTACCATTAACTGAAAATACACGCCAATGTCTTTTCATACTCATCTTTTCATTGTATTTAAAACATTTCAATCCCCACCACCATTCATAAAGAGGACTAAGCAAAGACAACCTTAGATGACATCACACATTCCCACACTCATATATGTATTAGACATTGTGTTCTGAACATCCTTTCACCCCTGCACGGTGCACTGCTTAGTGGATATATACTACTCTGCTAAATAATACATTCTTCCGACAGGAGGATTTTTTTTTTTTTTCAGCAAACAGATACTTACTTCTGAGGCGATCTACTTGCCACCTCTGCTTTCAGTCTCATATTCTCTTGTACAAGGTCAACATTTTGAGATCTCAAGGTCTTATTTGCCTAAAAAGCACAAAAGAAACACAAGAAACCCAATGAAAATGATTCAATGACTCCAAGGATGAAGCAATTTATATTTAAAGAAAACAAAAAAAAAATCTAAAATCAAACCAATTAAATAATGCAGAGTGTTCCTTTGGTTACTATCACTGGTGTTTTTATATGGAAATCCATTAAGTGGATAGATATATATTTTTTAAAAGTCCCATAAAGATTTTACTCCTAAATAAAAAGTTAGAAATAAAAAATAAACAGTCACATACATAGACACAGACATACATATAAATATACCAGTGCTTGGCCCTTTTCTCTTTTCACTGTATACCATCTCACTAGGTGAAAACATCAGCTCTTGTGGCTTCTCCTACCGTTGCTATGCTGATGACACCCAGCTCTTCCTTTCCTTCCCACCTGACAACACGGCCGTCTCAATGCAAATATCAGCATGTCTTTCTGATATCTCTGCATGGATGAAAAACTGCCACCTTCTCCTAAATATGTCCAAGACTGAGCTTATTGTCTGTCCAGCCAGTCACTCCTTACCTCCTCAGATAAGCCTGCAGCTGGATTACACCACACTTATGCCCACATTTTTTGCTAGGAATCTTGGTGTCATGTTAGACAGCCAGCTGACCTTTAAGGAGCACGTTGCCTCGGGTTTCCCGGTCTTAACCTAGTTAACTTCTCTGCTCATCGGGATGAGTTAGAAGATTTGTCCAGCTCTTTGCATGACTCAGCACTGAGAAAGCTGCATCCACTTATGACAAGATGATATTATGATGGTGAATTTAAGACCTAGTTTTGCTGAATGAAAGGAACCGTTATGTTGGGTGGGAAGGGAACAAAAAAAAAAGAAATTCTAGCACTAGCATGTCAGCACCTGTGTCCAACTGGACCCAGCAGTCTGACCAGCACTGATCCATGCTAAACCTTCTTATGTGATTTCTGCTTGTCTTGTTTTCTCAGATGTAAGTCCTTTTGGATAAAAGCATCTGCCAAATGACAATAGGCCTGCAACTAACGACTATTCTGATAGTCGATAAGTCATCGACTATTGGAACCAACATACACATCTATCTATCTATCGAGAGAGTGAGATCTCTATCTATACATTAGGGCTGTGCGATTAATCGATTTTAAATCTAAATCGGATTTATTAATCAAAATCGATGTTAAAAAAGGAAAATCGGAAAATCGATTTTCCTTTTTTGCAGCTGGCTGCATTACAGACAGAGCTTGTCTAGTCATCTTTGTTTGGTCAAGAAAATTGTAAATGTTGTCACTTTACTAAACTCAAGGAGGATTTACAGTATCTTTCAATTGCACTTCATTCCCAATAGGGAAATTTGTTTGCTATTTTTCTTTAAAAATAAAGATAAAATATTTTAAACAATTTATTCCATTGTCTTTTGTAGTTTTACCAAAAAAATCGAAATCGAAATCGAAAATCGGGTTTTTATTTTTGTCCAAAATCGCCCAGCCCTACTATACATACACACATATAAAAAGGAATCAATGTAGTTCAGCAATGACGTCATGCAAAATGTTTAAAAGAGCGGGCTGTGTACCTCTCTCAGCTTATCCACGTCCTGCTTTATTTTGTCACAAACACCAGTGGCAGCTTGCAGCTTGTTCCTCCATTCCTCCACAACAAACGACGAAACTATCTTGTCATCTGGTTGCATTGTATTAATGCTGCAGGGATGAAGAGCAGTCTTCAGTTGTGCCTCCAGGCTCTGATTTTTTGTTTTCAGGTCCTCATTTTCTCTCATGAGGACATCAATCTCTTCCTGTCATAGGGAAATTTTGTGAGACTGAAAACAGGATTTAGGAAGAAAGAAAAAAAATCATCCTCATAACTTTTTAATCACAGAACTGAAAGTTTATATAAATGCAGTTACACACCATGATGTAACCTGAAATGAGCAGATGGATGTTTTCCAAAGAACTTGCCACAATCAGGGATGCCCCACTACTTAATGGCTTAGCGGCACAGAATCATCTCTTCTTGCCTTATAGTTCATTTTCACTCTGGATGTTTAAGGCAGGACTCGTGCTTTTGTTGCTTGGAGGCAAAATGAGATGTTGAAGTTGATTGGTACTTTAATGTGGAAATGAGGTTGCCTCAGAGGTGAACTGGTGTGAATGCATTCAATGAGAGGCAGTGGTGAGTAACACACTGCTCCTACCAATGATGTGCTATTGAGCTGATTTTACAATATCAGCGTCTTAATACTAACATAATGATATGACACTGAGCCACATTTGTTTGCTCTGTATGAATAATTAAAAAAGAACCACCGGCACTGGAGTAGTGGGGTTTGGTAGTCACCTCAGAACTTTGTGTTTCAATTCTCATTTGGGCCTTCCTCTGTTTGTTTGTGAAGTATTTATGCTGTATCTGTGCCCACGTGGGTTTTCCCTGGATGCTCCGGCTACCAAATTTACACAGCCAAAAAAACATCCATGTCTCATGAGTCTAATTGGTCCATATGTATAGGCGAGTTTCCATTACCCCTGGATTTGCCCAAAACCAAATATCGAAAAAGAAAAATCCTGTAATGGAAACGGTACTAATTCGAAAAACTCCTGAATATCGAATAAGCAAAAGTGTAATGGAAACACTTTTTGCAAATTTCCACGTCTCTGGAAGCGCCGGATGTGACATAGCCGGTCAATGTAAAGTAATCAAAATCTAGTTTCCAGACGTTTTTGGCCTTATTACTACAATGTGGTTGTCCTGTAACACTACTTAATTAAATATGTTGACATGCCTGATTAAAAAACTTCAACCTGCTTGTTATTGGTGCAACGACATGAGAAGAACATGATAAATGAATGAAACACACAGCAAGACGATCTGATACCTCATATTCCCGCAAAAGAAGTTCTCCTCTGGTTTTCCTGAGACATTTCCTCGTAGAAGGACTATCACTGTGATCACCCTCGTTTGTCCCTCCTGTAAACAAATACACAAACGTAGGAAAAGAATTACAAAAAAAAACATATCAAAATTCATGTATCAAGTCAGTTGGCTTTTAAGTGGGATCTATGATGTGCTAAGAAAAGTATTTAAAGAACAGTTACTCCAAATATCTATACTGTTGCAAAACTGTGTGGGGGAAAAAAAATTTAAAAATCAAATCAGGTGGTAATTTTGCTGATCAAGCCCTGAAAAAACACATCTTTAAAGCTCTGTACGTGTGAAATTTTTTAGAGTATGTAAAATATCTGGATTTGAAGACTTCTGATTACAGGTCAAAGTCTGGCTTCAATAAGTCAAGTATGAGCTATTTAACAACATGCATGACTAGTCTCAGTTATCACAAATCTAAAATGAACCACAATAAAGCAATAGAATGCATTAAAATAACAATTGCTGCCTAACATTGTATATACATATATATATATATATATATATATATATATATATATATATATATATATATATATATATATATATATATATATATATATATATATATATATATACACACACACTTTATACTTTATATACTTAGATATACGTATTATATTTATATCATAGTTATATTATATTTATGATAGAGCTTACATCTTGTATTAAACAGGTTATTTTTGTAAAAATTGCATATTTATACAAATAAGTGTATAGTATAAAAAATAAATAGACATATAATTTATGTTTAGTTGTAGAAAGGGGGTGGGATTAAATAAATTCATCTCTAATCTAATCGTCTAATTATGTCTTGCCGCTTTTAAGGATGATGTAAAGCACTTTTGAATTACCTTGTGTTGAATTGTGCTATATAAATAAACGTGCCTTGCATGGGATCAGACTGTTTTGTAGAAAATTTCACTTGTCAGCACCACTCAAGGTGACCAAACTTGCTTATAATTTTTAAAAAGATCCATGTCTGTAGATGATATTTTGGTATGATAACCTTCCTGAGTGGCAGCTGGATCATAGTTATCAGCTCATGAAGTTACCCACCCCCTTCAGAAAATTACATTTTAGATGCTGGTGAATATTTAGACTCATGTACAGGATATCTGTCAATGTTTCACAATATTGTCTTGGGTATCATTTTAAAGGGGACCTTTGAAGCATTCATTCAAGCTAAGATGTGATACATTCCCTGAATCCTTATGGTCCTGTGAGTATTCCAGTTTTTGTATCTCTGTTGTTCCTAGATGACACAGGGCTAAAAGATAGTATATAATTTAGGCGAAAATTGTGTAATAAATGTGTGTTGTTGATAGTTTAAAGAGCTGCAGTGACCTCTATGTTGGTCAGAAAGATTCACATCTTAGCTTGAATGAATGCTTAAAATGATACCAAAGACAATATTGTGAAACATTGACAGATATCCTGTACATGAGTCTAAACCAGGATATGCACCAGCATCTAAAATGTAATTTTCTGAACTTCATGAGCTGATAACTATGATCCAGCTGCCACTCAGGAAGGCTTATCATACCAGAATATCATCTACAGACACGGATATTTTCAAAGATTATAAGCAAATTAATTCATTCATTCTTATGCCACAAGGCACAAAGATGATTTTAATTTACCGTTTTGTAGAACATGTAAACATCAATCTTTCATCACTTACAGAGGCCCCACTTGTGGAATTCACTCAATAAATCTCTTAAATCATCACCATCCTTGCCAATATTCAAAAAACATTTAAAGAACTTTCTTATTGTTTCATCTTTGTAATGTTCATTATTTGATCTGAGTTACATTTTCTTGTGTTTTTTTTTTTGTTTTTTTACTCTCCCTTGTGTAGCTTTGTTTTGTTTTTTATTCATATATGGAAAGGATTCTATATAAGTCACCTGGCTTCTTCCTTTCCTTGCATGTTATTTCATTGTTTTTCATTTTTTGTTCATATTTGTCTTATATTGCTAAATAAATAAACGAAACTAAAACTAAGTTTGGTCAGCTTGAGTGGTACTGATATAGAGGGTGATAGAGTATACTCATATAAGAGTATAAGTTCCTTCTGGTGTTCCAGCGCATCCTCAATTGTTTTTATCCAACTGGGTGTCATGGAGACTCGGCCGTCAGGTGCAGGTGACCCTCCCTCCCTCCCAGTGTGTGTGCTGCTCAGTACTCACCGAGGATCTCCCTGCAGGGCTGCTCGGCCGTGATGGGGACCCTGCAGGTGGGACACTGGCTCGCCTGCTTCAACCACATCTCCATGCAGCACGAACAGAACACGTGGTGGTTGGCGCAGATCACCGGCTGCCTGACCTGCAGGGACACACCGCGATGTTTGGTCATCAATAATCAAACATTTAACTGGCTAAAGCATCATTTCATCCCGCACTTATGTTATATTGTATAAAGCTGGCGGGCATTGGTCACGGCGGTGAGTTATTTACCTTCCCGAGGCATATCTGGCACGAAATAGGTAGAGTTAGAGACAGAGTGGACGTCTGGTAGTTCAGCGCCATGGAGCTCGCTTCTCCCAGCAGAATGTAAATATACTAGGACTTTATCGGCAGGATGTGCAAACACAGGAGTTTAAAAACAGACCGACACGAACTAACCCCCACCAGGAAACAGCGGCCGTTGCTCCGCGCGCGAGACTCCGAGCTACGGGAGCAGAAAAGCGACAAAAAGGCGAACAACGCGAACGAGAACGAGAAGCTGCGTTCCATTTACCTCGGAAGTCGGAACTCGGATCTGGGAATGACGTCACAGACGAGTTATCAGCGTTCCAGTTACAAAGTCGGAAAACAAGTTTGTAGTTCGCATATACCACATGAAAAATGTGATGTACACTATAGCAGCATATATATGCTGAACAATACTTGTATATAACTGATCTAGTGTGACCAAAACTAGAAAGAAGTGCTACGAAGAGCTCTCTACTGTTTACAACCGGGGCAGCCATCTTGGAATGTGAACTCGGGGGTGGTGAAGACTCTCCCACTTTCCCAGTGGGAAATCCCACTTCTTGGGGCGTTCCAGTTGAAAAATCCGACTGGGAACTGGGAAATTCCCACTTCCGAGGACAAATGGAACGCGGCAGTTGTTTACGTTCAACCTTAAGCCGGATTTATGGTTCCGCGTTAAATCGACGCAGCGACTACGGCGAGGGGTACGCGGCGGTACGGTGCGCGTCGTCGCGTACCCTACGCCGTAGGCCCTGCGTTGGTGTAACGCGGAACCATAAATCAGCCTTTATCCGGTCAAACACGCGTCTAAACTAGGGTTGCTTAACCGGCCCTTGAAAAACGGAATCGTCCCGTATTTATAAACTAAAGTACGCGTCCCGTATTGAGCTGGAAAGGGACGCACTTTGTCCCGTATTACTGCGAGAGTCTAAAAATAGTCATAAAATTCCAATGGAAAATGGCATTGAGCTGTTGAGTTCATAAGTTGTTTTTTTTCTGTTTTACTACAACTGTACAGTCATGCCCTTTGAGGCACAAATATGTTTACAAGTTTTCTACAGACTTTCTGTTTGAACTTTGTTACTGCACTAAAAATGTGCACTATTACAGAATGGATGTTCTGCTTTCTTTCTATTGTTTTATATTAATTTATACAATTTTAAGTTAAGCAGGACAGGTTTCTGTTTAAGAAAGATACTTATTTTATTCAGTTCATTTTGTTATATTGTATTGAAGTGAATTGCTGGATAATAATTTGTTTTCCATGTGTTCATGGCATTCAAAAATATGGATCTAATTCAATTCATGTTCGAGTCAAATAATAAAAAAAAATCGTTTCACTCACAAAAAAAGGGGCTAAAAAAATTCACCACGCCAGGAAGGGTGAAGGGAATCGGGGGTGCCGGCCCTGCTGATGAGGTGTCCCTTATTTATTTTACAGGGAGTTGGCAACCCTAGTCTAAACACAAGCGAGTGCGACTGGCAAGTAGGACATAACTTCTTTCAATACACTAAGAGTAAAAATAGGTATTCTTGGTTTCCAGTTTCTTAGAAAAAATATGCATTTACTTGGAAAACTGGGCGACGTGGGTTTGCAGTAGCAATAATTTTGTCCCTTGAGCATGGCGGGTCAAAGATAGGAAGTTCTGTTTTATATACATTTCTTTTTTTCATATGTATTTCAGAATCCACGGACTCCAAACAAAAATAACTGCCCCTTTATTTTCTTAACATTTTTTTAAATATAGATTTCATGTAAAGCGTAAATTCTTGCTATTTTTTCAGTTTGAAAAGGGCTTGGCGAGAAATGTGACAGTAAAGTGTCCAATAAATCTACAACTTATCTTAGCAACCTCCTATAATCTATTGTATCTATTATATGTTTTTGGGGTTGTTTTTGTTGTTCTTGTTGGGGTTTTTTTGTTTGTTTTTCTAAAGGCTGATAGAAATTTGTAACTTGAGTTGTATCTCAATGTGAAGAAGCCACACATAGCAACACTATTACAAGGAATAATATCATAAATACCAGTTAGTGTAAAGATGTATCAATAAGGGAATCCTTAATATTCATGTTATGATTTGTCTTTTGCAATGTTGCCTCACAGCAAGCAGCAAGAAGGTTCATGGTTGGATTCTCCACAGTGGTATTGTGTGGAGTTTTCATGTTCTCCCTGTGCCTACTTGGGTTTTCTCCTGGTAGTGTGACTTTTTCCTACTGTCCCAAAACTTATATGCCAAGCTATTTGGTGTTTCTAATTTACTTACAGGAGTAAGTGAGAGCATGTGTGGCAGTCTGTTTACATGTGGTCCTGTGATGGATTGGCAACCTTTCCAAGGTGTACCCCTGACATTTGTCCAAAGTGAGATAGGCTTCATGGCATTTGCATACTACTGCATTCTCAAGCAGAAATATGAACTTGTGCATGGTAGATGGTTTAAACTGGTTTAAACCACAACCGTCAGTGCAACAATGAGCTAATGGGATTGGTAAAACAACAACAGTCACATTAAATCTACAAATGAAGTGTCACCCAGAGGGATGCCAAAATTAGGGTGTGATTTGCATGTCACAGATTGTACTGAAAAATAAATAAATCAAAGCAACAAAAAAAGAGACAGTCCTATACTAGCTTCCAGAGGCTTAATTTAGTAAAAAAAAAAAAAGAATGTGCAGATACACAGCGACATACAGATGCTCTCTATTTAGGTAACCTTGAGAAGATGCTCTTAGATTCAAGTCTTTTCTGGTATTTAAAAAAAGAAACTTATGGCAAAACTTCAGACAGTGACTTACTGAATAGAAAAAACAAGGTTACAGTAGATCAATGTGCTTTCAGTAAGAACTAAGAGGATAATAAGATATTTATATTATATTATTATATTTTTATTTTTTTAAATGATAAATCACAAAAAATTCTATTGATTAGCAAAATAGCATTTTCTGTCTTTAATGCTACTAATAACACATTCAATTATTTAAAGGCTTCCCATAAAGAAGATTGCTATCTATTATTTTGATAGTCTTTGTCTTTGGTAAATGATGTAATTTATGAATAACAATACAAAGTGGTCTAATATTAGCATAAATTCCACTAAAAATGTTTCAAATTACATTTATACCACAGTTTAACCTTCCAGGCCCATTACTCATATCTAAAACTACATGTCCTGTGCTTCATCGTATCTCAAACCGGGACATCTTCTCAGGATCTAATATGATTAGAATTGACTGACTACAAAATAACATTGTACGCTGATCCCAGTTAAAAAAAACATCACCAGTACTTGTTTGATTGTTTTTAGTCGCCTAATAAATGGATCACAAGCCACCACTTGTTCTCACTCATTTTTCAAACCAAAAGTGGTTTTATGACGACGTTAGGAGTCAGTGTACATGATAAATATGTTTGGGTTAAAGTCACAGAGGGACTGAAATCTTGCATCAATTTACATGACATTATTTGGGGCTTCTCCTTACTTCCCCAGTGTAATGAAACTGCATTTATGCTTAGAGAAACAGCAGGTATATACCAGCAAGTAAATATTTAAAATATTTTTAGTAACAATTTCTGATGGACTAAAAAAAAGTATGTGGATGTTTGAAAGCTTCTCCATTCCTCCCAAAATCGCAAACAACTCCTAAAACGAGCGCCTGAAATAGAAGATGCTGTCAACGATACTTTCCAGTGTGCCCCAGTAAACCAGAAATCTGTATGTGAAGTTGGTAATTAATTTATTGCAAAGAAATTTGCCCTAAAATAACCAATATAAGACCAAAATGAAAGAAATACCTATCGTTCCACTATAAGACTGCATTGCTTTGCAACAGGCCAGTCATTAATTGGTGACAGTCAATTAATCACAGCTGCTACAGACGGCTGCATCTATTGATCTTGTCCCAGCACTTATTTTTCATCCCTAAATGACACCGATTGCCAGATTTGACCAGCATGTGTAATGGACAGTAAAGAACCAATGACCCGAGTGTCAGTCTTGTCACTGGGTGGGATCTCAATCCCCTCCCCCGTCTCTGGCAAATAGGATCTTTACCATTTAGCTTGGAAAGGTTTAGACTGCCCTAAGAGCACAGCAGCGAAACAGTGGGCTCTGTTGCTCAGATGACCTTTTCTGTTTAAGGCTTAATCTCTGACAAATGCTTTCTTTAATTAGCCTGATACCCCCTGCGTGGACCACCACCCCAACCAGCCCCTCTCTGTCTCTCACACATACATTAACTGCACCTGCCTCTAGATGTCTAGTACTGTAGATCTCCTCAATTTGACTTTTGGATAGTCTGAAACTGAGAAAATGTAACTGGTAGCCAGAGGTAAGACAAGATAATAAAATATTTTAAAAAGTGTTGGAAATCTGCCCAATTATCATAATTTCCTAAGAAAGGGAAAAGCCAGCAGATCGGTTAAAGAAGGTAATGTTTAAAACAAATGTGAAATAATGAAAATAACTAGAAATATTGACAATTGAGGGGAGGATATATTACGAGTGCACCAGGGCACATTAAGCGGTTTGAGATAACATGTAATAGCAACCTGCATGGCTCTATTATCGATTAGCCGCTATCAGAAACAGTAGAGTACAGCAAGTGGGTATGCATATAATGGCAGAGTGTATGGGGTTTATACAAGCACATTTATTGGAAAGCCCCTTTCTTTATTGTAACGGGTATAATCAGGAAATCTGGCAGTCTTTGCAGATAAACGAGTGAAAATTTCACAAGGTGCTGATTTTACTTTATATAGAACTTTATTAACCAAACTCTGCATCCGTCGCTGATCTCTTTCCAACAGATATCTGGAATTCGGTCGTGTTTAAATACCTGGTTCATCCAGATACTGCAGCAGATCATGCATCTCTCCCTCTGCAGTAGCAAACACAAGAAAAAGACATGCATGGCTACAAATCCATGTTTTATTGGAAAGGAGCCTAATTATTAGGATGTAAGTCAGGCTGTGACTTGAGGGCCATCTCGTTGGTGCAGGCCTGCTTTATATTTATCCCCTCCTCTTTGCAGATACGGCAGCAGTGCCACCATCACTACCAGCAGAGTGTGGCGCTTTTATTACATTGCCCAGAGGCAGGTTCAGCCCTGTCACAGTCACACATATTCACACATATTCACACACACAGACACACACACACACACACACACACACACACACACACACACACACACACACACACACACACACACACACACACACACACACACAGCCTCCGAGACCGGCAGCCAGTTGAGTCCCCTCCACGGCAGAGTTACCCCACGTCCCCACGCAGGCCCACATGGGCCCCTGGGACAGCAGAGGGAGGCAGCGGGTATTATGGTAATACAAGAGCCTGCTGCTCCCTTCCCCTCTTCTGCAGCACAGCTGGGAAGAACCATCATTACAAGTATTGTAGCAATCTGTTTAAGAAAGACACATTGGAGATGTTGGGTGACAGAGGGAGGATGAGTGCTGCATACATAGATCTTATAAAATATGATTAAAATGTGAGTGGGGGGACCAGGAATAAAATGCAAAACTTGTTATGAACACCTTATATCAAGTCTTCTGTCAAAATGGCCAGTTGTAAATCTCTATTTCCCCCTTTTTATTTTATTATTTTATTAAAGGTTTCTTGTGTTGAGCTGGTCATATCTCAATGTAGGGGGCCCGTGGCACATAAGGAATAAATAGGACATAAAGTACTTGAATCTCTTATGCCTCATATAGCTTTACCAATTTATATCATAACGTTTCGCAAGCTGGAAATTTATTAAAGAAAGGCGGAAATCACATAGCCTTTCAGTTGTGTGACAGTACTTCTTTTATGGTCCAATTATTCCAATTTCATGCGCAAAAAAAAAAAATCTCCAACACAAAATATTTTTAGTCACAAATTAATTCCTGGAGAAATGTCTATGAAGTCTTTATGGATATGGAGGAAAGGCCTCAATATTGACTATAAACCGCCCTCACAAATATGCGGTTTTTAAATACTTGAATTGCAGTGGATTAATTATTATATAGGCTATAAAGAAAGTCTGATGAGAATAAACTGCCTTCTTCACTTTTCTTCTAGAAACAAAGATCTTTGACAGACCAGTCTATCACTCACTGTCAGATTAAGCTGCAAGAAGCCATCTATCTACTTGTCGTGTTCTCAGAGCAAAACAGAACCCTGTGAGTCAGGAGGCTTCCTTAGACTCAATCATCGTCACAGCGTTTTTAGGAAACAGATATCCATTACATCGTTTTTTTCCATTCCCCGTGCCCTCCCTCTCTTTCTATTTTCAACTCTGTTTTGAGCAGAAATTTCGTCTGATAAAGTGCAGGCTCATAGCGTTGAGAGAAGTGAAGGGTTATTGAATATTCTGAGGATGAACTATTAAAAATGCATATTATCTCATTATTCTTGCTGCCAAATAACTGGATACTATATGTGCTAAAAGACAGAAAATGGTTCTGCTTTTTTTTCTTTTTTTTTTCTTGACCTGACAGAGGGTATGAGAAGAGGGGAGAAAGGAGGGAGGAGAATGGTCTTTTGAAAAAAACTGCTTCAGTGCACTACTGTTTCTGAAACCTGAGCCCCTATTGGATCTGAAGGGCATTTTAAGACAAGCGTCCTCCACCCTCCACTCTGTTTAAAGGTGAGGATTAAAGGTGAATACATTACTAGCAGTGTAGTAGCAGCATTGCATAACATTGTGTTTATGAAAACAGAGGGATGTTGAAAAGTTGTTTTTTATTTAAAAAAAAAATGGTGAAAACAATCAGTGAGAGAGCATGTGGAATAATGTTCAACAGAGACCATAGTCAGCACTCCCCACACACATGCACACACACTCCAGGAGGCCTTATTAATTATTTGTAGCCACTTGACTTCATATTGTGCTTCCAGTGGCTTGGTCAAAGATTATAATTACCACTTCCCTGTTTGTATCATTTTCCATCTCCTGTGCTTTTAGTGGAGTATTACTTCTCTTGTCCCTCTCTCCCTCTCGTCCTCCCTCTCTGCCGTATACACAAGACCAAAAGTGCAGGCACATCATTTATTGATAAGACAAAAAGAATGTAATGAAATTATCAATGTTCTTGAATTAATTATGAACATGATTAAGAAAGCTAAAATCTCAGGAGCCAGTCTCTCATTACCCATTCACTCCTAGGGATTGCTTTCATTCAGGGAAGGAGAGGCGAAAAAGCCTTCCAGCAGAGCCCACTCCAGCTCAGCTCGTCTCCCCGTGTGCCTGTCCCCTCGTCTCTGCCGCCGGGCCGGCTGACCAGCTCTTACGGCAGACCCGGCCGCCAGTCCGGCTCCACCAGGATGGCTCTCTTGCTCACGCGCTCCACAGTGTGATGCACCGAGGCGCAGCTGTCTGCATTGTGGCCTCTGACGTTTTCTTGGAAAGGAGAGGATGTGCTCAACGTTAATGTTCAATACCTGCGATCACGCTTCGGGGTCTTGACCCTCCTAAAAGAGAGGCTCTCATGGTAAGTCCACTTCTATTTAGACTGAAGCTGCTTGATTTCTAGGAACAACTGATCAGTTGCATGTGCACAAAAATATAGAGTACAGGTAGACAAAAATTAAAAAAGGAAAAGCTTTATCTTGCCAGAAAAATATCCACAACAGGGATCATACTTTCATCATATTTACCACCATCATACGACAGATAAGGATACAAGGTTAAAAGTTTCTGCTTTTTTGAAAAGAAAAACTAAATTATATCTAATTACTACAGACACTATTCCATTAGAGCAATAATTTATGATATATAAAGAAAGCAAAAACATATGTAAGACATAAAGTGTCCTTTTATTGAGTTGCCCATTCATCCAGTTTTACTCTCTTTTGTTATCTAATTGTGAAATAATTCAGAGATTGACTATTTTGTGTTAGTCCATGCAGCAATGAGATTAACTTTTTAACCTGTATCTCACACGTCATCTTCATTTAGATAACTTTTTAAATAATTGTAAGATAATGAGTCGAGCAAAGATTAAAAAACATATTTGAATTAAATTTTAAAAAAATTGATTATGCATGTATATATGTATATATATGTGTGTGTATATATATATATATATATATATATATATATATATATATATATATATATATATATATATATATATATATATATATATATATATAATGTATATGTATATGAAGATATATATGAAGATTTATCCTTATTGCTAAAACTGTCACCTTTTAGAAACAGATTGATGTAATATCCATTTTATTACTCAGGAGTTGATTGCTGCAGAATACAGTGAATTCAGGAACTGTATGAATTTATATTCAGTGGGAGTGATGGAAAGATTGATGCATCTTGGACTCAGTCTATTTCTCTGACACACGGGGGATCATATGTGGCTACACTCCCCAAAGTATCAGTAGTTCCAAGCAAAATCTCAAAGAAACTGTTCGTGCCGTGTCTTTTGAAATCTGTATTTCTAACTTCCTCGGCACATAAACATTTTTACACATGCTTGAATAGACGCACGCATAAGTAGACACAACGGTAAAACTTGTGCGTCGTTTCACCTCCCTGTGCAAACACAGTGCACAGGCACCTCAACGTGGATTCACACAAACATGTACAGATACTTCACCTCGCCAATGTTTATATTATTTTGAAAACACTGGAGTAAGGCAACAATGCTCATTTTGTGACCCAAAACCCTCTATTTAAAATGGCACTTTTCTGTAAAATTCAAAGCAGAGAAAGGTCCCTGACTTTCTTTCAGGAGAGAGAGAACTCAGGGGTTAATGGCAGTCCTCCTATCCGAGAGATTGATCCAAGTATTGGATCGCACATAAAGCTGCAGTTACTGGATATTACCCTGCTGCTATCGGCCTGCAGTGATGGCCTGGATAAGAAGTGCTTACCAAAGAGGATGCTCCTTCAGGGCAGATACGGTTTCCCAGCCCTCTGGGAACAACAACCACATGCCTGCTGCTTGCTCAGGAACTTTTTACCTCATCGAGTAAATCCAGGGGCCTTATCAAGTTACTGGCCTACTGAACTGCTCAAAAAAGTGTTTAGCCCTCTTCAGATTTTAAACTGTGCAGGGGCAGCGCAGCAATTAAACAGCACCTGCTTTTCATAGATAAGGGTGTTGATCGTTTGGTTTGCCTTTTATGTCGGATGAAGAGGAGTAATCACAGATTTACTTCTGACAAGAATACCGTTTTATAGATTTTTGGTGGATTAGCTTGTAAAGTTGCCGAATTACTCCATTACGTTTACTTTTGTCAGAAAGTTTGCATTTACTTTCCTCCAAACTTCACTGATCTTTGTTTGACAATTTTTTTCTGCTTACTTCAAAGCCTTTAAATGTCCATGCTTCCAGTCCTTAAACCAGCCCCTCTTTGTATTCCCTGTTGTGGTTTTCCCTCAAATTTGTAGAGGGATTAGCTGAATCCAAATCTGTGCCAAGGTGGGCAGATCTACCCATGAGCATCTGCTATATGTCTCTCTCTGGTATAACCCATGAAGCACCTGGCTCGTGGCACACACCAGCAACCAGAGCCCAGATGGCAGCTAAGCAGGCTAATTATTTCAACACAAAACTCTGATGTCCCACACCAGCACTGTGGGGCCACTTTGGCATTCTGCTTTTCTGTCTCCAGCTCTGCTGGAGAGGATCTCTGTGCCATGGAGCTATAAAGATGTCAAGTGGATAATCATGGTCATGGACAGGCCTTGGTTAAGTACTTGGCATCCAGATGTAAATTTGGTCATATGCCGTCCCCTTTAGAGAAACAGCAACATTTGGCAGGGTACTATTGGGCATTATTTCACCTTCATTGCTCATTGATGCAGATGCAAGCTCATTATATTCCAGAACTGACAATAGCATACGTTTTTCTCATTAGTGGTTTGGATCCTCTTACAGCTATGTGCGCCACAAGTTTCCGTAGCTGTATAAACTATTGCCATTTTTGCTAAACATTATTATGCTTTTTTTTTTTATTTCGGCAGGCATGCGTTCCTTCTTGTGTGTATTTGATACCACGTGACTGTAAAGTACTTCACTCCATTTATCTCTTTTAGATTCTTCACTTATTGATTCATACATCGTTATACATCATGTCCCATGATGGCCATATACGCGTGTCTGATGCTTCAAGACAACAAGCCAAATCAAGATTATCTGGGACACGGCATGTCTTTGTTTCAGTTACAACAGCACTACCAGCTTTTACAGTGCACAGTCAGCCAGTTTCCAAGAATTATCTGAGGGTAACAAGCCCTAAAATACTTCAGGTGCGGTTCATTGAAGGCTTTAACCAAATTATGCCTTGTGGTGTAGTAACCTTACTGTGTCAACATCTTTATCTGACATCAGAGGTTGCGCTTTTTCTTCATATGATGTGTGAGGTTGATGAAGTGTTGCCATTAGGGCCCATCTCCTCCATCCACAACCACATCAGAGGAAAAATTGCTTGTACTTGATAAAGCTGGTACTTAGTGGAAGGTGCAGCTCCCACAGCGATAACCTACTGACTCCAGCATTAAAGACTCTATCAGTGCTGGGATGGCCTATATATTGTGATCTATTAGTTCTTGTTAGAGAAATGTATTACTGGCTCTACCACATGTCTTGTGTTATTGTGTAGCTCTGTGCACATGCATGCATCCGTGGGTCCATGTAAAAATTAGTAGAATTGAGCCTTTATGAGCTTTTAACCCATCACTGGTTACCCTGCCCCTCGTGTAACTAGTGATGGGTTAAAAGCAGTGGACTAATTTCAGTCTGTTTTGTGAGATATATACTGACAAATAGAATTATTATTATAGAAATTAGGAGAGAAGTTAAAAGATAAATCGACCTGAATAAAAGTGAGATCACAGATTTATTAATTTCAGTTAAAATATACTGTAACCATACCCTTTTTAAAGCTGTGCAAATCAAAATAAATATTTGTGAACATATCCAGTAATTTAAAAAAAAAGTATTTCATTGTGTTATTACTATTGAGATACACACTCACTGAAGGCAAAAATTAAGTATTCATTTACAAGAACAGCTAGTCACCATGAAGAAGAAGAAGTAAGAAAGTGTTTGGTGGAGTGAAACTCAAAAGCAAATTAGCTGAAATAAAGCAATAAAGACTCTAATTTGTCCCAGTACAGTTCTATCTCATCCTTCCACCCTCCTCCTCCTGTTTCCCTTTCCCTGATGTGTATCCCATCTGCTTTTGGGAGATCTCCCCAGCATGCAGGAGCAGGATAAGCACACCATTTCCCTGTCAATACTTTGCTATTAGCCTCTACAGATCCATATATCACTGAGCTGTAGGCTATGAGCTGGTGTAGGGTGTTCTTGTTATCTGAATGGCCAAGGCTGAGGGTCTCCTCTGTGCCCTGGACTTTGATTTATCCAACCAGTAGGTTAATGAGAAATGGAGGCTGGCCCTTTACTCTTACCCTCAGGGGGTAAAACCATGTGTACGTAAATGGATGGAGTGACAAAGGGGCTGCATGATGTGTCCTGAGCAGGAGATATGCGAAGTGGAGTGTCGTTATTTTCTGCATTATTTGGAAAGAAACATGTGGTCTTCATCTACAGAAACACTTGCATTTAACCTGGAAGCACAGTTCAAAAGTTCAGCGTCTATTGAGTGCACCCATTGCACCGTAACAGTGCTAGTGAAAGAAGTAAGTAAAACTCTTGGATTAATAATAACCGGTCAGACTTCTTTTTGCTGCAAAATCATTAAACCAGCGCCAACTGTAGATCAGACCTGCAAAATTGTTCTGGAGAATTTCTAAACCATTCTCCCTTATAGGACTGCATTAGCGCAGCTATATTCCTAGATTGACTCAAGTAAACAGCTCTCTTGAGACCATTCCAGGGCCACTCCAAAAGCCAGATCTTCTTTGTTTGAGGTCATTCTCCAGGAGATTTACTTCAGCTTTTAGGTTCATTGTCCTTCTGCAACCCTGAACTTCTAATGAGCCTCAGCTGGCAAACAGCAGCACGGACATTATTGTGTAATATACCTTAATAAAGCTGAGCTACATTTCCACCAGAGAATCATTCTTTATATTTTATAACAGTTCAAGAACTTTGGAAGTGCTTAACACATTTGTTTTTAACCAATTCATCTCACGCATTAGAAACTACCCAGACCTAAGGGCAACAACCAAATCACTGCTGCCTTGTTCTTGGACAGAGATCATTGTTTTTAAATGTATGAGCATGTAACATCTAAGCTGTCATTCTAGCAGTCATCAACGTTGTTGGTAGATCAAGAGATTTTTTGAGAAATTTTTACTGATTGTTGTTCTTTAAGAAGCACCGAAGGACAAATTAAGCCGCTTTTGGAGCAAAAGATTTGACCAAACAACTGCCAAATAAAGGGAAAGGTATTTTTCAATAGGCAATAGGCACACATCTCTGCCTTTACTCTGCCCAGCTTAGCCGGGGCAGTGCAGGAGAGCAGCAGTAGCTGCATCTATGAGGGAACTTAACAGGGCATGTGTAGGTTTTTTTTTTCTTTTTTGGACAAAAGTTAAAAGTTTCCCCAGAGGACTGTGCTCAACTCCTAAACATCACAATGTTAGCATAATTTCATAATCGTGGGTGGTTTATTGAACATCAAAGCAGCAGCTGCCTGACTGTGCATCACTGTTGGCCAGTCAGCTGGCCTGTCAGAGCAGACTAGGCCTAAGATTTGAGTTCAATACCTTCTTGCTTATGTAAAATGACAGAAATACTGGTGGCACGCTTTCTCAACGGCATGAATACTGCTTGGTTTGTGGTTGTCGCATATTGGTAGAGGCACCCAAGCCTCCAGAGGGGAACTGGAAAGTTAGCAGAAGCAGATAATAGTACAGGAGAGAGACATTTAGATTTATTAAATTTACTCATTTACTAATCTACAATCTAATTATCATTTAAAAGCAATTGTTAAGACTGACAGGGATGTACAAGTTTAGTTAAAGGCAAGGTGTGGGGGGAAAAAATTGCCATTTTTGTGATGATCCCTGACTGTAATTGCTCACACGTAAATTTCTGCACTGTGTTTTTTACCGGCAGGGACAAGACGTGACACGAGTATAGTAAATAATCATAAGACAGTCGTCTGTGCTCCTTTTCAACACTTACATAGATCAGCCAGTTGCTTTGTCAGTTACATCAGTGAGTTTGTGACCTGCAGATATTTGGCCCCGATCCAAGAAGAAACTGTCTAATGAGCAAGCTGTGTCAGTGTCTCTTACACATCCCTCTCAGCAGTCTGCCTGTAGAGTTAGCAGAGAGACTGTATGTGTGTGTGTGTGTGTGTTTTTGTATGTTGCTGTGCGTGTTTGAAAGCAACAGAAATACTCCATGTTGAAGGCATTTAGCTGTGGGATGCAGAGAACTCAGAAACTCACACCCAAGCACAACAGGGGAAGGGAAACCACTGCCAGATAAATGTCCTACTTAACTATTACACTGTTGTGCATTTCAGCAAAGTCGGACCCCTTCCTTTGCTTCCTTTTTGCACACATAAACACACCTTCCATGAAAATATCTAACATATGGTTGTGTGCTTCTAGCTTGTATCCCAAGGCCAGTTTCCCAGCTGGCTCCCTGGGAGAACAGAGAGAAGGGGGAGCAGAGGGGGAAAAAAATGCAATGCAAAAAGCAGAAGAATAGAAATGAAAGAGGACACACGTATAATGGTAAAGAAATAGAATAATAAGGGCTAAAAAAAATACAAGGAAACTGGGAAACAGAAAAGAAGAGGAAGAGGATGTGATCATGTGCCTGCCACCCATCTGTAAATGACACATGTATTACAGGTTCGGACTGCAAAGTACCTGATAGTTTTGCCTTTGAGGCGTGAGTCTTTATGGTTCTGGAGTACCCATGTACCCAAGGTCCATCAGGGCCAGAAGATGCAGCTGGAATCAGAGCAGCTACTGCTGTGTGTCAGAAGCAGCTTTTTTTACTCCGAATAGTAATTCCCATTGCAACACTCTCAGGTTCAATATTGACCCTGGAAGCAGCAGTTTAAATGCATTTTGGTTTTTTTATGATTTTACATCAATAGTTCTTGTTTGTTTGTTTTTTTGTTGTTTTTTTCTTAAATAGGGTATTTGTGTCGGTGTGTCCAGGGCATATGTGTCATCTTTGTCACAAGAACATCATAGGTACACTCTGTACAGACTCCTGTTCTGACCTTGTGGCTCTCAGCTGAGGGACATCAAGAATACCACGAGCACAGAAAGATGGTGCTGTGCTCATTAACAGACAGGTGAAGGAGAAATACCAGTCTGCAGGTACAACAAAACTTGAAAAATGTTCAGCAAATGCCTGACAAGATGTGGCCCCCTTTTTTTCTTACCTTTTTTTTTTAGGTAGCTGTCACTTAAAAACTTTTCAAATGAATGCATTTGAAGTAAATGGTACTGTCATTTCTAAGCCAATTGGTATTAATTATAACCATTTTAGTCAATATTTTCAAGGACATAAAGAAACAGCTTTTTTCTATGAAACCAGATCTTGTATAGATCTCCCAAAAAACTTACAAGAAGGTAATGCAATACTGTTTACTAGGCAAACATTAAACACAAAATGCCCAAGACAGGCATAATTATTTTCCAACAAGCACAGAGAATTGGTTTATATTGTAATTCGACACGGCAGGGAGCTGAAAGAAGCCATTTCACACACTGATGCTGATTATCCTGCATCGCTGCAGACATTATTATTATTATGATTGTGCCCTTGTATTGTCTTATAATAGACAATATCTTCTAAAGCCACTTTGGCCTCTGTCTTGAAAGAATTAACATGACTCGTGTACACCACTACCTCATCATCCATCATGTTTCTCTGTAACCAGATCATAGTTTCAATCACAGGGAAGATGAGATAGTAGTCTATTAATCTCTCATATTAAGCAGATCCATTTGTGAAAGCAAACGGCCCAGAGAGGCCATCCTTTTCACTTGTTGTCTCTAAATCAGATTAGCAAGTATAACGACATGTTGCTGAGGGTCACATGAGATATAGATTGTTCTTGCCTGCATCTCCACTCTCACTGGTTGGGCGTTGGAGGAATGATTTATTTTGAGTCTTGGGGATTCCTCTTTTAGACACCTATAACTGAACCAAATAAAAATTGGGTGTGGGGTATCCAGAGTTTTATTATTTGCAAAACTCAGTTATGTAGGTCTTTGTGAGATTATTTAACCTTTAATATTTTACATACAGTTATTGGTTTTACAAAGTTAATAGTAGCTATATGAATTTTGAAAAGATCAACATTTCATGTACAATACAGAACTAAATTACATTTTTACTTGAATTCTATAAATCACCTTACATTTGGAAGGAAAGGGAAAGGAAACATCAACCTAGCTGTACTTTTCAGCTTTTTTTGAAATGTGTGACAGATTAAAATATGTAGAATGAAGCTGTAATATGAAATCATAGGTATGAGGAATTTTGGTTGCATTACTGGATGGGCATTTCGGTATAGCTCTATGCTGGTTCAAGTGTGACCTCTAGAAGTTACTCTTTCTATTGATGATGTTGTTTCTGACCTCTCTCCACTGTCCTGGTGTCTCACAGGGCTCCGTTCTGGGGGCCA
The DNA here is from genome assembly GCF_033807715.1 of Cololabis saira. Lineage (NCBI taxonomy): Eukaryota > Metazoa > Chordata > Actinopteri > Beloniformes > Belonidae > Cololabis > Cololabis saira. The sequence goes on along the minus strand of NC_084588.1, from coordinate 22,686,205 downwards.
CTGTTCCTCTCTTATCTGTTTCTTTGCAGATGTATTATGAGTAGATTAACTATTGTATGTCACTTCTTTGCTGATGTCATTTAACCTTATTTCTTTTTTCACTTCTGGGATATCAGAAGACTATTGTCTTCATAATTGTGCTGCAGTAGTATTCGTGGGGGTTGAGTTGGACATTTTTGCAGATTGTTTTACATCTGATCCGTAACCTATTCAAAGGTCACGATGTTATAAGCAATAATGATGAAGAGTATATAGATGATGTCATTAGACTTTATTTAGCCTTGGTACCTCAAAACACTGAAGGGGAGTTAGCAGTAGCATTCTGTCAGGTATCTGGTTTCTCTCTCTGACTTGGCTGGGATGAGGAAGAGAGGGAGGAGGAGGAGGAGGAGGAGGGGGAGGAGGGGGAGGAGGGATATCAAGTTCCAGCAGGGAGCAGTGAGCATCGGGACAGATCTGTTTACTTGGGGACGGTAATTGATTGGGAGGAAAGGTGGTGAGGGGAGAAAGCAAGAAAAGTGGTTGAAGGGGCAAGGAGACGAGGGTCAGGAAAGTATTGATCATGTGACTTCTCCTGCCATAACCCCCAATATGCCTCTGTGCTTTTATTGCATTGTAATGCCAAAGAAGATTGTTTCTTGTAAAAACAGCAGAGAAAAACAACATGTACTCAATGAGGGGGCAAGCCAAGGCAATGAATCGTTAGGATTTGGTTCACATATTGAGTTCAATTCTTACCTTTTCATTAACATTTCAGCCCCAACAAAGGTTATGTCACAGCATATGTCTTTATTTGCTAACATTGCTTGTCAATAATATCAATTTTTAAATGCATCAATAATTTTGATGCAGAAATATCTGAAAGGGGGAGTCAGAATCACTATTGTCGTAGTAATATGTACAACAAAATAGAGCGACAGCATTGTCCTTCTGAGGATTGTTTAAACGTGAGTCAATTAGCCTGATTTTGTTGTTCACATTTAAGATAAATTATGGTGATTTATATTCTTTACACTAGTCTGGCAAAAATAAAAATAAAGAATAAAAAAAATTGATGGGATTATATTGTATAATCAACTCCCATTCTTTTAACAATGCCTCTTTTTTAACATAAACATTTTATTACATGTTGGAAAGTTGTGTATATGTACCATTAGGTCACATAAAAAAACAAAAATAAGCACAGTCACTGGCTCTGTATCCATCACGGGAAATAAAGAATGAGATGGAAAGCGGTAGAGTTAAGTCTGCATGCCATCCACTTTGTATTGGCTGGGCCACATTAATTATTTATCAGCAAGACTTCCAGCTATTATTACAGAGAAACCGTGGCCTGCATCTGGATGCTTTCCTGATGTTTGTATGTCAAATACAAACCTTGGCCTTGTGGGCACACCGGGCCACTGTTGAGCTTACAACTTGCAGCAAGGGCACCCTGAATAGGTGAAAACAAGTTGAAAAACACATTCCGTGTATAGGAACATCCACTTAACAGGTTAATCTTAAAGGGAAGTATATCTGATGAGAGAATAAGTCAAAATGCCCCTCGTGGTTTTCCTTGCTTAGTGTTTGTCCCCTTTGAGGGAACGCACTCTATATACAGTATGGTCATCATTTGTGTGTATGTGTTCAAGAAAGTCAGGTGGTGGGGAGGGAGAAGTTGTTTCATGGAATTGTTTGCCATATCATTTTTAGTTCTCCTCTCTTTACCTCCTCTCGTGGTTGCTCCATCCTGCCTAGATGGACATTTCTCTGTTATTCACTCTGAGGTTATGGTTTTAGATTGAGGGCAAATCCCAAAGCATGCTGTTGGTTTTGAAGGAATTCAATGTCAATACAGATTGTAGCAGGTCTGGCATTGTTTGCCGAGTTAATGGTAGTTTGATGATGTCATTCTCAGTGACCTGAAGAGAAATTGACCCCTGTTGTGTGAATGTTTCTAAAATGCCAGCTGCACAATTATGGTTGGAGTGTCCCTGGACTGTTGTATGTAGGGTTTGTTTTATCTGAGACAGCCACACTCACACACACACAGAATACACCCTTCTACATCTTTATTTGCTGACCCATACCTCCGCATCCTCTGAAAACATGCTCACTGAATGTCAGTGAAAATTAAGTTCCCCTTGGTGAGGATAAAGTAATTTATTCATCATGAATGACTTAGAGCGTGAGCATTTTTACAGAAAAGTAATGCATCTTTTTACCGTGGCGTAGTGTTAGGAAGAGTTATTAAGGAAAAACAAAGCAGAAAATTGAAACAGTTTAGGAAAAGGGGAACAAAGAGGAAGAGCAGCAAGTCCTCCAGAGAAATGTAAAATTCATGCTCCCCACTGTGTTAGATTGCATGAGTTATGTAAGCTTCTTATGAATAGCGTTTTATGCTTTAGGACGATCACTGAGTATTTGCTGAGTCTCTGCCGCCCTGTCTTCAGGGTTCAGATATCCAAGGGGCTGGATTTAGCGCTGCCACGACCTGAATCACTCATGATGCCACTCTCTCCTTCGTAAGTTGAGGTGAAGTATCATTTCACAGGTGAGCTGACTTCCTCTGTCTGCACGCTGTAGTCACTGTGACAGTCACTGCTTGCACAGGATTTCACAATCATATGTCATCATTCAAGTTCCTAAGTTTGTTTTAAAATTACAATGTAAAATTGCGCCATCTGCTGTATTTCCCCTTGATGAGATGGTTTTTACTAGCTTTCCAAAGACTGTAGAGTCAAAATCATCCTGTCATTTCATCCAGTTTGGCTTATTTTGTTTTTTTGTGAATATTGTGTGATCAGTCTTTCTATTGCAGTTTCATTTTAACTCTAGTCTCTTGAAAAGAGTTTGGCAAACTGAGCATTCGCTGGCGACGGACCTTTAGCCCCAAGATACTCACCAATTGAACTGCCTTCCTCTTTGGTCAATAACTTGAATTTAACATAATATGAGCCAACTTAAAGCTGTGTACAGAGCTCTACTGGGCTTCAGCTTAATTAAGGGACTTATAACACATGAAACTGATGTTAGTTAATGTTTGTCTCTATCATGAATTCATAAAGCTTATTTAATTCTCTCTTTTTTCTCTTTTAAATGAGCTCACAAGATTTTCCACCTCATAACTTTTCAAGAAGGATTGCATCATCATTTCAAGACTCGTGAATAATGATTTTTTTTTTTACATTAATAACACGAGGGCTGAGTCAATACTTTCCAACATAAACTGGTGTTTGCCTGTGCCATTGTTATTATTTCTTATTTTGAGTTTCTTTAAAGGATAAGAAATATAGGTTTTTAGGTTTTGTAGAAAACGATAGAAAATCTCTGTTGGAATGTTGCTCAGGTTTTAGATAGCTTCTGTAAATAAAACTGTTGCTCTATATGGGTTAAAGTACTTTTTGAGATCAGAAATTGGTCCAGTGAGAATACTGGAAACTGACCTATATGTTCAGAAAACCTCTGAACTTGCATCTCACTGAGTTTTATATTACATCTATGATGTCACTTTTCAGCAAGAAAATGTGCCACTGATACAGAAATGTCATAATGTGCTTCAAATACTTTTCTTTAACCAAACATTTCTATTCTCTATTTGCACTTTTGACTATAACCGTACAAAAAAATGAAAGACAACAAAATCTTAATTAACAGAAGGAAAGAAACAAAGTCAACGCACTTTCTTTCAGAATATAGTTTAAAGCCTTTCTCACTGGCAATTATCCCACACACATTTGTTTCTATATTGCTTTTTTTTTGTTTTTAACCTGAGCATTTACTAGCTTTATTACGTTGAGAATAAACTGTGAGGCATGGCTGCAGTTGTCACTCCATAAATTATACAAAAGGAGGACTCCCGTGCATGGGAAATGGCTCTGTTCACAGTTTGTGTCACATCAGTGCATGTTTAACTAGGCAAAACAAAAGCTGCTCAATATTTTAGTGGGCAGGGACTGACAGAGTGAGGAGACGCTGCTGTACCGCTCTGTCTCCTCCTGTCACGTCCTCCTATTTAGTGTCCCATCCACTTCTTTTAGATTATGCTGCGCTGAAAAACACTGTTTCAGAAACTTCCCTCTGACTAAGCATCTCCATGTCAGACCAGATTCTCCACAATGAAGCCAAGAGGGATTGACTCACAGTCATCCCTCTTCCCCATTTATCAGCTCTCCATCTGTCCCGTTCCATTGCCTACATTAGCCTCGACCTTTTTTAGCTCAGTACACTGGGTTGAAAGAATGTTTGCAATATTCCAAAATCATTAAAAAAAAAAAAACTCAGAGGGTTGTTTTTTGCTGTTTTTTGAGGCAATTAAGATGCAACACTACAGAAAAGGGGAGATTAGAGAGGTGTGGTCCATCTTGTTTCAGTCTTTTTGTGAGGGATTAAGCTGAGCTGCCAGTAGATCGTTGAGATCGTTTTCCCACCACGGTGGATTTTATGCGTGCTACCGGACCCTCGCACAGATGGGCTTCACATCTGCTTAAAAGTGTTTGTGTTTTTCTTCTGGGACAACCACAGAGAAGGTCTTAAATGTTCCCTGCAATCGCCTCCGTGTCCTTATACTGGGGTTTGTCTGATTAGGCGTTGGCTAATTAGGTCTGACGCCAAAGCTTTTAAGTCACTCGCCATCATGCGTGAGCTGGGGTTAAAAGTTGACGGATGGATGAGACATTAACTGTCAAGATGGAGGAACAGCACTGATGGGACATTTATGGCATGGGTAGAAACCATCCATGGTTCTCTCAGTAATTTCTGAAGATCCAACAAAGTGGTCAGAAAATGTATGTAATGATACTCTGCTACAGTGAATATTTGCTCATTCTCACATCATTTAGTGCTGCCTTGGTTTGAAAATATATCATTCATTCAACCGTTCAGATTAGCAGGGCAATGAAATACATCCATCCCATCCCTATCTTCACCCACAACATCAAATAATTATTTATACATTCCCATATGAGCATCAGTTCTTAATGTCAATCTCTAAAATCACAAACAAAATAGGAAGGAGGAACAGAGCGACAAAATGGAGGAATAGAGGGACCAGGGGTGGGATGACATGAAAGAGGAAAAACATGCAACGTCATTTTTGTCAAGTTTGCTCTTATGTTGCTTCATTGTTAACATATGCAGTCTTTTAATAATCTGGTCCAGTTCAGCTTAAGATTCACTACAAGACTGTGTCAGAAAGAGGAATCCAAATCATCTATTAAATATTTTTCAACTGATAGATGTATTTTTTTTATCCTATATTGTTTGTAACAATTTTAGTGTGAGGTTGGTTTGCTGTCTGTGCTGTCAAATTACATGATTTATTGTACAGTATAACATGCTTGGAAGGCTTTTGACTGTAATATCCTTCTTATTTGCATGGACACTAATGTTAAAAGAGTCAGCAAGAGGCCGGTGGAGTATAGGGCCAAGACTTCACTGGAACCCCTTAAATCTGATGCCATGAACGCAGGTTTAAAGACATGGCTGAAAAGACACCTGTGTTACCTAAAATACCTTCAATAGTTTAAACAAAGCATGTCACAGATATTTCTTTGTGATCTCAGGAAAATGTGTCATTTTGTGAAAAAAGACCTCAATGTTCGCTCTTTAAACACAAACAACTTCATCTTTTGGAAGAAAAGTGTTTGAACCTGTGCAGAAGTAGAATCTGGTTTGTGGCTATAGAATTGTACAAAGCATCACAGATGCTAAGTAAACTCATCACATACCCAGAGTGCAAACGTTCAGTTGTTGATCATTCTTCTTTTTTTTTCTTCTTTTTTGTGCAAATAGAGTTATTTCACTAAGATGGGTGTATTTTTCAGAAATCACAAGATAGATAAGCAGTTAATTCAGAGACATGGGGAGGGAGGGGGGCGCAGAGTTTTCAGATATTAATCGAGACAGTTTAACTTTGTCATGAGAACATTTGCAAGCTGCTAGACGCTCTGCTGATGTTTAGCCCGAGGGTGTGACAGACAGGAAGGGATGGTATGCTATTGCAGCGTTTGATCTCCAGCATCAGGGGAACACAGGTATCAGAGAGAGGCTCATGTCTCTCACAGCTGTTCACACTTCCTCGTAGGGCTTGTGTAGACGTTGGTGTAAATGGGGCTGAGGAAGATTTAACTCTGAAAATATGAGCTGAGCTCTTCTTTCTTTTAAAACCCTTTCAGAGGCCACGCAATAAACACTCAGAACAGGTCATTACGAGTAAACAGGCACAACATTACTCTCCAAGGCTGCGTAGCTGTGTTAACAGGCATCACAGTGTAATCGGTTGGCCTTCACATAATGGAAGTCGAATCAATGAATGGATCCTGCCCCCTACTGTCAATGATGAAAATGACATCTATAATCAATTAGTGGGTGTTCAATGTGCAAGCTGCAGGCTAACAATTCTCAATAAAAACATTTATTTCATCCGAAGGGGGTCGGGGTGGTGGTGATGAGGCAGCAAATTCCTCTCTGTTATCATATTCATCCTTATTCGGACTCTTTCTGTGTTCACTTTGCTACATAAAGGGGAAGCAATGATTAGAGTGGTAAAGCAGCATTTATATTTTCAGCTTTTCATTGTCTCTTTCACAGAAACAAGTATGCTGAAGGAACCATGTGACCACTGCCCTCCTGTTGTATGTAGGGAACACAGCAGCCTCTTCTGGACAAAAGTGAAAGTACCAGACAGTGAGGAGTCCACGTAACAGAACAAACACCTGTCATCACAAGTCTGACCAAAATCCAGATACACCAGCCACATAAATGGCAAGTATAATTAAAGAAGATACTAAGTACTTTACTGTCATTATTGTATTGCAACAAAACTGTTACAGAGTTTCAAATCATAACAATGACATCTAATGAGAAATATTAAACTGCCAAATGTCTGGCATCACATTTCAACTGATAACTGACGAGTAATTTAGCAGAAAAATCGTGTTATTGCCTGGGGAAGCATTAAAAAGTATTCCATGATCAATGTATCTGATTATCTAGTCTTGACGGTACACTGGTCAGCTAATCAGGCCAAAGGGATCAATGGAGCACTTGTCATGCTGCCTTTCATTACTTCTCGTCTTTGGATAACTACAATGTAAATGACTGGGTACTAAAGGAAACCTGTACTGGGACGCATACTAAACTCTGCCTGTGCTGCATCGTGCACATGGGAATCTCTACAGACACTTAGCCGGTTCTTAATCAGTAGCATGTGAAAAATAGGTCCCCATTACACAGCCCTCTCTGAGTCTCTTATCATCATATTTGTCTGAGCTGCTTTATTCATTTCCAGATCAGCTTCCTCAGACAATAAACTTTACAGCCCTTGTAGCAAATCCTTGTGGTGTGATCCTTATCGTTGCTGATGGGCTCTGAAGCTCCCTTTCCTCTCCGTGCGTGCCCCTGTTTTACTCTCATTCTGCCTCTGAGGCACCACGAGCTACGATGCCACCAGATGCTTTCCCAGCCTAGTTGTATTGTCCCTTTCGCAGGGGAACTAATTGCTTAACAAAAGGTGCTGGCGTGTCCTGTCGAAGACCCTTGTAAATGCTTTATAGCCACAGCTCCATTGCTAATTAAGTGGCTAATTATAAAGGAAGCACAAAAGAGTCTGATTAGAGGAAAAAAAGAGAGGAATTGGGTTGAAGAGGGAGTGACTCATGTTCTTCTACACAGGGAAGCGTATACTATCAACCCAACTTAAATGAATTACCACTAATGAAACTGTTCAGCAGTAAGAAAAGAGCAGACCAAGTCTTTGTTGACAGTGAAGAGAGTTACAGTCAAGGACGTAATGCTAAATTAATAAAGTTAGAAGTATACAACTTTTACTAAAAGTGAGATTGTTTTACTACGGCACTGTAAATTCTGCCTGTAACTGTTAATTATATATCATTTACAATTATTTTATAATACTACACTCTCTTGCAAGTAAATGTTCTTAGGGACACAACAAGAGGTCCCCTGCATGCCCTGGGTTAATATTCTGTATTTTACAATATGTAGACTAAATATTCTAACTAACCTTCTAATGTATAAATAGCATTGTACTACTGCTGCAGTTGGCTGAGATGAAACATCAGTTGCATTAAATTACTTTTAATTTGGTACTGAGCATTAAATTTTAAAAATGTTTTATTTTTATATAGCCTATGTTTTATAAACCGGTGACAGGTTTTGTATTTAGAGACAAAAATTAAGTAGCTAGGAATCAGATATGACACAATCCTCTGTATAGTTGAAGTTTAAAGCAGTCTAAAACTGAAATATTAAAATACAATGCTAGTACCCCAATTTGTGCTCAAGCATAACTCATTATGAGTAAATATAATGTTCTACATTTCATTTCTGTATCAGTCAAAATCAAACAGCAGCTACCCACAAATGAGACCCAACTATGTTGAGATACTCAGAATTTAACCAGTTAACAAAAAGAGTTAACTTTATATTTCCTGCCAATTAAAACATCAGTCTTGATTGTTTCTATGCTACACATTTATAACAACAGCCTAGGACTGTATGACCTTATCATGTCTGGCAGGTGAAAATAGCCCCTCTGATGTGTGTACTGTATATGTGGACACTTTGTTCTGCATGTGCATCTATGAAAATGTGCCCCTTCACCTGATGACATGTTATAACGTGTATGTTTGGACGTGTGCGTGTGTGTGCGTGTGCGTGTGTGTGTGTGTGTGTGTGTGTGTGTGTGTGTGTGTGTGTGTGTGTCTGACTGTGTGAAAACAGAGAGGCCTTGATTCTCCGTCTTGACAAAGTTGGGTAATTAACGACATAGTCTATTAAAGGGAGAATATTCAGCCAGTGATAAATGGCTTTAATAACAGAGCCGTGTTCTCGCTAACAGAGACAGATCCTGCCGCCAAAGCCCCCCCCACCACCACCACCCCCACTCACTAGATAAAACTACCCAGACTCCCATCTCACCACCCTCTTCATCTTGCGTTTTCCCATTGGCAGTATTTCCTTCTCTATTTTCTTTTTTTCACCAACTTTAAATTATTTTCGTTGAGAGATTCCATCTTTCTGGTGGACAGCTTACTTTTTCTATATTTTAGTTTCGCTTTGTCATTACAGGGTTGATTCTCATCACAATAATCTCAATGTGCATGTAAAAGCAAACTGTGCGATGTCCACCCTCTTAAACTACCTGCATTCACACCATTGTGGCTGTGTTTATGCATGTTTGACTTGTAAAACATTGTTAGCCTCTTTGTGTAGCGGCCATGCAAATTGGACAATTAAGAAGCACCATGACCGATTTATGTTCCACTGCAGCCCTTTAACAGGGCCTGAGCTACTGCTTTATGTGTCCTGGTGGGTTTCAGGGCCAGGGCTGACCACAGGGGTCACATTCATCACTGCCTCATATTGTGAGATCGGTCCAGATGTCGGTCCTCATTATAGAAGACTGCTGTGAAAGTAAGAACACTGAAATGGGTGCTAGTTAAGCCGTCGCTATCCCATCCAAAGATCTGAACATATTACAATGTTGCAGAAGACGTGATAAGTATGTCAAATGAAGATAGCTTGTTTTTGTCTGCATAAACAGTGAGATATTTCGTTGTGGATTCAATTTCAAACATGTGTTTTGAAGCAATGGAAAATTATATGTAAATAATTAAGCTGCATAATGCACCGATTAGTCTGGATGAGCTACTGTACATAGCTCACTGTGAAGTTTCATTAAAAAAATCTTCTGTGAGTGAAGTCGTTCCTTAGGAAAATGCCAACACCTTGTTTAGTGAATAGTTTGGACCCCTGAAACACACATGAGAAATTATGATCTTTTTATTGTCCATATAACCCTAAAGTTTGCGATGAAGTGGCGACTTGTCCAGGGTGTTCTCCGCCTCCGACTCTGAACGGAGTGAAGCAGGTACGGAAAATGGATGGAACGGTAACCATGAAATCAATGTTGCATTTGTCTTTTTCCACCTTTTTAACAAACAGCAGGACTGTGTGCATGTCTTTTTTTTTCATGCATCACCTTCTCCTTTGCATAAATGACCCTTTGGCCTGGGTAGGCAGTGCTTTTTGGTCAATGCTGTAATATTTACTGTTACACATGTCCTAGTTGTTAGTTTTTGCAAGATTAAGTGAGCAAAACAGGGTCTACAACGTTAGTGTCAATAAGTAGTAATGTTTTGTCCACATTTTTAAAGCCTCTAAAAGACTCATAGTTCAAACATGCAATACCAGAAATATGTACGACTTCAGTTTTGGGTCCAGTTCGCTCACATCCCTGCATGGAGGGTGTTTGGAGGTTGTAGCATCATGTGCTCTCTTGCAGGACCAAAGGAAGAGGGTCCATTAAAATCACATGAGAGTCTAATTAGGGCCCCCTTTGTGCAGCAGACCTGGAGGTAGCAGTCACTGGGGAACAACACTGCCAAGACCCTGACACTCAGCCAACACAGTCTGCAAATTAATAGAGAATGACCAAGAAGTTGCTCTGTGACTGACTCGGACCTCTGCTTCCTTGGAGGCAAAAATGTTCTCAGCTGATTGAGCTCATTAAATTTGTTATAGTGATATAATTATAATAATAGGCCAGGAAAATGGAGTGCCTCTTGGTGTGGGGTTAGTTTGCACACTTTGGAAAATTTGGCGTGAATGTTTAATATTTATGTGGGTCATGTGACCTTTAAATGAGACCAGGGAGAGAGGATTGTTTAGTGTTCATTTTAGTTAGTCAGCTCAATTTATAACATTTCTCTTGTCACTGAAAAATGTGCAGCATCTCAATATGACGATTAAAATAACTGATCATGTATTCCAAAGTGAAGCAGCGAAAGAGAGTCGACGAGGTTTCACATTATAATTAGGTTGATAATAACATTGGGTGAATTATTGCACTTTTGTTATTCAAGTCTTTCCTCTGCTGCTGGTTGTCAGATGAGATATTAGTATGGACATAATTCTTACTCTGGCAGCAGCACCATGACTGATATTATTTAAATTACACCTCCTTGGGCAAAGTATTCGGAAATACTTTGTAGATGAGAATTCATCATAAATGGTGGGAAGAAAATGAGGGACATCAGGACTTGATTACGCTGGCAAAAATGTCCTTTTTTTTCCAGAGAGAAGTGACTAATGTTGTTGAAAATAGACTCAGATGTACAATATACTGAGAACAAAGCACATTTAATGTGGAAGAAATGGGCGTAATGTGGCACTAAACAACAGGAAAATCTCCTTTAATGTCAAAACAGAAACAGATATCTGAGACGGAATTTAAATGTACCGGTATAAGAAATGTCAGTTAAGTAGAAGTTTTCACTTCCGCCAAGTTAGTGTTTAAAAGATGCACTTTTGGTAGTGGTTTCAATGTGCCTAACAAATTATAAATAATAATAATTATGGATGTTGAACAATGTCCTTCAAGATACTGAAGTAGGTTCACTGATTGACTTATATTTCAGGGGGAAATGATGTGTAAACCACGTGGCACCATCTCAAGTATTAACCATCAGTGGACCATCTCACATTTGACTCTTTATCTTTAGTACTATCATTATTATTCCTGAAATCTGTTATTCTGTATCAAAGATGCAAAAGCCAAGAATATGTAACTTTTAGTAAAACCAGAACACTAAAAATATGAATGACAGGTCTGGACTTTGAAAGAATATTTCAAAGTTTGTTGAAAATACAAAAGAAAAATAGTGTGTGTGATTTACAGGAGAAATAATTTAAACTGTCACTGGTACACTGTGATATTACTGCATTTGTTTTTAGTCAAATGTAATATGTATAAAACTTTGATCAAATTCAAAGTCAGCATATGTCAGTAATCCAAGCGTACCTGATACAGATGGTCATTCGGTTTCAACCACCAGCAGGTTTCTTTGAGGCTGTGTTCCATTTCCTCTTGTTTTCTCTGTATTTTGTTGCGTCAGTTTAGTATTCCCACCGCACCACCACCATGCTTCCCAGAGGAGGTGTTCATGCTGTTTTGCAGAGTAATACACCATTTAATCTGATCAACTAAAAACTCTGTTTTTTATGATCCTACAGACTCTTCATCCAAGTTCAGTCATTCCTTTAATCGATGGTTCCTCTGGTTACATTACAGTGTGAGGAATCCCTTGAGCTTCATTTTTTTTGTTGAAGGTTATCTTGAATGTCCTGTGTTCGTTACACGTATATGTTATGCTATGTAATGTTTTATAAATGTCCAGCTTTCTAATCCTGTTTCTTTAAAGGCTCAAATTGTTACGTTTTTGTAAGATAAGTTAAGTTAAGATAAGTAAAGATAAGTTTTATCATGTAATATGTGCAGTGGTCTGAAAATTAAAAGCTACAAATTATGAGTAAATGTGTACTTTAAGATATTGAAAACAGAATAGCTGATTGTACTAAATCCCTTTAAGATTTTTTAAAGTTCAAGGTTGTATCTTGCTTTTAAATCAAAGTAAAGTTAAAGTCAAATCAACACTCTTTGATTTCTTGCAACTATTTCAAATATATTACGGCTTTGATGTTAGAATCCAAAGGCCTAGTCACAAATTAAAATGGGACATGGCATTTTGAATATTGTAAATATTTGTACGGCGACATCAAGGGTCCTTTTGCTGGTCAAAAAAAGGGTCTTGAGTAAATGTAGTATGGCTCCCTGTAAGATGGTAGTGCACCTCCTCGTCCCACTACTTTGCTCTCCTTTCTTTCTCTCCTCTGCCGAGGCAGTTTTTGCCTTTGAGTTTGGCATTCTTATCACTCAAGCGTCACGTTTTAACAAGCGCGTCATTAACGTCATCTTTCTGAGTTATGTCACAATGACTGACAGCTGTTTTGAGACATTGCTGCATATATGAGGTTGCAGGGTTGACATCCCATAATCCAATACAAAAAAGAGAAAAAAATGTCAGTAGTGCAATTTAACTTTATTGGTTTTAAAGCCAGTGGCCAGGGTTCTTTTATGGCCCACTTTCTTAAATATCTTACAGCGAGATACTGCTGTCTAAATTGTATTATACATGATAAACCTCTACAAGTATACGGCGGCAGCTACACAGAAATGCAAGGCACACATTCACTCTTTATGACACACAATTCAGTGTAAAGTCTTGTGAAGATAATGTAGCACGGGCCAGTATGTGCTCACACTGCTTGGCAGCAATAATGACAGACAAATCTTCATCGCTCTCGTGCACAACAGACTCATTGTGCTTACTTTTGAAATATATTGTGCACATGCCTCTTCTGAGTACAGACCAGTGCTGCCCATTAACTGAACTTTAACCCCACATTTCTGGTCAACCACATGTTTTTCACACCTTTTGCTTTCTGATGCTGTTTTATTACCATATCACATATGAAATTAATACATTTGTTGTTATAATTCAATTTTTTAATTCAATTTTATTTATATAGCGTCTAATACAACAGAGTTGTCTCTAGACGCTTTACAGAGACCCATACCCAGAACATGACCCCCGAGCAGTTATTACATAAACAATGGCAGGTAAAAACTCCCCTAGTGGGAGAAAAACCTTAAGCCAAACAGTGGCAAGGAAAAACTCCCCTTTAGGAGGGAAGAAACCTTGAGCAGGACCAGGCTCATCAGGGGGGACCCTCCTGCCGAGGGCCAGACTCTTATAGGACCCTGTTAGTTTTTGACTTAAATGTGCCATTGCTGGATGTCTTGAGAGTTCTGGGCTGTTTGTGATAGCCATACTCGACATTGTCGACATTATCTTATGTGCCACCAATTCAACAGCAGCTTGGCTACGTTATCTACTTTAACCCTGAAGATCTTTATAATTATGAAGCATAATGATAACTCTGGATTGAGCTACATAATCCCTATAAACAATCACCATAAAAATAAACAAAAAACCCACAAAGCAGACTTCGCCCCCATTTTACCAACACATTTTGCTATGAAGAAAGCTCAGTTTCCCAAAGTTGCCAAAATGAATTACATTCTGGATTATCATGTAATTATGGATCTTTCCAAAGACTGATAGAACTGGAAAATTGAGTTCTGAATATTTCATAATGCATAGCACCATCTTTGTAGAGGAAATTATTTAGGGATAGCATGCTCATTTGCAGAATGGATAAAGGTTCATTGCAAGTCACAAGAGTCCTGTAATTGGAAAGCTCCCGTGATTCAAAGGAATCATTCAAAGATGAGCACATCTACTCGAAAACTGTGAACCATTAATCCTCAGCCACACATCCAAAAACTATCAGCTGCTGTCCAAACCTATCAAGCTATTTCCATATTGCTCATTTGTGTCACAGATAGATCACGCTTACACAACAAATGTGATAAATGTACACTTTGTGGATCTTTTTCTCTTTTTTTCCTGCAGATGAGCCCTGGCATCCTTCCAGCCTCATTCACCATGACAGCAGTCAAGGACATGGTAACTCGTGTGTAGTCTTGTCTGGACAAATTTGGTACATTTATATGAAAAAATCAAATGAAAAAAAAGTTTATAGACAGGTGCAACTTTCACACATTGATATTGTCACTAAACAATACTCAGATACTGTCAGCTCAAAGCATGAAATAATACCAGCACCACTAAGGCAAACCAAACAACTTAAGCATGGATAAATTACGCACTTATATGAATACTCTTACAGGGATGTAAAAGAATAATTTTGTCGCCTGTGGAAAACATATGAAAAAATGCCAGTTTTGAAAAATGTCATCTTTAAAAGGCAAATCTAAATGTCAGAGAGACAGATACTTTACACATGGAGAGCGCTGCCTTCTGGGTGTAACCCAGGAAGGCGTGAGAATAATATTTTTTCCCAGTGGAAATGAACTGCAATTACCCGTCATCAAGCATATGAAGCAGTACATTCATGCCCACATAGCCTGAAGAGCAGCGTGGTCAGTGTTTACGCCATTACTCAGGAAATCAGAGTGACAAAAGCATAACAAAAGCAAAATTGTGTTCTTTTTTAATCTGATGAAAAATAATTGACATCATCAATGTTGTAGCCAAAATAATGTTACTGAGATCAAATTTAGTAAATGAATGTTTGAATAAATGCATTTATTCAATCACAGATTTATTCTGAGAAACATTTAGGTTGTTTTAGGACATTTAGAGCTATTACACAATTGTCTTATCACATTTTGATGGAGTTTCAGTTGACATATAATATATTATATATATATATACAGTACTACTAAGTAGCACAGTATTTTTGTCCAGTGTAAGGTAAAATTGACTTAAAAAAAATAATAATAATTTCAGTTTCAAGATATGAATTCAACATTAATTCAGTATATTCATAGCCTAAACTGTATAACCAGAGCAACAAAAAGAAAACTAATTTTCTGAATGTGCAAAGTTCAGGACAAATCCAGTTTACTGAACTGAAAAATTTGTATTTTATTTCGAAAATATGAACAAATATAGAATTTGATGCCAGTAAAACATTCAAGATTGTAGAAAGGCATCTTAAGAATTGTCCTGCATTCCTGTTAATCACATTTAAATTTTTCGGGGACCAAACATGCTAAGTGTTGCAGCTTCAGAAGAGGAATCCTTGTCTCCTCTGACTGAATAACATGTCTGCAGCTCAGAAGTCTGTAGATATGATTTGTTTTTTCTACTTCTTGATGCACCGTGGTTTTAGACTTGGAGTCAAATCTGGACCGCAGGTCAGAAAAAACCTATACACTGCCTATATGAAGCCTTGCTGT
This sequence comes from Cololabis saira, assembly GCF_033807715.1. Classification (NCBI taxonomy): domain Eukaryota; kingdom Metazoa; phylum Chordata; class Actinopteri; order Beloniformes; family Belonidae; genus Cololabis; species Cololabis saira. Next base: position 22,670,532 of record NC_084588.1, on the reverse strand, counting down.
TGTAAATCATCCAAATGGAATCCCTACTGAAAAGAGTCACCTTGATGGAAGTATATGCCGGTTCCAGTACACCCATATTCAGTGACAGTCAACAGTGATATTCTCTCACTTATGAAAGCCATTCATACCATGGGCAGTACTGTGAGAGTCAATAACCATCTTTACTTGAAAATACTGAGGCTGTTTTTGAAACCACGTTCGGCACTGCAAGTGCAGACGGATTTTGCCAAAATGTACTTGGTAGCATGAAGGATGCGAGCATTTACACAGATGTCAGTATGCAAGACATACCCACATGGTTGTGTTACTTCTGGGAACATTTCCAGCTAGAAGCTGGAAACCCAGTTCACCACTCCAGTGATAACCAGTCTCAGTGGTCACATGACCATCCTCTGTTGAACTTGACTGGGTGAAGGGTCTTTCTTGAATACTCTATTCGTCTCACCAAGTTTTTTAATTGTGTGACTGGCATCAAATTTTGTATTTGTTTATGTTTGTTATTACAGTAGAGTTTGTCGATGAAACAAATGAACAAATAACAGATTCAAGTTAAATAATTTTTGAAAACCCCCCAGTTTTTCTGGAAATTAATTTTGCTGAGTAAATAATCAAAGAAAGCACTTCTTAATATCTGCTCAAAGATTGTACACCTTTACATAAGCACGCTTTAATGTGATCGCTAAAGCGGTTTAACATCCCTCAAATGTCCTTCCTCACACACCACATGTTCCTGCAAGTATAAGTAAGAAAGGGAAATCATTGCCTTCAATTGATGCTCAATAAAAACTCCATCTATTGTGGTAAGTTCTTAAATACTATTAACATTGTGAATAGTTGCAATAACTTTCAAACTATATATAGTCAACAAAGTCATACATAAAGTTTTTGTCACCAAGGATAATTGTGTACAGTTTATGGTTATATCTCTGCACCTTATTTATCAAAAACACTTCACAGCATCATTTGTTGCATATTAGTATTTGTATTTGTTTGTTTGTGTGCGTACATGTTGTTCACTGATGACTGTTTGGTTCTGCCATCATCAAGGGGTCACGACTCTTACCCAGAAGGCGGAAGAGATGAAGCAAGTTGAACAGCAAATTCCTACTTTGGTTTCGGGCTAAGAAATGACAGTCTCATGAATAAGCAAAGGAAGAACAACGTTTTTCTTTTTAAGGTTTGCCTGTATAGAAAACATTCTCACTTCTCAGTGAGTAATATCAGCCTTCATGTGTGCCTCAACCAGCAATCACAGCAGGTGAGTAATCATATAGAAACCACAAAATAAGAAAAGGAAGAAGGGAAGGAAGGAAGTGAAGTGCAGAAGACAGATGGGAAGTGGAGTTAAAAATGGAAACTGGAACGATGAACTCAGGGAAGGTGAGTCAAGATGAGTCAGGACTCAGTTGTCTATTCTCTCTTCCTGCTGACCACTGTTGGATTTTCATATATTAATGCTTGAGGTCATATGTCAGGACAGGCAGAGCTAATCTTAACTCCCTGACCAGAGGGCACTTTCAACCCACAGGGCTTTTAGGCATCTCGTCATCTCAACAGAAAACCACCGGGCTCTTCTCTCAACATGTAAATGAGACAGGAACAAATGTCCCATCACTTCTGGGGCTCCATGTCCCAAAGTGCTTAACACTTTTCCTGTCAACCTCCACCCCCCCCCCCCATTCCCGACTCCAGCTGCTTCAAAAACCCTTCCTGCGCCTCACTCACTCTTTTTTTCTTTACCTCTTATGTTCTTTTAAATGAGCTCTCCAACTCCACTTCTTTCTCACAATTCAATTTTACAAGGCCATTATCCTGGGTGTAATGTGGAGGTTAAATATATCAGGGCAGACATTATGTGAAAATAATTAGTGCTAATGAATAATGCACTCATTCAGCTGATGAAGGATGGTTGTCAGGGTAATGGGGTGCAAGGGAGGGGCTCCTCTGACAAATGAAATTAAAATATTTAAACACTTTTTACGATATTACAAGGCCTTCACACTCTTTCCCTGTTACTCTCTATGTCAACTGTCTGAGATGGGACATGATGGTTGCACCATTACTCACATGCAACATCTGTCTCACCAACGTTAACGCGGGCACATTGAGGAAATATCCCATCCCCACTCTTTTATGATATCTTACATCCCAGCATCCTTGTCCCGATGATCACTATAATGGCACACATGCACAAGTTATTGACAGGTGCTGTCTCTCTGCCTGGTTATATCTTGCTCCTCTTATTTATAACCTCCGCTCATTCAGCTTTTAACAATCTCGTTTTGCATCTGTCATGTGATGTTGAAGGATGTAGGCTTTAAATTGCCTAGTTTACAGTGCCTTTCCAGCCAATTTCCCTTATGGAATCAATAATGGTGAACCAAGCACTCAGAGACTGATAAATGGCAAGGCATCACACCATTTCATCAGATTTGATGATAGGAGGAGTGTAAAAGGAAGTGCTTTTGACAAGGGGCAGAAACCATGAATTAATCATAAAATATTTCTCTGATCTTTATGCACAAAACTCAACAAAGTTTGATAACCTTTCAAATGGATCAGCTCATGAAAGTTAGTTAAAACATCTACGTCCTCTGACCTTATCAGCTGCAGTAGTTTTGTTTGCCCAGGTTTTGACATGATATATCAGATTGTGTCGAATACAGTTCAGATAAAACTGAAGTGAAAGAAATTAGAGTTGTAACAGTATAAAATGCTGTTGTCATTGTTTAGATGCTCCAAGAATCTACATTACATTAGCTGAAGCGTTAAAAAAAAGAGGAGCACAATTAAATGCTATTATAGAAGCAGCATTAGAGAATGCTTTTATAAGGCGCAAACAGAAAACACAATCAAAAGTACAGCTAGAGCATCACCTTAAACAGAAAACTTGTTAGTTCTGTTTGAAAGTTTGGAGAGAAGATAAAGACAGAAAACCAAGGATGGAGAGGGAGACCCCGGTCTGAGGGTTATTGCTAACATGACATAGGTTGGTGGGAATTTTGATTAGTTTTGTAATCATTTTGTCATTCAACAACACTGGACAAAATTACATTTTTGACCCGAATAAAGAAATTTTCACCTGGAAAAGAATCCCAGTAATACTGCTAGGCCAAAAATCCACAGTTGGGAGAAACCAAAGCAGAAACTGGTGAAAACTGTAAATTGCGTAGACTTCATAAATCAAACAATGGAGTGACTTTAGTGGCTGTCCTGTTATTGGCAACCCTCAAAAATGGTACTGGTTGGGTTTCTGTAACAGATCCCAGGGATGGGGATGTGTTGGTTCTGACAGAGGGATTTCAAGGGCTGGAGGAGTTCAGACTGGTCTCAATGGAATTGGAGAAAATTAGAACAAATGTTAAGCATCTAATCAAATATGCTTATATGAGGCAACAATCTTCTCTACTGACTCTTGTATGAGGGCGGGGAGTCATCCCATAGGATGTGATGATGACAACACAACGAAGAGAAACTCGTCTAACTCAAACAATGACCAAAACACAAGTAACAGTGGCCAAAACACTGAGGTGGTGGGCGATTGTACTTGTTCCTGAATCAGTAATGATCAGGGGTCTCTTGAGCCCTTATCACAAATAAGCGATGTGATTATTGGAGGAGTGTAAAAACAAGGGCCTTTGACACAGGACAGAAATCATAAATTGATGGTCGCTGCAGCTGAAAATAGTTGAAAGTCCGGTGTAGCATATGCTCGTCAGACATGATGCAAAAAGTGTTCAAGTGTAAATTGTTGTATTTTGTTTACATCGACAATGACAGTGGAGATTCTGGGAGCTTTTTAAATCCCAATGAAAAATGTAATCTGTACTTTTTTCTCCTTTTGAACCTTCGATCGACAGACAGAAGTACAAAGTAAATGATTTTCAGCGATTTTCAATGAAGCGGCAACTGTTTGCAGCACATACCGAGTCACCTTACTTGTTTCAGAATAGTTGCTGCTGTAGTTACATGTTAGCACGCGCGCTCATCATATGGATTTATGATTAGATTACTGGCTTGGTAATCAGGAGCAGATTTCCCAGAATTCTGAGGGACATTTGTACCAAAACTTGAAGGAAATCCTTACAGTGCTTGTTAAGGCCTTTCTCTCAAATCTAGGAGGGGAAAAAAATAATCTAGATATCTCAAAGCCCGGGTAATAGAAACCAAAACTGGTCACATGTTTGTCTTTGTGTTTTTATTGTGATGCTGTGTGCTACACCATGTCATTTCAATTGGGAGATATTAGAAAAGCTTCGCTTCACAGTGTCAAATTGAATCTTAGATTGTTACAAATCATGCAGGTCTTTAAGTCGGGGCGATGTTCACTTTACACAGGACAATGTGTAGCTGTTATGAGAAAAAAAAAGTCAATAAACAGTGCAGTGCACTGTTCTTTCACTGGAGCCCAACAGAGACAACCTCCGCCACATCTGACAGCTTCTTTTTATTAATCTTATATTTAGCAGATCGCCGCTCTGTACATTTGACTTGCAAAACAGACCTAATTACAGAGGCCAGTAGCACGCAAGCCACACATCAAATAGTAAGTTACAGTAAGAGCACATGATCCCAGTTGCATTTCCTCTCTCTTTTTTCTGTTCTCTGTTGCCTCCATACTCCAGAAACACTGATTATAACAGGAACATTAAAAGGAAATTACAGCGAAACAATTTACACTTAATGTAGCGGTCATATGAACAGGGAAGAAAGATGGACAAAGATATAGCTGTATTAATAATGCATGCTTTAATTAAGCAGCTGGGAATGCAGAGAGCAGGATCAAGACGCAGGAAGACAGACAATGAAAGAACTGGGAAAGAAGCAGTGAGAGAAACATGGCAAAAGAAAAAAGAGGGAGAACTGAGAATGAAAGAGTGAGTGACGGAGAAAATGTAAAACAGAACAAAGGGTGAGAGGAGGAGGAGGGAGGAGGATCAGAATATGTTTCTGTGGGCTTTCCGCACACCATGATTCATGGGCAGTAAATATGCAAAGCCTGATGGCCATAAGGCAATCAGAGGAGTGCCACTCATCTACATGTTGCACAGTAGGCTATAATCCATCTGAGGGGCAAGGAATAATGATACCAGGAAGCAGAAATAAGAGCAGGGTCTGTTTATTACCTCAGACAGATCCGTAATTCATGCAGATGTGAGGGAGGCGCACGGCACCCTCTGGCCAGAGAACTCTATTGAAAAGTACAGACAGTAATATTGTTTTTAGTGTAATGAAAGGCAATCTGATTTAAGCACCTATTAAGGCAAATAAGTCCGCTGTCATATAAAGTTTTAAAACAAGTGCTGGAGCTATAATTACCACTAAAAGAGTGGAGAAGAGCTATATGGAGAAGAAAGGAAGAGCTTATCCATCGACTCAAAGGCAACAGCAAGGTCACCGAGAAATATATGGGTTTTTGCATACAAATTTGCACTTACGTAAAGTTAAATGTTACTTGTATGGATAAAAACCTACTAGTAGCAATAAAATTGTAATTCCACTTCTTGGCGTCGTTGTGTTTCTTCCTCTTTATTTGCAAAAAAGACATACTCACACACACTTGCTAACACAAATAGACTCTCCTGTCTCCTCACAGAGGACATTAACACCAGGATTCTTCTGGTGCTGGAGAGTAAGTAATAAATTGTGTCGAACATTGATAAACTAATGCAATTACCTGCAGGGCAAGCAAGTCAGCTAATTTAAAGATACCAGGTTTGTTCATGGGGCGGGAGGCACTGAATAGGACCCCAGGGTGAAAGATGGCGCCTTTATTACATCTGAGAGGTCAGCTTGGTAGCACTGTATTAGGATTGATCTTTTGATCCCTGCTGGAACCCACCCCCCCGGAGCCCTCCCTGCAAACGCCGTACCATCCCCACTTGACTGTGAAATAAATAAATAACAGCTTATCCTGCGCGAAGGGTTAACTCTGCCAGGCCGACAGCCTAATTGAGCACCACACATCTCGGCTACACAGCAGAAACAGGAACCCAGAGGGTCGTAACAAGCCAGGCGTGACTTATTCACATAATAAACCAAGCAGATATCTAAATGAGCCATTGAGCTAACCGGAGGGAGGGAGGCCATTAGGCCGTGTGGACCATGGGTACATATTTGTATATCTACAATTGCTCCGTCATTTGCATATGCAGTTGACTGCAGAAATGTTTGATGGTTCTGGTACCCAGGGGCCCGGTGACACAACAGAAAAGCTCATTCCCAGCTTAATTAACAAGTTATTCGTATTTATTTCATCAAAAAATAAATAGATAAAATAAACTGGAGGATTTTAGATTGTCAGATTTACAGAGGATTAAATGCAGATTGGGGTGACTGCAAGATCGCCTCACCTTATCTTGAACAGATCACCTTTATTCATGGTGTTGATTTCTGTTTTCTGAGTGTTACAAAAAGCCGTGATTTTTTTATTGTATGAAAAACAGCATTTCCTTGTAAGTCCCGTGATAACAGAGGAGAAAACTGCTCTTGTGCATCTCTCCGAGACACTAAGAGGTCACGACAAAACAGCAGTATTTGAAACAGAACGAGCATGAGCTGAGCATGCAACTGTATTGTATGCTTTATATACCTCAAAATGAAGTAAAAAAATAAAAATATAGTGAAAAATAAGGGACCAAATAAAGACGTTGCAGCCTCATGAGCTTCATGACTGGGTGGAGATAGTAAGAGTTTCACCTTTCCTTTAGCTGAACTAAAGAAAACTATTAAATTCATTAAACTGTTTTTTTTACATGAAATAAGGACAGTGCTCTGTCTGAGGAATTCAAAACATTCTGCAGCCTTCCTGCTTGATTGACTAATGGCAGATGCACACAGCCATACAAAAGGAAAGGTTACTCAAACTGCTATTAACACGTGAAATTCACACACAATCTTATAATCAATGCACAATTGTAAAGGTAAGATTATTCCAAACAGTCAAGAGTACACTATTAATATATCAATCAACAAAGGCGGTCCCTAATAGGATGTTTGAATTTACTCTTCACAGACATCGCATTAGATATTCTGCAAGCTACTCGTATTCGCCTGTTATGTTGATTAGTTTGAACAATAACACAAGGTTATCACTAATCAGCAAAGTCTTGTGGTAATGGGTCAGGGGTCAGCCTTTAATGTGACCTCTGACACATAATTAAATTGCCATCTTTAACCTCAGTTACAACCTGTCACAGAGCATCGGATTACATGTTGCAAATCACGGTGCGAATCAATGGCCGTGGAGCACGCAGGAGGAGGGGTCCGCTGTGTCCCGTGCTGTCTGCACAGAGATTACGTTTAAAGAAGTTGAACTGTGCAGGGATCATGTTAATGCACCGTCTAATTCCAGCTGATGTACTAACATGCACAGTTATCCTTATGGGAGCAAGAAGGCTGCAGATAAACCATCAGAGAGCCGATCATGGTGTTCTGACACATGCTTTACACCTTTACAATTAGTGTTGCATAATTGCACGTGTGTGCTACTCCTGCAGTAAAACTAATTTCTGTACTTTGTACAGTTCTACATACAAAAGTCAGGAAGAAAGAAGACAAAAAAAGCAGCTGGAGATTCGCTCTCCACTTTGTGTCGATAAAAGCAGGTAATTCAGAGCACCAAATTTATTGACAAAAAAAGCAAACAAACAAAAATCCTGATGACTTCAAGTTATCACCAATCATTAGAAAAGATGCAGTCATAAAACTTTGAATATTTTGGCCCAAATTTGGTCCAACTAAACCAAACTGTTTGGGAAGATTTACTACAGATCTTGCCAATAACAGAACACAAGATATTGAACAAGCTTCAGGTTGACCTGAAGCTCATTCTGTGTGATTTAAGTTTGTGTCATAAGATGCAGAAAGTAGGGGCTTTACAGGTTAATGTTACAGAGGACTCTTCTGGTTGCAGAAAGGGGACCAAAAAGGCACGACTAATGCCTTGGCTTCGCTGGGAAAAGTTTCACTGGGAAAAGTGTTTCATGGACAGAGGAAATCAAAGAAGAAAACTTCAGCAGTGCAGTGCAGCAGTTTGTTTACATGTAATGAAATCAAGCCAATAAAGAAATGCCCTGCCTTCAGTGAAGCAGGATTGGGGTTCAGCCGTGATGAGGAGCTGCTGTGCTGCTTTTTGTAACAGGGCCATTTATTGTATTGTAAGAATTACGATATTCTGACCAAAAGGTGACCCGGACCCAAACTGGAATAATGCTGAATGACCCTGACTTTTCACCCTGCACAGGCTGCCAGTCAAATGCAGAGACAAACACACACTCTTATGGGCAATTTAAAATCACCTATTATGGATGGTAGTATTACAAATCTAGTACATTCAAGGGATGTTTGGATGTTTAAATGTTTAAATGTGTACATGCTTAACAAAGATACTCATCACTATGGTATACTATTGATGTCTGCATTGGCAAGAAACCTGTGTATTGGAAACAGGGGCACTGATTTAAGCATCATTAGCGATCTGTTTGAACATCCAGTGTTTTTATATGATAAAATGGTGGAGTAAGATAGCTTTTGGAATTATTGCAGATAAGAAAACTGCATTATCTCAAAGCCATAAAATACTACTGATAACATGGTGATGGACTATAACCCTAACCCTTCCACTAGGAAAATGGGAAGCGTTACAATTTTACAAAATTGCTAATTCTTCTCTAAGCAATGACTGACCAAGTGAAGATGATCCCACAGAGGTGTCCTGCTTGAGTGTGAAAGTGATAAATGAACAATAATTGTGGCTGATTGTGGTAAATATGTGAGAAAGGCCCGCAATGTAAGATATTACATGGATACTATTACACACCATCCAGATTGTACAGGATGAAACTATTGAGTGTCAATTTGGATATGCTAAAAGGCAACTGGAACTTTTATGCTCTGTATGTGGGAAAGTGTTTTAATCAGATCTTTCTGGACTCAGGCTTTAAACATTAAAAAAAATGGTTTAGAAGTCTCTTCTAACCTGGAGCTTTTCTTACTGGGGGATAAATCCGTTAGCCAATATATTTAAATGTAACATTTCTGTCATCTCTGTGGGTAGAATAAAAACGTATTGAGTCATTCAAAGACATTAGAAAGGCATCAGAACATCCACAAGTGGAAGAATGGGACCTGTATAATGACTGAAACTGCATCCTATGAATGTATGAATGAGATTAAGTGATAACAAGGGGGAAGGGAGTGACACCTTGGGACAGATTTTGGGACTACATATAGGTGGATAATCCTGTTTTTATGTGTTCTGTTGTTTTGAGTTTGTTTTTTTCTTTTAAGTGGGAACCTGTACTACTGTATACCCCTGCAACATATCTCCATCATGTATTAATAGTCATTATATGGTGAAATATCAGAGTTTGCATGTACCAAGCCTGGGAAAAGTTCAATAAATGTTTAAATATTTTAATTAAAAGAAAAAACTAAAATTAATTAACCTGACAAACATGTTTTTTGACACTGCGCAATAGAAGTGAACAACAGTTTGTGTCCGAGGTACACTGTTTTTGTTTTTTATTTCACTATATGAAGCTTATTACCATGAGCTGTCATGAATATTTATTTAAAAAAACTTTTTTTTCAATAATAATAATTTCAATGTATCAATTTATTTTTGTCTTGCAGCTGACTAATTACAAAGATTTTTAGTGACGACGCTGTGCAACCGCGCCCATCAGCCCTACACACAGATTCAACACCTGCCGCTGGGCTTCCAGCTACTGCGTCCCCAAACTCAAATAATGCTGAATGACTTTGTGCTGATTATGATTTAGAGGCTGCTAGTTTTGTTTCAAACTGTGCCTTTCTATGCGGCCAGGGGCCCTGTGTTGTTTAAAGGGGTGTCAGGATATAAATACTAAATTAATCATGCTTTGGCTCAACTTGCCAGGGACTGAAATTTGCTTATGGAAGCCCATGATCACATAAAATATTAATAGCTGCACAGAGAGCTGGCATTGTAGTATTGGGGGTGGGTGGGGTGGTGGGGGGCACAGGGGCACAGTTTGGGAAGAGGTCACTGCTTGTTTCTGATCAGAAGCACCGTCCTAATACCTTCACCTTAAACTGATAAGTGACCAAAATATATTACTTTGTGCACCCATAAAACATCTATCAGGGCGACTTTTCTGCATGTGCAGGACTGGTTGAGAGTAATTGGTATAAACTAGCGTGAAGACGTGCTTTTGTGTTGTGAAAATGCAGTAATAATATTTAAATGAATACATTACAAATGTGTAATGTTATGCATCTTCCTTGTTATTGCTATATGACCGACTTCTTGAGTCCCCAAAGACTTCACAGAGAAACTGACAAACAACAAATCTCCAAATAAATACAAATGAGACTTTGGAAACCTATGTGCCTTTTTTTTGTGTTTTTCTTTTTCAGCTAACACTCTTTCAGTTCATCTGCCGAACTAGTACACAGAAGGGGGGGGGATTATAGTAGCTCTTTTTAAATTGTCATGCCATTTTTCTCTTTGACACAAATCAGAGTAAGGATTCATATAATGGATGACAATGGGGCTCTAAAATTGTTATCACATTTTCTGAGCACTTAAACATTCTCTGCCCACAGAGACACAAAGGGTGGGCAAACTCTTGGATTCCTGCATGTTTGTCACAGTCACACTGAGGACACAGTCATTTAAAAAAAAAAAAAAAAATACCACTAAATTATTGTCAGCAAATGTGCACATTTGTGTCAATAAAGTCAATGACGTGATTAATTTGAAGTTACTCGGTCTAGACCACGACGGCACACGTGTGCAGGTGAAGCGTGTGTGAGTTTGAAGTCACCATGGTGGGTAAATGAGATGGCAGCAGGGGGCATTTAACGCCCACATACTGACAGACAGAGAGATGAGGGGAGGGATTTTTGGTACAACACGGGGGGGAAAGGGTTTGGGAGACGAACAGATATTTTACAGGAGCAAATCTGATTTCTCACAATTATCTCAGCAAGCCCGACAGAAACCAGGGGGAGCCTGGAAACAATGAACTGGTGAGCACTGATTGGGTTATTATTCGTCCTCTCTTATTCAAGGCTGAGCGATTGTCGAGGGCCTCTCTGAAGGTGCAATACACAAAACTCTTCCCCCCTTTAGCCAAATACAAAGACTCAAGACAGTGATGGTTTAGAAACAGTTAAGAGTTAAGTAAAATAGCTTACTAACCCCTGAGGTGGGGTGAAAACAAAGACAGAGGTTTAGGGAAAGGTCACGGTAAGGAAAGTTTGAGAATTGATTGTGAAATGAATTAGCTTTGAGTTATGACTGATAGCAAGGGAAGTCTTTAAAAGGAATACTGTAAGTAAATTACCCCCAAACATTTAGGATTCATTTAAACCATAAATATGGGTTTATAATCTACAGCAGCCTCTTCTCCTCTTTTGCCGCTGCATCGTCACTCAATCTGAAAATTTGTGGATGCAGCTCATATGTATTTAGGAAGTTTCTAGGAATCTGTGATCGCTAATCTGCATTTAATGCAGTTCATGTTGCCTTTCAGCCTCACTCATTTCTCCTAACGACAAAATTCATTGTACAATTACACTGAGAAACAGTTCATAGTGGTAACCACAATTCCGCTATCACACATAAGGCAGTGTTAACAATTCTTTGTTAAAAAACATGTATTTGTATTACAACAACACTTGAATTTACATACAGACACTGACAAACAATAAATAAGAGAGAGAGAAGCACCATCCTGGAGGCTGCTGGCAGCTCTGCAAAAGAAAACAAAAAGAATATTTAGTGTTCATTAGCATTCAGTTAATTTAGTTAACACTTACTGTTGTTACTGAAAGCTAAAGTTTTTCCTAGATGCCACTGGGAGGCGGGAACCGCCCCGGACGAGTTGCTATCACAATCACAGTCCATCACAAACTGTGGTCGGTAACATTTATACACATAAATATTATGTATGAATGCATTTACTAAAGGTAAATGTGACCAAAGGAGAGAGGGAGAGGGGGAGAGAGAGAGGGGGAGAGAGAGAGAGAGAAAAAAAGTACTCACCTTGCCATGAAAAGTTTGTCTGAATACCATACCGATCCAAACCCAAAATTAAAGTTTATGAAAGAAGGAATCGTTTCAGGAAGTTTGCTCTTAAGGTGAAAAGGAAGTTTTTTTGTTTTGTTTTTTTGAAATGGTCTTTTCCCCACCTCTTTTGGAGGAGTGTTATTTTTCTCACTGCCAGTCTTTTTTGTTTTTTTCTTCTTTTTTTTTTTTTTTAAACATTTTTCCTTTTTTTGTTTTTGGCAGTTTTTTTTTTAGACCATTTCAATTCTTTATTTTTTTTGTACAATCCAAAATAAAGCCAAGAACTGAGAGCAAAGCTTTCATACAAATCACTTAAATCCACACATAAAATATTTACACACAAGCATTTCAACCAGTCAACCTAACACTATTCTGCAAAAGCCACCGTCTTTCATTCAGTCAAATTACAACTCAAGTTCTTTTAACTGAAAGTTCAACAAATGTGTCTTTGAGTGATCAGCTGTCACATGTCCAGACAGACCATTTGCATTTTGAGAACCGAAAACAAAAACATATCTATATTAAGAGCATTAAAAAAAAAAAATTAAAAAATAAAAATCATCACTGTTTATTCTGGTTTACATATTAAAATGGATCAAACTGCACATATTTCTTCTGCCAGTTACATATGTGTTAGGGGGAAAAAAACAAACTAAACGGCTAGTGAAGCGTGCCCTGCTCATTTATAAACAAGCATTGAATTCTATAAAGTTGCTAGATTGTTGCTTGTTGTCCAAACCAGTGCAAGAAGAAGAGAATTTCTGGTTCAATCTTCATCTGCGCCATGAGCGAGGCTCGTTGTCATCATCTTCCTCGTCGTCATCCTGCAGCAATGCATCATCACTCAGAGACTCCTCTGGGTACTGAAAAGAGAATGACAATGCTGACATTACTACAGATGAAAAAAGTGGCTGAACAGAAGGCAATGAAAAATGCAGACATTTAAAATATCTTAAGAAGGAAACACGTCTCAACATGAGAGCACCAGTCTTCAGACAAACTTTTGTAAGATAGTACTCAAGTATTAAGTATTTAAGAAAGTTCATGCACAGGTCTCTCAATGCAAAAAGAGCTTGATGATGCGTGCAATGGCTCCCTCTAGTGTTGTTTAAAAGTAACATCCCCACTCTAGTATTTCAAAAATCTGAAAGTACATTTTTATGCAGATTTTCATTTGAACATAAGTGAGAGTATTGAAAGAAAATCAGTCCTGATCCAAAACTGAAGGTGCAGCCAAAGTAAAACAACATCTACAAACCTCATCCTCCTGGGGTTCTTCCTCATCGGCCTCCACAGTACTGAGGGTCTGAGCGGGTTTATGCCAGGCCAAGCGCAGCGTCTGGTTGTTCAATCTCACTCCGTGCAGAGCCGCCTACGGGTGAACCCGACACATGAGGGCAGGACGGGTAAACAAAAGAATCAACTAAACAAGCTTAAGAGCAGTTCTCGGATATAGCCAGATAATTCAGTCCACAGAAAGGCTAAATATAGAGGAAGGGATTCACTGTTTGAACGGCAAGCACGAAAAGAAAAAGACAAAAAAAAAAACTTCACCTGCTCCGCCTCCGCTCTTGTCTTGTATGTCACGACTGCAGACATGTTGTTCTCATCCATCTGGCAATCTTCAATTTCTCCAAATTGCTTCAAAGTTGTCAAAAAAAACAACACACACACACACACACGTTGGTCACAAAACTGCCATAATGACAATATAAATAGTCTAAATCCTGATATTTCTGTGTTAATTGCCGTCATTCTCAGCAACTTTCACAGTGCAGCTATATTACTGTCATTGTCCCTAACGCCAAAGTGAGATTACATATCAGTTCTAGTCTCATGTCTGTTGAACTCAACAATGTGGTTAAAGCAACACTACGTAACTTTTCCACCTTAATATCATATTTCCAGAGTCATTGTGATGGTACATCAACTTCCAACAGGTTTAATGGCACCTCTGTCATGGTCTGAGGGGTCTGTATCGCCTTCACTGGCACTATGTAACTTTGAGGAGCATGGTAGGAACCCTGCCACACTAAAAAACTACAAATCGTTACGACTTTGACTGCTTTACGGCATACGTCACTTCCCCCTCCTTCCCGATTCGCAGTCGAGACGAAAATGGGCGGGGCTTGGAGCGCAGAGCTCCTCAGAACCCGTTGCTGTTGTAGCTGCAGCAGCTCCACAAAACAGACGTGGGGAAAAGATCCTAATGGTTTAACTTTTCAACGGTTTCCTGCTCGGAGGCAGAACCACGCAGGCCAAGTATCTGATATAACAAAGTAAAAGAGTGAAAGAGTCGTCGGCTCGCTTTGGATCGCGGCTGTAACGACCAAACACCGGCTTCCACACAGTAAAGCCTGAATTATGGTTCTGCGTTAGATCAACGCAGACCTACGGCGTAGGGTATGTGGCGACGCGCAACGTACGGTGCGTGTCGCCGCGTACCCTACGCCGTAGGCTCTGCGTCGATTTAACGCAGAACCATAAATCAGCCTTTAAACACAAACACTCACGCAGACCGGGTCGGATCAAAACACGGGTTTTATTCCCCACTTCTCCAGCTAAACGCAGTTGCTGGCCAGCTCTCTGCGGTGCAATTAACCCAAATCTTCAGATAAAACTAGTTTGTTGAGGAAAAAATATTAACTCTTATTTGTAGCTGCAGAGGAAAAAAATAATCTCACGAGGAAAACAAAAATATTGCTCACGCCTCGGAGCCTCTTCAGCATAATATAGCAGTCAAAAAAAAGAAAAGAGAAGTAAGAGGGATACAAAACATGTACTGTATGTTGTACTATTATACAAATTTATTGAAACACATGGCTCTTCAGCAGGGATTTCATATGGATCCAGACCGTTAATAATAATTATTTTCTCCATATACTGCTCCCTGGCTTCCTTGTTTAAGGTATCCCGGTAAATTCCAGTTTCTTTCCAGCAGTTTAACATATTTTTTTTTGCGTTCCGTCTGTTCACTAGGTGAAACAGAAAAGCGTCCCGTCTTCTCTCAAAACAAATGCAGCGACGGGGACAGGAGTTTTCCGGCAGTACGCGCTGGTGCTCATGGGAAACGTAGTGTTCTTTCTGGTAAAGCACTACCGCTTTTGTCCAAAAGATGCCGCCAAACTCAGAAAAGCTGAAAGTTACGTTGTGCTGCTTTAAACACAAATTATAAAGACAAGAACCATAAATCAAACTATGCAAAATAAATAACTGAATAACTACCCTTTTTCTTGTTTGTTTATTTACATTACTGTTACCAGGTGTTTGCTGTAGTTAATAAGAAGTTTACGACCGATCACACAAGTCCGATCATCTTACAAATCAGATCATACTGGGGTGTATTACAGGGGGTAATCCACTTAAAAGGTTTTTAAGTCTAAATCTAAAACTTTAAATCCTGTTGGCAAAACAGTGAGCCAGCAGGCATTCCTCCGATATGCAACCACAACCACATCCATTATGTGAGCTTTGGGTGGGATGGAGCTTAAGTACCATGTGAGAGAGCAGCACGGGGCCAGAGGGAAGCAACAAACTTAGTTCCACGCCAATATCTTTTACTATTTTGGAAAGTTAAGATATAAAAATGTTGCTCATCAAATATATTTGTAGTAATTCAAATATTGAGCTCATTTTTCTATGTAGTGATCACTGCCGTAAAGGCTTTACACTTAAAACACAACTTTACACCTCATCATTGTATTAATTGCACCACTGTTTGCTTAAATTATTGCATTTATGTTGACAGTGAAATCAAACATGCAACACACAAATGTAAAATCGCTGTGTGCACATTATAATTTTTTCCTTCAGGAACTAGACGTATTTTTGAATTGAACAACTGTGCAGAACAGGACCCCTGAACAGAAAAACTATCACGTAAGAAAGCGCGTCTGCATTGTGAGTGCATAAACAGTCTTTACCGTTTCACAGTATAATTAAAGTATTGCTAAACTTGTAGGGAAGCTTTTGTTTCTGGCAAAAATGCTAACTTAGATGTTTGCAGAACATGCAGTCAAGTGTGTAGACTATTTTCCAAATGTAAAATTCTGTTTCGTCATTTTATGGTTTCCATACAGACTGAAATGTACTAGATCTATGGATTTTGGACATGCAAAAGAGCAGACGTGGTGGCATTTCCAGTAAGGAGTTAGTACCTTAATGTGTGCTATGACATCTCTTGAGTCTGGTGAATAATATCTGAAGCAACCAGCTGTCCTTTCTAGGCTTCAGTGGAATAAATGGGGCAAAGGCAAATCACATGCAACTCAGATGGCCGAAAGGCATCTTTGAGAAGGAAAAGAAAACTGAAAATATTGGGTCTGCAACTCTGTTTCGTTTTGTACGTACATGGTCCAGGAATGCTCCGTTATGAACACTATTTCACTCTTGTATCAGAGGCATGCTCTTTTTTTTCAGATGAATACTTTATTTTTTTTATCTTCCCCTCCTCTTTAGATTTCTGATAGATCTGACCGGATGAATGTACCGTGCTGTTATAAACGTCAGTGGATATGGTTTAGTGTTTTTGCTGTACAACAATAGTTACAATTCACAATTTCATTACTCTTGGTGTACCTTCAAAACCACTGCATGGATAGCCAATTATTGGCATTCCTTTTACATTTCCTTAGACTGACTTACAGCAAAGTGTGGCAGCAGGTCTACTCGGTCTACATCGGTGAAACCAGAAATTTCCAGCGCTCTGGGTCGATGGTCCACCACTGCATGCATGGGTACGCCTCTTCCCCGCCCCCTGGAGCCTCTACCCCGGGCCCTGAGAGCACCACGGCCCCCAGCATGGACACCCCGGCCTCGCCCTGGCGAGAGGAGTCCCCTTTTAGCTGCCTGAAGGACATGAAAACACGTAAACACGTAAAATAAAAACATAACTATTGTCAAGAAACCATTTCAAGTTAGTACAAAATGGTCTCCAAATAGTTGCTGTGATAACATCAATAATACAACTCATTTTAAACTTTAAACAAAAAAAAAAAGTTCTCCAAGTTTACTCAGTACCTCAATTTGGAGCTGCGTATACTTGATCTTTAGCGAAGCTGTGTCCTCTCCAGCCTGAGTCTTCTGATACAGGTCCAGCTCTGCATCCAATAGTTCTTTTTGTGCCTGTCAATGACAACTAGTTCAATAAAAACATCTGAATCTGTTATTACTTTGGCATTTCCCACATAATCTAATTATATTTGTGGCAATTTGGGGAGCAGTGACTGGAATAGTCTATAAATACCACTGCATCATCTACCGCGTACTGGTCATTATGGTAATGCGATGGTGCAAGCTCTTCCATCTCTGAGCCTGCAGCTGGAAAGGGCAGTCTGTAGTTGCTACAATGTTTTGCAATGTGTTTTCTTGACAAAATAGTGTTTTAAGTGTCCTGAAAAAGCATTCAATGTTGCAACAAAAAACCTAAAAAGTATTTAATTTTTTTTTTGTGTGGGACAAAGAATGAAGGGTTGAATGGATTTACCGTTGGTGTAAATAAAATAAATATCTGAATGGATTCCTACATATACCTGGGAGGCGCACTCAAGTTTTAACATTGTGTGAGAAACATTTTATATCATACTTGATGTAAGGAAAGTATGTTTTCTGTAAAATTCAGAGAAAGAAAGCACAGCTTTGTGAAGGGGCCTCTGTGTCGAGTAGTACCTGGGCCTTGCTCTTGGCGGTCCGGAGCGGGTTGATGCAGCTGGAGATTCCCTTTATCTCTTCTTGCAG
This sequence comes from Cololabis saira, assembly GCF_033807715.1. Classification (NCBI taxonomy): domain Eukaryota; kingdom Metazoa; phylum Chordata; class Actinopteri; order Beloniformes; family Belonidae; genus Cololabis; species Cololabis saira. The sequence continues at coordinate 22,652,738 of NC_084588.1, read as the reverse complement.
TTTGGTGATGCTTTTTGTTAATGCCCCCAAAGTTTCCATGATCTTGGCTTTATCTTCTGCCTTTATTGCTTTGTTCTTTTCAAGTTTTGATATTAGAAGCTGAAGAAGGGAGAGAAAAAAACAAAGTCAGAAATATACCCCATTTTGCTGTCCTAAACAAATGCAAAAAACTCGGAATACATGCACCAACAATAACACTCAAGGACCTGAGTGGTGATTCAGAAGTCTTTCACAGAACACATTAAAATTCAACTTTGTAGTGTTAGATTTTGATAGTCGAAATATTGACAGGTATAAATATTAGAAAACTGTCTTACCTTCTGTGTCTCGATGTGCTTCTCTAATATTTCCTGCTTCTTCTTCCTCACATCCTGCTGTAGTTTTAGGGCTTCCTGTGAAATCAGTAATATTACATCTGTTAAGGACAATGTTGCCATTTGTTCAAAGTCTTTCCTCTGGCCTTTTTCTAACCTACAATTCAGTTCTCACCTGTTTCTTCTTCAGGGCTTCCTCCGAGGTCCTTTGGACTGACTTCAGAGCAGCAGGATTGTATACAGTCTTTGTGAGGCCCATAGATGTTGAAAACACCTGAAAAGGAGATGAAGACAGAGCATATAAACATTTGAAAAAGAAGATGAATTCCTCTGGATAGAACAGACACTTACTTTTTCAACAGGAGTGGCTTGTTTGGCGGAGAAACCCAAACGATCCTTTACTGACACTTTAGAGGTATTCTGAAAAGCGAAGGAAAGAAAGCCTGTTTACACATTTCACCTGCACATTTTGACACGTAAATGAAAATAGAGCACATTTCCAACAACACTATCCACACGTACCTGGGAAGTAACACTGGACTCTTGAGAGGGCTCAGAATTTGCAGGGAGCAGGGGCCCGAGGCGATCCTTGACCGACTGCTTAAGAGTCGTTTCTGGCATCTGCTTCGGAAGATTGACAAAAGGATAAATGCATTTAAAAAATAAAATCCTTATTGAATATTCCAGATTATATGTACTGTCGAACTTTTAGGTGCATGAGTACCATGTAACTAATTCAGTGACGTTAACTCTCTCTGATTTACTTGTAATCCCCACCGAAAAAGGTTAGTCTGTTCTGCACCTAAAAAGGGGGGGGTGGTTGGCATTCATGCAACTAGCGTTTCCCAGAGCCAAAACGGGAGCCAACAAGGAGCTTTTGCATCAGTCTGGGTTTTGCAAAAAAAAGAAAAAAAAAAAAAATTCTAAATCATGCAGGAACGGGTCAACAAGCGGTGATTTATCAATTAGGCCATTTGTCATGATGCCATGATGATTACAAAAAAAAAATTCCATCCGTAACATCTTCGTGAAGCAGAGAAAACTGCTTTAAGTCACCACTCCTGAGCAGGATGTTTATGAAATGTCTACATTTTTAGAAATCAACACCAAGAGCTTATTGTTGCCTTCTAATTTACTTTATCATCAATCTACATAATGCACAATGCAATAAAAGATTTCCGTTCAGAGATAACGTGAACTTCTACCGAGGCTGGTTGTGGCGGAGGCTGCTGGGAGTGAGACTGGCCCTGTCCATCACCCTGTTCTTCACGAAACCAGAACACCTTGATGAATCGATTGTTGAGAACAGCTTCTGTACTGTGCATAGCCCGCTTCGCTTCCTCTGGAGATGCAAACTGTATCAGTGCCCCCTCTGGGTCATTCTGGTAGGCCACCTGTAAACATCAAAGACATGGTGTGATTGGTTTGTTCTTAAGGTGGTACAGCACCACCTTAAGGTAAATCCTACAGTTATGTGGGAAGATTTATGCATATTTTACAGCAAAATCAGGTTATCAAATTATTATTTTTTTTTTTTTTTAAAAAGGTACTTCAAAATTGTACCTAAAGATATTTTTTCTTGTAAAACTCGAGATACAAACCATTGACATCTTAGATACAGTACAGACCAAAGGTTTGGACACACTTCCCCATTTGTTTGAATGAAAAGGTGTGTCCAAACTTTTGGTCTGTATTATATACATTTTTCAACCAACTCACACTGAAAGCTGTAACTTGCATATATATGTATCACAAAGGGACTGACCTGCAAGTTGACGATGGTGCCAAACTTGCCAAAATGTTCATTGAGCTTGCTGATGTTGTTGAGCTCAGGAGGAATTTGCCGAACAAGCAGCTTGGCATTAGGAGAGAACGGAGTTCTTTTGTGGTAGCCCTGGTGGTTGGGTTTGTTGAAGTTTGGTCTGATAAGAGAAAGCAACGATGCATATATAACATATAACATTGTACACTTTAAAAATGTTTGGAAACAGCATGTGAATGCTGTTTTTGTACACCTACCTATCAAACCAAGGCTTCTTGGAGGTTAAACTACCATCATGTGAGGGACCTAATCGCTTCCTCGATTCAGATTCCATCACGATTCTCATACTGTTGTTAGGGATCTTGTCTGAGGAAGGATAAGCATAGACTGCTCAATAGGAAATTACAACTCTAGCACATTACTTCTAAAAACATCAAAAAACACTAAAGCCTGCGATGCTCTTTTTGAAACAGCAACAAATTACCACAATGCCAAAAGTCCCACTTTAATACAATCTGTTAAAGGGTTAAATGCTTTTAAGTATAAAATACCTCTCTGTGGATGGTCGACCTCCCCCATGGTGAGGCCAATTAAGTTGGGTCTTTGCGCATTAACCCGGTGGCGGTAGATTGGCCTCGAAGTGTTGGTGATGCTGGGAGCCTCAGGATTGTACACATCTGTATCATAGCGGTCTGGTGAGCACATAGAAGATATTTTAATTCATAATGTAGTCAGCCTATCTTACAATGATAATGAAATAACTTATAGATGTCATAAACCATTACCAGAAGTGAAGAGTGGCACTGAGGCCTGGGGAAGTGACGAGCGCATCCCAGAGGTAACGATGGTGGGAACAGAGCTGGTGATAGAATTAGGAGGAGCATCCATGCCTGCAGGTTGTAGAGGAGGAAGTGGAGGAGGGGGGCCTGTTTCATGATGTAAAAATAAAAAAAAGGAAAAAAATAAAAAATAAATAATTTTTCACATTAATCTGTAAATCTACTCAATTATGAACTGTTAAAGATTCTCCAAGTTTAGCTTTTCCAACATTGATCTTTTTTTTCTTAATATTTCTGGTTAACTTTGAAGATTGATTTGAGCTCTATAGGCCATTTCAGTTTGAAGCATTTTTTTTTTTTTTAATTATTAGTTAATAAAAATGGATTTCCCTCTTGAATCTCAGCATCTGTTGGTACACACATATATAAGCTGCTACCAAGTGACAATTCTTAAACAGCTTTCTCATCTAAAAATAAAAAAGGAGGGGCTGTGTCCACATTTTATTTTAACACTTTCTACATTATTGTTGTCATTTTTGTAAATATCAAACAAGAAGCACTCAGTAGACAATAATACATTTCTTTTTTTGTCTTTTGAAATCTAATTGGCATATTTGCAACATGTGTTTGGGAAATTCTGAACCCATATATCAGGGATTAATGAAAAATATCTAAATTTGTACCTGCAACAGGTGGAAGGCTGGGTGGGAGGGCCCCTGGTGGGGGCACAGGGGGCCGGAGATTCACAGGTGGGGGGCTCATGAGTGGTGGTGGTGGTGGGAGACCTGGAGGCGGTGGTGGCTCCACACCTGGGATTGGTGGGGGTTGGAAGGGCAACATACTGGGCAGATTGACATCCTCCACCACAACTGGATCACTCCCATGATCAAAAGGACACATGTCTCCTCGCATGCAGAAACCTTTTTCTGTAAAAAAAAAAAAAAAAAATGTATATATATTTGTTTTAAATCAAAGGATCAACCGACAGTCAACATTCTCTCCTTTAGTAATAATAACAATAAAGTACATCAGCTTTCCTTACCATCGTAGTCACGGCATCGCTTCCTCTGTGGAGGTGGTGGTCCCCGATTAAAAGGAGCACGATCCACGGGGTGCTCAGAGCGGAAGTCTGACCAGCTCTCCGTCGTGTTGTTGCTGTGATGATGTGTGGGGGCAATGACTGTAATGGTGCTACTCAGTGATGGCACAGGGAAGTGAGAAGTGGTTGCTGTGGTGACGAGTGCTGCTGGAGTATAGACGTCAGCACCCTCTGACCTGTCAACTCGATCGTGGTCATACTTTAACTTTCCTGAATCTCGATCTATGGAATGACAAGAATAACCCACATACCAATACCATTAAGGAATCCATAAATACCACAGATCAAAAGAATATTTTAGTTGCAAAATGTGACAGGTAATTTTTATTTCTTTCATCTTTAGTATATTCATTCCTCAATAACTAGCCGTGATTTGGTGTATACTGGTATATAGGGCTGGGGATCGATTCAAATATCAAGAATCGATTCGATTCCGATTCTTAAGATTCAGAATCGATTATCACGATCCGATATTGATTTGGGTTACTGTTAATAAAACTGTTTTTTCAGCTGTTGCATGAATTATATGACTGTCTAGTTATGCAACATATTAATACTAGTATTATATTGAGATTCAACAGCAAGTATTGGCAGCTAATGATGCTGTAAGGACCAATCACCTCCCAGAATGCTGATAGAACTGCTTTCAGAAACATGGTGTGGGTCAGAATTATCAAACAGATCCAGGGAGGAAACAGAGGACGAAAGAAATCGCTTTTATTTTTCCCCCATTTATGAGAATTTGGTTTTTAACATTTATGCAAATGTAACCCCAAGACAGTATATAAAGCAAAGACATATAGACAATGTATGCAATTATAACTGAAAACTTTAATGTTTTCATACCTTTAAACATATTTAAAGGCAAAAACATGGCACCAGTTATTCTCCTGTCCAACAAAATATTCTTTTTTTTGGGCATAAACAAAAAAGTACCAAAAGTTGTAATGTAGTGATAAAAAAAAAAAAAAAAAAAAAAAAAAATTAAATCGATCTTTAGACATTTGAATCGATTTTTAGGAATTAATATGAGAATCGATTTAAAATCGGAGAATCGATTTTTTCAACACAGGCCTACTGGTATATCTATATATATGATCAGGTATTTCAACCTGTTCAATTCATAAATGTATGTAAAATTAGGGTATACAATTAGTTAATTTCATGCTCAATGAAACTAACATGCATATATCAAAATTAGATAAACCTGCACATCGACATGTGAACGACTTGTGCTTAAATTCTGTGTGAGGTTCATCCTTACCTCGACTCCTGCTTCTGGATCTAGTTCTGCTGAGAGACCGGCTCCTGCTACGATCTCGGTCTCTGTCCCTATCTCTATCCCTCTCTCTGTCGCGGTCTCGGATTCGGTCTTTGCTCCAACTTCGGCTCCTACTACGACTATAACTGCGACCTCTCCTCCGATTGTAGCGATCGCGGTACAAATCCCTCCTTGGTGGGTTGCGATCATAATCTCTCTTCCTGGAGCGATCATCTCTCTTACGGTCATCTCCTCTCCTAGAAAAAGAGACATATTATGAAAAATATATGTACTTGGTTTGGTGCTTCAAACTGAAAATCTGGGTACCTGAAGGGCCAACCAACACAAAAACTACAACATAAGACAACCAGAATCGGTCAGTGAACCATTCCAATTTGTAGGGTACAGACCCAGAATTAAAGCATATAGCAAAAGTTAAAACAGACTTTGTTATACAAATGTAAACCATACCTGACATCTCTGCCATAGCGGGAGCTTGATTGCAGAGGGCTATGGTTCACTCGCCGAGAAAACTTCTTGTCTCGTTCTTCTTCCCTATTTGTCTGTGCAAAAATAAAGGTAATTAGTGATTAACTTTAAATATATATATATATATATATATATATATATATATATATATATATATATATATATATATATATATATATATATATATATATATGTATGAGAAACACTTTTCAGATATAAAATGTTAAACATTAAAAGCTTCATCAACCCCATCATAGCAAGCACATTATGTTAATCAGGCAGAAGTCATTTGTATCTCTTTTTCTTGTGCCTTCATTTAGACATGCAGGCAAAACAGTCCTACTTTATGGGCATTGCTTTTACCGCTTAAGTGAGATGTATATGCAGATGAAGCTAAGTAAAATGAGCAATGATGATTCCCTGGGGAAATTCCTACCAACGCAACTAGAAAGACTAAAATGCAGTAAAGACTAAACAATGCAGTAATACAAGAATAAAAGTTTTTGATGGTGGTGATGTCTTGATTTAATGAAATTGTATATTTAGATATGACGATCCCACAGCAGTTGCAACCAGATTCATGTCAAAAAACAAATATCTGTTGGTGGCTTCTGATCCTACTTGCATAAGACGCCCTCCTACTGTTTGGCTTATATATATTTGACAGAACTAAAGTACTATAACATCTCATCACCTCATCTTTCTTCAGCTCCTCCTTCTCAACTTTAACCAGCGATGATGGCTGTTCTGGCTGAGGGAGGAAGCTTTTGTTGTCAATAGCTTCAAACAGCTTGTCCACAAATGGCTGGGTTTCTAAAAAAAAAAAAAAAAAGAAATGGATTAAAATAAATGACAACCATTTTTAACCATGTATGAACAAAGAAAACCAAAACATTTTAATGTAACAGCTATAAAGTTAAGCTTTTACATTTACCTTTTTGAAGAAATACATCCAACTGGTCTATACACAGAGCTTTAAGTTCCTTCTCAGTTTTGTCTTTCTTCACCAGAGCTACAACATACTTGGCGAGTGCAGAAGGGTCTGCATCACAACTGTAAAAAGAGAAGAAAACACTCCATAACACGTACAAGCTTCACTACAAGGTTTTGAAAGAAATTATTACATTATACAATACAACTTTATTTATAAAGCACTTTAAAAACACCAACATGGTCCAAAGTGCTGGACAGGCAAATGAAAGACAACACACCATAAGGCACAGGGCACATAAATAAAACAATCATGATAAGTTAAGTGAATAAAAAGGATAAAATAGAAGATAAAAGAATAAAATACTAAAAAGGATAAAATAAGCACAACTGTCTTGCTAGGTGTTAAAAGCCAAGGAGAAAAGGTGGGTTTTAAGAAGAGATTTAATGAATTATTAAATTATTATTAAAAATAAATAGTTTATATATAACAAATATGACCCAGACATCAGCTACACTGTAACTTTACAATAAAATAACACTAATAACTTCCTGCCACAGCCTGAATACTGGATAAAGAGTGTGCAGCTCTGCGGACTCACATGGGCTCCAGGGTTTCAGACAGCCATGTTTTCAAAGCATCAATGTTTTCAATTATCATCTTAACTCCAACCAGAACTCCCCACCACTGCGGCCAGGCTTAGGACTAGCTGGGGTCGCTGGTACTGGTGTCTTTACACCGACATGAGCTGGTTGTAGTGGCTGCAGGAGCAGGCAGAGTCGATAGCAGCACCGCCGCGCTGGCGCTGCTAGCAGCTTAGCACACACAGGCCCCAAACGTGCTGCCAAACCTCGGCTGGTATTTACTACTACAGTGCAGGGAGCGCGGGGATGCTGCTTCAATGTGTTTGAATCACAGAATAAGATTGTTAGTGGCGATTTTAGTTCGGTAAAAGTAAGTAACATCCACGTTTTGGTTGGTACTTCGTCCCCTTTCAGTCAAAACGATGCTGCCATGACGAGTATTTACTTCCGCTTGTATTCTCGTTCAAAAACTCGAAACATCGCGAGAATGAGCGATGCGCAAACGTTTTTTGGCGACGAAGCAGGTTTGTTTGAACTTGGTTTCTAAAGGATTTTAAATAATTCTTCTTATCCTTAATAATTCTTAATATCCTTATAATTCTTCTTTAACACGTTATCTAAAGGGGATTTTTTTATGTTTTTACTTGATGTTTGGGCTTTTTGCAGTATATTTTTGTGCACATTATCCTTACAACATTTTAAAAAGCTTGACTAGAAGGGTCTTTTGTCAAATATGTGTTTACCTAGTCAGCTTGTGAGATTTTTTGGGGTGTTTATAGATAACTTGAAGTCGAATGTATCTGACATAATAAATATAGTTATTCTCATGGGTAAATATCATATTCATTGATTGGTTTTTAAATGATTTTAAATTATTCTTCTTTAAAAAGATTTGTGACGATATATCTTGTTTTCTGCTTTTTTGATGCATGCCTCAGTCCTTGCTCCTCTTTTTTGGCACTTTTGTTTGCCTGATTTTACTGTGATACTTTTATAGTTTGCACCTTATAAAAACCCCTGTTTGTCTTTTATTTCAATATATAGTTAATTGTTTTTTCTATATAGCTCTATATTTGACAGCATCTCATATTATGTCTACTAATTATACTATCATTTTTACGAGAACATATTTAATTACTGTTCTATGTTGTTTTATTGTGTTCAATAAAGAAGAAAAAAAAAACTTTGTTTGAACCTGTTGGGGATGTTTTCAAACCTGGAGCTCAGAGAAAGACACTCAAGCACCGATCCTAAATTTCAACACTCTTAAAAATGGGAATGAAAAAAAGAGTAATGCTATACTTTAATTATTTAAACGAAATTATTTCATCCACAGATATTGGTTTTCAAATAGCACTCCACTGTTTTAATTTTCTTTTAATTATAGGATATGATATGATATGAATACTTTATTGCAGACTCAAAAGGTTCCATATAAAATACATAAAAATTACAGGTCACATTAAAATAGATGCAAACATCCAATGTTTCCATAGTCCAGATGTGTGTACCTTGTATCACTCTATTTGATGTTAGTGAGTGCAGTTATTAGACAATTTTCTGACTCAAGGAGTCGACACATAAATTTAAACATAAGATTCCTCAGCACAGCATGGAAGGTGGAGACATAACAATTAACAAATAAAGTGCTTGCACTTGTCCATCTTGGAAGCTTAAGGGGGATCCTGAACGCATCATTATATGCTACCTGCACCTTCTTTAGCTTGGCTTTGGTGGTATAATTACACTAAAGGTGAGCTGTGTAAAGAGGTGTACAATAGGCTCTGAATAGATTTACCTTAACATCAGCGGTGGTGGATTTCCACAGGTGTAATAAATCCCCCCCGACACCGGTGAACATCCAGGGAAAGGACATTGAGATGGTGACATCTTATAAGTACCTGGGTGTTCACCTCAACAATAAACTGGACTGGACTACTAATACCTCTGCACTCCACAAAAAAGGTCAGAGCAGACTCTATCTGCTCAGGAGACTGAGGGCTTTTGGTGTGCAGGAAACACTCCTGAAAACCTTTTATGACACTGTGGTGGCATCAGCCATTTTTTACGGAGTGGTCTGCTGGGGCAGCAACATCACAGCTGCAGACAGAAGGAGGCTGGACAAAAACATCAAAAGGGCCGGCTCTGTCGTGGGTTGCTCTCTGGACACAGTGCAGGTGGTGGGTGAGAGGAGGATGATGGCTAAGCTGTCATGGATGATGGAGAAGGACTCCCACCCCATGAAGGACCTTCAGAGCGCTGGAGAGCTCTTTCAGCGACAGGCTCCTTCACCCTAGGTGTGTGAAGGAGCGCTCCAGAAGGTCCTTCCTCCCTGCAGCTGTGAGACTACACAACCAGCACTGCTCACAGTAGACCACATACACAACAACCTGACAATAAATGTACATACTGGAAAATAATGTGCAATATCATTCACTGCAACGTGCAATATGTATACCCATCTGTAAATATCCGTCTGTTATTTTTTATATACCAGTATTTCTTATTATTTATTTTTCTTATTATTATAATTATTGTATATACCAGTTTACTGTTTATAGTGTGTTGTTATTACTATTTCTATTGATGCCTCTTGTTTTTGCACTATCCCCTTTGCTGCTGTAAACTGCAAATTTCCCCTCTGTGGGACTATTAAAGGATTATCTTATCTTATCTTATCTTATCTTATCTTAGCTGTGCACATATGGAATCTACGGCCTGAGCATAGAGCTTACAGCACTGACACATCATCATAACAAAGATCCTCATTTATGATGTGACCCAAATACCGTACTCTCTTAACAACATGTAAGGTGTTGTCAGACAGTAAGAATGGGGGAAACTTTTGTTTCTGATCCTCCTTAGCTTTAACAATAAGAATAACACTTTTCTTAAGGTTAAACACAATGTCATAGACAATGTCCATAGCTAGAGCACACTTTAAGCAGTTGCTGTAGCCCAGCACTGTATGGAGACATGATGACCAGGTCATCCGCATATATGAGATGATTAATAAGACTATCACCTATCATACATCTGGTCTTGCACTGACTAAGCTTCATGGAAAGATTATCCATGTAAATATTGAAGAGGACTGGTGACAAAATGCCAAAATGCAACCCTGTCTCACCCCATTAGTTACATGAAAAGGTGCAGATATACTACTGCCCTCATCTGACTTGCATGGTCTGTTGTGTGTACCAGAACTGCTGGATCCTTATCAGGTAAATGAGACACCATGCTCTTGAAGTTTGGAAAACAGTTTACCATGGTATACCCTATCAAACGCTTTTGACGCATCTAGGTAGCACATAAACATGGTGGAATTCTGCCGTCAGTATTTACTAATAATTTCTTTTAATGCATATACACACTGATCTGTCCCAAGCTTGCTTTTAAAACCAAACTGGTTGTCCGTTCAAAAAGTCATTAAAACATATACAAACTAAACAAGTCTTATGTGTTAATGAAAGTTTAACTACTTTAATTCCACATTAATTCTCTGATTTTGCACTTCTTTTGTCCTTTTTGTTTTTACTGTTTATCACCTTACTTTCTGGTTGATTGTATTGCTGTTATTTATATGTAATATATGCTTGGTAATTTTGGTTATATATTGACCTTAATATTTAGAAGTCTAATGCTGGATTTTGTCATTTAAATGGAGATTGAGATTTAGGTAAAACCTAAATATGGCTCATGGTTTCCATGAGTCCCAGGTATGTTTCATTTTTATACCAGTTGTCACCACTTTGAAGTCACATTACATCCCCTCATTTCACATTGTTTGGTATATCGGGTCATTACATATATTTTCAGTCTTGCTTTACATTTTTTTGTAAAGTTTCATTGTCTCTTTGCAGTCATTTTGCATTTCTGTAGGTGTTCTGTTTGTGGTTATTTTTAAGTTTGAGTCTGGTTTTTTTCCACATCTCCGAGATTAATTTTATATTTATGGAATTAAAAGAGTCTGGTTGTTTTTAGCTCTCGTCTGTTACAGATTCTAATCTACCCACAACAACTAATATTTCCCTAACAGTTGTTTTCTGTCATTATTCTGGATTTGTAGCGCTTATAACACATTTTGTTGAGCAAGTAGACTTAAGCTCTTTCACAGCTACATTGACATCAAGGAGATGGGAATGTGAGGCAAAGTCCACCAACAATCAAAGCTTTCTTGTTGGCTTTGCATGATTAAGTAAGCATTGACATTTTGATGATACACCCTGGGTTTTTCCCCTTAAACCTTCTGAAGGTTGTTGTGGGTCAAACTGTAACACAGAAGAAAATGCCCCAAGCAGTTTTGGCAGTGTGCCTTTAGTAAGATATTAAATAGCAAGTCAGACCTCCATAGTCATAATACAAAAATGCAATATAATTAAATCATGTTTATTGTTTTCAGTTTCACTGAAACTACAGAGAAAAGGGTACAGATAAAAAGTGTAGATACAAAATCTTATAAAAAAAAAAGTGTTCCATCTTCCTTCACTTCAACCACTGATCCTTCAAACAACATGTCTTTTTCTTTGCTACCAACTGTTCATTGACAGGCATTTGCCATTTGAAAATAAACCATAATGTAACCAGTACATTGGTAGAATCATTTTCCACAAGCAATATGAAAACCAAAAATACAAAACACATTCATTCTATCATCCAAATTCATACAGTACATGTGAAAAAACAAGTGAAAAAGATACACGTTTAATTAGTTCAGATATTTTACTTTGAGCAATTTGATGATTATAACTCATGTCTATCTGACACAATGATCAAACTGATGCTTAATTTAATTAAAAAAAAATAAAAGTACTACAATATCAAGTTGCATTAAAATAATTGTTTAGTTGTGGTTTTTTGACTCAGATGCAGAAAAGACCTGTATTTAGTATGTTATGCATATAACGTACAGTGATGAAAGTATTGCAATGCCTCATCCTGAATCTGAAGGACAAAAAGTTTTCTGTGCCATAGAAAATTGACCTGCAAAGATATTTTGGTTTGGAGTAGAGACAATCAGTGGTTTTTCACTGATTAAAAGCTTCTGAGAGCCCAGATGCTGGTAGTTAATTTTCACTACATTCACAACTGCCATGCAATATTCTGCATATTGACTTTTGAAACGAGGATAATGTATGAATGCAGTATGTGTTACACATTATATATATAAACACACACACCGGTATATATATAAATAGAGAGAGTAATGTGTGGTAAGAGGATACAAGAGGTATTAGATGTATGCAAGAGGTAACAGTAAACTAAAAGAGAAACCTCAAAGTTAAAATAGTATAGATTCAAAATAGTGTTTACAGCTTTCATTATATACAGTTTTTGTGACTTCTTAACAAACAGATAAGACAGATTTCTTGTCTGAGTAAAACCTCAGCTTGGCATCTAAAATGAAACACTGGAAGGTGTACTAAAAGCAGTGTATTTAAGCACTCTCAATAATGGAATCAGCACATTGAGAAAACATTCAGCACAGTAGAATGTTTGGAGAAAGGCTGTGTTTAGTTTTCCCTGTCGACGAACTGCAGGTTGATGGAATCAGCAGGACAGAGAAGGCCATGAGTTTTGGCCTTGACATCAGCGGTGAGAGGAGACACTTCAATGCGAAACTTCTGAATGAGCTGCGGAAGGAGCAAAAAACACACAATACGCGTCACATTTCCTAATACAGAAGCCAAATTGTCTGCCCACTTATGTTAACAAATTCAAGAACACAGGAATTCTGAGAGCTGGATGTTTTAGGAGAAGTGGAGTGTGAGATAAGCTGTGAGGGTTCTCAGGATGTTGTGGAGAGGTTAAGGGAAACTGGAATTTCTATACTTCCTACTCAAACCTATGCGTTTATGTAAACCTTAATGTCTAGACATTATGACATAGTATTGAAAGACCATGTGGCCAAAAAGGATATGTTTGGTATTCTGTTTATTGAGGCAACAAAAGTTTGTAATGTGAAGTTGGATCTGTGTAATAAAAAGTAACAGTCTCGTGTGCTGAGAAAACATGTACAGTATTACACTCGTTCAGTCATTCACATTTAGGAAATGAGTAATACTTTTTAAAAGACACATTCCAAGACTATTTTGTTATTAATACGAGTGTTTGGTAAGAGTGGATCAATCCCTTACCCGTGCGAGAGCAAGATGCAGCTCCAGCTCTGCTATTCTCCTGCCAATGCAGCTCCTTATCCCGTAGCCAAAGGGAATCGAGCCAAAGTTGTCCACACGATCTGAGGTGTCTTTCCGTACCCAGCGATGAGGTTGGAAATCTGGGGCATCTGCAAAATTCTCTTCATCCATAGATGTGGAGTAGTGACACAGGGCTAACTGAGTCTTTGAGAGGAAAAAAAAACAAAAAAAAAAACTAAGTTGCATAATGGAAACAGCTGGATTCTTGTACATGCATTCATATACAAAGAGGAGTTGAAAGATGGATGAAGTAATGCAGGATCACATAACATCTGGTGTCAGTGAATTGTTTTCAGCTGCCTTTCATAGAAACGTCTGCGTTCAGCACATACACACTTGAAGGGCCTCTTTCCGACTTACCCCTTTGGGGATGAAATATCCACCGACCACCAAGTCATCCTGGGTAATCCGTCCGTTGCCTGGGAGAACCGGAAAAAGCCTGATCCCAGGGTGGGACACACAAAGACTGTCTTATTCAACAGAACTATACAGTGTGCTCAGCTTTTCAAAAACACTTATTCTAAGATAACGAGAGGATGGAAGACTAAGAAAAGGAAGATATTCATGTAAACATAATGGAAAGAATGAAACACTAATGTAGGATGTTCCAGATGAGTTGTTATAACAATGCGAGTGAGGGAAAAAAATAAAAATAAAAAAGTCAGTTTGAACATGTATGCAGTACATACCTGAGTGTCTCTTTGACGAGTCCTCTGATAAGAGGCAGACGAGGGACATCGTTGGCTGTGGGGACTGCTCCCGGCTCCAGTGTTTCTGTGACTTCAGTGTAGATTTGCTGCTGTATGTGAGGGTGTCGTGCTAACAGATAGCTGGCCCAAGACAGGGTAAAGGATGTCTGGAACAAAAAGAAAATCCAAAAAGAAAAATCTTAAATTTGCTCATCTGTTTCATCTTGGAAAGAAATGTTGCCATTTTTCCTATCTTGAGGCTTGTCCAACAGGTCTAACTTAGCAGATATAAGATTTCTGAAATATTCCGCAAGAAGGGGGCTAAGAAGGAGAAAAGCTAATCACACACACACTTCAGTAGCTACACTGTCACCCTTTAGCCTTCATATTACATCACTCACCATCCTCATCCATCTGTGCCTTGAATTAATGAACTCCTTTGTGTCACACCAATTAGCATTACAGTAAAGGAGATTCTGTCAAACTAAATTAGAACACTTAAAATAGCCTTATTTAATCATGAGTGGAAATTACATGACAAAACCTTTCAACATCACATGATCTTTCTGCAAACACTCCCCAGCATTCTGGTGCTTCCCTTTCCTCAGACAGAACTAAACGTTTTGCATTTACTTATCTCTCCCAGCTCCCTTTGCGTGATTCACATTTCAATGACATTTGCATTTGAATGGAGATGACCAGATAGATATGAAAATGATTTCCACATCTGCTCCAAAGTTGACTGAGTGCACTGTCCCAGCCTCATCCTGCCCCCACACCATAACTTACTCCTTTCCCTTTCCCTGGCCTATCTTTTCATCCAGCCCCCTCACTTTTCCCCTTGTGACGCACAGATATCAGAGGGACAGCCTTGTTTGAGTATACATGCCAAACGTAAAGGACCTCAGAGGCAAGAACAAGGTCTTTAAATGGATTACCATAGATATAAAAAAATAGCAGTCTTATTTGTCTGTCACAACATCCATTTCACTGCTGCATCGTCCTTGTTTGAACTCCTTTACGCTATCCCCATGCAGCCTTCTTACGCCTAAAAAAAAAACCCAGTTGGCACCGACTCTGGCCTCAGTCAGTGCCAGAGGGGGATCATGTGATAAAAGCTCACCCAAACCCGCTAATAAAAAGCCTAGAACTCCCCTCAAGACCCAGACACCCAGCCCACACCCCCACCCCTCTTCTCATTTTGCCAATTCCCAGCTTCCCAACCCCCCCATTATCTCACTTTGGCCCAAGTCTGTACTATAAATCTAGCTGCGGCTAACATGTCCTGACAGCTCCTGTGCGCGCAGAGTAAAGGCAATTACACCACAGGGTCAGGTAATGGCAAAGTCTACCCCCTGTCAGGAAAGGGGGGGATTTAACAAAAACACACACCCTTTTATCCTGTGGCTCCCAAGCTGAATGCAAGACTCTTCCCCCACCATTTTCATTAATCTGACAGTACCCAAAACAAATTAAGCCACCGCTATGAACATGTTGGACAATCAAGATCTCAAAAACGGAATTTGCTGAGCACTTACTGTAAACATCTTTAATTTGCACTCCCTCTGAGTGAGTCACATGTTTGATGTGTTACAGCGAAACTAAAAAAAAAAAAAAAAAAAAAAAAAAACTTTTGTTGTTCACCAGTCTCCCTGCTCCTTTACTAGTTTCCATTTATAGGTACATAATTTAAATCTGCAATTATTACTATTCCTCAAAACAAATATGTGAGTCTTAACTAAGTTCTAATGTGTAAACATACAGACAGATGTCTCGCATAAGAAAAAAAGAAAAAAATTCGAACAAAAGACCCCCTTTGTAGATCAAACAGACAAGAGACAAATGAGGAGAAACTGGATCAGAGTGAGAACAAGTTTGTCAGTGGGGTACTGTGTAACCTCCTAATTCATTGCTGTGACCTGACGCTGGCACAGCTACACAGGCTCAGATGTGGCGCCAGAAACTCAACACCGACATGCAGACGGAGGCACAGAAATGCATGAGTACGTGCAAACTTCCGCATAAATACACAAAAAAGACAAAAACACACCGTGTCAACCCCAGCCAGGAGCATCTCTGTAACGTTGGCATAAATCTCCTCCAGGTTCATCTCCCTTGTAACAAGCATGTGCGTGAGGAGTCCACCCTTCACATTCTCTCCCCGCTCCGTCTGAGCTTTGATCTGGGAGAACCTCTTATCAACATGATCGATACCTGGTATTAGAAAAAGGTAAAAGATGGGGGAAGAGAAATAGATGAAAGACATTTTTAAAATAAATAAAAATGAATAGAAAAGAGACTGTTTAAGAAAGGAACCTCATACTCCTACAACCACAGTGTGGGGAGATTTATATGCAAATCATCATTTTCCATTGATGTCAGGCTACTAATCAGATTGACTTCACTCGACTTAAATTTTACTGATATCTGTATTTAGAAAAAAATTTAAATTCCAAAAAGACATCTTTTGTTTGGACATCTTAAGCGCCTTTATAAATCGCTCATTGAGCTCAGGAAAACATAGGATGCAATACTTTTAGAAAAAGGATAAAATACTTTATCTTTCAAAAGCCACTATTTTTCTTTAACCTTTATGGTAACGCAGATAAAACAGGAAAACTTTAAAGGTTATTTTTTATTTTTAAAGGATTTATTGTGAGTCTCTGCCACTTTCTTGTTGGAAGTATTGAATTTCTGGAATAATCTTCTATTGTTAAAGTACTCTAATTAGAG
The DNA here is from genome assembly GCF_033807715.1 of Cololabis saira. Classification (NCBI taxonomy): domain Eukaryota; kingdom Metazoa; phylum Chordata; class Actinopteri; order Beloniformes; family Belonidae; genus Cololabis; species Cololabis saira. The sequence goes on along the minus strand of NC_084588.1, from coordinate 22,635,900 downwards.
CATGCAAACACCTCCTACAGCCTACAGCTGTAAAAAGTGCAAAGTGTTTCTACGCACGCCTCATGACCATCTACCATTTGTTGTAAATCACTTACTGAATTTGAATAGACCATCCCAGGAGTGACAGAATTCCTCCCATGGTTTGGGAAAAACGGGCCGGAGCCACTTGGGGATTGCACCAGCATACATGGTTGTCTTGAAGGAGCTGAACATGAGGTGCAGAGCATGAATGTAGTCTTGAGTTTCTTGAGGAACTTCCTTTTCTAAACATCCCAGTCTACATTCATACAAAATAGCAGCCACAGCTGAGAAAACAAAAGGAGAGAAAGCGTTGGAATCTCTTGCTTTGAACAGATGGGAAGTAAGAAGTGCTTCATTGACGTTTTTCTCCCCCCCGCGATATTGTCACCATGTCATTCTTTAACAAACCTCAGAAACATCACGACTAACCTTCCATGGCATATTTGAAGAACAGATCATTCACATTGAGGACAGTCTTTCCATCAGGCTGTTCTGCACGCAAACCTCGCACCCTCTTGACCAGGTCATCCACGACATAGTTTACATCATCAGAGAAGAACGCTACATCACGGGGGCGCATGACCAGTTGTCTAAGCACACTCCGCATCTTGAGCCAGTCTTCTCCCTCACTGCAAAACAGAAAAAGTGACATTTTAGCATTTCCTCTGTGGTGTCCCGTGTTCATAAAACTCCTAAACACTCCACCACCTATGCCATTTCAATACCTGAGCCAACAACACTCGGGGGAAGAACATTCATCTGCGTATGCTGTTTGTTAATTTAAGCTTAGCATTAAACACAATTATACCCCTGGCACCTGGTGAGCAAACTAGCACCCCCGCCCCCTGCATGACGGAAGACAGGACCCTGCAAAGAGTGGTGAGAACTGTGGAAAAGATTATTGGGAATTCTCTCCATCCGGAACAAAGGAAACATATGGCGTCTGACACAAGCAAAAGGCATCAATGACCCCACCCACCCCCATGATGGACAGTTGTCTCTGCTGGAATTTGGCAGGAGATATATGATAACCTCAGGAGCCGGGTACTGTAATAGTTTTATCCCCAAAGCTATCAGACTGTTGAACTACAATAATAACCAAACAAAATAAAAACCCCACACGCCTCCATGACCCTGTTCATGCATATTCATCCTGAACTATACAATAAGTTGGGGGCATATTGCTATAGCGGTATTATTTTAAACAATTTAAATATACCATTTGATTTACTTTCAATGTTCAAAGGGTAGCCTGTCTGCATCAGTGCACATTGTTCTGTGAACTAATAGTGTATATTGTAAAATACATTCATCTATGTATTCACTACTGTCACCAATAATGATGAATCCAGCACTGTCTTATACACACAGTTTACAAAACATTTCTCTTTTCTCAAAACATTTTATACTTTGTTAAAAATAAATAACAATGATTCTGAGTCTCCTTCGGCAGATATTGTGTTTTGGCCAAGTGTTGGACATCTTTTGTAAGTCTAAAATTCAAAAAAACTCATTGTCTCCAAAATAAAAAAGGTGAAGCTGGCTTCCACCATAACCCTCCAGCCATTTCACTGTAAGACTGTAGGCAGAGCTGATACAAATACTCAAACACCCTCTTGCATGACAAGTTGGCCTTTCATGCCCACACTGACCTCATATGCAAAAAAAGGACAACTACAATCTTAACAGACAATCTTAACAGACAAGGTCTTAAAAACAAAAAAAAAAAAAAAATTATTTATTATTTATGTTGGTCAGACAAGTATATGCACAGACTTCTGACACTGGATTTAGTATGAGATTAGTCGCAAGAAGGGTAAAGGCCAATTAAGTAGCGTAATCTCCAGTCTTTTGCTCCCTTGCCATCTGGGATAATGAATACTTTAGTAAAGCAGGGCAAGTCTGTAATATACTTACGTGACCTGTGCTGTGTGTGGAGCCACAAACGAGAGCAGCATTATAAAGATCATGTTTATTGGCAATGAAGGCTGTTTGACGTATTTCTGAAACCATCTAATATACTTATGTGGATTGTGCTAAGCCACACAAGACAAGCATTATATTGATCCATACACTGTATGAAACAATGGACAAAGCATTTGGCCAGGTGACCCATTTGTTTGCGAAGACTGGTTTTGAAGCCAGTTTTTCTTCGTGCACCCATGTTGCTCAGCAAGCGAGAAACGAGAGCACACCCACTGCTATGTCGGTCAAAGTTAGTTTCGCTCCCAACTCCTTCAGCCGAAATATCTAAAGAGCTGCCAACAGACATTTACAGTGGCGTTTAGCTTTTAACATGTTGAAGAAGAAAAAAAAAAAAAAAAAAAAAAAAAAAATCACCACCCTCAGAGTTGACATGCGTGTGAAAAACAATTGGGACCAAAATGTTGTGTGTGTGTTTTTTTTTTTTTATTTATTAAATCAGATTGTAAATGTAAAACGGTTGGAGATTTTAACATGGGAGTCAATGGAGATTGACTTGATTTTACAACCTCTATCTGTAAGTTGAGGAACAACAAGTAATCTTAGTTCAGTATGGGCCTCAATGCCTTAGAGATGGTTGGCGCTTCTATTGATCACGACGTGTAATATATATATATATATATATATATATAATATATTATATTATATATTGACATATTGTTGTATTGCAACAGCCAGAACTACAGATAGGGCAAACATATAAGTGATGCAAAACAGTGTCTACTGAAGCTTAAGGGCAACAGTTCCATCACAAGGCCTACGCATATTGAGAAAGGGCCACGAACTTGAAATCACGTGTCTGATGTGTAGGGTTTCCGTAAGCTCCAGGTCAATTTCTTATGACTGTATGCGTTTCAATTCTGCAAGGTCGTTATCGGAGCTCTTTTACAGGTTTTCTGATTAAATCTGTGTTTGTTGTGAAACAAACAAGACCCTATGAGAACATTGGAGATAAGCCAAAGCAATCCAATTCAGTCCGTTCCAATCCAATCACTCTGTCATGTAATGACATACTGTGAAGATAAAGCGATTATACCATCAAGCCTAAACATGACATGACATTGTTAGGATACAGTGATCAACGATGACTTACGCCGAGATGAGACCGGTGGCATGCCCTCTCATGTCCCGGTACTCTTTCCAGGATTCCATGTTTGCTCTCTGTGGGGCCACGCCTTCGGCCCGCAATACCTCAGCCACCATGTCACGATCAGCGACCGAGACAACCAGCTGGGGTCCAAAGCGAGACTTGAAGATTTTTCCATACTTCTTCCTGTGCTCCATCTATAAATCAGAAAAAGACTTTAAAAGTACAGTGAAATTGCACATTTCTTGACTTTGCTATAAAAGCTTCTTCCAGCAGTGGCAAAAGTTTGCTATAATCAAAAACACCTTATATTTTGAATTTAACAATTTCAAAATAATATAGTTACAGCTGTAGCACAGCATTTACAGTTATAATAAAAATAATAATAATGTTACAGAAAGACTTTGCAATCAATTAGTCTTCTATGTGAAAGGGGGCATTGAATGTGTAACTGGTCATAATGTTGGTGAACAAAGCCAAATATATGTTTTTGTGTTTGTCATCAGTAAAAGTCATGCCATACATGTGATTTTAAAAATTTCATAGAGTCCGTAAAGTGGGTGCCAATTGTTATTTCTAAAAAAATGCAAGACACACTGAACAAATGAAGATGCTCTCTGAGCACTGAGATACAAGTCTTGCATCAAATAGGAGTGGCTTCGATCAAGGATAAATGTAAGCGCTCATGTTTTAGTACCAAAAATGAACTTAATTGAAAAGAATTAGCCGGAAAAGAAATTACTTTTGCTCGTGAGAGGTGGAAGAAAAGGTGTTATCGCGTTGACTGAAAGTTTAAAATTAGGAAAATTTGAAGACGTTAAATCTTCGAGTACAAAGTCTATAACCAAGGCGCTCTCTGGTAAGATTAAATGATATATATAATGAATTAAATACGTTTCATATTTCCTGTCTGTTGCAAAACCCATCCTTGGAGGGGAGAGTTGGCACTTCTGGTGCGTCTTTACGCAACATTCTGTGCCATTACGCATATATGTGAAGAAAACGGTGACTATTTACCATTAATGGAAACCCAAATGTGGAGCTTTATCTGTGAAGCACAGAGGGATATGAATGAAGAAAGAAAAAAAAAATGTGAATACCTGAATTTCATGGATTCTACCGAAGCCGTCTCGAAGAAAGAACTCGACCAAGTTGGAAACGGTGCTGGGCCCCGGCATCTCCTTCAGGGACTTGAGCCTGCTCTTGTCGACGACATCTGCCGGCGGGATGATTGTGTGGGACAAGGTCTCGTCCTCGGTGGCGGGGATCTGCAGAGCCTCGTTGGTCGCTGACTTGTGCAGGGAGCGCAGCACGTAGAAGCGCTGGCCGCTCAGCAGACCGGCCTGCAGCCCCTTCCCCCAGGAGCTGGTCAGGAAACTCAGGCTTGCCATCGCAGTCTAAAGTACTCTTCTATGTTTTCCCCAGGTAAGAGAAGTGTGCGATCAGGTCTTTTCTGCAACAATCTATGAGCGCAGAGAGAAGACTCACAATTTCATCTTCCTTGTGCACGTGTAAACTGAGACGGACGGGGACGCTTTTAAATAGCGGCGAGTACAACCTCCGTGGACGGGGATTGGACGATCCCTGCCCGGGAAGGCAGGGACATGTGCTGGATTCATGTGTGGGCCCCCCCCCTAAAAACATCCGAGTCTTCTCTGCCGGTGCAAAATGGTTGCAGTGCAACGTGCGGAAACAAAGTTATATCACGAGACAAACACACACACACACACACACACACACACACACACACACACACACACACACACACACACACACACACACACACACACACACACACACACACACACTACTACACACACACACACACACACACACACACACACACACACACACACTAATACATATACACACACACACACACACTAATATACACACACTAATACACACACACACACTAATAAACACACACTAATATACACACACACACACACACACACACAGTAGGAGCGAAAAAAAACGTCACATGCAGCCATTTAAGGTTACATGTTCAAATATTTTATTACAAAAAAACAACACCCCCCAAAAAGTTGGCCAGTTGTGTTTACAATCACTGACTCACTTACTCAAATGCACATCTAACTTTTTATTTCTAAAGGCAAAAACAGAGATTTGCTGAAAGGAAAGAAGCTGAAAGAAGCTATGGAGCATCTGGAAAAAACTGACCTGGATGTAACGATCAGATTTGTGAGATTTAAATGTTGGAATGCTCAATGACGTCTGTCAGACAAATTATATGAATGGCTCCTAAGCACTTGCACAGGGTACGTTCTTATACAGCATTTGTGTTTAAAGGGGTTCATGCGAACTGAGGTTTGGCTTTTTTTTGTCTTAACCAGTCAGTTTTGAGCTTAGGACTTAAAGTCTTTTTAATTACATTAAACAGTTCAAACAGGGCATCGCGTTGACTTATTCACACAAACACTGCAGATATTGTTGTTGTAGGCTATAATGTACAGTGTACATGGAGTTTAAGAGCCCTTTCTCTACGAATACACACCATTGAGGCTTGAGGGCATCAGGGACATGGGGGGGGTTCAGTGTCTTGCCCTTGGTACTTTAGCAAGATGCCCCACCATCTCTGCTCAACACGTGTGCTCAAATCTACCTTAATACTGTACTCTTTCAAAACCTATAAGCTGGAAATCTCCTAAGGTCACAATGCACAGATTAGACGTAAAGGATCCTGATGAGTTTCTTATACTTCGTCTTCCAGGAACAGTTTTCTGGCACCATGGAATATATTTTTTTATTTTCTTTGTTTGTGGAACATCTTCATCAATAAGCAGAAGAGTAAACCATTATCTACCCTCTGTTCTCCACTTATACCCCCTGACTTTAAGTATTTCCCTTCCTCTCAGTCGAAGTGAAAAGGAAAGATAAAAAAAACAACCTTTTTGTTGACACTCTGTTTGAGGTTGCTTGCTGGTATAAATATCTAATTAAATGAACTGTTCAGATTTGGAAGTTACAGTCACATCACAGACGAAGCTAAAAGTAGATTTATCCAGCTTCTCTGTATCTTTATCTTTACACGCAGCTGCACAATAGCCTACATTTGCTATCACTCAGTACTAGGAAGTAAAAACTCCTTTGCTTGGCGTTTAGCCACACATTTTTTTAAACAGATGTTATATAGTTTTTCTTGTAATGAGCTCATGATGTTTTCTGAGATTTGTTTCCCCAGTTTGCTATATGCTACACCTTCATGACATCAGCATTACAAAAAACAAAAACTTGTAAGCATATGTGAAAAGTAGCCCATAAACTGGACAGTTTTTAACATCATCACACTCATGGCTCATCTTCTCCCGCTTTATCCGTTCCCGGGTCGTGGGGGCAGCAGCCTCAGCAGGGATGCCCAGACTTCCTTCACCCCAGACACTTCCTCCAGCTCTTCCGGGGGGGAGTCCGAGGCGTTCCCAGGCCAGCCGAGAGACATAGTCTCTCCAGCGTGTCCTGGGTCTTCCCCGGGGTCTCCTCCCGGTGGGACATGCCTGGAACACCTCCCTAGGGAGGCGTCCAGGATGCATCCGGTACAGATGCCCAAGCCACCTCAGCTGACTCCTCTCAATGTGAAGGAGCAGCGGCTCGACTCCGAGCTCCTCCCGGGTGACCGAACTCCTCACCCTATCTCTAAGGGAGCGTCCAGCCACCCTGTGGAGGAAACTCATCTCGGCCGCTTGTATCCGCGATCTTGTCCTTTCGGTCACTACCCAAAGTTCATGACCATAGGTGAGGGTAGGGGCGTAGATTGACCGGTAAATCGAGAGCTTCGCCTTTCGACTCAGCTCCCTCTTCACCACGACGGTCCAGTACATCGACCGCATTACTGCGGACGCTGCACCGATCCGTCTGTCAATCTCCCGCTCCATTGTTCCCTCACTCGTGAACAAGATCCCGAGATACTTGAACTCCTCCACCTGAGGCAGGACTTCTCCACCCACCCGGAGAAGGCACGCCAACCTTTCCCGTTGGAGAACCATGGCCTCGGTCTTGGAGGTGCTGATTCTCATCCCTGCCGCGTCGCACTCGGCCGCAAACCGCCCCAGCACATGCTGAAGGTCCCGGTCCGAGGAAGCCAACAGGACAACATCATCCGCTAAAAGCAAAGATGAAATCCTCAGGTCCCCAAACCGGATCCCCTCCGGCCCCTGGCTGCGCCTAAAAAATCCTGTCCATAAAAATTATGAACAGGACCGGTGACAAAGGGCAGCCCTGCCGGAGTCCAACATGCACCGAGAACAAGTCTGACTTACTGCCGGCAATGCGAACCAGACTCCTGCTTCGATCATACAGAGACCGGACAGCCCTTAGTAGAGGGCCCCGGACTCCATACTCACCGAGCACCCCCCACAGAATGGCACGAGGGACACGGTCAAATGCCTTCTCCAGATCCACAAAGCACATGTAGACTGGTTGGGCAAATTCCCATGAACCCTCGAGCACCCTGCGGAGGGTGTAGAGCTGGTCCAGTGTTCCACGACCGGGACGAAAACCGCATTGTTCCTCCTGAATCCGAGGTTCGACTATCGGCCGTAATCTCCTCTCCAGTAAGTCTACGCCAGGGGCGTAGACTTTCCCCGGGAGGCTGAGAAGTGTGATCCCCCTGTAGTTGGAACACACTCTCCGGTCCCCCTTTTTAAAAAGAGGGACCACCACCCCGGTTTGCCACCCCAGCGGTACTGTCCCCTTCCTCCATGCAATGTCGCAGAGGCGTGTCAACCGAGACAGCCCTACGACATCCAGAGACTTGAGGTACTCGGGGCGAATCTCATCCACCCCCGGTGCCTTGCCACTGAGGAGCTTACGAACCACCTCGGTGACCTCGGCTTGGGTGATGGATGAGCACGCCTCCGAGCCCCAAACCTCTGCTTCCTCAGTGGAAGGCATGTCAGTCGGGTTAAGGAGATCCTCGAAGTATTCCTTCCACCGTCCGACAATGTCCCCAGTCGAGGTCAACAGCTCCCCACCCGTACCATAAACGGTGCCGGCAGAGTACTGCTTCCCCCTTCTGAGGCGCCGAACGGTCCTCCAGAATTTCCTCGAGGCCGACCGAAAGTCCTCCTCCATGGCCTCCCCGAACTCCTCCCAGACCCGAGTTTTTGCCTCCAGGACCGCCCGAGCCGCGGCCCGCTTGGCCTGCCGGTACCTATCTACTGCGTCAGGAGTCCCACCGGCCAACATAGCCCGGTAGGACTCCTTCTTCAGTCTGACGGCATCCTGTACTTCCGGTGTCCACCACCGGGTTCTAGGATTGCCGCCACGACAGGCACCGGAGACCTTGCGTCCACAGCTTCGAGCCGCCGCGTTGACAATGGAGGCAGAGAACATGGTCCACTCAGACTCGATGTCCCCCGCCTCCCCCGGGATCCGAGAGAAGTTCTCTCGGAGGTGAGAGTTGAAGATGTCCCTGACAGAGGGCTCGGCCAGACGTTCCCAACAGACCCTCACAATCCGTTTGGGTCTGCCCGGTCTGTCCAAGCTCCTCCTCCGCCAGCGCATCCAACTCACCACCAGGTGGTGATCAGTTGACAGCTCAGCCCCTCTCTTCACCCGAGTGTCCAAGACATGCGGCCGAAGGTCAGATGAAACGACAACAAAGTCGATCATTGACCTCCGGCCTAGGGTGTCCTGGTGCCACGTGCACTGATGGACACCCTTATGCTTGAACATGGTGTTCGTGATGGACTAACTGTGACTCGCACAGAAGTCCAACAACAAAACACTGCTCGGGTTCAGATCGGGGAGGCCGTTCCTCCCAATCACGCCTCTCCAGGTATCACTGTCATTGCCCACGTGAGCGTTGAAGTCCCCCAGTAGAACAATGGAGTCCCCAGTTGGAGCACTATCAAGTACTCCTCCCAGGGACTCCAAGAAGGCCGGGTACTCCCCACTGCTGTTCGGCCCGTAGGCACAGACAACAGTGAGAGACCTTTTCCCGACACGAAGGCGCAGGGAAGCGACCCTCTCGTTCACCGAACTCCAACACATGGCGGCTGAGCTGGGGGGCTATAACCAAGCCCACACCAGCCCGCCGCCTCTCACCCTGGGCAACTCCAGAGTAGTGGAGGGTCCAGCCCCTTTCAAGGAGCTGAGTTCCAGAGCCCAAGCTATGTGTGGAGGTGAGCCAGACTATCTCTAGCCGGTATCTCTCAACCTCACGCACAAGCTAGTTTTTAACATTAAACTCTAAAATCTTAGACAGAGGACAGAGGAAGCCTGAAGTTTATCAGCAATGGAGGAATTACAATGCAAGTTTGATTCATCTATTAACAGCTGGCTGGCTATCTTAATACTTCAGCCTTTCCATCCCAGGTATGGCGTTTTTCCAGTTTGGACCAGTCCAACATAAGAAAATGTGTGAATTGACAAAAAAAAAAAAAGGCATCAGTACCAATCATGTATTGCCAAAGTGCAGATGAAGTAAATAATGTTTTTTAACCTTTTATAAGTAATCTTATATTAGACCTGCTCGATGGTAATAAGGAGGGTGGAGTGGAGCCAAGCGTCTCTCTTTACCCCTGAAAACTAGCTGCTATGAACATGAGTCTGTACACACAGCTCAAGAAGGAGCTGTTGTACTGTATTTTTTAACAAAACCTGTTTCATTAATTACATAAAAGCTTCAGGAAACTGTCTCAATTTGCATGGACAATCAAAAATGATATCGTACCATGTTTTTGGCTTGTACACAAAGTATTTATATCAAGCTCGTGCTACCTGGGGTCAACCGACAGGGAAGAGGACACAGGGTTTCGTGGAGAAATTCTTGATGTATTATTTGCACCCAGACACAGACGTGTACCAGCACACTCAGCAGCTCTGTGTCATCCCTGAGACCTTTGACGGTGTGCAGCCGCTCTAAATACCCAGGCAGGGTGGAGAGATTGATTGGGCACAGGTGTGAATCAGGCCCATGCCACCTGTGTGCTGCTCCCCCGCAGACCACGCCCAATCCTCCACCCTGCCACAGTATAGACAAGTTTTACACGCCGAGACCTGGGCGCCGCCATTACCCTGCCTACACAAATGCATTTCATTTCTGCCGGAAGTGATTTGCGCAGCGTCTACCGGTGTAAACACAGCGGCATGGATGCTAGGCTAAAGCAAAGACTCGCCGCTCGTGAGCTTTTAATGTCGACAACTCTGTCATTGCAATGGGAACACGGTTCTACTACTTTGACTGGAGATGGCGTTACTCTCCCCCACCCGAATTCAGTGCAGAACTAGGAGGATAACATGACGACATGGCCCAGCATAGCGTACAGCAAGATTTGCTCCTACTTCGTGCAATCCATGGCAATAGATGGAAAAGCAGTGGACAATCTGAAAGCCTCTGAGGCATACCAATATCTGCACAGCAACAAAGTTGGTTGTGTCATGTCATACAAACATGATCGTTTTGTTTATTTGAAAGCAAATGTAGAGCCTAGCCAGTGTTTGAACAATGTGTGGCATAATGCTTGGGTGCTGTAACTGAAGGTGGAGAAGTCAAAACTGCGGGATGTACGTGTGTTGCTGGATCAGGGAGATCGTGTTCCCATTCAGCTGCGATCCTATAGAAGGTAACAAGATTATTGGACCATTTTAGCCTAGGCCTATATGTCTTTATTTTTGGTATCCGAACTACATCATAGTTTACTTGGCTAGAGTGCAAAGTGTGTGTGTGTGTGTGTGTGCAATGATAACGCATTTTCTTCATAAAGTGGATTTCTGCAAGCCCAATGTTATTTATATTTTCTCTATTATATATATTATATGTTCTATATATTTATTGTAGGCTATGTGTACAATGTATTATATCATGACATGTTATGAGGTAAGGGAACTGTCAATTGAATTCGTGCACATAAATCAAATGTATGCATATTATTCTATAGTTAGATTCAATGCCATCAGCCAGGTCGGTATCAGGCTTGCGAAAAAAAGTTAACAACGGAGCGCATGGACGTTGCCTCTTCGTAGCTGGTTTGTGGTCGTAGCACTCTCTATCTAACCACTCATTCAGGTGCTTTCTCCAGTTCTTACAACCAACCACACGTCGTTCTCGAACCACTTTTCTTCTTTGAAATATCCATGTAGTTGCTATATCCTCTTTGTCAGTGCTATGTCGGCACTCGGCACAATGCCAGTGCTAGCTAGCAATACAGAACTAGTCTGCCAGAACGGAAGTGGATTGCATCGACGGGAGGACTTCAGGAAGTAGAGCGGAAACGACTGAAAGACTTGTCTATTCAAGCACATTTCAAAGCAATTTATTCTACATAATACATCAAGAAACATTTTTTACAGTTTGAGAAAACACAATAGCATGGTATTAAAAAAACAAATCAGTATTTTATCTCGAGCAAATCAATAGCAAAGTTATTCTTGTGTCCAGTAGACATCCATTACTTTACCTAATGAAATTACTACATATGGTTGACAAAATAAAGACCCCCCTTCTCTTGTAGCTGTCATACTAAAGTAGTTATCCTGTCTCGTCAGCCGTACAGACATTTATGGCCGTCATAAGCCTTCTGAGTTGCTGATTATGTTCAGAAACTGCTATTTTTACTAAATCCAGTGGACTCTGAACCAGCAGGTCAATAGTTTCTTGCCCCACAGTTACATCTTGTTGTGTTACAAAAGAATACACTTGAAGACTGAGGGGTCAGTGATCTACTTTCTGAAGCGCTTGAACAGTGGATGAACACCTTTGCCTAATGCAGAGGCTTTGCTGCTCCGACTCTGATATTCCATGTATATGGTATCATCTGCGCCTGACATGGAGCTCATGGTGCCGGCTCGCCTTGACATCTGATTAAGAAACAGAGAAAGAGAGGAAAAATGTGAGAATATTGTACAGACCTGTTCACAAAAAACTGGGATTCTATGTTGTACTGCTTGACCTCTGACTCGTGTTAATGAAACCAAATTACAATTCTGTTATTCTCATTCCGAGTTTGACTCAACTGGTTTTAAAAACACATGTAGCACAAAGATCGAGGAATGACATTGGTAGAAGAAAACGGAATAACTTGTTTATTTCATCGGCCATTATTTAAAACAAAAAATACCTTGTTTTATGTTAACATATCGATATCACTTTCATTTGAAGTGTTTGATTTACTTTTAGGAAGTATCTAGCTTTCACAATCTCCTCTTTCTACTATCAGCAAAACCAGATAATGTGACCATATGGACTTCCACCCTGGCCATCTCTTATGACAACTGCCTATGGCTTTACAGTGCTATGTCACACATGAATAACAACAAAACAAGTTCACAGAGCTACAGTTGACTACAGTTGGGTGTGTTTACCCTGTTAAAAGTTGCCGCTTGATTCTCTGTTCAGCTGACCTGCATGGTTGTTTTGAACTTGCTCTTCAGTAGTATGGATATGTCTAAATGCTTTACCTGGGTTTTTGAAGTTTAAAAAAATGTATATTCCTTTCAGGTGTACAGAGCGAGCAACAGATTTAGCGCTAAAGAGGGCTTTCTGAATGTTTTAAAAAATAATAAAGAAAAGCTAATCTGGGATTAACCTGTTAATCCTCAAAACAGGATTTATGATAATACTTAGAAGCATGCTGAGTATGAAACAAAGTAGAGTGTTTAGCATATCGCATATTGCGTCAAAGCATATTGCATATTGCGTCAAACCAATGATACAACAGCACCATTCAGGAACATGACACATTTGGGAAAAAACAATAAAAAATATATAAAAAACAGCTAGAAACTGGAAAAACAGTTTCAACAAAATGTTTTTGTTGAGGATGACATTTCTTGGTGGATCAGTGAAATTGCACAGGATACATCTACAACAAAATAGTTGAACAGTTTTGTGAAATGGATGTCTAGAGCAGCTAATCATGTTAAATAATTTAAAATCGTGAAAAAAAAAAAAGAATTACAGAACTGTATCGACCCAAAACGTAACTTTTATAGGACAGTTTTTTTGTTTTTAGTTTTTTATTCCATTTGAATATTACTGAAAAAGTTGGGTCATCCTATCTTCAGGGTCTAGACTTTTAAACACCTAGACTGTTAACGTCCACAACAACCGGTGGTATAGTGTCAGCAACCTGGAAGCGCTTGTTACAAATGGAGCTTTAAACATAATGTCATTGCTGTGTCAGGGGGTTGGAAAGGTGCAAATAGATGGTGAGGTCCAAAACTAAGTGGCTTTAAGTGGGGTGAGCGAGGAAAAAAAGATGCCAACTTTAAGATGATGGTGATAAATGATGCAGAGACACCGAACAACAGTGCTGTGGTGTCACATAAATGAATGCACATCCAAGCTGTAGTCGTACTGTATAAGAGCTGCCAATCACTTGAGCCGTTGTTCAGTCCAAGTTCTTGGAAATTCTCTTAAGAGTTTAACACACCAGCCAGTATAAAAGCTGCCTCAGACGGTGCAAACAAATGTTACAGATTAATGGACTTTGATTGTGGTGCCAACTTGCCAGTGGATCTAGAATTTGTTTCTAAACAAGAGATCAGCAAGAGGCTTTGCTCAAATACTGTATAAGTAAAGCTTAGAAAATAAAGCTACTTAACAATTTATAGTTATTTTTGCACTGCATAATCAAAGTACTTTTTGGAGGACTAGAGTTAGAGCTAACCCTATCACTGTGATGGTCTTATATTTGAATATATGAAATATATGGGACAGGTTCATGGATGAACAGCAACTTTGGAGAAAGGTTTAGATCACATTGTCCACACATTCCTCTGAACATCATCTGTGTTCATGTGTGACAAGTAGTTGACATCACCATAAAGACCAGATGGAACAAATTCTACGTTTAAACATTTGACGTTTCTTTGTATAACTTTCAGTTAACCACATCCACTTCCTTTTTCCCCTCCATGTTGTCAATCATACTCTTCCTCCTCACTCATAAGGAGAGCAAACCTATTGTTAATCTCCTCTGTGTCAAAACCTTTGCTTGCAACATTTAATGTCTTTTGGGAGTTTGACAGCTTTCCTCACCTGTGGTCTTCCACCCACTTCAGTTGCTACCACTTCCTCTTCAGCATCCAGGTCTGAAGCAGCTAGGACCTTCTGAAGCAACTGCTGCTGGTCTTCTCTGGTTGAGAACATCAGGTCCTCCTCCTCCATGCCTGCCAGCTTTGTGATCACCTGTGAAAGAGCCGGAAAATCAGAGGGTCAGACATTTGTTGTGGAACTTATACAGGGAACCAGGGTAATGGCTCTCACAAATAAACTACACAGCTGATGTAAAGATTTCCATAGGTATTTTCTCAGCAGAACACATTCTTTTTTATTTACCTCCAGATAAGGCTAATCAGGCGATATACTTTCAAAGTCCAGATGTTAATCTTATTAAGATAATGCATGGAGTAAAAACACGAGTATGTCTCTACTCTTGAATTCATCTGCAACTTCAATTTTGAGCCATTAGTCATACATACATACATACATACATACACACACACACACACACACACACATTAGAGAGAGACAGACAGATATACAGGGGTGCACACAAGCCGGTACTCGAGGGCCAGTCTACTGCACATTTTAGATGTTTCCCTGCCTCAACACAACCCTGATAGACAAGGCTGTGTCATCAACAGAGTTGTGTAAACCTTAATGACATGTTGATGATGACCAGTGATTAGAATCAGGTGTGTTGAAGACAGGGAAACATCTAAAACATGCAGTAGACTAGCCCTGGAGTCCCGGCTTGTGTGCACCCCTGGATATAGACACACACAAGGTTATATATGTGTGCAGTGGCTTTTATGGACATTTTATATAAAACCAAAAATGGCCCCTAAAAGCCACATATGCACACATATATTCCAAATTAATGTGTAAAGATCTGAAGATGTTTCTGTAAGTGGTTTCATCTCTTTCGTGTATTTCTTGTTGTGGCCCTCTACAACATACTCTTAATGGTATTTTGCATGGCTGGCTTCATTGGTTCTTATAAGGAGAGCAGCCTTAAAAAAAACCCAAAACAATATCACTGTAACAGTCATGATGTATATATAGCCTTTAAGCTGTATTCAGAAGTATGAAAAATACAGTCATTCTAAATTGAATTCTAGTTTTCTGTAGACATACGACCATAGATAATTCATGTTTTGTCTTGTTTACTTAATTTCATGTGTCAATTATTTCCATTTTGGATACACTAAACATTTCAAATAAAGTTGTAGCATTTAAGCTTTTATCACTTTGTAATATAATGTTTCTCCTCACAACACTTAAAAGAGAATCTGGAATTGAGAACATAAAACGATGAAGTATTCCATATCTACTGTAATTTTCTTGCATCATTCCACTTTTGTTGCCATTAACAGTCTGTTTGATCCTAAGCAAGCAGTGTCCATTTCTTTTCAATACGATCTAATCTGATACAGTTTGGATTGTCCAATCAAAACCAATTTGGACAAAATGACACACTTTTACCCAGTGAATTCTAGAAAACAGAGGATATTATGGATCAGCTAAACTCATCCTCCCAGTTTCTTGATCATTTACCCAGAGCTTTCTACAAGAAAGTTTTACCCCTCATGGCATCTGATCTTGTTCAAATATGGCGCTTTTCCACTAGTATCTACTCAGCCCGACTCGGCTCGTCACGCCTCATCCCGGCTCCACCCGTTTCGTCCTTGTTTGTTTTTCCACCCCCAGGTGAGAAGTGGGCGGGTTGGGGTGAAGCTGCTGTGACGTACTCGATTGCGCAACCGCTTTGTTCGTGTCGGCGCAGATCAGAAATCAGCTTATCGCCCGTCTACATCCCTTTTTTAATAATCTCGTCAGCCACCAGGTTTATGAACATCTGCACCTCAGAGTTGGATCACCAAACAGACGTTTTGCGCTTTATAATAAAATCGCTGCGAGTCGTGAGTCGCTCTGACTCCCGCTTCCTGATTTAAACATCTGATGGCCCCGCCCCCCGATCAATCAGTGGCGTGGAGGGTGGTGACGTCAGATATAGTGCCGGCTCAGCACGCTTAGAACATCGGATGATACAGAAAAATTATCTGCTTCGCACGGCTCCACCCGTCTCGGCCTGTAGTGGAAAAGCGCAAGACGGGGGCGTGGCGAGTAGAAGCGAGCTGAGTAGGTACTAGTGGAAAAGGGCCAATAGTAAACTGATCTCTGTTGTCAGGTGTTTTCCCCCAGATCCCAAAGACAGCAGTCATCAAACCACTGCTGAAAAAGAACAATCTGGACAAGTTGCTATTACAAAATGACAGACCCATCTCAAAGTTTCTGTTCATTAGTAAGGTTATTGAAAAAGCTGCGTTTCATCAGTTAAATACCTTAACTCTGACCAACTACTTTGACGTCTTCCAATCCAGTTTTCATGCTCACTACAGAACTGAGACTGCCCTTTTCAAGGTGTTCAATGACATCCATATAAATACAGACTGTGGAAGAACCACAGTGCTGCATTACTGGATATAAGCGCAGCATTTGACAGTGTTGACCATCGTATATTATTAAAGTGCCCAGAGTATTGGGTTGGACTTTCACAGTACTTGACTGGTTTGTGTCTTACTTAAAGGACAAGGACTACTTTGTGTCAATAGGAATCAACAAAAATTACATGTGGGGTTCCCCAAGGTTATATCCCAAGACCCCTCCTAGCTCAGATATTAATAAACAACAAGATAAGTTACCATAACTATACAGATGACACACAACTTTACATTACAATGTCACCACGAGACAATGAACCCACACAAGTGTTGAGTAAATGGATA
Source organism: Cololabis saira (assembly GCF_033807715.1). Taxonomy (NCBI): domain Eukaryota; kingdom Metazoa; phylum Chordata; class Actinopteri; order Beloniformes; family Belonidae; genus Cololabis; species Cololabis saira. Next base: position 22,619,054 of record NC_084588.1, on the reverse strand, counting down.
GAAGAAATCAATGAGTAGATCTGTCCTAATTTTCTTGAGTTTAACACAAACACAACGTTGTTGTCTTTAGACCAAAACAAGAGCGTTTAAGAGTCAGCACACATTTCAGTTATTACAGCTACAAACCACTGATAAGGCCCAAAATCTGAGTGTATTTATGGACTCAAACCTGAACCTTCAGAGCCACATTAAGATAGTTACAAACTTCACCGACAGAACATCTCCAGGATCAAAGGACGAATGTCTTCCATGCCTTTATCTTCAGTCGGTTTGATTACAGTGTCTCATAGGTCTGCCAAAAAAGTCAATCAGACAGCTCCAGCTAATCCAGAATGCTGCTGACCGAGTTCTCACTAGAACTAAGAAAGTGGACCACATCACGCCTGGTTCAGGTCTGCGCTGTCCTCCCAGAATCAGAACCAAACATGGAGAAGCAGCATTCAGCTTTTATGCTCCACAGATCTGGAACAAACATCCAGAAAACTGCAGGAATGCTGAAACCCTCAGTTACTTTAAATCAAGGTTAAAAACCTTTGACTTACCTTAGGTTTGAAAATCAACAGGAATATCATTTCAAAATGATTTCCAAAATCAGCTAAACCTGAGATGTTTGAACGTTGAATTTTACTTGTGTCAAAAATAAGTTCTAAAATAGTTTCTTATTTATTACAATTATTCTGACCCTCATGATTTCTAAAAAAATATATCATTGTTTGTTTAAAATCTGAGTCATAAATGACATTTTAATATAAGAAGTCAAATTTGATAGACACAATTTAAATTAAACACATCCCAAAAAGTATTTTCAACATTAAAAAAAGAAAAAAAAAAAAGATTAATATCCTGAACTGACTGGGAGAAAATGATCTACGGTATTAATTCATATGGAGCCAGTAAGACAAACACTCTAGTTACAGGATTGTCCAAACACTCACAAGGCAGACTTGAACTCTTTCAGAATTCTTACCAGAACAATCTCACCACCCATAATCAAGTTACTTCATTGCCTGCCAGAAAAATATAGTGTCACCTTTCAAATCCCCAACTAGTCTATAAACCACTTAAAGGTTTGAAATCCTGCTGTATCTTGTTGTTCTCTTACCACAGATTAGAAGCTTGGCTAAGACTCGTCGGCATTTTCAATTTTTAGGCCCATTTTTAAGCTCCCTTTCCTTCATAAGGTTCTGGGGAAAAATGTTTTAACACCTGTTGAAAACCTTTTTAGATGAATACGACATTCTTGAGGAGTTCCAGTCTGTTTTTAAAACCTGTCACAGAACTGAACATTGTTGAGGTTTTGGAATGTTATATTTTTTTGGGGGGCATTCAGGTTGGTGTGTTAAGATTGGTTTACAATAGATCCTACATAACAAAGAAGAGTTTTTGTGTCCATCCTGGACCTGCCAAGTTCTCCTTTATACATCTCATTTGCAGAATGCCTCAGGGTTCTTTTCTCGGCCGCCTTCTCTTTCCTTTATACTTGCTTCTGATTGGGTCGGTTCTCCAAAAAACATGGAATAGCATAGATGTTGTTTTTTTACACTTTCATCAAGAAAAGACTGAGATTGCATTATTTGGGATTAGTGATTCCTAAAAAGGTGATGTCTACTTGGGTACTTTAATTATCATTTAAAAACAAAATTAACAAGCCTGGCTATAAAACTGGATAGTGATCTTAAACTTAATGCACACATTAGCTCTGTGGTCTAGCTCAGCTTTTCTCACCTAAGGCAACTGGCCAAGCTTAAGCCCTTTCTTTCTCAACATGACAGTACGTTTACATGCATTAACAGAAAGTCAAATTATTGCCTGAGTCCGACTGACCTCGAAGTTTTAAAAAGGTATGTATACACCTTAGTCGGGCTTCTAAAATCGATATATTATATTCTGGCATGTATACGCAAACTATTGACTGGCCTGGTACTCCCCCTTCCAGAAGTGACGAGAATGTGGAAGCGGGAATAACAAGTCACGGCATGACAACAGCACAGTAGCAGAAGAAGACGACGAGGAACAACAAAGAAGAAGAACAACTGGATCACGCTTAGTGTGTACAAAAGGTATAGTGCTACTGCATTGTTGGCGTCCATATCTTTGTATGTTGTCGTCCTCCTTTTACGTCTGCTTCAAATCTGTTTGTTTAATAATTGTTCTAAACAGTATGGTACGGTGACGGTGTTAGCACAGCATACTGCGGTATTTTATGGTATTTCATCTTTTTTTTGGTACTAGGGGCCATGAAATGGCCCCAAAACGGACAAGTATCCCTGTCAAATCATTAAATTAATGTGCATGCTTTATGTAAAGTAATACAACTTATATTTGGTTTATGCTTAAGTGCCAGCTAAATGTAATTTTTTATATTCAGTCACTATATATATGTATACACACACACACACACACACACACACACACACACACACACACACACACACACACACACACACACACACACACACACACACACACACACACACACACACACACACACACACACACACACACACACACACACACACACGCACATATATACGTTATAGTATAGGCCTTATGTGAAAATGTATAAAGTATGTTTCTCATACTGCCTGTATTATGCATCTATCTATTACAGTGGGGAAAATCACATTGTCTGATTTTTAAATAATGTAGCGGAAATGTAGTGGAAAATAAGTATTTGGTCAATAACAAAAGTTCATCTCAATACTTTGTTATATTCCCTTTGTTGGCAATGACAGAGGTCAAATGTTTTCTGTAAGTCTTCACAAGGTTTTCACACACTGTTGCTGGTATTTTGGTCCATTCCTCCATGCAGATCTCCTCTAGAGCAGTGATGTTTTGGGGTTGTCGCTGGGAAACACGGACTTTCAACTCCCTCCAAAGATTTTCTATGGGGTTGAGATCTGGAGACTGGCTAGGCCACTCCAGGACCTTGATATGTTTCTTATGAAGCCACTCCTTCGTTGCCCGGGTGATGTGTTTGGGATCATTGTCATGCTGAAAGACCCAGCCACGTTTCATCTTCCATCTGCTGATGGAAGGAGGTTTTCACTCAAAATCTCACGATACATGGTCCCATTCATTCTTTTCCTTACACGGATCAGTCGTCCTGGTCCCTTTGCAGAAAAACATCCCCAAAGCATGATGTTTCCACCCCCATGCTTCACAGTAGGTTTGGTGTTCTTTGGATGCAACTCAGCTTTCTTTCTCCTCCAAACACGACAAGTTGTGTTTCTACCAAAAAGTTCTATTTTGGTTTCATCTGACCATATAACATTCTCCCAAACCTCTTCTGCATCATCCAAATGCTCTCTAGCAAACTTCAGACGGGCCTGGACATGTACTGGCTTCAGCAGGGGGACACGTCTGGTACTGCAGGATTCAGTCTCTGGCAGCGTAGTGTGTTACTGATGGTTCCTTTGTTACTTTGGTCCCAGCTCTCTGCAGGTCATTCACCGTGTGGTTCTGGGATTTTTACTCACCGTTCTTGTGATCATTTTTACCCCACGGGGTGAGATCTTGCGTGAAGCCCCAGACTAAAGGAGATTATCAGGGGTTCTTGTATGTCTTCCATTTTCTAATAATTGCTCCCACAGTTGATTTCTTCACACCAAGCTGTTTACCTATTGCAGATTCAGTCTTCCCAGCCTGGTGCAGGTCTACAGTTTTGTTTCTCACGTCCTTTGACAGCTCTTTGGTCTTGGCCATAGTGGAGTTTGGAGTGTGACTGTTTGAGGTTGTGGACAGGTTACCTGTATTAATGGCACCTGTTTTGAGGTTATCAGTATAAAAGACACGAGTGGAGGACAGAGGAGCCTCTTAAAGAAGAAGTTACAGGTCTGTGAAAGCCAGAAATCTTGCCTCTTTGTAGGTGACCAAATACTTATTTTACCCAGGAATTTACCAATTCATTCAGTAAAAATCCTACAATGTGATTTCTTGGATTCTTTCCCCCCATTCTGTCTCTCATAGTTGAAGTTTACCTATGATGGAAATTACAGGCCTCTCTCATCTTTTTAAGTGGGAGAACTTGCACAATTGGTGGCTGACTAAATACTTTTTTGCCCCACTGTATAGTCCATCTTTCTCTCTCTCTTTTTTTTCCTTTCTTTAGTCAAATTCAGGTTGCGCTTTGGCATGACATCACTGCCATGCGCCAAACAAACAAGTAATCGAAAAGTGAACAAAACGTTGCAAAGTGATGTGGTGATGTCTTGTAGATCTGAATCTTCTGGAGACAAGACCACGCTCTTTCACTGAGAATGAAAGCGACGTACAACAACAATAAACATGTTCTTTGAATGAAACATTGTAGACCGGGTACTGGGATTTATAATGATTCATCTTACCTACTTGGACTTAAGCTTTTTTATGTTTTTATTGAGCATTAGGACCTGCAGTGTGAACGTAGCCTAAGACGCCGAGGAAGCTTACAGGTGACGCCGCTTTTTCAGTCGCTGCTTCAAAAACTGTGGAACAACTTGCCTTTCCACATCAGGCAGACCAACACACTTCCCATTTTTAAGTCCCCTCTTAAAAACAAATTTTTTTCTCTTTGGCCTTTAACTCAGCTTGAGATTTTGTCTTTTATTGTTTTTACCATTCCATTTTTGTTTAATATTTTTACGTTTGTTTCTTATGTGTTAATTATTCTGTTGCGTTTTTTTTCCCCTCACGTTTGTGTTCACTATTTTGGTCAACCGTATCGTGTTTAAAGTGCTTTATAAAGTTGAGTTGAGTGATGGTTTTACATAGCCAAATGAAGACAGGGTTTAACTTCCTACAACCAGGCGTACACAGGTGGTCATGACACATTTTCTTTTGTCGATGTTATAATAATTAAATTATTAGCAGGAGTCCAAAGCAACAAGAGAAAAATTGCACCAGGTCTTTTGAGGTTAAAGAAGCACCCTGCTTTGAACCACTTGGGACATTAACAGGAGACACGAGGCCATTTGGTAAAAGACAGGCTTTAGGTGATAAGTAAATTACTTTAATCCAATTCACAAGGTCTTCTGGAGCACTAGAATATCTCGCGCTTTCGAGGAACACTGATTCAACCATTCATCCCAACACAAGTAATTATCAACATCAAGCTAATAGGCTGATACAGTGTCCTCATTGAACCTAGACTAGACAACCTAACACCACCTTGGCCGATACTGTATGCGTTTCGTCACCACCATGTACATCCTAGCAGCCAACATTTTAGTAAGAAATTTAATAGGAACCAGTTACTTCTTGTTATTTTTCATGATCAATGTGTTTAATCGCCCTGTGATAGACTGGCGATCTGGTGTACCTTTTTCTGTGTAAAAACTGGGATTGACTCCAACAGACTCCCGTGACCTTGAAGAGGATTGAAGCAAGTGTAGGACATAGTTGGATGGATGGATATTAGTAGAGCCTTTGATGAGAGGTTTAGCCTTGGCCACTTGACTTGACCAAAACTACTGAGAGCAGCAAAATATAGCCGTGGCCCGATTAAATGAACAGACAGGTAGTTTGCCTCAAAAAGATTGACATTGACCTTAACAATGATTTGTCTACCAGGATCATAAGAATGAATAATCATTTATAACTTACAATGATTGTGCTTCCTGTGTTTCATTGTCATTCTGCATCGAGACGCCTAGTGTATGTTTTGACCCTATTGCATGCAACTGTTTAATTAAATCTACTGAAATCTGGAACATATTAAAGAGTGTTTATTAGTTTTTTCCACAACAGAGCCATTTTTTTAAATTATTTTTTTTAATTTCTTTATCAATTTATTTGGGATGGAGATTTAAATTTCCTTGGTGGTGGTTACTTTACCCTTTGTCTACCTGCCATGTTAGTATTGTAAAGCTACTGTATCGTAAAACCAGCAATTTGCATGCTTTCTCTGTGCTTTCATAAATACTGCTTTTCAGCCGGAATCAAGAATATTCATACATTTCTGGCATAAAACTATTTTGCTGAATTAGAAATTCACTAGATTACCCCAGAAGACTGTCAGTGTGCTCATCTATTGGTGTCTGGAATTTTATTTATTTACATTTTTTGCTTTTTCCATACTGTTGTAACTGTTAGTTTTGAATGTTAAAAGCACATTTCAGGAGTGGGTTTAATCTTTAACTCCATGGTGTAATTCCGTGAGGAGATAAACTTAAGATTGTGATGTGGTGACAAGCTGTTGCCGTCACGAGCTCACCTTAAAGCTGTATCCCTGATCCACGAGGAACCTCTGTCTCTTGGTGGAGTAAGCCATCTCCTGGGTGTCCTGGGACACCAGTGAATAAAAATATGCATTGTACTCCTCTGCCACCATTCCTAAATGAGAAAAGAGAGAAGCAAGGTCAATTGTCCCTGTTCATGAACGGTGGTGGAGTTGACGTTTACAGGTGTCATACATAAACAGTCAATGGAAGCAGTTTTATTTTTATTTTTTTACTTAAGAAACAGACCAACCTTTCTTAGCTCTTAAAACTCTGCCAAGTCTCTGGGCTTCTTGTCTACGTGATCCACCATGTGAGGAGATTTGAATCAGAACATTGGCTTCGGGCAGGTCAAATGAGGTGTCACCAACCTGTTCACACATTCACAGATATACTAATATATTAGAGCTGATGGAAGTAGAGCGTGCTTTCTTTTTTTTATACAACTGTAGATAAACTGAAAGCTTTGTAGATGAAAAATCTGAAACTTTAACCACATCTATTTTTAAAATTATTCAACCCAAGCGATTGTCACACTAGAGAAGGGTAAACTAAATCAAAACAATCCTACTTTAACACAGCCAGTCAAGCCAAAGTTTTATTTGTTTTACCCGTTTTCTAAATCAAATGATCAGAATTTACTTGTATACTATTTTACTTTAAAAATGTGCTTTGGAATATGTCGAATTTGCTCTGAAATTTTGTTACCAACCACTGAAATATGGACAACTTTGGGTCTAAATAATGCTAGCCACTTTATACATAACTATGTGTATAGTGAATAACCATACCGAGGTGAATGCTTTGATGTTTTCAAGTTTCACACTTGTTTTCAAGATTATATTATTTACTTTTAAATAAAGTAATTTACCATTTACTTTAATCCAAAGTGATTTACAAATAAAGGAATAACATTCAAGCTTTAGTGAACCAAGAAACACTGGCTTACACTTGAAGATCTAAATCTCTCTATTTCAATTTAAATTGGATCAGGTTAAGAATCCTAAAGTATTTGCAAGTAAGGCTCCTTAGGGTGTTAGAGGTGTTAGGAGAAGATGTGTTCTTTGAAGAGCTGAGATCACAAGAGAGTTTGGATGGTAAGGAGGTAGCTTGTTTCAACATTATGGAACTGCAATGAAAACAGTCTGAAGTGACCGCAGCACCACCAACCAATATGGAACTTGATTGTTTGAGACGGAAAGTTTTATATATCATTCAAGTGTCGAATACGGGTCCGACTATAGTGCACACAAGCCGATTCCACAGGTTAACAGTCCAAAGAAGAGGACTTCTATTTAATCTGTTGGTAAAAAATAAATTAATTAAAAAAAAAAAGATTGACTGGTTTACCTTGGAGATGAAAATAGTATTGATCTTGGGGTTGTGTTTGAAATTTTGTAAAATCTGCATTCGTTCCCCCTGAGAGGTGGGGCCATAGATGTAAGGCCTTGAGAGCAGAAACGGGAAAAAGAGAGTTAAAAATAGAAATATCATCTGAATAAGCAATTTTCAAAACATACAAAAAAAAAAAAGCCTTCAGTTGAAAACTCACTTGTTGAGGCGTATGGCATATTCCTTCAACGCAAACACGTTGTCAGCAAAGACAATGATCTTGTCGTTGCGCCGCTCGTGGAATTGAATGAGAAACTGGCAAGCCCGGAACTTATTGGGATTCATGGTGTACAGCAGAATGCGCTTCTTTGTCTTAATGGCCACATACTCTCTGTAGAACTCCGGAGACATCGGGCACCACACCTGAAGCACATGAGGGTCAGTACATGTTCAGTTGTTAATGCAGTCATCTGAGGTGAAACTCCAATGATCACTTGCTGCATGTATATATAGCTGAACTTCCACCACTGCAGTGTTGACATACATAGAGAACTCATTAAGTAACACTGACATTTATGATCTGTGTAAATACAGGGATTAATAGTGCAAATTTACACATTTACACCATTTTTTTTTTTTAAATGACACCTGAAAATAATGAAAGCAGAACTTGGTAATCTTATGAAGGTCAAAATGTTTTGTCAATTTAAGCAATACAAAGCACATGTCCCTCTCTGCTGTGCTTCATTTCAACATTCAAAGCCCTACCCTGCAAAGGAGTGCTATTGTGCATCCATATGCTATCACCGAGGGCACATGTAGAAATATAGTATAATTTCTTTTGCATTTGTGCAAATCACATTAGTGGAACTAAAGCAAATAAATATGTATTACTGTTAAGATCTAACTAGTATGATTATTTTTGGGGAATTTGCATTAAAAATAAAAAAGCTTGACAAAAGATTATATTCAGTTAACTTTAAAGCACTTACAGGATCTAATTATAACACTATATCGAGATTCACATCTGACATAAATGAGTCAAAACTTGAAACATCAGTAGATATCTAAGTAGAATTTAGATTTTCAGTAACTGTACATGTAGTACATTTGCTTTTATACTGTAAATGAGTGGCTTTTTATTAAAAAACATACAAAAATTAAATTTTACGATTCATAAAACAACCACTTTGTTGAATTAAGCTTGTGAATCATTCATGTTTGAAGTCTCTGTTATGTTGTGTGTATGTTTTCTTAAGTCTTCGCCAAATATAACAGAATCATATAATATTAAGGTTTCTGTAACCACAATGAGATGTCTTACTCTATGATATACATTAATTTAGAAAGAAATCAATTCATTATTGCGTTGTTGTTGAATCTCTGGGTTTAAAACAACACTGCAAATTATTCAATTATCTCCATTTTACACATGACTGCACAATGCTGACTAAAACTGTTTTATAATGCTTAGGTCCATAGATTTACTTAAAAACACATGACATCTAATGCTTTTTCTACCTTTAATGTGATCAGACTTACTTCTGCACACTGGACTTTGGCAATATAGCCATTGTTTTGCAGTTCCATCCAGTTTGCCTCAAACAGCTTTGGTCCAATTAAAAAGTTGAGATCCACAATCTTGTCATCTTCTCTGACCAGTGTAGCAGTCAGGCCCAGTTTGCAGTGGGCTTGAACAATGGTGAGAACGCGACGAAACATCCTTGCTACAAAGAAAAGAAGAGTAACATTTTCAGTTAATCTGTATGGTGTGTAGACTCTCAGTCATCCAGCTCATGGTAGCTCTCGACAAGTGGAAACAAGGACTTAGTTTTCTTTTGTTCTTGAAGATATTTCCCCTTCCTTCTTGAAGGATTCCTCAGTCTGAGCTGAGGAAGCCTTTGTTGTCTAACAGCTGTCTGACAGGAACTCACCAGGGATGGTGTGCACCTCATCAAGGATAATCAGTCCCCACTCCTGACTCCGCATCCACTCCATGACCCTTTCAGCCTCCCAGGACCGCTTGGTGGTGTGACCCAGCATGGAGTAGGTGCTGATGGCCACAGAGCAGCCGATAGGCTTGTCCTTGGCATCGGAGGTAAAGCGGCAGATCAGAGAGTCGTCAATAGTGGACCACATCTTGAACTGGGATTTCCATTGCTCCACTGACACAGAGGAGTTGCCCAAAACCAGGCAGCGTTTACGCACTGTACATGCTGCTGTCACACCCACCAGAGATTTTCCAGCTCCTGGGAACCAAAAAAGGAAAATCACAATTCAGACAAAGACAAGTTATAAGCTAAATGCATTTAGAGTCTACGGAAGCCATTTTTTTGGTCCTTTTCAATCATACTAAACAAGTTATTCAACATTATATATGGCAGATTAGAAAGAATTCGTATTTAGGATCATATGTTTTGCGGCTGAAAGTGTGTATTAGAAGGAAATGCACTAAGTTTTGATTTCTCTAAATCAGCTGTCTCACCGCAGGGCAGCACAATGACTCCTGATCGTGCACGTCCATTTCCAAACATCTTGCGCAGACTTTTCTCCTGGTAAGGTCGCAACACAGCAGTGGGCTTCAGGTCTATATTGATGTCTGGGTTGACCGTGTCATTGCGAAAGTCGTACTCTGCTAAGAGGGGGTACTCTAGCTGAATGCAACGCTTCTGAAGCTCTTCAATCATCTCCTACACCAGATGAGGCGAGAATAGTAAAGAAGAATTAAGATTAGGATATGTATATATTTGCCGTTTGTAAATGTGCTTCATTTAATCGGAAACACAAAGCACAGGCTGTAAGTTACAATGTAAGATATTTTGTGGGGATTAATCATAATCAAAATTGTACCTGCCGGATTTCACAGGACACAGTCTGAGTCTCCTCCTCCTCTTCTTCCTCTTTATCCATTTGTTCATAGTAGCTGAATATGTCCTCAGGGACCTGCTGGTTTGGAGTTTGGCCATCACTGGGCTGCTGTGAGGTGGAAGCACCTTCTTTTTCCTGAAGAGACTTGGAGATCTGTGAGAAAGTGAAACGTGTTGGCCAGCTGTGACAAATCATGTGCAACACTACACTAAAGACAATATTTATTGGGTTACAATGGGCTTTCCCAAAAGTGAATCAATTTTAAAACGTAAACTTCTAGCGTCAAACCTTGCATATATATATACTGTATAATTCTGTGCATTACACATTTTATTGGCATTTTTTTAGCTGAAAATCCAAATGATTTGGAACTTTTAAATCATTAGTAAAAACAGAACTTCATGGATCATTTAAATATGATCCATAGTATTAACACAATGTTATATAGTTTATTGTAATAAAAAAAAATATAATATATATATATATATATATATATATATATATACACACACACACACACACACACACACACAAATATATGTATTTATATAGTGGCGTACCGCTGACTTGCTGTGGATGACTTCAGTAATAAGCTCCGAGTCCGCTCCATCTTCAGCACGAAGACGGCATTCACGGATGACGTTGTCCTGCAAAAGGCGCTGGATCACATCAGGGAAGGCACTCTCTATAAAATATCTGAAAGTGGAAAAGCGGAAGACATGTAGTCAAGCGATGATTAATTATTCAAGGGCAGAACAAATGTGAATTAAAAAGCACTTTACCTGTTGTGCTTGAGTACAAGCTTAACTTTCCCGTAGCTCACAGTGCAGAGCTGAGAGAAAGAAAAAATAAAATGCAGTGTCATTAAATTACCAACACAATACCCCAGAAAATGTCCACATAAGAGCTCTCAAAACACCAAATGCTGACCTTAATAAACTGCACAATTCCATCAGGTACAGATGTTTTGCTTAGCTTCTGCAAATACTCCACAATATCAGAAGTCTGCAGCCCCACACTGACAGCAGCATACAGGGAATAGGCAGTTAGCTTGTACTCATGGATGTGGTTAGGCCTACACACAGGCTCTGCAATAGCCACTAAGAAGTCCTGGGCATACTTATACACCGGTGAGAAGGCTTCCAGAAAGATATGCCCATCTGGAGCCTGGGTGAGAATGAGAACAGAACAAAAACACAAAAAACAAAACAAAACCATGAGTCATATATTTCTTTTGTACATTAGATTTCATAATTACGTAAATCTGAAAGATTGCACCATGTTTTCAAGTGAGGGAATCAACAATCGCTGCACGTCTTACCACCCAGAGTGGTCGTGAAGAGTGGTCATTCTTTAGCAGCATCTGCGCACGGTAGTCTTTGGCTCCATACTCATCCAGTTTTGTACCTGATTCATCCACTTGTTTTCCTGCAGCTGCAGGTATGGCTTCCTGAGACTCGTTTCCAGTCACCTCTTCTTCATCTTCCTCTTCATAATGACGCTTTTTGTACTTTTTATCTACAACCCCACAGATACGCAAGAAAGTTGGACGTCATTCTCAGTAACAGGGCAAGAGAAATAAGTCACAGAAGTAAATTTTTGTCATTTCTTTTGTTTTTGGATATAGCTATATTAACTAGAAACCCTCGTCATTATTATCATATACAAAGAAGTATGTAAATCCCACTGATTGCATGCTCATAAGTCTAAGCATCACTAGATGTTACTGCAGGCTTCACTCTGGGCTTCATCAGTCACATAAAACCCATGTCCCTCTTTGTGCCTTTTAGATTTCATGTCTAGATTCAAATTTAATCATGCAATTGCAGGGACAGTACTAATTGTGGCTTTGCTCACCCTAGTTTGTTACTTCTTACCTCCAGTTTACAATAAATGCTTTTAAAGAAGCGTCAAGTAATCAGGTTTGGTGATAAACACATCTTTGGGTATTCCTCCTTCAGACTTAGTTAGCTTCCTTTGAGAAGCCAAGTAGATTACAACTTAAATTAAAAACTCACCTCGATCTCCTTTATCCTTTTTACCCATATTAAAATTGTTTAAATGAGTACAATATAAAAATGTGTGGAATTTTGAACAGTTAAATGGTTTTTTGAAAGGATTCAGCTGATGGGCTAACAACTGCTGCTGCGCACACTGCTACAAAGTAGCCGAAATAATACAGAAGCACGCTTCCGGTATTTACTTTCACAATAAAATCTCTTACTTCGAGTCAGACAGAGATAATCAACGCAGAACTGGCCTTGTGCTGCCATCTACTGTCCATTTATTTGACTGAAATGTGACATGGAAAGGGCCTCTGTCAGTTCCCAGCTATTTAAATGAGTAAATACAAGCTTATGTTTAACCACGAATCAGTCAGTCAGTCAGTCAGTCAGTCAGTCAGTCAGTCAGTCAGTCAGTCAGTCAGTCAGTCAGTCAGTCAGTCAGTCAGTCAGTCAACCAACCAATCAATATTGCCTTGATGCAATACTGGATGATAAGGTGTGTTGCTTACTGAGTCTTCGTAACTGTAAACCATTTCCATAATCACTGTGGGATTCATTAACTGAATCTTTTACCCTTTTTCTTTTTCATTGTGCACTCTGGCACTCTGTCTCTATGTCCCTTTAAATTACTGTTTTTTTTTGTCTTATTTTGTCTTTCACACTACTTTACTTCCATTGCAATGTACTGTATATACTGTCTATATTTCGTAATTATATATATTTTTTACTTTTTACTTTTTTTACCCCTCCCCTGCATGTGTGTGTTAAGTGTACTGCTGCTGAATAAAGTGAGTTTCCCCATTGAGGGAGAAATAAAGAATTATCTTATATTATCTTATCTGTTTAAGGCTAAGGTGCTTCCTTACAGAATGTATTATATGTGGTATCATCTTTTTTCCTTTCTTCAACAATCTTTCTCATTGGTTTAGTTGTTTTCCTCCAAACTCATCAGAAATGTTTATTAGCAGTCCACAAAGAGTTCAGACTTTGTTTCTCTTATTCTTCTAACCAGTACTGGAGTTGAGGGGGCATTAGGGGGGATGGCATCCCCCCTGAAATAAAAATGGTCAAAATCATCCCCCTGTAAAACTGCCATCCCCCCTTTCCATCCCTTATGTCATTTCATAAATGAATGTGGTTTTACTGCTATTTCAACATTTAGAGTATTCACCAGAAAAATAACACCAGAAAAATAACTTATTTGACAATTTTCACCTGTTTCAAGTACATTTTCACTTGAAATAAGTAGAAAAGTCTGCCAGTGGGACAAGATTTATCTTTCATTTTAAATGAAAATCTACTTGGAAAAAGGTGAAAATTGTTGTTTTTTTTCCAGTGATGAGTCTTGTTTTAAGTGTAATGAGATTTTGTGTACTAAAATGAGACATTTTAACTAGAAAAAAGACAAATATTCTTGTTAAGATTTAGAGTTTTTGCAGTGATCCATTTTACTTATCCTGTGAAGGACAGAATCATATTGATAAGTTCAGAAAAGTGTTTTTTATTGTTGTGTTTTGGTGTATTAGATGTAAGCCCAGTGGATATTTAAAGCTTACAGAAGGCTGCATTTAACTGCTGCATTTCTGCAGGTGTTTTGGTCAGTGCTATTATTTGTAATATATTATATTATTTGTAATCAGCACAAATTATCTGTCCACCATCCCCCCTGATTCTTTTTTACAACTCGAGTACTGCTTCTAACTCAGTATATATATATATATATATATATATATATATATATATATATATATATATATATATATATATATATATATATATATATATATATATATATATATATATATATATATACATATATATATATATATATATATATATATATATATATATATATATATATATATATATATATATATATATATGAACGTATACCAGTACCATGATATACGTTGATTGTTCGTTGTACTTTTATTTTGGAAGTATTTTAGCATACTTCTGGTTTCTGTCTTCAGGTAACTTGACCAAAGTTACTGAGTCTGTACTGTTTACTTCCTCAGTGAAAGGTCAAATACCTCCTTTGGGTTACTTATGGGATATTTCTGTGGTTTATAAGAAGGCCTTCTTATTTTGGTAGAAACTCAGGTGAAATTGGTGACTATATCGGTGTTAAACATGTCGTCTGATAAATTAATTGGACCCGCCTTACCAACAACGGTGAGGAATGAGAGCTCCGGAGACGACGGCAGTGAAACAGACTGTAAGGAAACACCAGAAGCATGTTGGTTTGTCTGTTTGTATTTTCTCCAACCGAATGAAAACTTGTTTTTTAACCCTGTAGTCGCGGGTCCCGCTTTGCCCCCCGGGTACCAGCGGAGGGAAGCGTGCAGCTCCTCGGATGAGAGTGAGCCGGAGGGCAAGAGAGCCAGGAGAGACCAGTGGGTGATGGATGGATGGATGGATGGATGGATCTTTATTCATGTTGTATCCATGGGTGCAGATCCCAGGGGGGATAACCCCCCAATTTTTGAAAAACATGAATTGTCCCCCCCAATAAAAATACCCTAAATTATTCAAAATTTAACAAATGTATTTTCAGACTTAAAGGTTGAATATGTAGAATATTTATTAAAAATATATTTCTAAAAAAATAACACATCCACGGTGCGTTTTGAGGTGTACACAATGAAAGTATTGCTACTCCATACATTTTTTTTTAGTCTGAATTAATATTTTTAAAATTTTTGACGGGCTCGACAATGACTTTTTGTCAACGTTCTGTTTACATTCGTACCTGCCCGTAGCCAACATGTGGCTCACTTCTCTGCTGTTTTCCTGCCTCCTCCCGGTCGTATGCGTTTGTTTTCAACGAAGCCTTTTCAATAATCAATTGGTGGATCAATGGATTATCATATACCTGTTAGGATGGGTGTATTTGTGTAGTCTTATCTGTCATAAACACGTAATTAAAATCACGTTATTGTCCCCCCCAATCCTGACATTGGATCTGCACCCCTGGTTGTATCACATGTCTGCATATCAACACTGTAACATGTGTCTCTGAGCAGGGTGGACAAACATGATGATGAAGACGATGATGATGGTTTCTTTGGACCAGCTCTGCCTCCAGGATTTAAGAAACAACAGTGTTCACCAGAAAGGTGAGCAAATGCACCTTCTATGAAGTACTGGGGATAACACCGTTATGACAAATACCTAATGTTTTACATTAGTGCTGGGGAAAAAAATCAATATTGCAATATATTGTTGCGTTTTCTGTTGCAATAAATAATCGATAAACTGACGGCAAATATGGATATTTTATTACAACACACATAATGGATTTACGCGGTTGTCTCCGTACTATTGTTCATGCACTTCAATTTGTCCAGCTGTACAGTGTTTACATTTACAAGACTAGGAGGCAGTGAGGTAATATGCAAAATTAAGTTGCTGACTGACTTTTCAGTATTGGAAATAAAAGCAGTGCACTGTCCTGGTTTATATAAAACATGTTATTAATGTTCATGCACTTTAATTTGTCCAGCTGTACAGTGTTTACATTTACAAGCCTAGGAGGCAGTGAGGCTCTATACAAATGCACTTTCTTTGTACATTGTATGAAGGTTTGATATTGAATAAATGCATAACTACAGACGTTTTTTTCTTTTTATGGGTATTTTTTCTTTTTCATTCACATATATCGTTGATGAAATTTCTTACAATATATTGAATATCGTGATATTATCGTTATCGTGGGCCACATATCGCCACAGTATTGAATCGTGAGTTACCCGTATCGTCCCACCCCTATTTTACATCACTCCCACAGGCCACCTGTCTTGGGACCAGCTTTGCCCCCAGGGTTTTGTAGAGAAGCATATGATAACGATGATGATGGTGAAGATGGAGAAGGTTTCCCGGGTCCGGCTTTACCCCCAGACTACCATGCCGAGTCCTCCAGCAGTGAGGGGGAAGGCGAGGATGTGATTGGACCCATGCCTGCCAAAGGACCTGCCCAAGACTCTGTGGCTGCTGATTTTGAACGGAGAGCACAAAGGATGAAAGACAAGCTGACAGGAGTTGTGAGTCCTTATTTTTATTTCCACCTATTTTTTTTATTTTTTTTCTGTACAGTTTCCTCAATGAAATACTCACAGACTGGCAGGACCGAAGAAGGTGTCAAAAGCTTAGCAACCTGTATTGTGGGTCCATTTTCTTTTTCTTTTTTTGAGGTTTCCATTCTCTGAATTCTTTTCTATTTTCTCTGTATATTGTGAAAACAGGGCACTGCTGAAGTGCCAACGAGAGAGACATGGATGACAGAGCTTCCACCAGAGCTTCAGCACATTGGCTTGGGGGCACGGACGTTCAAGAAGAAGTCGGGTCCAGAAAACAAAGATCGCTCCATCTGGACGGATACACCAACAGACAGGGAGCGCAAAGCCAGGGTAATTAATGAGAGATAACTCAACGTAATAACTATGAACTGGCCTGTTACCTGTGTATTTCATGGGTTTGCTCTCTTCCAATAGGAGCGTCTTGAAAAAAAGAAGAAGGGAGAGGAGGAGAAAGATGATGTGGCACAAGTTTCCCACAGGGATTTGGAAATGGCAGAGAAAGTATCTAAATATAATGTATGTAGCTCTATATTCTTTACTGTCAAATTTTCTTAGTGACAAGCATTTACATAAAACTCAGGAATGCAATTTAATCTCCCACTCACTTCTTTCAGGAGACTAAACGCTCTGAGTCTCTAATCAGCTTGCACACAAAGAAGATGAAAGAAAAAGCAAAGGAGGAAGCTGATAAACCAGTGGAAAGGAGGGCATTTGATCGTGATACAGACCTGCAGGTGAATCGCTTCGATGAAGCTCAGAAGAAGCGGCTGCTGAAGAAGTCTCAGGAATTAAATACACGATTCTCCCACAGCAAAGACAAAATGTTTCTGTAATATTGTGTAAAAAAAAAAACAAATGCAGTTGGATATTTTAGGCTTTCAATAGGAGGCTATCGGTCTCCACACATAACTTTTGTCTGTCAGTGAGGTGAACTAAGGGGACCGTATAGACATGAAAGACAATGGATGTTTATGTCACTGACTGGATGCATTGCAATGACTGCTTCAAGTTCTTATAAAACCACATTCAGTGGTACTACTTTTTCTTTTTCTTCTTTTTTTCCTCTCAGGAGAACTTTTATTAGGAGTGATTATGAATATTAGATCAAATATTTTTCATACATTGTTGTACATCATATTGGGATATTTGCTGAGACTGGATGATGTGTGCGAATGCTAACTGCAGCAACTGTTAAATTTAGCTTCTTATATATTAATTCTATCACAGTGAACGTCATATTCATCACCATGTTACAGTTCAGTCAGTAAAAAACACTTTTTAACGCTATCACTATTGTTCAAGAATAACAATAAAAGATGAGAAACAATTTGCCAAGCTCAAATATGTGTAATAATTTATGTTTAAATATTGTGGTTAACATAAAGCTGGTTTGATAAATTCTTCATACAAACATGTCATTTTATTGTAAGAAACAAGAAAACAAAATTTCAGCACGCCTGTCAGTTTGACTTGGTTTGTTTTTATTCATTTAGCCCCTTTTACTACTCTTTAATTTGTCAGTGACTTCGGCAACTACTTTTTGACTTTTACTGTTCATTTTGTATTTTTATTGTTTTCATGCAATTTTATTGTATATTAGGCTGTTTCTACTTTTTTCCCTTTTAATTTGACTAATAAACTGTTAAAGGACACATTTCCCTCATACTGTTTTTTCAACTTATGGTGGTTTTAGAAAAAAAATTAATTATAAAATAAAAAAATACCGTGAGCCATTGCGTTCGTCGTTATTGTTTCGCGCATGCGCATGGGTTGGACTCGACAGGTTAGCATCGTTTTCAAAACATGTCTGAAAAAGGAGAAGTAGATTTGACTGGTGCCAAACAGAATACGGGCGTCTGGCTGGTTAAGGTGCGTATGTTATTTCTGATAACATTAGTGAAAGATATAGGCTTGTTTATTGATTTAAACAACTGGGTCAGCAGTTTCAGCATGTTTGCGACGCTGAGGTAAAACAGCGTGTTAGCTCACAGCTAACTTAGCCGAGTGGGTTAAATACTGGATTACTGTTTCAGACTAATTATTCATAGTACTCTTGTTGAGTTGCATTTAGAAGTAATTTAACACACAGGCCTAATAAGGATCTCCTCAGCCGTGGTACTTCTTTATCGTCCCCACTTTCATAGATAAATAACGTGTGCAGATCATAACATTAGTATAACTTCCAGGTACCGTCAATGTAATTATCATACTTTCTTCCCATTTGTAATGTTAGCTGTGTTGTGTTTTTGACTTGCGTTCAGCAAATCATTATTTGCAAATCGTGTAGTTTTCACACCGCGGTTGAATTGGTTTGATATTGGATATTATGAATTCAACACCCATAAAACTTGTGATACCTACCACTGATTTTGGTCAAACCACTTGTGATGTGTTCATGGTCATCTAAACTATATATCACAAAACAGTAATTATTAAAAAATCATATATATGGGCTGATTTAATGAGGTTTAATGAAAACAATCGGTGTTATGTATCACAAGTTTTATGGGTGTTGAATTCATTAAACCTCATTAAATCAGCCCATAATATGATTTTATAATAATTACTCTCTTGTGATATATAGTCTAGATGACCATGAACACATCACAAGCAATATGACCAAAATCAGTGGTAGGTATCACAAGTTTTATGGGTGTTGAATTCATAATATCCAATATCAAACCAATTCAACTGCGGTAGTTTTCACCCGTTCAGATGTTGTGATCATTAACAATATGAACAATATTCTATCCATATAATTCTTTTTATGGCACTGCACTTTTTATTTTTATTTTTTTTACCTTTATTTCTATTTTTATCTGCAATTTTTTTTTTTTTTAATCTTTTTATCTTTATATGGGTGTTTGATTTGTAAATGACAGTGCTGTGTGAGATGGAGATGTCAGTTTCCCCGAGGGATTAATAAAGTCATCTGAATCTGAATCTGAATCTTAATCAAATGCTGCCCAGTGTCCAATGAGTTACTAGAGTTGCAGACATTATGCGTGAAAGTTTGATGTTCTGCAGCTAACAATAGCTGTGGTTGTGACTTTATGACTGCATGTTATGTTCAGTGACGTGTTTCCTAATATTTGTCTATATTAAGTACGAATCATTAATACCACATGGGGAACTATAATTGCTCCTTTGTTAATGTCATGAAGTCTGAATAGCTACAGAATTAGTTGTTAATCAACATTTGAATAATTGTGAATGCAGTGACGTACACAGGTGCTAGATTATTATAAAAGTTTCAAAAGACTGCTTGAAACATGATTTACTTACATAATTATTTCATTTATGAATTTGGGGAAGATGAAAGGAAATTGATTTGTTGCACATTAGCTTTAAAGACACAAAAGCTTTTTTTGCAGTGTTGGAGTTTATAGTATATAACTTTACTTTTTCTTAAAGGTGCCAAAATACCTGTCTCAGCAATGGGCAAAAGCATCTGGCAGAGGCGAAGTCGGAAAACTCAGAATCTGCAAGTATGTGAAATAAGTGATAATGAAAGACTGTTGCTTAACTTTACTTTTTGTATATTCTATACTTGTTAAATGTATGTGCACGCTAACAAAAACATGTAGGATTGCAGCAACACAATAATTTACAGTGACCTACTCATTATAGTATTATTTATAGTATATTAGTAATTATCAATTACTTCGAAACAGTTTATTGTTGATGCCCTCATGGCATATATACCAATCATCAGCCAAAATATTAATCATTTTGCAGACTAATCACTCCTTTCAGATGGCAGCAGTCTTCTACGTCAGTGTTTTTCAACCACTGTACCACGACGGCACACTAGTCTGCTATGGGAGATCACCAGGTGTGCTGTAGAAAATTATCCAATTTCACTTAATTACTCTAAAATTCATTTAGTTACTACAAATAGAAAATGATCATTGTTGAGTGTATGTGCCTAAACTTTAGTGGCTAGCAGAGTAAGGAAATAATTTAATTTAAGATAATAGTGTCTTAAAATGATGCAAGAGGTGGTAGTAATAACACATGCGTTTTTGGGTGGTGCTGTACATTGGGATTTTCTATATGCTGCGTCTCTTAAAAGGTCGAAAAACACTGTTTTAGATTATATTTAACTTTATAGTCAATACCCATATACAGGTACAGAGCAACAAAATGCAGTTTAGCTTCTAAGCAGAAGTGCAGTAAGTGTATGAGCATAAATAGTTGTATATACAAGGTACGTACAGGTAGGATTTCGGGCATATGGACAATATTTAGAGATGGGAACATATGTACTGGTGAAACTTTATATATCTTACTAAACAAGTGGAATATTGGTACATGTATATCCAGGGGAGTGAGCAAAATGTATGCAGTGATTAAAGTGGTAAAATAAACATATTATACCGATGGATTTGTGTGTTAATGTCAGTGAACTATAAACAGGAACAAAAACATAATTTACCATAGAAGAAATGGGTAGATGATAAGATAGATGATATATTACAGATAAAGTGAACATTAAACTAACTAATATTCTAAACTATGCAATATTCGGTATAAAGTACTGTGCAAAGAGATTGTTTAGTCCATTAGTGCAGTGATGTGGTGGAACAGTGTTCGGTCAGTGAAGTGAATCGATGTGTAGCCGTCAGCGGGGGCAGAGTTCAATAAGGTCACAGCTATGGGGGAGAAGCTGTTCCTCAATCCAATGGTCCTTGTTTGGTTCTGAAGCACATGCCTGAGGGAAGGAGGGAAAACAGTCCATGTGCAGGATGGGAGGAGATCAAAACAGACAGCGCTTCCTCTGAATGCCTCAATGGCAGGGAGTGAAAATCCTATGATGTGCTGGGCAGTTTTCACTACTCGCTGCAGATCTTTTGTGTTCCGCGACTGAGCAGCTCCGATGCCAGACTGACACAGTTGGTTAGGATTCTCTCAATCGCTCTGGATGTGCTGTAGGCCAGTGCATCTCCTGATCTGAAGGCAGTGTTGTGGGCCTTTAGCAGGAGCCTCTCCTTGTTCATCCATGGCTTCTGGTTGGGGTCTGTGATGATCTGCTTCTACAGTGCCAGCCTCCTCCAACAGGACAACATTGGGTCCCACAAAACCTTTTAGAAATTGCTCAGAGAACACAAAAAAGAGTCTGGCACATTCACCTAGCTCCAAATAATCCGGATACCAATCAAATAACATCCGATGGGATCTGTGGGAAGCATGTCAAATCCACAGAGACTCCTCCTCCCACAATCCAGGGCACCTTCAGGTGTTTGATGTCCATGTGTTTGATGTCCATGTCTTAACTGGGCGGAGTGGTTTAACTAGTGGCTGGTTAGTGTTACTGTACATTTTTGTGAAAGAAAAAATTAAAGCTAATTTCTAAAGTCTGTGTTTTGGTATGACACCTTGTATTTATGCAGTTTGTATTAGATGAAATAATCAATATTTTGATAGAGAATTTTGCTAACATTTTGCTTCTTTATTTGGTTTTAAAGGAAAGGAAACCAAGGAAAAGCAGAGGTAAGTGATGTTTGAATGATGTTGTTCAGTGATGCCATTTTGGTTGTGCTTTAAATATTCCTACAAACCACATTCTTTTAACTCATCTTTTTTATTAACATAGTTTAACATTTCTGAAAAGGAGTAGGAAAAGTCAAACTTATTTAATCCTACTCCTTCTAAATCAAATCTTTAATCAAATTTTCTATGTGTCATTCAGGCAGCCAATCAGCACAGAGCCTCATTATCATAGCCCCGCCCACTCAGAATCCCGCATAGAGGATGAGGTTAGAGAATGGGAAGCTGCAGACATGGCTCAGAGGCTGAATTTCTAATTTATTTAGCAAAAAAAAACAAAAGCTTGTTTTTAAGACATTCAAGGCCTTTTTAAAATAGGTATTAGATGCCATAATAGGTCTCCTTTAAAGTTGTATTTAAAATCTATTTGCTATATTGTACCCTACAATTTTGCATAATGAGTTCATGAACCATAGCCCTTGAAAAATTCCACAGTGGCACTGAAAACATAAAATCTCCTTTGTTCTGCTCTCTACAGGTGTCCTTCACTTTGAATGAAGAACTGACTGTGATTGAAGGTTTAGAAGATAAGACGGTATCTGCACCTCGTGACCATCCGTTTACCATGCAGTCAGTTGGAGGCCAGACATTAGCGGTCTTCACAGAGAGTTCAGCTGGTGAGTGTCAGTGCCAGCAGGAGGATGCAAAGTGTGTTCTTCGAACGGCTCACTCTTTGCTCCCCACAAAATACTTTTTTTCTGTCATGTGAAATATCTGTTTTCATTCAGCCCAGAGGTAGGTTCTGTGTGATGAGGTCCTTTCTGTTATTCTTGTCTTTATCTACAGTGTTTGCCTTGCCTGTCCTGCCTGTCTCTGCGTGTTTTAAACAGATTTCTTTCTCGAGTGTGAACTTGTCCACAGTCCTGGCATAGTACACAAAAGAAATGTACTGTAGGCAGTGGATAATTGAACACAAATCATTGTCTTCACCTCGTCTGAGTTGTTGATCTGTCTACGTGTGTGGGAATTGCAGTGTCACTGTTTGATTTTTCTGGCTGTCATTTGTTATTAATGACCTTCTGACTCTATCCCAATCAAATTTCGATTCATGATCAATCACAAAGACTCCATTTGGGAGTAGGATGATATGGATGAGTCAGCACAAATCATTGCTGAATTTGGGGTTGATTTAATTTCGGCATGGTTTGGATTCTGATTTTGTCAGTCCTATGTATGAGGTTTTGTTTTTGTTTTTGCTTTGGGTAGTGATCTTGTGTTGCAATGCTTACTTGGATAAACAAATTCTCGGCCTGTGTTTTTGTTTGCTTGTTGATATTTTCTCAGCTGAGACCTGATTAGGTAGTCGAGTGATTATAACAATCATCACATCTTTAAAAAAGTGGATATAAGGATCCATATAGTGGTGACCTTTTTCTTATTAGCTTTTAAATATAAGTCTTATTTGTGTATCAGTGGGACAGGTTATCTGCCCTGGCTTGTTCGAGGGCCGCCCTTGCTTTGCTCTTGCCGAGAAGCTGTGTGATTTAATGGTTGTGTGAGACTAAACCCCTGGTGTGAGTCTTATTATACGATCCCCACCTTTCTTCGTTTTCCATACCCTGTATTTTCATATTTACCATCCCTCCCTCCCCTCCTGTAGGCCAATCAGAAGAAAGATCTGATGGCAGCAACTCAGGTTCGGGGGCGGGGTCAGGTCCAGGTGAGTCTCCTATTTTGCCGCAAACTAAGGCCCTGTTTACACTACGTTTCCACGCAAAACGCAGAAATTTTTCCTTTGCGTATATATAAAAAAAAAAAATGCAGTTACACAACAAGGGAATGAAAACTATCTCCGTTCAGGGGAAAATGCAAATAGGGCCAGAAACGATGCAGTGCGCTTGCCAGGCCTCTTTTTGGTCGGTGAAACTGTAACAACGCCATTCTCAAAATTGTCCAACCAGCGACTTGTCCTCCCAGATATTATCCAGAGGCGTCTCTTATTACAGAGGTGGACTGATTATCTGGCACATTTAACCTAGTCACCTTCGCTGATTGAATGAAGGTTTTTATCAGAAACAGGTTTTGCCTCAACAGACCAATTAAATTAAAAAGAAGCAGCAGTACAAACATGACACGGATGTCTGCCATCGTTGTTGTTACGCTTTTCGCAGGTTAATGAGTTTACACTGAAAAGACTCCCTTTGGATTGCAAGAAAATTCCACGCTGGAGGTTGTTGTTAAAACTCTGTTACTGTGTAAACGAGAGGCCAGAACGCAACAAAATGTTTGCGTTTTCCTGTCTTGGTGTCATCGTGTATATACTGCCTAAGTTGAATAACTGGACTGAGTATATTTTTCTTACCAACTAAAGACATGTGTTGTATCACAATAATAAACCATATACATGCATTGGTTGGGAACACGACTGGAGACGTGTTCTCCAGATCTCACATTGGTTTTTTGGTTGTTTTTTTCCACTGTTAGAGCTTTGTGGTACACTTCATGCAGAGCTTCTGCAGACTGGTACACAAAGATGAGTCCAAGTCATGAAACTGGGTTGTGGCTGTTGTTAAACAGGATGCTTTCTGATCTTGATGGTGGCTGTGAAGTTGGTTCTGTTGTGGAATTGTGTGCGATCAGTATTTGATGTTTGGTTGCTCTGAATATTCCACATACTCCTTTCTTTGAAAAATATATTTATATCAAACAACTAAAATAGCAGCTTTGTTTGAGTTAAAAAGGCTGTTGGATGTGAGAGTATTTACAGTGCAGTGTTCAGTCATCCTGGCCAAATAGACTAATACTGTATTATGATATCAGGTATTCAATTATAAAATGCCATATGTTAACTACTGCATGCAGACAATGTAAAGTACTAGTACAAAGAAATTAGTATGTTTTTGTTTTAAAGATTTATGCATATATAATCCTAAATTACCTTGTAGACCCATTTAATCTAGTGTTCTCTTTCTCTGACTCTTAATGGGTGCAGATGAACTATTTACATGATTAACTGAAAATAAAAAAACAAGGCCTCACATTCATTCTGAGTCGGTGGGAAATTAATGTTGTTGTTTTTTAAATAAATACAGAAAGCTGGAAACTGATTATATGACATCTGAAAATGGAAAATGAATTAACTTAATGTATATATGTAGTTTAGTAATGGTGTTTTAAATGGCAAGTCATCATTTTTCATTGTCAAAATAAAAGGCTGGACTACATGGGAATTTGTCCATGAGAAGCAAACTCCTTTTATATATTTCCTTTTCCTTTTGTCAAAATACTACCATAGTTGCAAATTTACAGCACCTGTTCCCACCCCTTCTCTCTCTCTCCCTTATATGTTAATGTTCATTAAAATACTGACACATTTATTTCTTGCTAAGTTTTTATCAAGGATTTAATTAACTATGTTCCTTTCCAGATAAACTAGCCTTGGAGGGACTGGTAGTGCAGAGAGCAGAGTGCAGACCTGCGGTTAGTGAAAACTATATGAAATTGAAGAGGTAGGTATTATTAAAAATATTGCATACATAAATTAGTATGTGGAGAACCCAAACCACTGTTGGATACATGAAAGTAGATAATGTGCCATATCTACGTATCTTAATGTTTTTTTACTGAATTTAGTGTGTGGCAAATGGCTAATAAAGTTATCTCTCTTAACAGGTTACAAATTGAGGAGTCCTCTAAGCCAATCAGACTGTCACAGCAGTTGACAAAACCTGTCACCAGCAATTACAAACCTGTAGCCAACCACGACAACAATGTAAGATATCCTACAGCGGACTATATGTGTGTCTTTTATACATCCAACCTGTGTAATTTTAAAGGTTTTTTACCGCTTTGTATCCATGATTAATGTCGTTTGTTTAGTCCTTCAACATATCATCCTATATCAAAATTAATTGAGACTAACAAGAGATAAGGCCAGTGCATTGCTGGTAAAATAATTGGCATTTTTTTAATCTGAGTTATTCTAGATGATAGGACACATGGGTTAATTGTACTCTGTTTACTCATGGCTGCAGCGCGAATATGAGAGGAAAAAGAAAGAGGAGGGCAAGAGAGCAAGAGCTGATAAACAGCAGGTGTTGGACATGTTGTTTTCTGCTTTTGAAAAGCACCAGTTCTACAACATCAAAGACCTTGTGGACATCACTCAACAGCCTGTGGTAAGACTGGAGTGAATCGTGATATTTTGTTATGATGATCTTCATGCCTGCTCATTTTAAACATAGTTGTTTAAGGAAATTGCATTTAAATCTCGCTCATTGACACTGCAGAAATGTTGAATGTTTACATGAAAGGATTAGCCTGACTTCAGCCATGTTATTTGTCTGTTAGTCTGGCTGAAAGGTTGGTTTAGTTCGATTTCAGTTAGACATGCATGACGTGTTTTTAAAATGATTTCAGTTGGACTAATGCGAGTTATTTTTCCTCATACGAGTAAATGTGCTGAGAATTCTTATATCGTATATGCACTATGATTCTGACAAAGCACAAGTATTATAATAATAGTGTTTTATATTTGGTCTTTGCCCTGTTACAGATTTACCTGAAGGAAATATTGCGTGATATTGGCATCTACAATGTGAAGGGAACACACAAGAACACCTGGGAGCTCAAGCCAGAGTACAGACATTACCAAAATGAGGAAAAGACTGATGAGTAGTTTTTGAGTCTCCCAATACCAGTACACACATTTTCACTGAGTCCTCCACAGAACAGACAGTGTTCGGGTTTTTTAAATTTTTGTTTTTAGTATCAGGTGTCAGATATGCTAGCTGAGGCAAAGTGAAACAAATTGGGATTTTACATGTTAACATCTTGAGTTAATGGTGTTTTTGTTGTAGCATCTGCACATTCTTCAGGCCAGTGGTAGTTCTGTCCACCAGAAGTACAGGAAGTATCTCAGTCTGAAGAAGTCGTTTGCATTTTTAACAAATATATATATACAGACCCACCTTTAATTAAGGGTTATGAGTAGAGGATACAAGTTAATATGACTGACTTCCAATGGTTATCACTACCAAATCTTTTTCATTTGAATGCAAATGATGCTGTATTTATTTTTCTTTTCAGTATTTTCTCCATGTTTTTATCTGGATTACCCCAGTTGAACCTGAGGGGCCTTGTGGAAATTGTCTGGCATACTTGTTTACTTAAAGTTTTACTAGATTACACTGAAAATACACTGATCCATGTATTAAATAAATTTTTTAAATCTTTATTTCTGAAGCAACAACCCTTATTTAACTGGTCACACCACACCAACACAGTAGTTTCAGTAGGTGTTTTCAAAGATGTTCATTACAGGTTTTTCCCAACACACCTTGTTTTCAGTTTGAGTTTTTGCTTCATTTCAATGGCTTCTGGGGAAAATTAGATGCAAATTCAAAGACCAATATTAAGCATCAGGGTTCATACACATTTTAACCAACAAATGTCCATGACTTGGCAGCAAGTTTCCATGACTATACATGACCTAAAACAGTGGTCCCCAACCTTTTCTGTACCGCGGACCGGTTTAATGTCTGACAATATTTTCACGGCCCAATCTAAAAGGTGTAGCAAAACGTATGAATGAAATATGGGAATAAAACTATGTAAAAAGTCAGTGGAGATCTAATGAGAATTATGGTTTTATACAAAATACGTTTAAACTTAGATATACCAGCAATGTTTACGTTTTATAGTAATCTAATGTAACTGGAGAATGTGGTCACTCGATCCGATCTGCATGATGTGCAAGATGCTAGGCATGTCACACGTGAGACTGTTCGATAAGAAATATTCATTGATCAATTTTAAATCTACCTTATAGGCCATTACTAAATGTTATCAAGTGAGAAAAATTCCATGACTTTTCCAAAACTTTTCCAGGCCTTAAATGACATTTTCAAATTCCATGACTTCCAGTTTTCAGAGCGTATGAACCCTGTATTGTGTACAGCTGAACAATTTGATCATGGCACAACTTCTCAGAGGGACAAACCTCAAGTCTACATATTTGCTGCCCTTTACAAGTGGTGTACTGGCATGCCATTTCAACATCTCATTAGCCAAGTAATGGGAGGTAGTGCATTGTTCAATAAAAGGGATCCGAATAAGTAACCATGCCACAGTGAAATTGGGCTATCAGCTTCCCCGTTGTAAAGCATTTGAAGTGGACTTGCATCACTTTCATTAACAGGAACGACTTATGTTCTCTAGAGTTGAATACCATTTTTTCCTATGCTTAACATGCACTAGCATGTCTGATAATAGAATTAAAATTCTTTATTAAGTTCAATCCTCTGCATTGTTTCAATTTGACCTCATGCAGATTTTCAACAATTCATTGAAAATCACAATTTCATAAACTGAATCAGTTGAGCATGATCTCGAGCACTTCCCTCATGTAACCAAACTTTTTTTTTTTTAAATAAATGATACAATACATTCCACCTTGATTTGACAGTTTATTCTTCCCATCCAGATATGTGCAAATATATACACTTAGAAAATCTGCATACTTTATTGCAAGACAGTGAAACCATTTCATTTATTGTGTTCAACACACATGGGAAGATAAAACTTGTGGACAGCAGGCTGGAGAAAGTAGCTCAGCATAGGAAGAAAAGATCCAGTACTCCACGCTCCATCTGCTGTTTGTACAGACAGGCCTCCCTCAAGATCTGGAAAATAAAAATAAAAAATGTTCAGGAACTGCTACAGCACAAACTTATAAGTCCCACTGCAACAAAGTTTTTAATTTAGAGCTCATCACCCACTGACAATGAATGATGATGGTCCTGTGGCAAATACAAGGATGTTTACACGGACTATGATGCCAGATGCCCAAGTCTGTATATATTAAAAAAAAAAAAAAAAAAACCAATGTGCAAAAACTGATTTTAGTAAACTAAAATGCCAATTTTAAAAATGTTAAGAGTCTAAACCCAGATACTCCTGACAAGCTCATGTTTTCCCCAATTCAATCTGTGCTGCTATAAATTGGAGCAGTCAGAAAGCACAAGGAATGCTCAGTTTAGCATCTCTATGCAAACCCAGAAGCTAATGAAGCCAGCTTCAGGTCTATCAGTGGATGCATATGCACGTGCACAAATATTTATATATTGAATAATTGTAAGTGCTCACCTGCAGTAGTCGGCCATTTCCACAACTTAACTGCAACCGCACAGCTGTTGGAATACCTTTTGACAAGCATCATTTCTAAGAAAGAACGGGTGGGGAAAAAGAGATTACATTCAAGCTCCCTAGAGATAAACAAATGCTTTGATGTTGTTAAAGTAAATAGTCTTTGTTCTCCCCTCTTCAATCCGAGACGCCATGGAAAAGGCGAGCAGAAAGCGCGGGGACATTCAATCTAGCATCTGCATAAATAAAACCAGGTGCATCTCACAAGAGAGAGCCCAGGCTGTCAAAGATGCTTTCAAGTACATCTCTGCAAATAAACATGCTTACACAAGACTTCTCAGCAGTGTCAGGCTTCATCTCAGACTCCATTTTCTGAACCGCCGGTTCTGCATGACTGCCTGCTGCGGCCACGTCACTGACATCAGCTCAATGTGCTCCGTTTCAGTCGTCATCCTGCTTCTGGTTCATATACGAGACATGGCACACACTCTGCTGGGTGGGAGAGAAATGTAAGTTAGTAAAATGATTTAAACATGTAACTAAGCATTAGTAAATTAAGTATTTAATACATTTCTGTTTCAAATCTTTATTATTTTTCACAATGAATATAAAAGTAACTGATGTATTGAGAATGTACATCACAACCATAACAAAAACACCCCCCCCACTGAAGGTTGTGCTGGTGTAGGTTCAGATGGTATTAAAATTGTGTCATCTTACAAAACATACTGAAAAGAAAAAGTTCTTGGAATCTTGAGATAGTACAGTGAACCCACCAACCCAAAGATGTAAAAAAGGCACACAAAAAGTTGGCAGGCGTATTAATATCTAAACCTTGGGCTTCTCAAACGTCAAGGGTCCACCGACATAGATAATCTATGTTGAATGAGAATCATGGAAATAAGTCAAAAAGGGTTGCAAGGCCTTATAAAATTTAATTGAAAATCTTTTCTCTATAGTAAGACTGCATAATGTCTGAGCCACTGAGTGGGCAAGGCTGTCCCCTTCCATCTAAGGCAGGGCTATTCAATTGGCGGCCCGCGGGCCACATGCGGCCCGCCAGGAGCTTTTATGTGGCCCCTGGTCATATTTCAAAAAAGGGTGTTGAATTTTTTTTTTTTTTATTATAATATTTTTATAACTGGCTACTATGGACTAAAATGGTTGTGCTCAATGTTTAATATAATATTCAAATAAGGAAATCTTGGTGGAAAGTGGTGCTTTGTCATTATGGCATGTTTTATTAAAAGTAGGTCAATATAAATTTCATTAAGTTTGCACAATGCATGGTTTCAAAATGAACTTGCATTCAAAATATTTCTTTATCTGAATATTATATTTAACATTCACAATTACTAAATCTGGAGACAATACATAATTCATATGTAAACTAGATATATTCAAATGTAAATACAAATGTATTATATTTACATAAGTCTTCGTCTTTGAGTGCAAAATACATTTTGAAAACACCCACATTTTCAAATTGTGCGGCCCTCTCCATACAGTCCTTTTGCAGATGTGGCCCCCGGCCGAATCTAGTTGAATACCCCTGATCTAAAGGAAAATGGCCCGCCTGGCCAGAAGCAGCAGAAAGATCACGTGACCTCAGAAGTCACCCGGGGATCGTCGTCGCCAAAAGGACCGAACAAAGCAGTAACTAGTTTACGCTTCCGGACTTTCAAGAGTGTGGAAAACGTCATTCCAAAATTTAACAAATGTTTTAACACAAATTTGTCGTGTTTTATTTCGACACTTTAAAATACATTTCAAAAATACTGCAAGGAGCAACTCTGTTGCCCAATTTCTTGTAATTTGGTACAACCACGTGTGGTAAACCAAGACCTGCGTACAGGCAGCGTGCCAACACGCATGGACGTAAAAGCCCAAGTTAGCAGCAGGACTAACATTTAACGTCCCTGTCATAGGACTGTTTTCCGAGAAAGGGATCATAAAAAAAAAAATGTATGCCATAATGTAATATATCTAAGTTTGGGATAGTAACATAACGCTAAATGGCTAATTTACACGTGTTCACTGTTTAAGTCGAAAACTAAACAAGCCTCGACATTTTAGATTGAACACAGAAAGTCGTATACTTACTACTAAACACCTTTCCGTGAGAGTTTAAGTTGAGAAGCATTATGAACTTAAACGACAGCGTTCCTCCGCCTCCACCCCGACAGGAATCAGGAGAGTGAGAGGGGGAGCAGCTGTCTGCCAGCACATATATAGGTCTGCCACGTGTTTCCGGGGGGGGAGGGTTATTTAATACACCAAATTACATGGCGCCTCCTGCTGGCCAGTGTGGGAAATTACTTAAATTACAGAGGCTGAATAAAAATGACGTTTCAAACTGTTTCAAAGTTATTTATTTATTTATCTATTTCAGGATCCATGTTGACGCAGCATGTGAAAAATGAGGTCACATTTAATTACACTTCTCGTGCTCTGAGAAAGTCAGTATGAAACTGAGGAAGTTGCCTTTTTTTAGGTTTCACCTATCCAGCGCTTTCACCGCCATTTACTATGGTGAATACATGTTACCAAAACACCCCCCCCCCCCCATCTTTTTTCTTCTTTATTGAACACCATAAAACAACATAGAACAGTAATTAAACATCTTCTAGTAAGGATGATAGATAGATATAATATGAGATGCAGAGCTATATAGAAAAAACAATCAACTATATATTGAAATAAAAGACAAACAGGGGTTTTTATAAAGTGCAAACTTTAAAAGTATCACAGTATTTAAAATCAGGCAAACAAAAGTGCCAAAAAGAGGAGCAAGGACTGAGGCATGCATCAAAAAAGCAGAAAACAAGATATATCGTCTCAATTTTTTTTAGCCATTTGGTTGGAGTCTATTTTTCTTAGGGATAAGAAGAATAATTTAAAATCATTTTAAAACCAATCAATGAATATGATATTTACCCATGAGAAAACTATATTTATTATGTCAGATACATTCGACTTCAAGTTATCTATAAACACCCCCAAAAATCTCACAAGCTGACTAGGTAAACACATATTTGAGAAAAGACCCTTCTAGTCAAGCTTTTTAAAATGTTGTAAGGATAATGTGCACAAAAATATACTGCAAAAAGCCCAAACATCAAGTAAAAGCATAAAAAGCCCCTTTAGATAACATGTTAAATGATTTAGGATACGTCCAATATGAGCACGAGGCATGGACGTATGAGCGCGGGCACGCGCCCCCTCCTTTCATCATTTATAGCGCGCGCATCGCGCTCCTTAATTGGACTCGGCAAGCCTCGTCTACCTGGCTGTTCATGTGGATTTATGGGAAGACATGCCTCCTTCACAGAAGACCTCAACGCAGGTAACACACGCGCTATTTTATTGTAGGATGACCTCATTTGTGTGTGACAGCCCCTGTTTTGACAAAAATGATTGTAGTATGAAAAATACACATGGCTCATTGGCAGCCGAATAGGAAACTTAACGGAGTTGGGAATGTCGATATAATGTACTTCAAAGCCAAGTTTTACGACACTCTTCCACAGAACGTGTAAAGGGAGGAAAACAGCCAAGCAATGTTCAGAGCAGTATTTGGGAACAAGAAAGACGGAGGAAAAAGAGCCAAAGAGGGAAAAAAGAGCCAGAAACATGCAGGTAAGAGAAAAATTAATCAAGACTTATGTGGAACAAATACGTAGCCTACAATAAAACTGCCGTTTTCCAAGTTTCCTCTATCTATCTATCTATCTATCTATCTATCTATCTATCTATCTATCTATCTATCTATCTATCTATCTATCTATCTATCTATCTATCTATCTATCTATCTATCTATCTATCTATCTTTATGCATATATATATATATATATATATATATATATATATATATATATATATATATATATATATATATATATATATATATATATATATAATATATATATATATATATATATATATATAAGTGGTATATAAATGAGGGGCTGTTATATGTTGCTCAGGTCCTGTATTTTTTTCTGATAATATCCTGGTTCTCTTCTCTTGGGTGAATGAAGCAAAGCCATTTCAGTTAGCCTAATTCATCAGTGTTCTGTCCTTCACAGTGTCCCAATGCTTGTATTCAAAGTGTGTCAGGCAAATTTAGAGCAGGTTAAGCAACCATGATGACCTACTAAACACTGAAATTCAAAAGAATTTGTAAGTTTCAAGTAAAAGAGATTCATACTTACATTTTTAAATTACCAAAACATTCTGTATACATGATCTTTTTTTTTTAAGTACTGTAAGTGAAATAAAAGTTCACTTAGTAGTGTTTATGTCCTTGAAATCAAGCCATTTGTATTTTTTCGGAGTGAACGTGTGAACTTGCTGCAGTACAGAGGAGATTTCAGACTTCACAGCAAGACATGAGCATAAGTAGAGCTCAGTATTAGAGCAACCATGTTGCTCATTAATTTTTAATAATGGGTTGCACTGGGAAGCAAGAACAGAGAGGAGGGTAGAGAACTGTGTCAGTCTCATTAAATTCATATTCTATGTTTAAAGTACATTGGTGTTATTATTATCATTCACAGATTTATGTCACGTTTTGGTTTCTTTTGCAATCCTTGTAGATTTGTTGGAATTATTGTTATGTAGCTGATCTGTGGCTCCCTATTTTGTACACAATAATCACATAAAAAACAAATTCATTCATAATAGAAGGATATGAGAGACTGTATTGCCATATTAACTATGTCAATCTAGTATAATCATTATAAGCAATTAGGTGTCTGTTTGTTGGATATTATCTATTTGAAGGCCTAGGATCAGGCCTAATGGCTGCAATTACAAAGGACATGAAAAAGATTTAAATGTTCATTTGGAACATAATAAGTGCAGCCTTTTGAATGAGTGTAATGACATTCCTTGAAGTAGATGTTTTGTTATTACCAACTTGCTCATAGAGCAATATGCCTCCCAGGCAAGATGTTACTCATGTGCAGCCTTAAGTGAGACATATTTCAGGGCATGCTGGTCCCCCCTCTATTGAGTCAACATCCATCTTAAACCCTCTGGCTCTTCCCTATAATATCCCATCTCTTCCATAGGCGGTGAGGTGTACACCCCAAGCACCCTACAGAGGAGTCGTGTCCCGCGTCCCTCTCACCTCCTTGGCCATGGCAGCGGCCGCACTGACAGCCAAGGAAAACGGATGAGACTGACCAAGGGGGTATCAATTTCTTTGCCATCCTCCCCGCTTCTCCCTCGCCAGGCCGACATATTCCCCTCCCAGTCATGCATCAAGTTTCCAGGTGGGTTGCATTCAAATAATAAAAATAAAAAAAGTCTGATCTCAGTGACAAGCAGCTGTGCGTGAGGGAATAACTGAGAAGATAGCAGAATGCTGGCTCTTCGTCGCCTCGATCAGTCAAGAGAGTCTGTGTGTTCATTTGTTCCCGACATGTGACAAAAAGTACAAGAGCTTACAGACTGTACCCTCAGGGTCCCAAAACATGTGACAGATTGTTAAAATAAATAATTCAGCAAAATAACTAAAGGCACAAAACCTCCAGTTAGGTGGGTCAATGTGGAGATGTCATATTAGTTTGGATCCATATGGAAAATATTAAGTGAATTCAGAATTAAAACAAAATAATTGAAAGTTAAACTGAATACATCACATTTTCTGTTGGTTGTAGATTTGTTGCACGAGTTTCAGAACAGTTTATCATACAAATAAATGAATTTGGACCAAGTTGTCCACATAATCTTCTCTATCGTCCCATGTTTTATTTTGATCTCAAAATATTTAGTATACTAGTTAATGTGTCCAAACTCAACCATTGAAAACTTAATAACATGCAAGCATAAGTTGTATTAATATTACTAATAACACTAATATTACTTATGGTTTTCAAGACAGCTTTTTTTTACACACTTTATAAACTACGCAAGTTGTGATGACACAAAATCCTGTTTATATTTACATGTGATTAAATCGGTTTTTGGTCTGAAAAATATGTATATGAAAATATACAAAATAAATGAAAGATTTCAACTCAACAGATAGAAGTGAAAATATGCTCAAACTCTGTATTTACTTTATTTTATTTAATCAAATTAAGCAAAAATGTAATTTGGTTGGAAAGGAGCTTTAAAACAATCGTAAGGCTTCTTTCACAGAATAGAAGAAACTAAACCAAATAAAAAATAATAATTTTGATGCTGTACCTGTTTATTCCCTCTTTTAAATGTCAGTGTTTGCAACCTTAATTGCTCTCCTTGTGCTGTAATCCCTCCCACCATCAACTGCATTTAAAGCAGAGGAGGTGAGAGACTACAAGGCAACAGGAAGTTATAAAGACTGTTCTGTATGATGTATAGCACATCTGCATCATCTACAGCTGTATTTCATGTCTGTCAGTGTCAGCTTTAACAGTGTTTGTGGCAACACAGTATTTACTTAAAATTCACTTTGCAATCACGTAGCTATTCCAAATGTCTCCTCATTTCTGTACTCTGAGTCCTGTTAAAATTATGGGATGAAAAAAAACCAGAGCTCGATTACTTGAGGTGTCATACCTTAATAGAAGCACTAGATGGCAGCGCCGTGCAGTAAGTACAACCAGCCATTCAGAAAAAATGGGTGTCATTACATTTCATTACATGCACCACTGCCAATACCTGAGAAAATTTGAAGGACAATTACCGCAAGTTAACATCCACAGTGTGAGGGCTTTTAAATCTGCTTTGGCTGTGGAAAATGAAATACCGAACAGCGTGTTACTACATCGCAGAGTCTTTCCAAGCCTATTGACATACACAATCCAAACACTGAATTCCCTTGAGTATGTGAATTAGTGCATTCCAGTGTTTGAAAACATTTCATCCCTGAATGAATCCCTCTTTTCTGAAGAATCTGCTTACAACAACCCAGAGATGTTGGTGCATAAATTGAAACACACCCACACACATCTGAGTGCACTGCGTCCTTACCACACACATACACACACACACACACAGACAAACATACACATTGAATGCACACTTACACAGCAACACTAATACATTATAGATAACCGCCCACAATTCTGTAACATTTTTTTCATGCATAGCTTGCACTGTAGACATTCTGCTGTATACTCCTGGGACACAATTCAAATTCTGCAACACAGATCTCATCTGGGGAGGCTTAATCTTTCCCATTCTCTCTCCTACACTCACTTTCTTTCATATCCCTCCCTTTCTCCACCCTCCAATCTCTCCCTCCCACCCTGCCTGCTCTCCCTCCCGCTCCCTCCTGCCTCTTTGCTGTGGCCAAAGGACGGGTAAGGAAGCTGGAGTATGTGGATGGCTTACCCAGTGCGAGAGAACCTCTTGTCGTTGCCTCGTGCCGTGGCAAGACAGACCACAGAGGTGAGATCAGGAGCATATGGGCGTGTGTTTAGCATCGCATATGGTTTTCCAGGTAGAGAAGAAAGAGTGTGTGTTTATGTTGTAATTACAAGCAGATAGCTCTGAATTACTTTTTAGATGAAAGCTATCAGGGTGATGCCAGTGTGGTTTTTTTTGTTTTTTTTTTCACAGAGAATCTGTTTTATCTATTGAGTCCTGTTTCTGATTTCTTGGAATCTTGTCATAATAGTGTAAATAAATCTCATCCAGTTTTCTCTGTGTTTTTGGCCGGAGGGTTACCCCTAGGCAGATATCACGAGGCATCTTCCGTCCTGGTTGCCAGGCACCTCTCAGCTTCCTGTTTCCAATGGCAACTGCCAGGTTGTTTGATGAATAGTTCTGGACACTCAGGGTTTTCTCACGTTACTCTAGATTGAATGTCAGGGCTTTGCTAACTAAGTAGAAGTTTTCTCTCTCTGCTCTGACTGAAAATGTGCATCCTTTCAAGTTTTGGGCAGATTTATATTCCGTAAAGAGTTTTGGTGAATGTTGTTAACACAAAAACAAAGATGTCCAGAGTTGCCTTTTTGAACTGACCTTGACCCTGCCAGAGATCGGTTTTGGTTTGTGAAAGAGCAATGCATATTTAAAGGGAGACAGAATGAGAAAGAGTCAGTGGCGAGAGTGCGAAATGAATGTGATATCTAAATGAAAAGATGCTTGTGAGGAGGAGTGAGCTGTTCTTGCAATCCATGATGTCCCGTCATGCTGTTTATATGCCTACTCGGTATGCATGTTACTCAGCTGAGAAAATAAACGAGGTGTAAGAATGTAGGAATGTACTGCTCAGCCGGGCAGAAAGATTTGGGATGTGTTACAGCCTTACTTTGCTGAGGTGAGCACGGACCTCAGAAGAGTAGGGGTCAAAGCATCAGGGAGCCTTAAACATTGATAAATGAATGCAGCACATGGCTTGTGTCAGCCGGTCTCACCAGGAGAATTAGTGAAGGCAGAGCTGACGCTGTCCTCTCTGTTCCAGAGTCAGACTCATTGAAATTCACAACCCGTCTCTCAACCGAGAGCACCTGGCACGCGTATGCACAGGGAAACTCACAACTCCACACAACCTCATGCTGCTGCCTCTACCAGGGATTGGAAAGCCACCGCTTGTGCGCTCATAATCGGTACAGCTGGCACTGTGCTGACCTGTGGATGCATACATTTTTTGCAGTCGACTGCCGATGCTGCTGAGTGTGGACCTCGTGATCAAATCTGAGCTCTAATGGGAGTGTCAGTTTGATGGCACTTCCATTTGGCCTGCCATTTTTCCTGTTTTCTTATCAATCCCTATCTCTTAAATTTGTGTACATCTCAGACCTCCACGTGGAGCCCCACCTTGGCTCCTCCCTTTCTACCCAGGAACTGATGACCAGACTATGTTTCTTACTGGGAGAAGCAACGGCCGGCACCGCTAGCTCTCCTATGGAGGACAGAAAGGAAAAGAAGGTAGGAGACCTACTGATTTCAGTCACTTGAAAACATCTCTTTGTCAGTGCTTTTATCAGCAGTTTCATTAAATTATTCCTTTTTTTATGTTAATTTGCATCTGTTAAGTTAAGTGTGTGTATGTTGAAACCATCTTTGAACAAGAGCTGCATACAATTTTAACCTTTTGTTGCCGTGCCTCTGAAGAGCTCCATTTGTACACTCAGCACCGTATCAGTTTTAACCCCAGTGTTATGATGAGCCATTGTGCTTGCATATGTCTCTCCATCTCTATGTCTTTGTATTGTTCAGCCTTGGCCCATTTTCTCAGCCTCATTCCACCACCTGAGCTCCAGATTCAGTCAGCTTCACAGAGATAGCGAGGCTCATATGAGGAATGTGGGTTGTCCTGGCTAAGATAGATGAGGCTTTGGTATAAAGGGAATAACAGTGAGTTTTTTAAACTCCACTGCCTAGCCTTCCAACCGTATGTGTGTTGCAGAAATGTTGCATCAGTGTTAAAAAGACTTCAAATGCACGTGATCAAATAAAAAAGATAAGAGGCATCCAAAATAGACTATTTTTTGTCTCTCAGAAAATATGGCAGATTAGGGCCAATCTGCATTTAGATGAGTCATAATACTTTTTTTTTTATCAAGACCTTTACTGATTTAAATCAAATACTATACTGTAATACATCTAACTGATTTACATAAATAGTTTTAAAGAAGCAAGGCTTAAAATGGTACATTCAAAGTTATATGTAACATATGCTAACTTTAACACCAATGTATATTTTCTTTGTTTTGAGAAAATGGTTTTGATCTCTACTTTTGTAGATTTTTTTCCACCATAATATAGTTATTGTGAATTAAAACACTAAGGGCCTGATTTACTAAAGGTTTGCGTGTGTAAAAACGTGTGCAAACTTGACAGCACCCGCAAACCAAAGTGCCAGCTGATCTACTAACAGCGTGCAAAGAGGACTGCGTCTCTCAAATGCGCAAAATAGCACACGCTGTTCATTTAGTACTTTTGCCCTGATGAATAATCAATATGGGGCGTACCCGCCAGAAAGCGCTAAATACTGGGAGGGGAAGATGCAAATTGGTCCATTTACCACGCGCAATGAGATTTACCAAGCCTGAAAGTTTTTGCGGGGATTGTGATTGCGTCTGTATTTAATACGTTTGAAAGGAAGGTACTAATCTCCACATGCAAAAGGAGAAATATTTTATTTGAATGTTAAATCGAGTATTATTCAGCAAAAGGTTGCCACAGGAGGCACATTCATTTTTTTATTTGTGATAATAAATAAATCACGTGTTTTCATGGAGAAAAAAGTGTTTCTGATTGTGCGCCTATATATACTTGTTCTGCAGTCATACCCCGGTGTTGTGCTGTATTCAGCACCCCTGCCGTGAAAAGCACCCCCTCGTCTGACAAAAATGATATTCTCATTCCGTGTCACGTTCTGTTTAGCGTCCAGTTTTGTGTTAATGATTCATGTTTAAATGCACTCATGGATTCCACAATAGTCATACTTTCCCACAATCACAGTCACAGATAACGAAAATCGGGTAAATGGTTATTGATGTCATTAATTAATAGCCTGCTTACTGTGTTGTTTTCCATAATATTTGTAAATATATATAATATAAACTCCTAAGTATGTGTTTGTGTGAGTGTGTATATATAAATATATTGAAGTGTCAGTGTGTTGTTTTTTTTCTTGGTCTACTTATCATTGAATATACGAGGGGGTTCTTTTCACGGCAGGGGTGCTGAATACGGCACAATAATTTGCCTCTTCCACTAATATCTCTAACTCCAACTCGTCAAATTTCATTTTGCGCTTGCGACTATATCCTGCTTTCCATCCAGACTCTCCATGGCGCAAAGTTTGCGCCGCAAACCGTAAGACGCGCAACACCTCATTTAAATACTGCTGCACCTGTTATCAATTGCGCACGCAATCTTAGTTGATCACCCGCAAAACACACAACAGCACGCGCAAACTTTTTCAGTGCACACGCAATTTAGTACTCTTTATTTAGGATCTTAGTAAATCGGGCCCTAAGTATTGTGTATGGTAGTAGATATTTACATGCAGTTTCCTAATGTGCTGTCAGAAAACTGCTGAAGCATGTCATTTTTCTTAATAGGAAAAATACATTTTGCCATTTCCCAAGATCAGATTGGTCAAAAGAAATGTATCCATGAAATGCGCTTTTATGGTAGTGTTGGATGTAATTGAAAAAAGTGTCATCATTTAGAAAATAAGATTTTCTGTACAGATTAATTGTTAAACAGTATCTAGCCATCCAGGCACTTGTACATTTTTATCACACTCCATTTTATTTTGTGCATTTATGTCTACATGGACCAGTAAATGGTGAGGACAGGGACTAATGAATAAACTTTAACATTGCCCGAGTAACTGATTTAGTTTCAGCACAGTCAGCCCTCATCATGAAAAACTGGAAAAATGACAGTCTAGATGAAAATGATTGGATTTATTCTTTTAACCTCCATCTGTATGCCTCCTCAAGCATACTCATTCAAACAAGAGCAGTGGGCATGAAGGCAAACACTGTCATGCAGAGTGAAGGTCTGATGAAAGCGTGGCAGCTGACTCTATTAATTTACTAGACTTTTGAAATAGAGGAACTCCACTTAAACAGAGGCTGTTTGGAAATGAGATGGCCCACTCAAGACTCATTTCCTGTTATCTGTGTTGAGAGGTTTTTCCACAAATTATCCACCCCTTTTGGAGACCAGCAGACGGTTTATAGTCTATTCAGACCAGTATGCAGAGATTCTGACATGATTCTTTCACCCCAACACTCCTCATAGGAAATATTGGGCACGTTTCACACAAGGCACACATCTTCCAAACTTCCTGACTCTAAACTGGCCTTTGATATTTAGTCATTAGTCCACTTACTTGTACTGATAAAAGCACACCAAAATGTATTTCTACACAATTTTGACATCACTCACCTCCACTTAGGAGACCAGAACTAATGTACGTAATTTCAAGCCAATCCCTGATTCTTGCAATGTGTTACCTTGTTTATATAGTACAGGATGTTTTTTTTTTTTCCTTCTAAATAAGGCTCTCTTATTTCTTTTCTCCATATCTTTCTCAAAGTGGATTAGTTTTACAGTATGTGCTTAAAATCTCGTCATTCTTATTGCTTTGTTTTTCAGTGTGACACCTGTGCCCAGGGGGGGAGTCCCAGCTCCACTCTGACCTGCAGCACGGCCTCACCCTGTTCAGAGAGCCCCACGTCCACCCTGAGCATCAGTGCTGGCCCGTCTTTACCCTTATCTTCTCCTCACCGTGGCTCCAGCACCAGCCCCGCTGGAACCCTCTCCAGCCCTTCACGCAGCCCTGCCCCTTGTCCTGCTTCTGGAC
This sequence comes from Cololabis saira, assembly GCF_033807715.1. Taxonomy (NCBI): domain Eukaryota; kingdom Metazoa; phylum Chordata; class Actinopteri; order Beloniformes; family Belonidae; genus Cololabis; species Cololabis saira. Next base: position 22,577,668 of record NC_084588.1, on the reverse strand, counting down.
CTACGTCTGGGAGCAGTTCTGGCCATCCGTCTCAAAGCCCCACCTCAACCTTGGAGAGCAAGGATAGTGGAATTATTGGTGAGAGTTGCAGGTTTTCAAATAGCTTTCAAATGAATTAAGTATTTTTTGTTTGTTTGTTTGTTTTTTTTACACTCATGAATCATGTCTAGTGCAGAACTTCTAACCATGCTAAAATTAAAAAATTAAAATAGTGAGCTGGGAAAAAAGGTTATTACTCGTCTATTTAATGTCAAATGGAACTGTTTATATTTATTGAACCCAAACTTTTTGGGATGTCTCTTTATGTAGATAGCAAGCTTGATGCAACATCACTAAGTTTTAAGTCTTTGTCAAATGTGCATCCCCAAAGCTAGTATCTCTTCGTTGACTGTGCCACTTCAGCCTTAAGGCTTCAGCTCCCTCCTGTCAAAACTGGGACACTGCTGTCTTTGTTGCTTATGGGTCTGATTCACCCAAAATAGGACACTTTTTCTCCTTTAAATAGACTTTGTATTTATAATAGAGTACAAAAGGCACACCAAGACCAATAAAACGAATTGATTGGTCAGTTAATGTCCAATAAAACTGCTGATTGAGTAAATGTGTCTTAGGTCTTAGGCCATAGGTGTCTTTATTATCCCTGAGGGGCTATAATCTGTAGCAAAGCCAGCAGAATACATACAAATCACATAAAAACACCATTCAATTACAAGTTGAAGTTATTTATCAGGACTCATTTAGAAAACAAATGGTAGGAGGAACACATTCTTCTTATATTTTTAAGTCTGTTTTATATATACTTTGACAGACTAAGTAAGAGGTAAGAGGAAATATAAATATTTATTCTGAAACAAAATTAGTAGCCAAGTATTTGCTCAGTTTGGTAAATGGGTGAAATTTATGTCTGGATTTACATTTCATTGTTGCACAAAGCTGTATTACCAATGAATGAGACACACCCCATGTAAGACTGGACTGGATTTGTGTGCGGCAGCTCAGGGCTTTCCTTAAAACTGGCTGCTATAAACAAAGGTGTAAAGACGCAGTTGAAATGGACTCTGGGGTACTGTATCACTGTGGTATTTGGAAGTATGTCACAGACACTTCATTAGGACTTAAAGATATTGTTTCAGCTAGTGAAGAAAATGATAAAATAGTCTCCTTTAAGAAGGGTTGCAACTCTCTTAGCTGTTATTAGCTCCATATCTTTTACCCTTTTTTTCTATATTAATCATACTTTTTTGTGCTGCTCAGCAACCATCACCAGTTCTTCTGAGAATGAGGAGCGCAGCACCTCCAGCGAGGTTCTCACTAAGGAGGATGCCCCAGGAAGTGGCAGTGGCATAGTGAGCAATGCAAATGATGACTACCATCCTGCGCCAACCAAAGGCCATCTGATGGCACCACTAGATGAAGCCTTACCTAGGGCAGAGATATCGGAGCCCAGGACTCCACCTGCTCCAAAAAGACCCCTCCCTCAGCATCACACTCGCGGAGCTTCTTCCCTTGTGATGCCCCGTCCAAACTCTGTGGCAGGTACATCTACTTTTCTTTCAATTTTTGAATATTATTACTGCTAAAAGAAAACAAAATTGACAATGACAGGGATTTTGGCTGTTGTTTTTTTTTAAATGTATTTATTTTCAAGACTTTGATGAGGAATTATTACCTATCCCATCCTTATGTAGCTGATACCATAACAGTGAGGTAAAAAAACTTGAAATAAATATATAAAATCCACCTACATCCACCAGGTAAAGCTCATCCATTAACATTAAGTTTGTGGAGTGTTTCTGTCACTTTTAGGTTGCTAGGTAACCAGTAGAAACCCCAGAAAGTCAAGAGAAATTCCCACGCTGACCTGCCATGAAAACCAACATGTGTAATTTTTACACTTCCATTCCTGTAAACATGAAAAAATGAGCATAATTAGTGAGCAAGTGAGTGAGTTGCCAAAGCTTCTGTTATGCCACAGATAAAGTAGGCTGATGAGTGGGTGAACGTGACAGCTGTGGCCAGGGTGATTAATTCATGGAGTAATTCATATCGACTAAATGGCAAATTGATTGAATGGACTGTTGACATTTTCCAGCTATACATCCATATGCAGAGAATGCATAACTTGCGCGATGTCTGTGATTTAGCGCTTAACGCCACTGCACCATGCTCCGATGCTCTACTTACCACAGAGACTGGATACACACATTGAGCACCACCAGTTAAAAGTCCTCGGAGGCCTCCAGTTGTCAGAAAAGTACCCCCTCCCCACCGCAGTCACGATCTCTGCCTGTGCACAAGGCTCTTTTTCCTCCCTCAGATGTCAGTTCATTTGTGGAGGGAGCAAAAGAAGTGATTCCCTGAGGAGTGGATTCACAGTAATGCTTGCCAGTTTCTTCTGTCAGCTGGTGCTTTCATTTAGGCACTCTTGATGAAACTCAGAATAAAGATGAAGCGAGCCACATATACAGTAGCAACCAGAATCCTGCCACACATTTATGAAAATTTGAACGTGCAATTATATAAAAATGCACATTGTGGCACACATTGTAAGATGAAAGTTTGATATAATCCCTAATAGAATAGTTTGTTCTTTTAACAGTAGTATTATAACACAGCAGATGTCCATGTTTTGTGGCACATGTATTTATAGCATAAATTCAAAATCCACGATAGATGGACTAAGGGTGCATTAATGTCTGGAATTTTCATGCGGTTGCCCTGTTGGGTATGAATCACTTGAGCATGTGTGAACATTGTCACCTGAACTTTAGTGTCCACCAGACATGTGCACCATGACCCCCTGGAAAGGTGATTCTCAGTGGTCTTCCAGATGGACCAAACCATCTGGTCTCTCGGGTTCTGGCTTTTTCTGCAAAGCAAATTAACAGCTAGTAATTAGCTAAACAAATTAAATGTGTCATTTTCTTCTTTGGTCCAGACCAAAGTACCAAACTACAAGTGTGAATGCACTGTCAGTGGCCATGTGTTCTACTTAATGTGTTCATCATCAGAATTTACAGATTGGTTGGATAAAGTTCATTTACCTTCAGGTATCCTGAAGTAGATGAAGATTCCTGTGTTGTTGCATGATAATGCAACGAATAATCCAAAGTCAATGCAATGATGTACTTATAGCAGAGTCAGAGCTTGAGGCTGTGGGCTGCTATGCTACTGTATGTATTTTTCACTAATGAAGCACAACTAGCATGTCTTCTTATCTGTATAATTTCACATACAGTGATTTTATGTTTCTCTTTACACATTGCAAAGAGAAACACTTGAACCAGGTGTTTGTATGGACTAAATAAGAAGGGACGTCTCCTCCAAACTATTTTCAGCACTGTGGTCCATTCTTGGGACTAAACACTATCAACACATTATGAAACCCAGGCTTTTCAATTTTGCACATGGATGCCAGGTTCTTCCTACGTAAAACACTTAATTCCTCACGTGTTCCTTGGTAAAGTTGGCACTGGAGAGAAAGGCAGTTTATTATAGTTGCTTTTCAGCTGGAATTTGGCCTGGAAGCAGGCATCAGGATCTGTATATGGCACAGATTCCTCCTGTAGTGGTGGAAGAGGTTTTATAAGTGACTGCTTTTAAATTGCATTGGATTTCTATAAACTAAAACTACACAGGACTGTTTGATGGTGTTCTTCTCAAAACAAATCTATATTTGACGACCGTTTGCTCTGATGCCATGACTCCAGAGAAGTAGTGTTATTCTAACTTCCAATTCTTTTCTTTCGTTGGGAAATACACTTTAAAAACGCATATTTTAGCTTCATTGAACAGAAATAAATTTAATCAAACAGCTTCAGTTAAAGTTAGAGGAATCTTCCAACCATCCATGTCGAAAGTTCAGTAAAACCACAGTACATCATGTTTGCATAACTTGCCCAAACTCCTGTTAGTCAAAAAAGGTATTTACTCTTGTACAGGTGGTTGTGTGATGGTACAGTGGTGGCGGGTGGTTGATCACGTGAAAATAAAATTAAAATAATATTTCCCATGGACTGTCGGGAGATGTCGGGTACTTATACTCTTAAGTATGGTAAGAATAAGTTTATGAAATATTGTGAAATGTATTAAAGATTACTAGAAGCTGAACTGTATTGGTTATTATTCTCATCCAGTTAGAATATATCCCTGATAAATGTCCCTAAAAAAAGTCTTTTTTTTTGGACAAAAATACCAACATTGTTTTCACATTTTCAAGTTGATGTCATTTCTTTCATGTTCTTGTTTCATTACTTTTTTTTTAGTACAAACGCTGTGATTGCATCTACTAGACCCTAAATATCAAGTTGAGTTTCGGAATGAATCAACTAAAATAAGCTGCAAATCACTGGTAATGATCATAAGTCGAACCTTGACATGTTGAGCTCTAAATTCATCCATCACATACGATTACATCATTAAATTAATGTGGTAAAGAAGAAAATTCAACTGTAAGACAGAATAAGGAGGAATCTTTCATTTCAGAACATGTGAGGGACTAGTTGTGAGGGTTGTTTAAGGAGTTTTGCTTTTGTAAAGCCACTGAATACGTCTTCTACTGGTGACAAATTAAGAGTTAAAATGGCACTGACCAGACTGAATGGAGCAATAGAGATCTTTGATTGTGTGTTTAATGCATTTGATAATGCAAAGATGTTAAGGAGTGCAAACTTTTGTTAGGGAGCAAACAATTTCAATCAAAAGTTTAGAGTTAGAACAGAAGGCCTGTTTGTTTGTACAGGTATCTCCTTCTGGTCACTGGCAACTTGTTCTTAGATGTTCATGATAAAACAGGCAAGCACTGGACATTTTTGAGTCTTGTCAGAGGCTTAAAATAGCAGTTTATTTAGATGTAGGTCGATTACCCAAAGCGCTAACATTAATTGCTATTTTGCTGCAAACACATATAACGTTGTCATTCAAAACTGTTTTGATTCACGTAATTTTGGTCACCAGTGAAAGTTTTGAGTCCTTATTATCTGTCTCATCTCCTCAGAGTCCTCACTGGGGTGGTACCAACTGTGAAATGACAATTTTTTTTAAGACTTCTTTGCTGTACAGAAATTAGATGTAACATATTTGCACACAACCAGATATTTTGTCAGCTTTTGCCTGATTCAATTCTTTGTGCTGATCTAACAGGGTCCGGGTCCGGCTAAGTCGCATACAGACATTGACTCACTTCTTGAACGCTAGTTGTATTTTTCTTACTTGAAGCAGTGAGACCCTTGCACCCCACTACAGACTGTTGTGAAAGAAGGCAAGCTATGATTAATCTGATTTGTGTTAAGTCTAGCTTTCAGCCATGTAAGTTTTGTTGCGTTATGTTTTTGCAAAGATATAAGAGTAGCATTTATCATCAACTCTAGTTCATCACCAAAAAACCCCAAGAATGTACAACTGTGTATCTAAAGTCGTTAGAGTTTATTTGAGTGGATGCTCAAATATGTGTCGGTGACAGAAGTCTTTAAATGAGGCTGGGCCTCTCGGGGATGCTGGTGGCTGCACAGTTGACCTTTAAAGTGATGAAGGATCAACAGGGGCTGAAGGGCAATCAGCTACACAGTCATCAGCAGGGAGCATAAAGGTGGGCAGTGAATGTTGGATAGATCTTAGTGTAAATGGGTGGAAGGGTGAGCTGTCTGGGTGTCCCTGTGTCAAACTGGCTGAAAACATGTTTTTATTAATTCCCTGTTTCATTGGTTCACTCCGTCATTTGGCCTACTTGTCTTTAGCCAGCAATCTCTCTCATCCCACTCCACACCACCTTCACACAGTTTTGCTGCAGGCTGTGCTCTATCTTCTCACAGTCATTTCAGGCCGCAGTTCTCAATCTTGTTTGCATTTTTACGTGTGTTTCTTGTCTTAGAAACTTTCTTCCACCTGTTATAAGGGATTTCATGCTTTTGCTGTTCCACCATGTTTTTCATCCATCATCTATACCTGCTTATTCATATTTAAAGGAGCTTGAGGCAGGATTTATGAAAAAAATCCATATACATTTTAAGTTTTCTAGTAATAATGTCAGATGAAGCGTTCCAAACCCAAAAGAATGAGCCCTCTAGCGTATTTCTCCGTTGCCTTGAACAGGCTGTGTGCTGCAAAATGTGCTGCAATTGTGGGGCAGAATTTCCCGCGCTGTCCTGTGGATGTGACGTCACATGACGCTGCATGTGCGTTCTCCCCGTTCTCCCGTGCCGGCTTCGCTGTTGGCTGCAGTACCCCCAACGGCCGTCGTGGTGAAGGGTGGCGCTAATGAGTCTCATTTCTTAAAAGGAGCATCATGCTCCTTTAAGGTCACAAAGGTCTGATGGAGCCTATCCCAGCTGTTTTGGGCTGAAAGGCAGGGATACACTCCAGATGGTTCGCCAGTCTAGTGTAGTTGCATTAATTATAGTTTTTTTTTGTTTCTCCTACAAGTGTTTGTATTACCTTGGGGAGATCATCATTCAATGTGTTTATAAGGTAACACATCAAAACAATACTGCCAAAGCAATTTTTGTATGTTTTCACTCCCAGATTCAATTAAAAAGAGAGGAGCTGAAGGTCAACCACAACACAATGCTGGTATCTGAGACATTAAGGACGCACAAACACATCTTGTGTTGTAGTTCTCATGTCTTATGTATTGGTTGTCATGACGAAGGATGTTGCTGCTCACTGTCCTCAAGATATGAATATGATGACTGTTTTCAAGCTTTAAGTCCTTAACACCTCAGATATATGAAGCTCTCTCAGATACTTTGAGTCACAAACAGAAAAACACTGTAGTAAGTTATTGTAATGATGGGATGTCCCGTACATGTCCACTGCCTGTTTGACCGGTCTCTCTACAGGACTTTGTCATGCAACTTGACTCTGGTCCTCTTTTCATCTCACTCTGAAGAGATTAGAGCCAGATGCCAGATTTCAAAGAGGTTTTTTATGAATGTATTAAACCATTGATGAAGACCATAACCAGTGTATGAATGACATAGACTTGTTTTATTTAAAAGAGTCTTAAAATATATATAAGATTATTTTTTAGTATGAACCTTTAATCTTATTTGCTAACAATATTGTGTACTTTTTTTTAAAGTGCTAATTCCTTTTACCATCACATCAGACGTAGGTGTGTCGTTCTAAATTAAGTATGAGCAAAAGTAAATACTCAGAAATCTGGTGACATCCCAGACTAAGAGGTTACAATAAGCGTGGCTAGTTCTAGCTGCAGTCTTGTAAGCTGGTTCCCTGCCATGGTGAGGTTCATAAACCGCTTATGTTAAACTGAGAGAATAAGAGAGCTATAAACAGATTAAACCAGAACAGTTTCTTAATTTGTTTTTCCTTTTAAATCGGCTGCCCTAAAGACTGTCAAATAACTATAAAATTACCAGATCTTTAAATTTGAGGATGTTTTCAAGTTGATAAAAATCCTGAATAACAGAAATGTTTAAATCTCCGGTCTGCATATTCATCCGTAGAGTATATTTATTTGAATACATATGGCAACGTCAGTTTGTGATGTGAAGGGATCACTGCGTAATGACGGTCTCACCAGAGAGAGGAGTCCTTCTCCTTCCCCGTGTTTGTTGTTTATGTTTCACAGCAGCTGTCACTGCGCATGTTAGGGCACACGTGGAAATCCTTCTTCCTCTACTGACTACTATGTTCTTTAGACAAAAAGCCCCCAAAAAAAGACGTGTTATTCTGGTTCACCTGAGACAGTACTATGACATACATATGTATACTCTTGCCTTTAAAGTTGTAATAAAACATTTTTTTTCCTTGTTTCGTGAAATTATTGGAAATGGAAAGAGGAATAAAACATGTATATATGTGTGTGTGTGTGTGTGTGTGTGTGTGTGTGTGTGTGTGTGTGTGTGTGTGTGTGTGTGTGTGTGTGTGTGCCCCAAGAGTGTTAATTTACTCTACAGTATTTTGGGACTTTCTTTTCTTTTTTTTCTCTGTTTTTACTGCAAAAGATCTTTGCAGAAGATCAGTTTTTGGAAGCAACGCAGTGCATAAAGCGTATGGTTCTCATCTTTCACAGTAACTTGGGCTAAAGACTTAGTTAAAAGTCCAGAAAACTGCAGAATGTAAGCCTGGCTGACCTTTACTCTCTGTAGGACGTGTGGGTGGATAGATAGGTGATTGTGGGAGTAGAAAAACCTTTTTTTTTCATGCTCTTCAGTACATGCTCTTTTTTTTATTTCTCAACCTGGTTTTTCTGTTGCTTATCAAAGCATCAAAAGAATGTGTGTAATGCTGTATTTTTGCATTACAGCTGGCAATGTGTTTCCACTGATTATCACAAATTTGTCGTCTGGAGACAGCATGAAACATTTGGTCATTTAGACTAATGTCAGCTTTAGATTGCAGAATATGAGATGAATTCTTTTCATTTTCCCTCCTCTTGTCTCCTCAAGGTCACTGAGCATGTATCTGAAAGAAAGAGCAAATACTGTTTATGTCTCTTGTCTCCATGGATACAATAATTGACTGGAGTATCTGCAGTATGCTTGTGCATCTTTTGAACATTTCCTGCATCTCCCTCAGACACTGAATTCAATCCCCACCCATTCTCCCTGTACAGCAACGAGTTCCACTCGACTGGAGGATTTAAATTATCTGGACAACCAAAGGTCTGCTGGTCACAGGGGATCTGTCCGCAAACACAACACAGCTGTCCGCGCAAGTGATGACCCTAAAGGTATTTCATGGGTTTACCGCAGGGTAAAACATGTAATTTTAAATAAACCTGGTTGCAGACACATCTGGAGACATGAGTGGAACACATACCTTCATTGCTTAAAGATACTTAAAAACCATCCAGCTCCAGATAGTTCAAACTCTCTCCTCCCACTGTGTCCAGGGAGATTGGTGCCATTCAAACAAGCAGACATCATGCTCAAACCCCTCCTGTTTGAAGTCCCTGGTGTCACAGCAGAAACACCTTTTGTCGGCCGGGATTGGCTCTTCACACGTCTGGAGGAGGTCCTGAGAAAGACGAGCAGTTGTGAGGGCCGCGGGGCTGTCATTGTGGGTAACGCAGGATCCGGCAAGACTGCAATCATCTGGCGGCTGGTGACGCTCAGCTGCCATGGCGCACGTACGGCACAGGGAGGTCCCAGCATCCCTCACAGTCCCAGCTCCTCCCCTAAATGTAAGACTACTGTCTCTAATCACAAGCATTCGCATAAGGACTGCAGTACAAATCCAATTCATAAATTATGCTATAGTATAGTCAGATTCTTGAAAGAAAATGAAAAAAACAACAACTATTTGACAAGGCGTTAGCAACTGGGACAAGTTCTCTCCTGAGGTTTCTCTAGTGATTGCAGTTTTGTAGTGGGACTTAGATTTAGTTATTTATTTTTCTACTCATGAGTGGCACGTTTGTCTTGAAAAAAGAAGACAAACCTCTCATGCAAATTAATTGTGCACACAAGTGCACTGGTGCATGTTGTGATGTGCTTGTGAGTTCATACATACACAGTTTGACAAATCTGGTGTTATAAAAACTAAAATAGACATACATTTTTATTTATTTCTTAATTCATTAAGAATTGATTTTACATATGGAGGATGTAGTTCCTATACCTCGAGTGTGTCTCAGGTCTCAATGGGTTAGTATAACAAGCTTTCAGCCTGAACCTGTAGTACAAGGACAAGTAATGTTCAGATCAAAGCATGAGAGACGTAGAACAAAAACAGCAGACTTATATTAATTTTTCAGCACCATTGCATTATTTACTGATATCTCTACTGTATGTTCCCATTCTAATTTAATTTTCAGTGCATTGCATGCAATGTGAGGAGTCCAGTCTGCAGCAGGTCTTTCTAGTCTTTAAAACATGCACTGCTGTGGTTTTTCTAAACGTAATTGCTTCCTGTTGTGCTTTCGCTGTCAGTAATTAGTTTAATCATGTTTCTTTTCAACTTTGCTTCTTCACCTACCATGCTTAAACAAGAGATGTTATGACACTTTCGTATTTATTGATGTTGCTTTGTTCTCTGTTCAGGTGGAGACAGGCAGGGAAAAGCCGCCTCCAAACAGCCAGCGGATGCACAGCCCAGCCAGAACTCTGCTGCAGGAACAAGCGACACTCCAGCACAGAGGAAGGAGGCCATCAGATGCCTCGCTGCAAAGGTAATTGTAAGAGCACACATTGGCGCTCACATTACATTGCTTTGCATTTAATGAATTACATATATCTATTTGAGGCCCCTCACTCTGTCTTCAAAGCAATATCTCAATGTTATTAGAAATGCATTTGTTTGCTTTTTGGCAAAAACATTTAGGGTTTGGTTTAATATTATGATGAAGCAAGGAGACAAAGATTATCTGAGATTGAAAACACAGGGAACACCTTGCCTGACTCTGCCAGCACCCTTAACGCTTTAATTAGTTGTTAATCTTGTTTCTTTGACGGTATACAAGTGTTAAAACAACAGCTCATTATTTTATAGGGGTTAATTGCTGGGTAATTTCTTGGCTCTAAGCAATTGCCAGGAAGTTAAGGAAGTTACAGCTGACAGAGGCAGTAACTTCACCACAGTCACCCAACAAGCAAATGAGATTAACTGTGTTGGGAAGCTTAAGGGAGCACTCACACAAGGCAATCCACTCCATGCTCAAACATGATCCTGATCTCTGGGATGGCTGGAAGAGATACAGAGGGCTGCATCAAACCAGGAAAAAAACTAAATAATCTGAATAACTCTCAAAGTCAGTCGTGCTGCTATTATGTTACCTGTGAGAAAACACGCATTATTCTACTAAACAAAATAGCAATTAATATAATGGAGTGATGTGTACATACAATTGAGACTGGAGCAGTGTGAGGGGGGAGCATCTTTGTCCCACACAGGTTTGCCATGGTTTTAGATTTTGTTACCTTCAATAGATCAGGGGTAACTGTTAACCTGCGATATGGTGAGCTAAGCTATGTTATGTAGCCATAAAGTTAATGAACAGACATGAGACTTCTACTGAGCGCCTTAATGCTTGGGAAAAATGCAAATATATGCTATTTTTTCATCCTTATTGACACCTACTTGAACATACTTTTATTGTTGTACCCGAAACCTAATCTTACTGACCACAACGACCCCGCATCTGAGAATCTTTCACTCTCAGAGGTTAATCTAGAACAGGGGTCGGCAACCCAAAATGTTGAAAGAGCCGTATTGGACCAAAAACACAAAAAACAAATATGTCGGGAGCCGCAAAAAATGAAAAGTTTTGTATAAGCCTTAGAATGAAGGCAACACATGCTGCATGTATCTATATTAGTTATAACTGGGTCCTCGGCTGCAAATGTAGCATGCTAATGTCTTTCCACACAACTCTTTTTGTTATGCGAATCTATGGAAGAGTATTAGGGCCAGGCAGGAGAAAAATAAAAATAATATTTTAGAGGAGGAATATTTTTTTTTCATTAAGCACTTAGAGAAAGAAATCGAAATGTCGAGAAAAAAGTCGAAATGTCGAGAAAAAAGTCGAAATGTCAAGAAAAAAGTCAAAATGTCGAAAAAAAAAGTCGAAAATGTCGAGAAAAAAGTTAAAATGTCGAGAAAAAGGTTTCGACTTTATTCTTGAAATTGTATTTCAACATTAATCTCGACATTTTGACTTTTTTCAAGTGCACAATGAAAAAAAAATCTCTCAAATATTTTATCTCCTGCATGGCCCTGATACTCTTCCGTACAAATCTTAGTTAACAGAAATGTTGAAATGTAATATTTATTCTACACATTTTAACAGCATTGGAAAACGTTCAGAATGTTTGTGTCATGTTTGTCCACCTACAGAAACCATATTAACACAAAAAATATATTCCCCTCTCCCATCTATCTCCATTTTCAAACATTTTGGAAAAAGCTCCAGGGAGCCACCAGGGCGGCGCTAAAGAGCCGCATGCGGCTCTAGAGCCCGACCCCCGATCTAGAAGAAAAAAGTTCCCTCACACACACAGCACATGTGGGGATTACACATAACCACACATCCCGTCTGTGCCATTATTCATGCTGTTGCTGAGCAGACTGCTGACTCACCTGCAGTTACAACAGACAAAAAAGGAGGGGGAAAAAAATCACATTTTTCCCCATAGGAATGCCCTTAGAGTTATTGTTGTTTTTTTGTTTGTTTGACACGCCAGATGTTTTGACAAACTTCGCTCACCAAATATGTAAACTGGATGACAAACTAGACAGTACTTGTGACTTTTACAAAGCATTTTACAGAAGACTGACAAGGGAGCAGTTAAGAGAGACAAACACTAGGGGGTCTTCTTGTTTCTTGAGGCCACACATTTCTGACATAAGAGCCTTCTTCTGTTTGTGAGCACTTGCAGGACATGATGCTGAGTGCATCACATGGATGACATGGAAGCTTCTAAATTTACTAACTTGGCCTCAATAAGAGTTTCCATGGGAACTAGTCAGACTGCTTGTGATGGTGAGGATGTTTGCTCAAAATCATTGATGATGTTATATGCAGACTACTCATCTTTGTAAGGTTTATAATGACACGAGTGAATATTATCCAAGATGTGTATTTTACTAAAGAAAAATACACTCAACAGATAAATGTTATTCATCTTCCTGAACATACAGTATGTTCCTTCACCCTCATCAACGGTGCATTGTCGTGCTTTCATTTTTCAGAATGTTTTTCTTTTCCGCCTGCTGCCTGAATTAACCAGCTTGTGGTTTATGTAGTTGATGACCCACAATAATCTGCAGAATGAGGCTGTCATTGTGTTGTTGAAGGAAGAAAACAAGATTATTACTCATCTAGCTTAATGTTTTGTGCACATATTTTCTTAGGTTAATATCTTTACATTTTACATTATGTCTCATCTTTCCTGGCTTTTTTTTAAAAAAGGTATGAAAAGAAAATGTAGCAACACTTGTGTGTTACATTGTTTTCTTTCCCCATGCCTAAAAGCTGCCAAATCACAGTCTCCCAAACATAACCCTTCTGCTCCACGTTATTCATTTAGACAGGGATTTCACAGTTGACTTAGAGTCTTAAAGAGCATTTGATATATATTTTTCAAAATGAAAAATATAAAACTAATCTTTTTCAACAGTTAAGACTTTCTTTTCCATTTTTTTTACCTTAATATTCCAAACTGCATAAATTATCACAGAGGTTTGGATAAGGATCAAATGTTGATGTTTTGTTTTGTTTTTGTCAAAGAAACAAATACAGATATAAGTTTTGTTTTTCTCCTATCAGGTGGTAGCCTATCATTTCTGCCAGGCTGACAACACCTACACCTGCCTGGTACCAGAGTTTGTCCACAGTGTCTCCGCCCTGCTGGCGAGAGCGCCACAGCTCACCCCGTACCGGGAGCTGCTGGCACAGGAGCCTCACCTGCAAAACACGCTCAGCTTGCGTTCCTGCGTTCAAGATCCCCTCGCTGCCTTCAGAAAGGGCATCCTAGAGCCCATTACCAGCTTGCGGAAGGGTAATGAAATCCACGCACACATGTACATGCTCAGACAAATGCAATCTAAAAATTTTAACATTTAGGTTTAAAATGGTGCAATTTTTAAGTCTGCTTCGCTCATGCTGGAAATAATGAGCCTACTTCTATCTCTTCTCTGAAACATCACAGTAATGACTCTATGATAGGCTCATAGATTATTTTCTAGAGTGAAGGTCAATGATTTAAACCCTTCAGTGTGAAACAGATGTTTGGTCATTTGCATAGGGAAACTATGAATGTTACATTTGCTTGTTGATTCAGCATCCCCAAAGATTTAAAGGCCACAAAATTCTCAGGAGAGGCTTTGAATGCTATGGGCGTATTAACCAGCTCAGATTCTCGTGATACAGTTAGTCAGCTAAATGGATGTGCTATTGTGACCAGGCCTTGCACAGTCTGACCAGAATAGTGTTTTGTCGACTCAGTCTTTATTGAAGAGGTTAGAAAAAACTGAGAAGCTCTTTTGTTAATGAGTGTGAGTTGTCGAGTCCTCACAAGCTTGTAGATACTGTATGGTGTGACAGCTTACAAATCATATGAAAGAGAAAAGATACTCTCATAACATTATGCATTATAAAAAACATAATTTGTTTTTCTTATCAAGTCTTATTATTAAGTTAATATGATCTATGTACAACCTGTGATATATGTCATTGGGACGTTACTTATTAAACAGGATGATATTAATCAAATGCACTTAATAAATTAACGTCAACTCTGAGCAGCTCTATAAAAGCAAAAGTTTTCAAATTTTTCCAGGTCTGGAGCATTTAGATGTGTGTTAACACAATGCCAAGGAAAAAAACATCAATATTTAACTTGTGTTTTTAATCAAATGTTTCCCCTTCAATCTGGAAAGGACTATGGGGCCATTTCCAAACTATTTGGAGTCACTCATTCTGTGGTGATAAAGATTATTTACAAGTAGGAAACATTTGCTGGCAATTGCCTCAGGTGCCGACGTCCTGGCAAGTTCACCCCAAGGGCAGACAGTGCAATGATCAGAAAAATTGCAAAAGGAAAAAAGATAACTAGATCTAAAACTGCATGAGAATGGCTTGTTTAGAGGTGTTGCAGGAGAGTCAGAGGAAAGTCTTCTCCTGATTACAGTAAAAGAGCACGAAAGTACGGCATTTCTTTGCAATCTTGCGTCTAAATGGAGAACATTTTTCTGATGGACAAAACAAAAGCGAATACATTAAGTCACAATAGTGCTATGTTTAATGAAAACACAGCATATCTGCTGAGGAGCGTCATATGTGCTGTCAAGCATGGTGGCAGAGGAAGAAGAGTTTGGTCCCATTTTACAGCTGCAGGACCTGTGGTGTAGGTATCACCCATGCCCTGTATATGAAGCTATTCCAGACTCAGGTTTGAGGCCATCTGTCCGACAGATGGAGATTTGCTAAAACTGGGACATGCACATTTAAATTTCCAGCATAGTGGTTGAAAAAGAAAAGGAGCAAGATGTTGCAGTGGCCCCTTAATAGTCTAGATCTCTGCTGCAAATTCCTCCATAACATCGTGACTGATAATGTCATACAGTAAAAAGTTGCTTCAAATCATTCCTGCTAAAGGTGAATTTACAACCTGGGTTGTATGTAGCTTCTCACACAGTTTGTTTACTTTAATTCTAAATCTTGGTAGGATTTTGATTATTTATTGTTATGTTCTGATATGTAAAACCTTAGAGTGTAATTTGTCTCTGACATGAATACTTAAAATAATGTGAAACATGGTGCCTTAGGCCTCTTTCTGCTGAATATAATCAATAACAGCAGTTGGTGTTTTTCTCAAGGTTCTTTAAAAGCAAAGATACACCAGGTTTTTTTTGTTTTGTTTTTTGTTTTTTCCACATGCTTTCACCCACTCTCTAATTCCTTAATATATATTTTTAGCAACAACATCCATACAAGCTTACTTTGCTTCATGCTTTATTTGTTATCTTTGTTCTGCTTTGTGTATTCAGAGCGGAGGCTCCCTGAAGAAGACTACATCATCTTGGTGGACAGTCTTAACGAAGCAGAGTTTCATAAACCAGACTATGGGGACACAATTGCCACATTCATCACCAAAGTAATCACCAAATTTCCACAGTGGCTGAAGTTGGTTGTCACTGTCAGGACAGGCTTGGTGGTAAGTCCTACTATTTATACACTACACACAAAAGTACTACACAGTTGTTCCTAATGAACAAATCAGTCGTATATAGTCCTTCCCACAATTGCATGTGTAATTTATTCATGTAATTATTTTTTCCTCTGGATGCTTAAGTTTCATCCCTCAATCCAAAAAACAGCTAATGTTAACTGACATCACTAAAAGTGTTTCTGTTTGAGACCGTGTGTCAATGTGGCTTTTTTTTTTTACCATTTCTTAAGCCTGGTCATAGACTGTAGAATAGTACAGGATGTACTCTGAGTTGTTTTATGAAACCCTAATAGTGGCCTCCGAGGGGGGCACCTGCTCCCTTGAGTTAATTTTGCTCACTAAGTACATAAGCTTGAAAAGATTTTCTTTTTTCTACCTCCTACTCTGCTTCCACACATCTGTGTTTCCCTCCCTGGTTCCTCCCACTCCTACTTGGTAATTGGGATAAAGTCAAGCACGTAGAAATTGCTTCTTTTTTAGGGCGGGGGGTAATAAGATGTCGAGTAAACCACGGTTATAGTTGTGCTGGGAATACAGGTTAACTGTAATGGGCTTGTTACGGGCCAATAGATTTTATTTAAAGAGCAGGGTGGCCTAAAGCTGAAGTTTAATGCCTATATTGTTTTATTACATCTACATTTTCTCTTTTTGTTTAAGCAGATATATTCTGTGGCTGCAAGTATCCACATTATACAATAGTAATGCAGACAAACCTAATAAACCTTGCAGTGCATATGTTTCTGCACTTTAGTTCATTACCCTCATAAAATGGTCTATACTTAATATATAAAAATGGCAAATAATTGACCTCTCAGTATCTGAGAAAGGTTAATTAGTGTCCTGCAAACATGCAAATAATAACCAATCAGAGATAATATAGATGGATGTTTGCTTAAGTCTGCATAATTCACAAATTTAATGGTAGAATATCAAATAACTTGTTAATGAAAAAAATATTCTAATTAAATACCGTACTTGATTCACCATATGTTGCCGAGCTGAATGAGCTCTGCCTGTTTTAATTAGTCACTAGAATTTATCTAAAAGTGTGATTATTGCATGCAAGTGAGGTGTGAAAAAATAAGGCTGCCTGAAATTGGTGAACCAACACATAAACAAAGTCATAAGGTTTTACTGAAGCGATGCTCTTTTTGTGTTAACTCTGAGTCTACATGGTCTGCTGTTGTGCTTTTGCTGCCATGGTATAGGCAGTGTGGCATTTGGCGGCGTTGTCCACTCTAGTTTGATGTGTTTTCTCAATCCAGTTGGTAATCCAACCAAACAGCAAACACATCTGTCCGAAGCCAATGCCAAGCCCCCAAATGCTGCGTGGATTACGCCCTGAATGGTTGATAAAGCTACCCAGAGTCTGCTGGGAGTTTGGAGCTTGACAACCCGCCAGCTGGTTATATAAATGGATTAGTGTTTGGGAGCATACAAAAAAAAAAGAAAAAAAAACCCACACACATTTCAGGTCATTTTCCTCAGGATGCATCAAAAGCCAGTAAGAATAAAACATTAAAATTATGAGGGAGAAAAGTACAACTGAAGTGGATACAAAAAGTCTAGAATTATGAAATTTATGAAACTTATGAAATTTCAAGTTTTGAAAACTCTCAAGATAGAAATGACAACAACATAAATGTTTGACCTGCTACATCTCTAATGTGATCTTACAGCACCCTTTCATAAAGATGGCTTTAACTTTCCTCAGAAATAACCAGTAAAATTAAGCCTGAAGGTAAAAAGCATACACCTATTATCAATTAAGGTCATTCAGAGTAAAACCAGATAAAAATTAACTGTTGCTGTAGCATTTGCTTGAATGTTCGGGGTTGCATGCGACTGAGAGCCATGGGCCAAAGAAGTCAAAGAAACCCTGACATAATTGATGAAAAGTACCAACTGGGAGAGATGTTTAAAATGGTATAAAAGGTGCAGAATGTACTGTGAAATACTGCTTTTTGATATTATTATTATTATTATTATTATTATTATTATTATTATTATTATTAGAAATATTCTCACAAATTAATTATTTTGTTTTTCTCTAAATTTCTGTTTGGTGGAATATTTAATTAAAGATATCCCAAGTCTTGCAATTTCTTTGTTGTTTTTTGTGTTTTTACAGTTAAAAAAACTCCACTTTTTTAAGGCTATCGAGACTTTTTATATCTTCTGTATCATACCGCCGTGGCAGTATCCCTGCTTCCTGATTCGCTCATCATCTTCTTGATGTTTCCTTTCTAAGGTCTTGCTGTCTCCTACTAAGCTAGATATTTCATAGTTAAGTGTATCAAAAAGGTTAAGTGGTGTGCTATCAGTGACCACAAGCCAATTGTCTATTGCTGAACTAAAATGTCAGCCGCTGTAACAAAGGAATGAGCTTACATGGTCTGAGACTTTTTTTTTTCTTTTTTAAATCATAGCTGTGTTAAACAGTTTAGAGATGTCAGAGGCAAGAAGCTAAAATGTGAAAATGAGAGATGCCTGTGAGCAATGTTGGTGCTTGAGTCATTGTCACACCATTTACTGTACTGTATCCAATGGCTCTGCATGAGTCAGAGGCAATAGCATTTGAGGAATGGGTCCCGATTATGATGCTTTAAATTTACTCTTAGCTGACAGCACCAAAGATTTGCAACCTGCAATTCTTCAAACACTAAAATATTTGTGCCTGACTTGTCTTCCTCCGCTGCAGGAAATCACCACTCTTCTTCCCTTCTCTGGCATTTCTCTGGACATCCTGCCAGACAGCAGTGACCTGGGAGCTGACCTGAGTGATTACATCCATCATCGGGTCAGCAGCAGCAGCCAAATTGCTGCAAATGTCACCACACCAACAGGCTCCGCTCCAGATCTTCTCCTTCTGAGCAAGTTCAGCAGCCACCTGTCGACACGGAGCCACGGCTCCATCCTCTACCTTCAGCTGACTCTGGATCTTTTCCACAAGGGTCACCTGACTCTGAAAGGAGGGAATTACCTAGTCGTCCCTGTCGCGCTATCAGAGGTCAGACATTAATACTTGGATCCTGAGATAATTGTGCCAATGGGTATTTGTAAGTAATAGTTTGAAATTAGGATTTGATTATTATTATTATTATTCATTTATTATTTTTTTTATATTGGATTATTCCTGACAGTGAAGGATGTGAACCACAGATGTGGAGTCGTTCATTGAGTTTTAAGTTAATTCATTATATAAGCTCCACTGTTTAATCCCCTCCAACTAAAAAGGCCTATTTTACCTTATATTTATTTTGGGATCTACCCTCTACCTCCTCATCTGGTTACAGTCTAACAACTAACACTTGTCTGTCACCTCTGTGATCTGTCTGTCATGAAATGGCCTGAAGCTGAAGTAATCAGAGTCCAAGTGATCTACAAACAAGCTTTCAATTATGCATTGTTTTTTGGTTGTTTTTTTTTTTTTTCACAAATCCAGACTGATTCTGTTCAGATCAATAGAAATAAAGATGAGAGGATCAAAATCTCCACACATATTGCCAGAATTACACAGAAAGGCTTAGAAATGTCATGATTGCATAATGAATGTGGCAAAGCAAGCTTAGACGCGTGCTAAGGATATGTGGGTCTGCATAGTGGACAGTGACAGAATGAAACCACATAGAAGTACAAGAAAAAACCCTTTAGTGAATTAAGAGTCACGGAAACATCTGGCACATGTAAAGGAGTCATTTTGAACTTGAGGCAGCTGCAAATTCAGCTTCATCCTTATTGTTACTGTTGTTTCTATTGATGTGATCCTTGTTTTTAGATTAGTGTTCATCATTAGTATCTCGTACCTAAGCTTTCAGGGTAATCAGGATAGGTGATACATGAGACATTTCATTTCATCTGGGAAAATGTTCTGTAGTGGATGATTTCTCTGTTCCAGATGTTCTAATTAGAACAACATGCACTTATGAGTCAAACATCTGACATACTATCAGACTTTTCAAATCAAACAGCATTATTGGCTAGTTACTTTAAAGTTTGACCAACTGACTTTGTTTTGCAAATGCAGTTATTAAATTCAGTAATCCACTTTATATTTTAATGATTAATTCTAAAATGTCTCTTATGTTGTATGTTTTAACAGCCTTCATGACCTGTACTGTCTGTTAGGTGTATCTGCTGATGTGTCGCGTCAGCTTTCCCGATACAGACGTCTTTGAGCGGGTACTTCCGGTGCTAAATGTGGCACTGGCGTCTCTGCATCCACTGAATGATGAACAAATGTTCAGGGCTCTGAATGCAGGCAGCGTGAAGGGGGAGCTGGAGTGGAAGGACTTCCAGCAGAGACTAGACAGTCTGGCTAGATTCATGGTAAGACTTCTGATGCAGCTTCATGGAAAGATCGATAGTGATTCAGACTTTTATTCAGTGGAATATTTTGTACAAAATGCACTGAAGCAAATGGTTTATATCAAAACATTGAGAGGTACTTTTTAGCTAAAGGACATATTAGTTAAATCTACCTTGACTACTCCTTTTCCTAATTATCAGCGTTTATCACGTGTCATGTTTGCAGGTTAAACGCAGGGATGGCACACGGATGCTGTGTCATCCTTCCTTCAGAGAGTGGCTGGTTTGGAGAGCCGATGGAGAGAGCACCGACTATCTCTGTGACCCAAGGTGAGGCTACAAGTCAAATTTGTCCAGAATAATGTTCATGAAGTATGACTCAGTTAGGACATTTAAAAAAACTAGTTGTGTCTTAAAAAAAGAGGTTTGCTTAAATGCCATGTGAGGGACGAGTGCTGTATCCGTGTGTACAGGAGTGGCCACGCTCTCTTGGCCTTCATGTTCTCTAGACAGGAGGGAAAGTTGAACCGTCAGCAGACCATGGAGCTTGGACATCACATCCTTAAGGCTCACATATTTAAGGTAACAAAAACATTGAGTGTAAACAGACATATCATAAAAAGAAAGTACACCCTATTTCATTTCTAAGAATCACCTGATCCCTGCAAGGTGTAAGATGTAAATACAACCTCAAATGACCAAAAACGCATGATATATAATGTTGTGTCATTTTTTTATTTACGGTATTTAAAATGCAGAATCAAATTGTGAAAAACTAATTCAACTGCGTGCAGAGCAAAGTTTATTCTGGCTGCAAAACAAGTCCACACCATCAGCGTTACCACCATACTTGACAGTAAACATTAAGTATTCGTGCTGCCTTTTGGTTCTCACCAAATGTGGCGTTTACATAACACAGCCTTTTTTTAAAAAAAATGTTCAATTCTAACAAGTTATCATGAACCTAAATATTTTACAGTATATGGTAATTGCAGTTTTCTTCTTACAATACACAGTCTGAACTTGAGTTTAGCCTGGGACATAGATTGTCAACTACATTCAACATTTTCTCTTTAATAATCTTTCTCACAGTAAAATGATGGGCTCTAAACTGTTTGGAAATGTCTATATAACTCTTCCCAAATTGATGGGCAGCAGCAGCAAATGTTTTCTGTCAAAAATCAGAGTTGGGGTCTGTTTGTCTGGTCTGAGTACTTCAAACGAGCAAGATACCAAAACCTTACATTTTTTTACAGGTGCTCACACTTGCTGATGATCAATTGATCGAGAGTATTTGATTAGCAGCACCACCTCTTTATTCCTTTAAAAGAAGAAACGGTGTACTTTGTTACATAAATAACATCATGCTGTATAATATGTTGTCTGAGGCTGTATTTAGTTAATTTTATTGAGACACCTGCAGCTAATATTGTTCTGACTGCATTTATGGCTCATACTTTGTGCATATTACTTTAACTGCTTGGACACACTGCAGATTTGGCCAAATGTGATCAGACTTTGTCTCACTTTTTCCCTGTGACACACTTGCAGGGTCTGAGTAAGAAGACTGGTGTATCCTCCAGTGTTCTTCAGGCCGTGTGGGTAAACTGCAGCACAGACAGTCTATCCGCTGCACTGGGCTCCCTGAGGAACTTGTATACACCAAACATCAAGGTGATCCATAGCAGGGCTCTTCATTAAAATAACTTTACACTAAAATATACCATCTTTTATGCAAAGATGTTTGTTTATTTCTTTCCGCATTTTGCAGGTAAGTCGTTTGCTGATGCTGGGTGGCGCGAGTGTGACCTGGTGTACCGAGGTGATAGGACACGCTCCCATCCTGGCTGTCCATGCCCATCTGGGGCACGTGGAGATGGTAGCTCTGCTGCTTGAGATGGGGGCTCCAGTAGAAGGGACAACTGGAAGCGGCATGTCGCCCCTCTGTCTGGCTGCTGCAGCAGGACACACTGAACTTGTCAACCTGCTCTGCAAGAAAGGAGCTAAGGTCAGTGCCATTTCTGTGCAGACACCATGATCGACAACTGGGCATTTGTATAATAACCGCAGATGAATCAGATTTTTTTTTTCTGTGACAGAATACACTGTCTTTAAGTACTTTTACTCCAATGATATCCTGCACCACTGTGGTTTTACATTCACCACAGTTGCTGGATCTATTCTGGGGGACAGATGACATCAAAAGGGCTGATCTATGCCAGCACATTACCAGCAACTGAGCATAACCAGGGCTGCAAGTCCTTCTGTATTCCTCTTTTTCCAGGTGGCGCATGTTGATAAGAGTGGCCAGTGTGCGCTGGTCCATGCTGGGCTAAAGGGTCACGCAGAAATCATCAACATCTTGCTTGGCCTGGAATGGGGACCAGAAATTCCCACCGACCCACAGCAGCAACACAGCAATGAAAGTGTGAGCGGGAAAGACCAGGCCCTTCAGCAAGCAGTCATCGCTGCAGCCAGCATGGGACACACACAGGTAGGTATCACATCAAACCCACTTTTAATATTCTGCTGAAATTCATCTTCATGTAGAGCTCAGTGCCAGCCCTGGGCCGATACAGGGGATTTCTTAGATGCTGTTTGTAATTTTCCGTGGTCAAGGTCTGAGAGTGCTTTGTTCCGTTTTCTGCACAGCAAGCCAGCAATATAAGATTGTAAAATTGTGTTTTCCTGCAGGTGGTGAAAAGCTTGCTGGACTTGAAAGATGAACAGCTGGCAGTGCAGATGGATGCTCATGACTCACTCTGGGGAGAAACGGGTGCATTTCTCCTATCAATCATATAAATGTATCTGTCTTACCTCTTTCTGTCCATCATTGTGCTTCTAGAGCCACACTAACGTGCTTCAAGGGCACATGTCTACTTGTGTATGTGTGTGATGATTAGATAGTAAAACCTACCTGTAAGTGCTTACACGCTCAGCTCAGTGCAATGCGTCCCCATTAACTAGCATTAATATTATGATTTTAAGATGCTCTGGATCATATCAAAGACATTATATGATGTCAGTTTGTTTTTCTTCTTTTGACTGCAATGGAGCATCACATTCACCACACAGAATATCTTGTCTGGTTACATTTGTAGCTTCTAAAAAGCAGCTGTTATTCAATTGTAATACTTTTACCTCCATCACAGATGTGCTGGTGCAGGTTGCACAATTCTGTTAGGTCCATTTCCTGAGAGCATGTTGGATGAAGCCTGTGTCTCTGCCTACAGCACCATTACCATGTAATTCTATTACACCGTCCCCTGCAGTCCTGATTCAGAAAAAAGAAAGAAGCATAAAATCCCCTCTTAAACATTCACCTTTGTATGTGCACTGCTCTGGGTTTATATTATTATTTATGTTAAGAAATAGCTTGATTGGATTACAGTCCATTAGCGCAGATAAAATGGCCAGTCAAGAATAAATGTTAAAAGTCTCATTACCGAATCCGGCATTTAAAATTCCCATTGAATAACATTACCATGGACATTAATGCATATAATTTCAATACTTTCTTTAATGAGAATATCCTCACTTGTGTAAAAGCTGCAGCTTCAGTAACCCAGCGGCTGCAATTAGCTGCACAAATTAATTACAAAGACAAATCAATGTTATTGTTTCTTCTATTATTTGACAGTAACTCTTCTTCAAAGGCACTGATACTTTTTTGTCCACTGAAATATATGAACATTTACACTGGTTATAAAGATCAGTCCCCACTTGTTCCATTAGCTTCAAATCATTTTTATCTTAAGTACTGTTTAGATCTCTACATTTGCACAATAGAAAAGAAATGATACAGCGTGAAAAGATAAGACACAAGCCTCTTTATCTTTTTGCTTTTCATTCGTGCTTCTACGTCTCTCCTAAATGTGTCAATTATATGCTCTTGTCCGCCTCGTCATCTCATCTCTGTGCCGACCTTCTGTCAGTGCTGACAGCGGCAGCAGGGAGAGGCAGAACAGAGACGTGTGCTTTCCTCCTGGAGCGGGGGGCAGGGCTGGAGATACCAAACCGCAGAGGAATGGTCCCACTGCTCAGCGCCGCCAAGCACGGACACGCACAGGTGGGGGGGGATCATGTCACTGGCACAGGACTGTCTTCACCTTACCAGTTTTGTCCTTTGCTTTTCAGTTTTTCATGTATCAATCGTTTATCTCTCAGGTTGCAGAATGTCTCCTGAAGCAAGGTGCAGATATCAACGTCAATGACAAACTGGGTCGCAGCGCACTGATGTTGGCTGCATCCGAGGGCCACGGCAACACTATTGAGCTCATGCTGTCAAAGGGTGAGGGTGCTCACGGTCCACAATGACATCAAAGTATGACTACAAATCATTTCAAGAACTGGAGAACAACATCTGTATTGTTTGTGGTCCCAGGTGCCTCTCTGTCCTCTGCTGACCAGGAGGGCTTGACTGCACTTAGCTGGGCGTGTATGAAGGGCCAGAAAGGTGCGGTGCAGCTTCTGGTGGAGGCAGGAGCCGACCTGAACCAACCAGACAGACAGGGACGGACTCCACTTGACCTCGCTGCCCTAAACGGAGATGCAGATACGGTGGGTGTCATGCTGGTGTTTAGGTTAGGTCATACTGATGAAGAAAAAAGTTACTTCACTTTTTATGTGGAACACTTAGGGAAAAAAATGTATATGTATATATATATATATATATATATATATATATATATATATATTAGGGCTGGGCGATATGGACCAAAAGTCATATCTCGATATTTTCTAGCTAAATGGCGATACTCGATATATATCTCGATATTTTTTCTGTGCCTTAATTGGGGTTTCCCCCAAAGCATTATAGCATAGCATCTCTGTTAGCTTCATTTTTTTCTGAGGCAAACCCTTAAAAAAACAGTCAGTTTTAATACAAAGCCTCATGCCAAATGTCACACAGGTTCCTTTATTAACAGAGGTCTGCACAATATCAAAATGTATAAAACAAATGAAATAAAAATAAACTGCCTGCATATATAGAATAAAAATGCTTCTTGAATAAAATAAAACAAATATCCCTTTCCTGCATAACAATTAAATTAAAATACACTGTGCAATTAATACAATGTAGACAGTAACAGGCAGACTTTTCACTGAGGTTGACAGTTGTGCAAATAACAAATAAAACATTCAAGTCAATTTGTCACAAAATAAGCTATATCAAAATCATTTTAAAAAAAATGTAAAAAAAAATCGATATAAACGATATTGTCTCGTACCATATCGTGTTTGAAAATATATCGATATATATTAAAATCTCGATATATCGCCCAGCCCTAATATATATATATATATATATATATATATATATATATATATATATATATATATATATATATATATTTATACAGTTGAAAAATAAAGTGAGTCTGTTTACAATCAGTCACAAATATAATTATTGTTTATGTGTCATTTCAGACTATTTTGGGCAAATGAAAGATATCATAATTAAATAATTTGCTAATTTGCTTCCTGATTGTGCACATCATGCACAATCAGGAAGCTTCAATCCGAGTGTCTCATTTGCTGTTGATCAGCAGGAAAGTAATCAAAATGATCCGATAATCAACAAATTTCCAAAGTCGGTTTAATTAAGTTGCAGCCAATGTCGTTGGTGATGTCTGGTAATGCAGCTGGGCATGTTGCACATTATCAGCAGGATGGCGGCGATATCCCACAGATGAAGTCAAGTGGAAATGTACTCTTGTGGCAAGGTTTACATAAAAGACCATTTTCTTTTTAAATCAACTGCTACTAAAAGCCTCAGATGAACAGAAAACAGAATATATTACGCAATGTCATTATGTATTTAACACAAACTTAGGCAAAATGTGGAAAGAGTGTGGGAAACTGAGTGCATGAAAGAATGTTTCAGTAGCTTGTAGAAAAAAACTTTAGCTGTAATAACTTGAATATTTAAAACTTTAGAAATGTACTTCACTTTTCATGTGGCTGTATGCCTTTGCTGAGATCTTGCATTGAAACAAAATGTGCTCTCAGGTGCATAACCTGGTGGAGCACGGAGCAGTGCTGGAGAAAGGAGACAACAACGGTACCAGAGGCTCAGATCGAGCAGCTGGCTGCCAGAACCCGGCTCTGGTGGCGTCGCTGCTTAAAAAAGGATCCAAGTCAGGTATAAACACCCGCGCTGCCATGACAGAGCTGCAGTCGGTGGAGTTGGACTTATTTAATATTATGCTGATAAAACAGCTCAACAAACTGCAGCGCAGCCTTTAAAATGAGCATTAATTTGAATCAACTCCCACCACTCTGAGTGTATTCACATTTGTATCTTGCTTAGCCTAATCAATACATATTTTACATTTATTTATAGATTTTTTTTACTGCAGCACATCTTATCGCTACATTTTATCCTGCAGCGTTACATCACCTCCTCTAACTCATTCTCACCTCTCCCTTTTCAATCCGCCGTTGCTCTCCTTCATCAACCAAAAGCCTACAGAACGGCTCCCCACGATCGATCAGGTACATGATTTATGTAAGATACAACGTAAAAGCGACAAGGCAAAGACGGATAATATAAAGATGACTGTTCACTCCATCAGGTCATGCTACGTGGGCTATGGCTTCCTCCAAACCAGACATTCTCCTAATCCTGCTGCAGAAGCTGATGGAGGAAGGGAACATTCTTTACAAGGTATCGTGTATAGTGGATTTCATTGACACAAAATTGCGAGGAACTTTCGATTAATGGTCAAAACTAAGCTGGATGTCTTTGTTTCTCAGAAGGGGCGCATGAAGGAGGCAGGCCAGCGCTACCAATATGCTCTGAGAAAGCTTCCTCGTGAGGGACAAGCAGAGGAGTTGAAAGGACTCAAAGACCTGCGAGTCTCCCTCTATCTGAACCTCTCCCGTTGTCGTAGGAAAACTAATGTAAGAGCCACAGGGGTATCAAACCGCTCAAACACTGCTTAATGTTGGCAGCAGGATTATTAGATGCCAAAAGCGTGGCGGGAGAGCTGTCGAGGTGAGGCAGATGCCTCCTTAAGATATTAAATCCATCTCTCAATGTAAAAACATGTCAGCGCTGCTGCGGATGACAGTAAACACATTGTGACTTTTTGGATCTAATTTAACTTTTCCCTGCTAAAGCAAACAGAATGTGTAGGAAAGACCTGGGAGCCGGTAGTGACATGAATAAGTGTGTGCTGTTAGTGTGGAGATGGATGTGCTTGGCCAGCAGCCAGGTCTGGAGCCCACCCTGGTGATGACAGGCGTCCTAACAGGCTGTGTAAAAATGCCATCTTTAGGGTCGCTGCAGCCGATGAATAATGGAGCAGATAATGTGATGTGATAAGGTCGCTCTGTCTGGTGGACGAGAGTACACTTTCTCTGCATCTCTTCATGGAGTTATTTACAGTGGATGTGCAAGTGGGCCGGCTAAACGGCCGTATTATAGCAGAGCTAAAGCAGCAAGGGCCAGCAGGGACACTACATGATACTGTACCATCATTAAACATTTAGCAGGAACATTCACAAACTCACATTCAAGGCTGCCTTTCTGACCTCGCTCTCAAGGACAGAATCAGCATGTTGTCATTTCATTTTCAACTGAGAGCGATGGCAGTAGCAAAATCCTGTTTTATATTAAGAAAAAGCAGCTTTGTGTTTGTGTTTCTCTCCTCCTGTTTCTGCCGTTAGTCAATACAAATGATTTGCAGTTTGAGTTCTTTCATTACACAGGCTTCAATTGATAGAACCATATAACGAGGCTCCAAGTAAACACTGGTTTTTATTGGAATCCCTTCAAATAATTTTTGTAAATCAAAACATCCCATCGCTACTCGACAGCCACAAGCGGTTTGTCAGTGTTCACCGTTATAATTATTCAGTTGGAATATAATTACTTCTCTTCACTTTATGTACTTTTTTTACTTGAAACACAGGATTTTGGGATTGCTGAGGACTTTGCAACCAAAGCTCTGGAACTCAAACCCAGATCTTACGAAGCTTTTTATGCCAGAGCCCGAGCCAAGAGGAGTAGCAGGTATAACTTGTTTAACAACGCCCAATATTAAGACAAATGCAGAACAATTCATGTGAGAATCTGCTTTGGGATAGTGGCAAAGTATTTATTTATTTATCTTTTTGAAGTTGCTTTGTTAATTTTCTCTGTCCTCCCCAGGCAGTTTGCTGCAGCGCTGGCAGATCTCCACGAAGCAGCACGACTCTGCCCGTCCAACCGGGAGATCCGCCGCCTGCTGGCTCGAGTAGAGGAGGAAAACAAACATCATCTGAAGATATCTGGCAATAACATGACACAGGGTTACAACAGGGACCCTCACACCCACCACCACCACCAAACTACGGAGGAAGTAACAGACATCTACTCACAGGAAAGTCGAGAGAGGCAGATCCCAGCAGACCAAGCTGATGCAGAAAGGGAGGGTGAGAAGGAGGAAGGTGACCAAGTAGGCCTGCACTGCGGGAAAAGTCCAGAATATTGGCCTCTGAATCCGTACGCTTCTAACAGGACTCTCCCGGGAGGTGTGGCCTTCAGTTTAGCAGATCAGTCCCCGTGTTTCCCTAAAGAGGAGTACGTACCGAACCAGCTGCTCGTGGACACGCCTGAGCCGGGTCCTGCCATCACCAGACAGAGCCAGAGTCAGAGCAGCAGGACTCAGCACCACTGCCATTCCCTCCAGGCGGGGAACAGAGTCGGGGTCAGGCCGCTGTCTCTGTGCGGCCCCTCCAGTCCCCTGCCGGGGAGACACATCTCCACCTCCCTACGGCCGGCCGCAGTCGTGGGGATTGATATCGGCCCCGGATCAGTCAGCGAACACTCCGGTCACAGCCCCACTGAGCATTATCATCCCATGTCTCCCAACAGCTCGTCTCCACCTGGACCCTTTCAGATGTACCAGCCGCGCTCGGCCAGCTTCTCCAGGGGCTCCGACAGGCTGTCCACTCCTTCTGTGCCTCTGGACGGCCTGGCTCTGGCTCTGGGGTCTGCTATGGAGGTCAAGAAGGAGGGTGGTGGAGCGGGAACAGCGGGGTCGAGGGGCTCCAGCTCCAGTCAGGCTTCCAGTGGGAACCTGTCAGATGGAGGGAGGCAGCAGGCACCAGACGCCCCGGGCCCCATCAAGAGCAGCGGTAGCTTCAAGGCAAAACCCGAAATGAAGCCTCGGCCCTTTATGGGGGTCATGGACAAGGCGGCGCGAGTCCAGGGCCAGCAGACCTCCGGGCCGAGCCGACAGGGACACGGAGGAGGAGGAGGAGCCGAGAGTTTCGGTATGTCGGTCATGGAGTTCCAAGGGCTGAACAATGAGTACAAACGTGCCTCGTTCCAGGAGCAGCTGTCTGCGAGCCAGCAGCAGGGCAGGGAGTTTGGAGAACGCTCCCACCAGCGAGAGACCAGAGGGTCTGTATCCTCCCAGCTACGCTTCCCTGACGGGAGGCACAGACAGGCGAGCCTGACGAGAGACAACCCGGCTCTGCATGTGGCTCCCATAAAACCCAAGCGCTCATTTATAGAGTCCAATGTCTGAATATAGTTTATCAAAGTGCAAAAACAGGCTGTTTTTCATCACACTATGTCCCACATAAGGTAGCGAGGGAGAACAGCTCCCTTCCCTGAGCCTGTTCTGTAGATTTATGCTGCTGCACTGCATTTACAATCTAGAACCAGTGTTAAACTCAGGCTACTATGCTTTTGCTTTCATGTATTCAGCTACACTAGTGTATTCAAGGAAATCCGGCGTACCTTAAGTAGGGATCTGAAAAACTAGCTAGTGCATTGTTTCAACTTTTAACTAATTATATCAAATATAGAAGTCGGAGACAGCTGTGTGCACGAATAAACAAGACTTCACGCTATTAGCTGCAGTATGTGACCATTTCTATCATTGAATGTCTTTTAAAACATTTATATTTGTACGGTGTAAACTATATTTGCAGATTATATATTTCCTTGTAAGTGATTATCTGTCAGCATTACAGGCTTCAAAGGAAGGTCTTTATGTAATTCAGATTCTCTTTCTTGGTACATTTGATAAAAAAAAAAAAAAAAGACACTGTACATGATGTTGTTGGAAACTTATTGTCATAATTTAACACGGACTTGACTGCATCAATATGGACGGTATACAGTATGTTATTTATTTTTGCATTGCAGAGAACTTAATCAGATGAAGCATTTATGGGTTTATTTAAAAACAGAGGAAACATTATTCCAAATGTAGGACAGAGAACCTTAGGATAATTTTTATCTTGCAGTATGTCCATAGTTGTCATATACCCTTTTCAGAGTCATACAACGGTATAAAGAATGTTACCACATTAATATTGTGGGATAATAAAAATATTACATGAGGACTATATTTCTACATCTGCTTATTTCACTGTGTATCTCAGAAATATTAATTAAGGTCTGGGGTGTGTACGCAAGAATAAAAGCTCTTGTCCCTTCACAGTTCAACACAAAAATATACAGTATATAAACATTTAACGAAGACATTACATTAAACAGCTCGTTTACAACTGGAGATTGGCAAACCTGAGCCATGGAGAGGTTTTAGTAATTAATGTCACTCATTACATTCACAGCTAGATGTGGGTTGATGTGGGAAAGTAAACCTTGAACTACTTTGGTCAGCTAATGTTTACATCTACAATTAAAAAAAACAAAACAAAATATAATAGATGGTCAGAGAGGGAAAATACCCCCCCATCACAATCATCTGTATAGAAAAAGGGTAAAGGGATCATCACGAATGTTAAATCCAGATGAGGACTGAGCTATCAGAACATTATTCTTGTGCACTTTTTTTATTATTATGAATATTCGTAGCCTACATATTATAAAGAAATTTTGTATCACTTTTCAGACATGTGTATCCTGTCAAGCATCTCTTCAAGGGGCAAAACTACAACTAGCTTGAACGTAAGGTGAAGTGAATTACTGAGTTATACTCTTTAAGTGAGATTCTCATGTTTGCTATATTCACCCTCAGCGTACAGGCAGATCATGATGAAACTAAAATAATTATAGTAATCAGCGTCATTTCATAAACGAGTCCCACCAAATTAAATGGCACAAAGTCAGAAACCTGGAAACCTGCGGTTCTGATGTGAGCACTGCGTTGTGCTTGGGTGTGAAGGAGGTCAGTGGCTCGTCCTCCAGCGGCCGATAGCCATCTTCAGCGTGTGGTTCGGGGTGAGCAGGGTCGTCAGTAAGGGAAGGTTGGTCATGGGGCTGGTGCGGTTCTTGGTGTGGATCCAGCCTTCAATGGCCTCTCTTTCATAAGAGTAGCCATCTGTTGGAGCAAATAAGAGGAAATAGGATAACTAACATGTTGTTTTGCCTTTTTTTTTTTTTAAACCATAATCATAAGGAGAAAGATCCTCATATTGTCCTACCAGCAGCAATAACTGGCTCCCTCATTGTCTCTCTGGTGATTGGACAGAGAAACTCATCAGGAATGCCTGAACACACTGAATCACTCTTCAGCTCCTCCACCTTCCTCAGGAGTTTGCCCCGCAGGCCAACTGATTCTGACACACACACACACACACACACACACACACACACACACACACACACACACACACACACACACACACACACACACACACACACACACACACACACACACACACACACACACACACACACACACACACACACACACACACACACACACACACACACACACACACACACACACACACACACACACACACACACACACACACACACACACAAAATCAAATCATGAATGTGCAGAGGAGAAAACAAGACTTCATGTGTTCTCATTGTGAAGAACGGGATGAACTGACCCAACATAAACATGTGTAAGAATATCAGCATCAATGTTTGGAGTGTTTTCCACTCCCGTGTTTAGCACTTTTCGCTCTTGCAAATGTGAGCGTGGGTGAGCGTGAGCATGGTGGGAGCAGACCATGTCTGTGGGCTGTCTGTCCAATTCCAAGCTAAATGGCATTTTTGGTTTGGATAACAAAGAAGAGCTGACGCCGCTGAACACAAAACACTTTCTTTTTCTTTTTAAATATATATATATATATATATACACACACTCTCTTTTCCAAACTTACTGGTGCATTCTGGTTATTATCTGCCTCTTTCAAAGCAAAACTCCTCACTGATTTCACTTCCATCTTTAAAAGAGATACCCGTCTCTCCATCAGTGCAGAAGATAAAAGAGGATGCAACTCAGCGCTGTTTGCTAAGTTTTCTCTGCTAAGACGGTGGGATTCATGGTGCGCTGCTAAAAACAGAACAATGTGAACACAAGCTGTCACTGCACTGATGCTGTGTCAACTCGACGGTGACTGACGGCAACTGTGGGATGGAAATGACGACATGGCAGCACGGCAAACATTTGCAGAGAACATGAAGTCTGCTGTCTAAACTGGTAGACAGACATCAAAATCACACTCCAAGAAAATAAAAGAAGGAAAAAAAGATATAAACTGCAAGCAACGCAAGCTGAAAATGATGCCAAAGACATGGGAAAAACCAAGAGGGCTTAATGATATTAGGTGTAAAAATCCACTTCATACCTTATGGGAAAGTTTGTTTTGAAGCTTGAGTTATGTAACCCATGAAGGGATCCAGATTAAAGTCAGAAGTGATGAAGCCCCAAAGCTGAAAGCTTTTAGGTTGCAGCCTAATATTATGTAATCTTGCTGAGCATAACCACCTCTGACATCCCTTCACCTGTACCTGAATTCAACATTTTATCCTTTTAAAGCAGTTTGGGAAAAAAAAAAGACTTAATCCACAAATATTTACAGTCTCTTCTTTCTCACAAGACGCCAGCCCTGTAATACCCGAAAGACTCTTTTATTACACTTCAGACAAAAGGCAAGGGGCGCGACTACAAGGACCGGAGGGAGAGGAGAAGGCGCGCTGCTGTCACAGTGCAGTGTGTGATATTTGTCCCCCTCACCTATGCGCAGCTCTGACGCCAGTGTTTCCTTGGTGAGACCGAGCAGCTCCGTACCATCTATATTATTGGATTTAAAACAATCCACCAATCTCTCGAGGCCTTCCTCTACCAGCCACTCCGACACGTCCTCTTCCGTCCAATCGGCAACCAGCAGCCTCGATCGACCCGCCGGGGCTCTTGCTGAGAAGGCAGGCCAAGGGAAGAAGGTCAGTTGTTTTATATATATATATATATATATATATATATATAAAAAAAATTTAAAAGGCAAATATTCTCAGTGTAAGACCGTCGTGGGATCCTGCTGACTGATTATTGATCAGGGGGCTGCGCTGCGGTTAGTATGGTTTGTGTGATGATATGGAGGTTGCATTGATTTACACACAGAAAACCCAAGAAGAACTTCATTTAACATTCGATTTTATCTTTTTGCACTCATTTTGCGTGAGGACTGCTTCAAATGCCTTTCATTCAACAGAAAGATACATTTAGATTCTTCTCACCTTCTGTTGATGTCTGCTCATACTCTTCTGTAACATAAAATGAAAAAGGTAAATGTACGCAAGAGGGCTGCAAAGCCATCTTAAAAGAAACTTTAGTACTTGATAGTGACGAGCAAGGATGGGAAAAGAGGGCAGTTTTGCACACAAAACCTGCATCCCTCGCTACGAGTTAGTCATAGCGAGGGATGCAGGTTAAGATTGCAAGATTATGATTAGAAATACCAGCTTCTACGTATAATTCTCTGAGAGGGAAAGCTGAAGATTTAAGTGAAAACATTAACATTTATTGCAGCGGTATTATTATGATTACTCAACTGTTAGAGCTGTCAAACAAAAAGATAAAAATATTTAATAAAAGGAGGTGTAACAATATTGAAGATAAAAATAAACTAACCTGAAAGCGACTTTCCGCCTTTTCATTTCCACGTGATGTAAAGGACAGAAAAACAAAAAGAGACAAATTGAGACAAATGTGGCCCAACATCAAACTAACGCTTGTATTCTTTCAGTGCACTTTTTAAGTGTTATGTGTGTTCGGTCCCACCATTTGCCGTGCCTCCATCTTCCAGCCTCCAGATGTTTACAGACTTATCCATCGATCCTGTGGCAATCAGTGGTGAAGTTGAAGAGAAGGCGCAGGCTGTCACGTACCTGTAGCAGGGAACAAACAACTCATTCATGGCTTTTTTATAAACAATTTTACAGTCAGTTAGAAAAAAAAAAGCCACAGCACGGAAAGCAAGATGTAGGAATTGATTCTGAGACATGAATCGCAGCTGCAGCAGAGAAGCTCGGCTTCAGGATACGATGCTAAAGGGTTAGAAGCCGCGACTCCCTGACACACCTGAATATGTACGTAACAGTGTGGAGAAGCTCTCCAAAAGTAGGTCACGTCAGTGGTAAGTTTACTCTGTCACAAGCTTCATTAAAGATCTAAATCAGGATTAAAACTACATTTTCAGTTAATTCAGGAAAAAAAGAAGTCAAGGCAAAGTTAATGAGGACAATCTCTCTAAAACCTAAGCTGGGTTGCTGAGTAACGCTGATCCACAAAAGCCATTAGACTACACACAAAAAAGTGCAAAAAAGACTAACACTAACCTAACATCAAGGCCTTCTCTGAAAGTCAAATGAGTTTCCTGCGGGCATTGTGTCAAAAGTTTCATCTATCCTTCTGCTTCCACTTCAGTTAGCAATTTTCCAAAAGCACTTTCATTTCCTCCACTGAAAGGAGCTCGATGCTTTTCAAACACAGGTGGCTTTATCAATGCGCATATGGCTTGAGCGATCAGTCATCTGCGCCTCGTGTGGATGTGTGTGTGTGATGAGAGATCTAGGCAGTGTGGTTCTACCTTTCTCCTAACAAAAAAAGAAAAAAAAAAGAAAAATGTGTGTTTTGGAAACCATGATTCACAATGATCTGTTACAGTCATGACATTTACTGCGTGGGGCTTATTCAAACCGACGAGGTGTGGCATCAACAGCTGATGAAGCTAATCTGAAAAAAAATAGGAGTAACTCGTGACTCTCTAAGGTTCATAAAGAGTGAACGTGAGCGTGTTTGAAATGAGCACTGAAATGAACGAAAAATCCAGACATTACAGCATTTTCTGATTAAACAAGAAACTGTTTGATTAAATATATGTAAATACATGTTCATTCATAATTCATATTTTTTTTATTTAAATGTTACTTTTTATTATTCATGTTTATGAAATAATGTGGCCAAGAGACTTTAATGTGAAAACATCAAACAGCCACAAACGTAATAATTAATCTGTCAATGAAAAACAAAATAACTGGTTGTAAAAGAACAGCGTGTGCAGGAGGAGGAACACCGGCGAGTGACTGCTGTTAGCTTTCAGGTAAAAACCTGTTGATCCAATGTGTTATTAGTAATTCTGCAGCACTCTTTGAACAGTGACTCTTGACCAATCCCGTTCGAACCATTGCATAAAGCCCGCCCCTTGCCCATTAGGATTGGTTGGTATGTTTTGTACCGGTGGAAACGGTTTCATTAAAGAGAGGGGTACCAGCCCCATTTTACTTGACAGAATTTTCATGAAGCCCTTTTAAAAAATCGTCTCCCTCTAAAACCCACCACCACCTCAGCACGAGACCGTGTGGGGTGCTTTTGTCAATACTGAAAAGGAGGCAGGTTTACAGAGATGTAACGCTCAATGAAGGCCAAATGGGCATGTACTATTAATTAGCTCCACTGACGTGGAAGATCAACGTTTAAGATGTAAGATCTGGAACAGGAAACTACATTTCTTCATTTATCATTCCAAACAAAACACGAGTATACATTTATATTTACCTGTCGTGTGTTTTCAGCGTGTACAGCAAAACTGCGTTATTCTGTAGAAAAAGTGTAGCACGAGACAAAATATGAGCAACGTGTGTCAGCCGGCAGAGCTAAAAGCTGCTCAACACAGTAAAGAAAAGGAGAGGAACTTACTGCATCGTAGATTGTAACGCTTTTGTCCACAGAGCTGAAGGAAACAGAAAGATTTCAAGTACATCAGCAATGTTTCAGAAACCCAGCTGCTTTCTAACTCAAGTGGTTCACTCAAGGAGGAATAAAGCGATCCATGTCTCCCTCCAGTGTTCCCGGGAACGTACTGCACTGCTGTATGAGCAGAGGGTGGCCTACTTTCTGCAGCATTCAGGCAAACAATCTATATTTTACATCAATCTCTTGATCCTGAATAGATCAAGACATGAAAACTGACCTACATCAAGGCAGTGATTTAAAATGTACATTTAGCGTATGGCTGGCAACTGAGAAAATCTCCCGAGGGAAACAGCATGAGACCAAATCCTCACACAAAAATAATTAAATGTGTCAGTTACACAAACAACAAATATATGCTGAATGTTTCAGCTAATTAAAAAAAACAAACTGCAATGGCCACAAAGTCAGTCCTATAAAAACGTAACCCTACCTGGTGATAACAGACAAAACTTATTGTCCATTTGAAGAAGATTTCGAGACTGAGGTGCGCTTCATAAATGTCAGGTGCAAGATCACTAGTGTTCCATCGCAAAGGTCTGATCTTACCCAGACACGAGCAGCCGCCCATCCGAGGAGAACGCACAGCAGAGGACCGGAGCCGACTGTCCAGTTAGTGTGTGAAGGAGCTGCATCTTATACGCTGAGAGAGAAAGTGACAACAAAAGAACAAGAAAAGAATGCAAACTGAAAATGAAATGCATTGAAACTGAAGGGATGGTAATTGCAACTACTATAACATTTTATTTTTTCAATGAAACATGTATTCATTTGGCAGCATCAGTGATTTGTCCTTGTCAGGATGTATTGTTGATATTGACTGATATTCAGCTCATCTCCAGTCTAGACTACTGTAGGTGCAGGGAGAAAGGACATGATGATAATTTTATACGCATCAACGATGTATGAAGTCTGAGACAAAGGAAAACTTTAAAAAGCCAATCTGAGCTGATCTCTGTAAAAAGGAACAGAAAGTATATCAAACCCCTTGTTGTCTACAAGTTAACAGAAGCTGATTTAAACTAAATGTTACAAAAACATAAAACTCTCAACTATTTGATTCCGTATTACACAACAGAGTGGTAGGACTAAACGAGCCTTGGATTTCAGCGTCTGATATGACCCACATGTGCAGCAACAGCTGCAAATAAACGTTTCCAGTAACCGTTTGTCATGTTTGATCCCAGTTCTGTGTACAGAACAACGTGAGGTGACATTTCATTGGGTTTAAAGAAACCCTTTAATGCTCAACATGAAATGACATGCACACAAAAATATTGGAAGTGTTCATCATAGATTGAAAACAAAAACATCTTCAATTTTGTCTTTAAACATTTTGCAAATGATAATGTTTCTTATCTTACTTTATTTTTTTTCTTTTATAAGTGTGGCGATGGTACAGAGGTCTTAGAAATCTGGATTTAGATTTTTCTTTCCCCTTAATAATAAAAACCTTCATTTAAAAACTGCATTTTGTGTTTACTTCTGTTATCTTTGTCTAATATTTAAATTAGTTTGATGATCTGAAACATTTAAGTGCGACAAACATGCAAAAAAATAAGAAATCAGGAAGGGGAGGAAACACTTTTTCACACAACTGTCTCTGACAACTTTCAACAATAACAGTCTGTATGATCTTCCTCGTCTTTGGCATGCAGAACCCGACATCTGTTTTTTTCCATGAGGAAACTGAAACACGGACTCATCTGACCACAAAACACGTGCTCACACTCTTTCTGCTCATCTGCCACGATCTCCTGCCCGCAGAACTCAATGATGTTTCTGGACAGAGTTCACAGACTAGATTTCTGGATGTGGCCGACTGTGTTGAGAGACAACGATGCAATCTTTTCTATATTTATTAGCCTGTCCTTTAATTTGAATCCGTCCCATGCAACATTTTCATGTGATTTCATACAGTAGACTGTTATAAACGTAATTCTATCATCAACTTGTTATCCAAGTAGTTGTTATGATGTGTTGTACTGTGAATAATGTTTGTTAGTCTGCAGCATTTATTTACCATTTTGGATGTCTAGTTCTAAGGGTTTATCTTATGAGACGGAAACAGATTTTCTGCTTTTCAGTATTGTAATATCGTGCCCACCTCCAGAGCAGAACTTGTTAATGGCCCATATCTTCAGGTGACAGTCTTGACCGCAGGACGCCAATCGAAGCTGCACCATTTGACCACCTAAAAGAGGATAAACAAGCAAACAATCCACATAAAGGAAGACACACAGAGAATATTCAAAACAGGTTGATTTTATGGTGTGAAGACCAAACAGAACAGCTATGCGCCGCCCATCCCTTCCTCACTAAAGCTGTCAGTACGACTGTAATGTCGCCACCTCATGTGCTGCCTCTTACGGATGAGAGGCGTACAATACAGCTGGGCATGTATGTGACACACATTATGTAAACTATAACTGATAGACCAGTGGGCGAGTGGCAGCTATGCAAACGCAGCAGATATATTTTACAGACTGCACTTTCAAATGCGGCCGACACTTACTCTTATAGATCCAAGTTTAACATTTGATTTCAATCTAACTTGAAATCTAGTATATTTTTTTGTCAAAATGTAATGATCACTTTGTTATGTCACTTCATAAATAATGATAACATTCATTGTTCAAGTTTTGAATAAACATAAGTATGTAAAAATTCTGTGGTGATTGATGTGCAAGTTTATTTTTTACTCTCATATATTGATGGAAATGCTTCAGGCGTGTGCTGAAGAGCCGCTGATGAATTCACAGCACAGTTTCTCACCAGTGAGGATGGTGGGAGCGAACATGCAGCAGGACACCCCCAGGTCGTGGGCGTTCTTCTCCGCGTATAGCTGGTTCATGTTCAGGTCCCACAGACGCAGGTCCCCATAGGTGGAGCCGCTCATGAACATCTGACTGCAGGGGCTGAAGGAGCAAGCTACCATTGTTGTGTCACTAACTGCCCCAGTCCTTTAAAAAACAAACATAAAAAAACAGGCAGCAGCAGCTGCATTATCCGTTTCCTTTTCATCACTGCTCAGGCACACAGGGAAGTAATAACACGGAGTTATCCACATTATGGATTGCTGTACTGCTTGTGAATTTAAGGCCTACTAAATTCATTGGAGAACAGTTCAATAGGCACAGTAAGTATTGCCCTTCTTAACCCCATAATGCAATATATATCATATTTGATACATGAATTTCTAAGACCTCGTACCATCGCCACACTTATAAAAGAAAAAAATAAAGTAAGATAAGAAACATTATCATTTGCAAAATGTTTAAAGACAAAATTGAAGATTTTTGTTTTCAATCTATGATAAACACTTCAAATATTTTGTGTGCGCGTGTGTTATTTCATGTCGGGCATTAAAGGGTTTCTTTAAACCCAATGAAATGTCTTGAAGTAGCATTTATACACCACCAATAGTTAAACTCAATTTAAATTCAATTCAATTTTATTTAGATAGCGTCTATTACAACACAAGTTGTCTCTAGGCACTTTCCAGAGACCCAGAACATGACCCCCGAGCAATTATTACATAAACATAATATAAACAATGGCAGGTAAAAACTCCACTAGTGGGATAAAAGCTTTAAGCCAAACAGTGGCAAAGGAAAACTCCCCTTTAGGAGGGAAGAAACCTTGAGCAGGGCCCACTCTATGCAGCAAATACTGTAGATGTGCTGTGTTGACAAAAGAGCCAATGCCCTCTGAGCCCCCGCTAAGACCCGCCCCTCATCCACAGATGAGCCAATAGCTGTTGAATGTGAGCTGGAGGAGGACAGGAACTCAGACACCTGTACCTTTCAGCGCCTTACATTTTTACATATCTCAGTGGTTATTTGCAGTCATTATATCTACATCCTATTTGAATGTTCTTTGATAAGGTTAGAGAATGGGAAGATAAAGACATGGCTCAGAGGCTGAATTTCTAATTTATTTAGCAAAAAACAATCAAAAGCGTGTTTTTAAGACATTCAAGGCCTGTTTAAAATAGGTATTAGATGCCATAATAGGTCCCCTTTAAATCAATATCAAGGCTACTGATTCCTGTCACTGAATCAACAGATTATTTCAGCTCGAAACAAATGTACTTTTTCTTTTTACTTTACCTTCGTAGTTTTCTAGAGGGGAAATCCCAGAGAGCCAACGTGCCATCAGACGCCCCAGACACCAGGTGGACAGAGTCGGGAGAGAAAGCACATACCCGGACGGGGCTTCTCCCGGGATGCTCGAGCACGGCCTCCAGGTCACCTGTGACCATGGACCAGATCACCGTGGTGGCGTCTGTGGAGCATGAGGCCAGAAACTGTCCGCAGGAGCTGAAGCAGCAGCAGTGGACGCTGTAGCCATGTCCTGCCAGCGGCGAGAAAGGCAGCTCGGAGAAGTCCTTAGTGCTGTATATCCTTAGGGTTTTGTCGCCGGAACACGTGGCTAACAGTTTTCCCGAGAAGGCGCACCAGTTGACGTCATCCTGATGGTCTTGTAAAGTGCAGATCAGAGTTGCCATTTGTGGAGCCAATCCTAAAGTGTAGTATAAACGTTTAAAGAGAGGAGAATCTCATTTCAGAACA
The DNA here is from genome assembly GCF_033807715.1 of Cololabis saira. Classification (NCBI taxonomy): domain Eukaryota; kingdom Metazoa; phylum Chordata; class Actinopteri; order Beloniformes; family Belonidae; genus Cololabis; species Cololabis saira. Next base: position 22,537,195 of record NC_084588.1, on the reverse strand, counting down.
CATAGATCCACTCATGTGTGATGGATCTAGCCAAAATTCATGTTAATGGTCGTGACTTTCTATCAGATGGAAAGTCACTGGAACAAGATAACACAGTGGTCTTCAACCCTGGTCCTCGGGACCCCTGTCCTGCATGTTTAAGATGCTACCCTGCTGCACCACACCATGATAAGTGACTGTGTCATTATAGTCCATGGGCCAGAACCCAAAATTTCACTGGTCAGTACCACTCAAGGTGACCAAACTTACTTGTGATTTTTGAAAATATCCATGTCTGTAGATGATATTCTGGTATGATAAGCCTTCCTGAGTGGCAGCTGGATCATAGTTATCAGCTCATGAAGTTACACACCCCCTTCAGAAAATTACATATATCCAGGTTTAGACTCATGTACAGGATATCTGTCAATGTTTCACAATATTGTCTTTGGTATCATTTTAAGCATTCATTCAAGCTAAGATGTGAATCTTTCTGACCAACATAGAGGTCACTGCAGCTCTTTAAACTATAAACAACACACATTTTTACACAATTTTCGCCTAAAGGTTATACCACTTATAGCCCTGTGTCATCTAGGAACAACAGAGACACAAAATACAAAAACTAGAATACTCACAGGACCATAAGGATTCAGGAAATGTATAATATAACCCTACTATATCATTGTTGCAGGTCATTGAGAGCCTTAAACTAGAAGAGCATCATTAGGCTCCTATGAAACTATAACAGCCAGGTTAATGTCACAAACTGGTCTTTATCATGCAAATACAGGATGATACAGCTGCCACTCAGGAAGGGTTATCATACCAAAATATTAGTTTTGTGACTTTGAGTGGTACTGATATCTGGTCTGGCCCATGGACTATTAACAGACTTGTGCAGACCTGGATGACACGCTGATCAAATCAAATCAAACTTGATTTGTATAGCCCTTTTCATGCATGTATAAAATGCAACACAAAGTGCTTCACATAAAACGTTAAAAAACATAAAACTTATTAATACCCCCCCCCCCCCCCCCCCCCCCCCCCCCCCACACACACACACACACACACTACAGTTCACACAAGTATAAGGCTGAGCACTGAGGATCCAGGTGAGGAAACGGTGTCAGGGAGCCGTCCACACCAGGAGGTCTCATAACCTGCAACCACAAGGGATGTCTCCACAGAGACCATCCCGGCCCGGACGGATAGAGGAGTCCCCACCACAGCGGTGAAGCCGTGGTGCAGAGCTCCACAACCATCCAGGCCAGAACGACCCCCAGGACGACCCCCTGCAGGCCAGAGTCACTCCCAGCATGGAGGCTCCACATGAGGAAACACTGGAGCTAAAAGCTACAAGAAAGCAGGATAGGATAGGCTATGAGGTTAAAATACATGCTAAAAGAGTTTAAAAGTATAACATAAAATCCTAAAAGTAGGTCTAGAAAGCAAGACATACTAAAACAAGCATAAAAACAACTTAAAACCATAAGACCATAAAACCTGTTGATGACGACCATTGATTAGAATCAAGTGTGATGATGCAGGGAAACATGTAAAACATGCAGGACAGGGGGTCACGAGGACCAGGGTTGAGACCACTGAGATAACAACATACTGTTCCCAACACGATCAAACAGAAATCCCATGAACGAGGTGCTCTCTAAAACTGAAATTAAGAAATGGAGAACTAAATACATCACTTACTCTGTAAGCCCCTGAACAAAAGAAGTCAAAGTTAAAATCCTAAATAATATTTATCCATCCCGTGAGCTACTTAGAAAGATTTGGTGTCGATCATAATTGCAGTTTCTGTGACAACAACCTTTTCTTTGACTGCATGTATACCCTGATATTCTGAGGAGATTATGTTTGGTGTTAACATGAACAACACGGAAAGTGACACTGAACAATGTAATACTACTTCCCAGATCTTTCATCCACACCTGCAAATGGAGGAAGAGAAACCCCATTTTCTCTGTGTTTAAAAAAAAAGGACCTTGTGGAAGCCTAGTGTGAAACTGTTTGCTTTCTTTGGTCCTTTTTTATTTTACTTTTTAAAACTTTCTCATTATCTTAATTCATTTTTGTTTATTATTAGTTTGTATCATGTCATACATGTTCTGATATGTGTCTACTACTTGAATGTGGGATTTACAGTATATGGTAGGGTCCATTTGCTTATTTAAAATGCCCTGTTTTTGTATGTGAAAATTGTTTAACAATTATAACTTGAAACAAACTCAAATCAGCTTCCAAGACACTTGCAAAAACGCAAAAATAGTCAGAAACCAACCCACCAAAGCAAGTGAAACTGCCGAAAGTAAGCAGACTTGATGATCAGTTTTGTTCCTTATTAATCTAAATTGATCAGCCAGCAGTGCTACAAATAAACCTTACTAATTACAGCTGAAGGAGCCAGGAATAAATTTAGCTCAAGGGTATAAAATTAACAATCTGTACAAGCCTTTAACAAGCAAAATGGCAAACATTTTGAAGACTAAAAAATCCTTACAGGCATTTTTTTTAATTTCCCGATTGACCAGTGTAAGTGTTCTGTCTAAAAGAATATGTATTTGTATTGATCATAGAGCTCAGACCACATCATCAGTTGTAAATCATATCTTTAAATGTCACGTTTCCAGTTCCCCACCCCAGTTCCCCACCCCAATGCAAAACGAAAAACTGCAGAATATTAGTGACCTTTACCTGTGAGCAGTAATAAAGTAACCTAGTTTAAAATTAACAGACACCATAAACTGACAGAGACATCGCTGACTGAAGCTAACGCTGCATCAGAATTAAAGAGCAACTTTCTACCTCATATCATGTCGAAAATAATTCACCTAAATGAAACCCACTTCGGTTGAAACCGCTTGGTAAATCCCCACAAATCTGCCGGTATGTGTAAACGTTTGACTGCAGTAGCTTACTTGAACTGGTTCGCTGTGTTTACTTCAGTGTTTACTTCCTCGCCCGATCAGCTGAGCGTGACGTGGTGACGTCACCGAGTGCGTCGATGCGTTCAAGTTCACCTCGGAAGTTTGGGTTCCGTATCACCCACTTTTGATAAAACCTGGGAAAAGAGCAACATGGTTGCTACCAGGTACGTGTAAATAGTTTCTGCGGATATTGTGAATGGTGGGTTATTAGTAGTTACAGTCCACATGTCCAGATTGGATAAAGCCAGTTGGAACCGGTTGGAACCAGAGCGCCATCTTGTGGAGAACCTGTGGCTGCTGCTGTTGTTGCCTGATGTTATTTTTGTTTTAGTTGCTAAAATGTTGGTCAAGCTTTTAAAAACTGGTGTATATATATATATATATATATATATATATATATATATATATATATATATATATATATATATATATATATATATATATATATATATATTAATATGTTTTTAATTTTATTATTTATTTTATTTTTATTTTTTTTATTATTATTTTATTTTTTTTGCTTTCAAAGGCACACAGCATTTGACATGCGCAGCAAATCACAGAAGCACTTTGACCAGCATTAGATTTAGCAGTGATTCATGTCCAAACCCAAGCGACTTATTGCTGCTTGATTTAATGCTTCTCGGATTTGTGCTGAATGACAGCAGCCCAGCAGATGATCCTTCACATATAAATGATAACCACCTTCCTCTTCTGCCTGTCACTGTGACATGAACATCTTCATGTCCTCCACCTGACCTTCTACATCCACTACATTTACTACACCAACATTGGTGCTGCTACTGAGGCTGCTGAAGAGATCTGCAACAAACCTGTAAGAGTTTGTTTTTCTCCCACAGCTCTTTCACTCTACCTGTGTCAGTGTTTTGTCACTTTTGATAAGAGAGAAAAAGAAGTATAGCTCTCATAGAGGTTGAAACAAGTCAGCTGGACTTCCTTTTCTTTTGTTTTTGGAGACGCTTCACCTTTTATGCTGTCATTGCAGTTTTTGGTTAATTAAAAAAAAGACAGATTTTTCAACATGATAATACAGTTAAGGTCCACTCAATGATTAATACTGTCTCACCTTCCATTTTCTGACAAATATTAAGTTGTATTACTTATCCATTACTGAGTTAATAACAAAAATGTGCATTTATCAAGGAATTTAATCAACATTTTCTACATTCAGTGGCCCTATATGTCATGTCATGTCATGTCATTCTGTTTAGGGGTCTGCATTTTGTAAAACTACAGAAGGATGGGGGAATTTCAAATCCTTCAACATCATCAGGAAAAATGCATCAATCTATTAAACTTAAAGAAGAAAAGCCTCAATTAGCAAAAGCTAATTTTAATTGAAATAATCTAAACATGCAATTTACTACAATGTTTGATTCTAATTCAAAGTCATGGAGGTTGCAGAAGTACCTGCCAAGATGATGCTTAGCCATCTTCCCAGTTTTATTTTAGGTGCTGGCATTACTCTGACACAATTCTTTAGTTTAATAAATAAATAAATAAATAATAATAAATTGATTCAATTTGTGTTTTTGGCCCCATTCTTGCCATTTTGTCAGAACTGACGGGTATATATTGGAATAGCAGGTAGATGGATAATCCTATCAACTTCAGTTTGTTTGGAAAATCATATTAGATATTTGCAGACACAAATGAATACTGATTTGTAATTTCTACTTTAAAAAATAAGTGGATTATTCCACCAATCCCCATAATGCCTTTTATCAGAAGCAGTTCTGTAGGAAACTGAAATAAAAACAAGGTTAATTCACTTACGTTGAAAAACATCCTTTTAATAGGTCCGTGCCACACACTAGTGAAAAATAAAGCTCCTACAAAAGAATGATACTTTTATTCCACAATATCTTAAATAAAGTAACTTCAAGTACTTTTGACTTGGGTACAAAAAAATCTAGCTGCCCCCATCAGGCCACAACACACAGCAAGGTTCAACACAGTGGTTACAAATGGCCTTAGGTCCTCTGTATTGTGGCAGATTTCGAGGAAATGCGTTGTGGAAGCATCAATGAATGCTTGTTGTTCCTTTTTCTGCTATGGTGAGGAATGATTTCTGTGTCACTGTCCAACTTTGGAGGCCTTGTTGGATTGAAATCATATAAAAAAATAATTGTCATAAGAATGAAAACTAAAAACAAGAACATCCCCTACATGCCCCTGTTGGAAGGGTAGGCACTACCAAGATTAAGGATACCACAGTGTTTGCAGAGGATATGTATATACTGTACAAACAATATTTATGATAATGTTTTCATCACGTTCACTAAAATAGAATGCTACAATCATTCTAAGGCATAAACAATATCTTAATATTCTTAAACAATTTTTACACATCGTTCCAAACAAGACATAATATTGACATTAATAAACAGTATATACACATGAATCACTATTGTCTGACTGTTCCTCTGCTGTTCCTGTAAATAAATGCAATTTTACAGTTTCAACAAATGAATACAGTTCTCTGATGCCCCAAAGCACTGAACAGTGTAAACAGCTTTTTTTTTTCTTGGTTTTGTTTGATATTTGGGAGAAAAATTATAACACAAAGACACATTCCTTTTTTTTTAATTCAAAGCAGTTCAGATGATTCCTCCTTTTCATAGAAAATGAAGTGGACCTTGATTCATAAATAATTATTACAAAATTAAATACATTCACTATAATACGATTAAATAACAAAAGACTATTTACAAGTAGTGGAAAGAAATCTAGCGCAGATACATCAGTGACATTTGAGGATTCATTCAGTGCAGTGTTCTGAGACAGGGAATGGTATTGCACTAGGACACCCCTTTACTCTGGGACTCTTTGGGGCTTTTTTCCCTGTTGTAATAAATCCAGCGCACCTCATGTAACAACGTTTTTTTTAATTATTATTATTATTATTTTTGTTTATTTTTCAAGGTGACATCTCTCTTAAGCCCACCACAGGTTCCTTATGAAGGAGTTGACTACCTCTTCCATCCTGCAAAGTCAGGGCTTCCATCAGAAAATAAAAACAAAAGTAAAACCTGCTGATCCAGTATGAAAATGGGTTAATGAGACAAGTCTGAAGAGACTTTTAGTTTGTTTGTTTCAGAAGCTCAGTCCAGCGCTTCTCAAAGAACTTCCTCATGTTATGACCAGCTCTGCCTATATCTGAATTGTCTTCATTGAATTTTTCACAGTTATCAAAGACCAAGTTGACATCAATAATGAAAGTCTCCAGGTTTTGATACCTAAAAAAGAAAAGTAAAGAAAGACCCTTTAGTTCCTGGCATGCAGTGGATGCAACACATTCTTTGAAAAAACACCACACTGACTTTAAGTAATGTCCGAAGTATGTGAAGGCTTTTTGCAGAAAACAAACTGATAGAAGGAACGGGAACTCACTGGCTGCTCACAAGCTTTTCACGTATGGTGGAGAAGTCCATCGGTTTCTTGATGACCTTCTTGTAGCCAGGAACTGATTTCAGGTTGACAGGAGTGAGGAAAGGCCATGCATCCTGATGCCGCTCCAATTCAGCAAGAAGTACTCTGTTGGACACACACACACCCCCACACAAAGAAGAGTTTTATCTGGGAAAGAGCAAGTCTGGGGTCTAATACAAAGAATCTGGCCTTTACTGGGAGTTTTGCCCCCCCCTCTTTCTTTCCAGTTCTTATAGTGTTTCTACATGTATTTGAAGGAGTAACCCCTGGTAATCACATAAGTACTCAGCTATCTGTAGTTGTCTTTCATGTCATAATTTTAGCTTTGTAACCTGCAATGTATCTGTCTGAGGTTATGTTTGGTGCTGTTTTATGCAGCTGTTTATCAGTTTATCATGCACTGTGAAATAAAGTCTTATTGTAGTCTACAAGTCATTTCTATTACCAAAGCCAAGGAGATGTTGAGTTTGAGAAACATGGATCTCTGGGCAATGTGGATCAATCCAAACTGGTCTGTACATAACTTTGCATTTTAGATCTAAATGTAGTTTAGATGTTTAGATACCCAGTCGTATTATACATATGTGGAAAAAAATAAATTAAATACTGTTGAGCGTGCTTTGTAAATGTAATATACATACATAAACAGTGTAAACTAAATTACGCCTATATTGTCTCAGGTCACCTAACATCTTCACAGATACATTCTAATAATAATGGATTACATGTATATTGAGCTTTTCTGGACATTCAAAGCGCTCACAATGGTCTCATTATTCATTCCCTCCTCATTCACACTTGGTGATGGTAAACTACATGTGTAGCCACAGCTGCCCTGGGGCAGACTAACGGAAACGTGGCAGCCAAAATGCTCCTAACGGCCTCTCCGAGCATCACCGGAACATTCAAACACATTCACACACCAGCGATGCCCTCACACAACGACGGGTGACCGAGGGAAGCGAGGTTCGAACCGCCAATCTTTCCATCATTAGACCACCTGCTCTACCACACGAGTCACTGCTGCCCCAGAGTAGAGAAACTGAATCGTTTTTCTGGAAACAAAAAGTCTAAATATTTTTTGTCTCAGGGTTCAGGGTCAGATAATAAAGTTAGTCTTTTTTTTCCTCCTTGGTTTAGCAACAGTAATAGTTGAGAATGTGGTGAAAACCCCTCAGCCTGCTGTAACTTGTTGATGTGGTCCTGCAGCAGATGGCGGCTAGTGTGCATTTTAAAATAAGTCAATGCGAAAAAGAACTATTTAGCAAAAAGACGAGTTTAAGCACGCCAGGAACACATACCTGCATAATCCCAGGTCCCTGTTGTTGTCTCTTGCCGTCTTGGCTCGTTTCACACACGTGGGGCTCTCCTGATTGGTCAGAGTCAGAGCAGGTGAACTCTCCTCAGTTTTCCTCTTCCTGCTGGTGTCTTTCGCTCCCTTCTTGGGCGTGCTGTTGGCGCTGGCCGAATCATCCTCAGACACTTCCCCATTCCCTGTCTGCTTCCCGTTCTTCTTGGCCTCTCCACCTTTCTTACTTCCTCCTCCTCCACTAGAAGCTACTGGTTTGGGTGGAGGCTTTTTGATTTTTGGGGATGGACCACTTGCCTGTAAAATTAAACAATCATTTTTTTTAAAGTAAGTCTAAATATGGGAAACCTGGGAACTACGAAACATCATGTGAGGGGGCAGCACAGTGGCTAAGCAGACCTGGGTATTTCCAGTCAAGCAGTAATATGAAACACTTTTAGAATGATTTATTCTACCAATTACATTTCTTAAGCTGTAGAGTTAATAGATTTTAAGTAAACAGCCGAGTGGCTGTTTTAATGTTGTAAAGCACAAGGAGAAACTATACATTCATAACATAGGACTTATTTTACTCTTTCTATACCAGGGGTCGGCAACCCGCGGCTCCAGAGCCGCATGCAGATCTTTAGCGCCGCCCTAGTGGCTCCCTGGAGCTTTTTCAAATATTACAATTTTTTCCTTTTTTTATTTTTTTCCTTTTTTTTCTTCTATTTTTCTTTTTCTTCTATTTTTCTTTTTTTTCTTTATTTTCTCTTTTTTCTTCTTTTTTTCGTTTTCTTTTTTTTTCTTTTTTCCTTTCCTTTTTAATCTCGACATTTTGAATTTTTTCTCAACATTTCAACTTTTTTCTCTCGACATTTTTACTTTTTTCTCGACATTTCCACTTTTTTCTCGACATTTCCACTTTTTTCTCAAAGTGCATCATGAAAAAAAAATCTTCTCCCAGTTATAACTAATATAGAAAAATGCAGCATGTGTTGCCTTCATTCTAAGGCTTATACAAGACTTTTCATTTTTTGCGGCTCCAGAAATATGAGTTTTTTGTGTTTTTGGTCCAATACGGCTCTTTCAACATGTTGGGTTGCCGATCCCTGTTCTATACCAATAGTTAATCACAGAAGGTTTTGATACCTTGGATATGCAGGCTGGGCAGTACCAGTCTCCTTCTGGGATGCTGGTGATCTTGGGTTTGTGACAGTAAGTGTGACAGCCTTTGTCACAGCCATCACACAACAGGAGGAGGTCCTCATTGTCTCCTTTCTTGCACATCTGACAGTACTAAATAAAAAAAAAGTGTGCATTAAAACCAAATTCCTGAACATGGAGTCTGTTTCCAAACATGGGGATATTTTATTACCACTTTCATGATGGACCTCTCCCAGGCGATAGACTTCTGCAGCTGCTGGAGGCACATGGCCAGCTGGGCAGCACTGCGCACTTCACTCAAGGCCTTCCTCCATACCTTCATCCCGTGAGCCACCTCCTCCTCACCGCTGAAAGAGGACAAGGCGGTGAGAATCCAAAATGACAAGTATTCATGTGAATATTTGGACCTATTTACACACTATCAGTTCAGTGTCAGTTGAACCAGTTGCCAAAAGGACAGCAGTAGATCCAGCTGTGCAGAAACAGGCATGAGGATTTGAAAGTGTAGGGTGCTGGGGACAGTTATACACCGATTTTGTCATGTAAAGGGGGATGCTCATGCAAGCGTTTGTGTGTTGGGAGCCCTATATGTGCCCACTAACGAGGTTACTGAGGCACAACACCATGCAGATGACTGTAAGAAAAAAAAAAGCCAGAGAATGGTGACCGTGTAGAAAGTAACAGAGTTGAGCCCCCACCATCCCCAAAAAAAGACCAAAAAACACAAACACAAATGCAACAAGCCACCACAAAAATCTGCTTTGAAAGCAGCAAAGACCCTTGTTTTTAGAGTAATATGGGAAACATAAAGCACACAGAGAGAAAGGAGAGGGTCTAAGTGGCAGAGTGGGGAGCTTTGGTTGGAGAAATGACCTACCCTTCCCTGTCAGCACTAGTGGATGGGGCGGGGGCAGGGACAGTGACCGTACCCACATTATCCAGCCTGATCTGAATGGTGGTACCTAAGGGGCTCCTCAGGTACCTTCTCTCGATGTTGCGCTCCAGATCAGCCAGACGTGTCACTGCTATGTCCAGAGGGTTGTCTGGGTGACGCGTCACCCCGCCCTTCTCCCCACGATCCTCTGGATGCTCCTTGGAGTCCTTGTCCCCAGTGCTTGTTGATGCTGGTAGAGATTTGCTGAGGGGCTTGTGCTCGTAGTACACCAGATCCTCCCTCTCAGATTGAGGATCCGGAAACGTCCAGCCCTGGTAAGGAAATCAGGGGTTCAGTCTTTTGAATTCAGGTTTTGTTAACATAATCAAACATTTTCTTCCTTCTACCAAATATATAGAATATCTTATGAGTCTTCATGTGTTGTTAATTCACCTTGACCTGCAGGCTGGCTGCGGTAACTTTCCTTTCCAGTTCCTCAACCTGCTGCAGCACAGCAATGTCCATTTCCATTGCCTGCTCCTCCACACACCAACCACGCACCGACTCCACACTGACCTGGCTCTCCTCCAGCTCACGGAGCTCGATCATGGCCACTTGAATAAATGCCATGACAAATATCAGTCAGCATTGGACAAACTCAATGATGCAGGTAAACAAAGAGGCGTGACACCAAACATGCACAGACAATTAAACAATCAGTGTATAAATTATACAGTGCTTGCATTCTTTTGAGTTCCTATTCGCATGAAAGCACAGAAACTTGAAGTATTATATAACCAGTGAATGTTTGATAAGAACATCAGCTCCAAGACTTACCATCTCTGTGTTTGGTGCAGACCTGGGGGATGATCTCCAAATATTTCTGCATTTGCCTCTGGAGGCACTTCTCTCTGATTCCTCGACTATGGAGGGCACTGACGAGAGCCCTCAGCTCTTCAATGTCAGACACACGCCACCAACCTGTCAGCAACTCTGAAACAAGGACAATAAACAGACATGTACGCTTGAAGACGGAGTTAATCCATGTTTAAAGGTGTTTGAATCAGGTAATCTTAGGCTAAATGCTTTGAGGCAGTGGCATACTTTAAAAACAAACCATTTCGGGCCAATCCCAATGTTCACCCTAGTCACTACCACTAGCCCTCACTCACTACCACTAGCCCTCAAAATGAAGCCACAGGCGTAGGGCCCTTGTAATCTTCCCTAGGGATTGGGGCACCACTTGTTACGTCACTGCGTGGTTTACGTTCGGGTACGTAAGCGACTGCGTAGTTACGTTTGCACATACGTCATACCATATCAGGAAGCCGAGAGCTAAAAGCTGTTTTAATTTCAGCTGTAGCGCTGTTAATATGCCACTTTATTAAGTTTTCATATTTTTTCAAGCATAAAAGTAACCGTTAAGATCCCCAACCTGGGCTCAGTTTATCCAAATAACGCCTGTTAAGAAATTTGACCCGATGTTTTCGGAGATGATAAGAGCCGCCGGCCCGGGAGCAGCAGCAGCTCACGGCCGGAGTACAGACGTGATCGCCGGGTCAAACTACGCCGTCGTCCCGGGGAGAAAGAGATCCAATGAACTGACCTGCAGATCTGTGGCTGAAATAAATCATTTAGGAAGATAAATGTTGGTTTAATAGATGAAATCAACAGTTGTAGCTGCCACATTAGTTTGTCTGAATATAAAGTGAAGTAATAAAAAATATAATATAATATATTATAAAGTGATAATAATATAAAGTGAATATAAAGTGAAATTTTCTCTGGCCCTCCAGAAGTTGCAAAGTTTTTTCAGATCTCGCCAGAATAAAGGCTGATTTATGGTTCCGCGTTAATCGTTGGTGTAACGCGTAACCATAAATCAGCCTTTATTCTGGCGAGGTTGCAACAACGAGCAAGCGAGTGATTATGTACATTCACTGAGTGAATATTATGAAAGTAAAATATTTATTTCTTGCTAGAAATGTAATCAAAACGCATTTTTATGCAGAAACTAACTCAAAATATTGATTTTATTCACTAAAAATGAGAAATGTCCGCCATGTTTTTTTGTTTGATTCAGTCTGCAAATGATGACGTAAAGCATTCTGAGAAATTTTCTCTAGCCCTCGGTCGGCGAGTCAGCATCTGAAATCCCTCGCTCTGAAGGGATAGATTCATACACACTACCCCTCGATATGTCCACTACCCCTACATGCAAAGAGGAATTGGGACACCACTACCCTCACGGGAACGCGCAAAATCTAGGGGTAGGGCTGAAAAGTAGGGGTAGGGGGAGTATTGGGACTGGCCCTTCCTCTGCTTTACTTCTAAGGTTTTGGTCACTTACCCTCAGGGATGGGCCGAGGTGTGGGATGGTCCAGAGACTTTGGCATCTCCAGAGCAGGAGAGAGCACAGAGGAGCTCTTCTCAATGCGAGGTAAAGGAGATTCACTCTTACTGGAGACACTTGCTGCCGTGTTGCCCTCCAGGGAGTGACCCGGCATGGGGCTGGGGCTGCTACACATAGGCAGGCTGGGACTTATCATACCACTGGTCCAGCTTCCAAAAGAAACCCCTAATAAAGAGCCACCCGATTTTGCCTGGGAAATCAAAAGGTATAGACAGATTTATAATTGAAGGTGTGGATAGAGAAAAACATAAAACGACTACTCTACGTCTATTCCAGCTCCTGTGACAGCTCACCTGCAGGGCAGATAGTGGGTAGTTGAGGAGGCCAGGTGGGTGGTGTGGACTGGCAGAAGCTGAAGCAGCAGAAGGGGTGAGAGGGAGGGCAGGGGAGGGAGGTGGTGATCTGGGTCTGCCTGGAGTTGAGGAAGCCTGAGGAGACCCACGAAGCACTCCTGGCGGAGTGGTGGTGACAGAAGCCAGGTCACACGGGTTACGAGGGAGTAGACTGAACCAGTGTCCACTTCTTTCTGTCAGGACTCTGAGCAGCTGGTCGTTGGCTTGGAATGAGAGGTGAGGAGATGGGGCGGGGGAGGGAGGAGTGGTCCCTGGGCTTTCACGTGGCGCTGGCAGGCAGGGGAAAGATAAAGAGGTTGACGCTAGGGGAGGGATGTTTGTAGTGTCATTAGTGGTCACTATGGAGGGAGTTGTTGCTGCTGCTGGCTCCAGAGTATTGTGACTGGGGGAGGATGATGTTCCTGTGTTTGAGGAGATAAGAGCCCCCATGGGACTGCCATTTTGTCTCACATGGGGACTCTCCTTATCCTCTGCCTTCACAGAGTCTTTGCAAATGTTCTTCCCCACATCTCGAAGCGTACACAGTTTTGACATACAGCCTGGCTGCTGGTAGAGGAGAGTTGGGGAACTTTTCCTTCCTTCGTGCCTTTTTTCCTCATCTTTATGTTGGTCCAAATTTCTAATGTTCTGCCCATCGTGGCTTGCAGATTTCTCCCTCTGCATGTCAATCTCCTGGGGTTCCTCTTTCACCTTGACCTCCTCTGCTGCTCTTCTCCTCTGTCGCTCCTCCTCCAGTTCCTCTGGAGCTGTGGGAAAATGAGAAAGAACACGGTTGATGTATTTTGAAATGCAACTGCTGGGACATTAAAACGGAGCGGCGACAACAATAATCTTCTAGGCTGGCTTCTGTAAGCAGAGTCTTGTTTATATTAGAGTGAGCAGATGTAATCTCAAACTAGTCTGACAATTATGAAGTAAAATACCTTATTTTTTTTGTTGTTTTTTTTAAAACTTTTATCCAGTTTTTAAAAATGTTTTTATCCTAGGTAAAACTACCTTCTCCGCTCTCCATGGCTTCAATGAAGACACCTCCACAGTGGGGAAGTACCCAGTACCGGCGGCGGTACCGGTCCTGTCCGTACATCATGGAACGGAGAGAATGAGATATTTCAAAGAGCTTTTTTCTGGTCTGATGATGTTGCTGCAGGGATACAAAAAAACACTGTATGATTACAGCAGAATTCACAAAACAAAATGTATTAATGCCACCTAATGTCCAATAGCTATTGCTGTGATGTATTAAACTTTAAATGCTATGTTAATGATGTCATTTAGTTGATTAATATCTTCACAAGCAAATTACTCTTATGTCTGCACATGTTTATACAAAGTATGAAAGGCACCTCTGTTTTTAACACAGGCTATCTTAAGCCTTTTGAGGCAGGTTCACACTACCAGATTTTGTGGCTAATTTCAACCCAGTCTCACATAAAAACGTACCCTGCCTACGTTGGTCCAATGTGCAAAAACGTAGAGGGGTTACAATATTAGCCCTTGAAATGTATAACTGTTAAATTTTTCTGCCTCTACGTTTTTGCACTTTGGACCAACGTAGGCAGGGTACGTTTTTATGTGAGACTGAGTTGCTAATTTTCACCCTGCAGAGAACTTTTTGGAGGTCGTCAACAAAAGGCCCAAGATTAACCTTTATTTATTTGGCAGTTAGCAACTGCTTTGTGTGAATGAAAAGGTTTGAGATTCAGACAGCTCCTGGACACCGAGTTTGATCACGGGGAAGTAAAAAGGGGAATTCAGAAAGAGGAACGTACAACAAAAACTGTAAAGTATGGTGAAGAAATGATGAACTGCTTGGAACTGCTGAGAAAAACCCAGATGCTTCCAGAGTGCAATACCATAAAAGACTTGAAACAGAGCAGGGTTCCAGAGAAACTCCCAGTTCTCTTCAACAGCTAGGTGAGTAAAACACCAGCAGTATAATTTTGTGACATTAAACACAAGTACTTAATGCTTACATGTCAGAAGTAACTGCTTAATTAAGATCACACAGACGAGTCAAGGGTTGACACTAGTGGAAAACCATGTATCTTGTGATCAGTCATGTTGCGTGAACCTAAAACGACCTCTTAACTTCTGACTACATGTGCAGTATTAGTGGTACAATGATCCAAAATTCTGCTTTGAAAGATGTTTCTGGTGTAGGTTGTGTTTGATCATATTTAAACAATAAATGTGATGTTCAATATATCATACAATGAAGCCTTGCTAAAAATGTATATTAATATCTTTATAATCACTCCCCCAAGAGGCTTATTCAATCTTGCTGTGTGTTCTACATGCAATCACACATAATCCGCTGAGCATGCTCAATTTTACTGATGACTTAAACATCTATGTTACTGGTAATAATTTTTTCCACAGCACATGCATATTCAAAAGAAAAGAGCATACCTTTGCTAATTTCTCTATTTGCTTCTCCAGCTCCTCAATACTGGTGGCCTGGTCAACTTCATCCTGGTAGGACACAACAAACATCTGTGAGCGCTTATAGATCCTCATTATTATTAGCATTTGGTAGCATAGGCCTTTATTTTTATTTTTACCTCGTCATAGGTCTCTACTTTTTTGACCTTTTTTATTTCTTCCTCCTCTTCATCCTCTTCCTCCTCTGCTTGGTCGTCACTGTCGTCATCGTCGTCTTCATCGTCTTCACTGTCTCCGCCCAGCTTCCTCTTGCGTTTAGCAGCAGAGGATGGAGTGCCGACTGACTGGTTCTCTTCCACATTCATGCTGGTCTCCCTCTTCCCAGTTCGTTTGGCATAAATGGTCCTCATCCTGCGTAGATACAAAAGTTAAACCTGACAGTCCAGAGACTAAAGACTGAAACCTTGTTTTGGGGGTTAAAGAAAACTTACTTCTTCAGTTTACCCTCCATAATGATCTTGTCCTTCCTAAGGTTTGCCATTTGATCCAGGTTCTTGTCAATCTCACTGTAAGAAGAAAAGCAATCATGCTAATTAGAGTTGTGCTCATATTCATCCGTGCTTTTGGTGAACTCATAAACATTACCAATATGCTGAATATAAATTAACAGTAGCTGCCAGCTATTTAGAGCTGAAGGAAAAACTTAATATGATCGCTGGCATCCCACAGCACAAATTAATACTTGTTTAATTTCCTTACAATCAAAAGCACTGCAAATTACTGCTCCCTGCTGCAACTTTATTAATCGTTTCCCACTGCGTTACTGCAACATACAATATTGGCTAATGAGTAACTTCAGTGCTAAGCCATATAAAAGAACATTTGCTATGTTAATATACTTTTCATGCCGTGGTTAGAGTATATATATATTGTTGGATTGTTGGATTTTTAATTTTAGATCTTACTTATGTTTCTGCAAAGAAGGATACAAGGCACTGTAAGGCACGTTATCATCCAGCCATATGTCACTAAAGCAGAGGACTTTAAGAAAAGTCAACTGTCATGAAATGGACTGGCAACCATTCAGGTTGTGCTGCTTCTCCTACCTGATAACAGCTTTGCTGCAGGCCAGCTCGTTGGCTAAGAAGCCCAGAATTGAAGCCTTCTGGGCAGGCGTGTGAGCCTGGAAGGCTTTGGTCTTCAGACTGAGGCCCAAAGGAGCCAGCTCTGTGTTGGCACAGTGGGCTCCCATGTACATCTGCAGCACTTCAGAGACGTTGTCCCTGTTGATGCCAACGTTGGTTAGGTGGTCCCCCAGCATGGTTTTTGTCTGATCGAGAAAGAGATGATGTCAAACACATAATGTTGATATCTTCAAACACTTTGTGTACAAATGACTTTACATCTAAGTTTTTTATAGATGTTTTCTTTTTTCCTTTTTGTCTCTTCATTGAATTATATGTATGTCTTGTACCTATATAGTATTCAAAATAATTCTAAAGTTCTTGAATGCCTCAAAGTCACCCGTAATTGAGCTCCCTCTCAGGTGCAATTTTCAAATTGACACTGCTGGTTCAAAACAAAATGTTTTGATCAAGGCCACCGCCTGTCTCAGTGCCTTGTGGAGTAGCTCACCTTTTGTCCAGGTGGCAAACCGGGATCACAGACTGCCAGAGAAAGCAGTTTGACCAGAAGGTCTTGAACTTGGCCCATGCTGTCCCCCACATTGAGCAAGCCTTCCTGTAGCATTCCCAGGGTGGGAACGTCCATGTTCAAATCCAGTCCCAAAACTTTCCCAAAGCTTCTCAAGAAGTGCATGAGCATCAGGCAGTCAGCCACAGCGCGTCCTGGAAGGATGAGGCCAGGAATGCGGGAGAACTCTGGGAGAGCCTGGACACAGGAAAATGGGCAAAGCTCAGACTGTTTCTTCTGTTGTTGCTTGTGTTGCTATGAGACCAACAGATAAAATGCAACTGGGACAAAGAAAATTATTATTTAAACAAGTGAGAGAAAGAGCAGACAGACCGTTATGTCATACGGCTGTTAACTGTTATTTGGATGGTGTTTTCCAATTTACTGTAATAACAGCTCTTTCTTTTCCTTTTTATTTTTTTAAATATTTAGCATTGCTTCTGTCTAACCACTTGGGGGCGCACATTTCCAGAAATAGAAATAGAAAGGTTCACATGTGATGTTCTTGGACCAACTCTCAAGACAACAAGAACATAATAATAATAATAATAATAATAATAATAATAATAATAATAATAATAATAATAATAATAATAATAATAATAATAATAATAATAATAATAATAATAATAATAATAATAATAATAATAATAATAATAATAATAATAATAATAATAATGACACCTTATGGTCAGACAGACACATGTCTTCATTTGGCTTCTTCAGTTCCCTGGCTATCTCTAACTCCATCCTTCGCTGCTCCAGCTTGCGCTCTTTGTTCAAGCGCTTCTCATCCCTTTTCTCCTGTCGCAGGCGTTCACGCTCCTGGAGAGTCCAAAATTAAAGAGAGCATTAGGGCAGCAAAGCAAGGGTGTCCATTAGTGCGTGAGTGAGAAAACTGACAAGAGGGTTTACTTGACTTTGCTGAGCCGTGTTAGAATTCAGCCTAATAGTGCTGTGCAATCAAAGGAAATGATCTTAAGAGGCAGAATTGCATCTTTTCACACGGTAAAAGTGTTAAAAAAAATTGAAGGGAAAGAGTGCACAAAAAGAAAGCAGGAGGGAATAATGACTCTAGCCCATTTATGTGTGTTTCTGCACTTATTTGTGTGCATATAAACTACCTCTGCTTTCTTGCGAGCCTCAACAGCCTTCATCAGCATTACATGTTGCCTCCTCCTTTCCCTTTCCTAAAGTGGCAAAAAGCAGACGCACATTTAAAAAAAGTACACACTGTACACACACAGCACTCAAGGTCGACTAAGTTGATTATGCATTAATGCAAATCTCTGATGCACTAAATTCAATAGAGGCACCGTACTCAACCATACAAACACAAAACAATGCTTCACATGTGTACACCTTCACATGTATGGTGGAAGCATAAGTGAAGAGTACAGTAGTACAATGACAACCAAAAAGCAACACATAGATGCGATACAAAGTAGATGTGATGACAGGCTCAAAAAAGAGAAGCAGCTGAAATTGGTGACGGCGCCTCTAAACTAAAGCTGACACAACAAAAGCAACAAAATGCTTGTTCCCACGAGTTGTCATAGAAATAAAATAAAATAAAAAAATCTATTATGACAACCAATATTAATATTTGTTTGACATATTGTTCCAATAATATTTGAAGGTATGACAAAGGGGAATGGATAATAAAGAGTAGCTACAAACGGAGTAGTTCCAGCTCATTGGTTAAAGGTAACTTAAGTATCAGCCCCGTATGAGACTTCTAGGGACGAGACATACTGTATATGTAGTTCTCTGGTGCATGATACACCATCTATTGGAAAGGGCACAGGAATCACTGGTGAGTGACTGTCATTTTATTTGATCTCTTCAGGTTTCCACCACCGTATCAGGCTGTCATTCCCTCTCTGATCCACCAGGAAGACACAACTGCCACTATTAGGGATTGCCGATGGCATTTCCATGCTGGAAATGCCATTAGCTGGTTTGTGATGATTTTTCTTTGTCATTGTGATAAACAATACAGGCCAGATGCCAGGCAGCCTGTTATAATACTCCTTTGTCCTATTTGTTTAATTTTTCTACAAATGAACAACTTAAAAAAAGGGGAAACCTTAAAAAGCATGGACCCTGAGGCATTGTCTTTTTTCCATATCATCCCAAACAATAAATGATAAAGGTTTTTACAATGAAAAAAAAAAAAAATCTGACCCTTACTACTAGTTTTATTCATGTGTCTCACTTTTGATCTTTTTTTTACTCTAAGTGTAAATATGAATGGGGTTGATGGCCAGTGAGAAACAGGAAGGCAGACTTTTAGATTCAGCTGCGTCTGTGTATGAGTGAAAAGGGGCTACAAGCAGGAGAGCCAGGCTAAAATAAAATGCTACACAGAACCATATTTGTCCCCATGGTGGAATCAAACGTCTTGTTCTTGTTCATTGTAACAGATCTATTTTAAAAGAAAGACGGTACTCAAGCTGGGGGTAAATCTGCCTGCAAGTGTCTCCACCATAAAGACAAAATGACTCTTAGTAGCTGCTTTCATTCTTTGTGCAGAGTACATGAACAGTGAATGACAGAGAGGCTGGAACGGGGCAGGTTAAAACCCAGCACTCTGCGGACTGCAGAACAGATGCACGGACGAAAAGACACAAGCTCGATGTCTGGGCTGAAACTGTCAAGCACTCATGGGTAACACAGGCTACTCGAATACAACAGTTAGACAATGTATGTGATGGATGAAAACTCCTCGAGCGCTTTCTCAGACAGTGAGTGTGGATTGGCCAGCAGTCTTTGCAATGCATTCTGAGTAGAAGGAGGGGATGGGGGAGGGGGACAGAAGCTGCCTGACCACCGTGGCAGGGTCAGTTGTCCCTCAGGACGAGCAGATGGAGGCAGCACACTGACTCTTTTTGTCTTTTGTTGGTTTTGCTGGAAAGCCATGCAGAAGAATGTAGTATGACAGCAGCCAGTGATACACTTAATGCATTGCTATGACAACCATAACACAACCAGTTACACGATGCAGGTGTTAGATGTACAAAAATAAACATACCCATACCATATCTAGTCTATGCCTCTCCAACTCCTGGCAGAGAGAGTTGGCAAAATATTATGGAACAGAAGTAATATTCAATACCAATAAACATGGGCTTTAATAAAAAAGAAATACTCAGGTATATAATTAAACAGGATGTTTGCTAATTCATCTCATACATACTGTATAGACTGATACATGCCTGCATTTATATTCACATCGATGCACATTTATACTCTTTCACATACATACGCAACTTTAAATTCTTGGACAAGGGATGTACAAAGTAAATGTTTTATTCAGTATCAACTATTGTGTTGAAAAGTCTTAGCATGTTGCGCTGAGTACCTACCTGGTGTTTAAGAATCTCTGCTTGTTGTCTTCTCAACTCTTTCTCCTTGAAAGCATAAATGAGATGATGGTGAAGAGAGAAAAAAAAGAAAAAAGGAAAAAAAAAATCAATATGCCTCCACAGCGCGAATATTGCAAAAATCACTACTGACTGATGGACAATCAAGCTTTGTCAAAGGCTGGATCTAATTTTTCTTGTGAGCCACTGTATTGAGTAGAAAAAGTCTCTGAACATATGTGAGTTATACAATTGAATGAAAATGAATTTTCATACAAAGAAATTATGTAATGTTACATGTATGAATATCACACAGTTGTTTCAAGGTGTTTTATTTAAATACAAACGTACCTTTAAGCGTTTTTCAGCCTCCAGTATTTTGGCATTTGCAGCTTCTTCCTTCTTTTTTCGTTTGGCCTGTGAATAAAGATCACGGTCAAGAATCACAGAGACAGACATATATCAATCAGTATTGGATGAGGGCTTAAAAGTGATTGTTTGCAGTTTTCTGGTTTGAGCATAGATGTTATGCTCCTGAAAGCCAGTCAATTTGTAAAACACAGAGAATGAATAATATATCTCTTTAACACATAATTGTGAAATTGTCAAAGCCTCCTGTTAAGAGTGGCTTACCAACCGTGTCAACTCAAAATTGATTTAGTCCTGTTAAAACACTTTGAAGCTCCTGCAGTATAATTGTGTGCGTCTGCAAATTTGTGCATGTGTGGGTATGTAGACATCTTAGGATGTGTGTTTGTGTGCAGAAAACAGCATTTTTTTTCCCTCGACCCACTTATGCTAAACTGTTACTGTTGTCTGAAGAAAAAAAAAAGTCTTTTCTGTCCAATTTAAATATGGTCTGGAGAAGCAGCAACAGCCATTTTAATATTCAACAGCCGTCAACCAAGACCAATTTAGCATTAGTTCCATGTGGAATTATGCCTAAGAAGACGCAACTCCTTCCAATGCATGCTGCTGTTCAGTAATGAGCTTTAGGAAGATTAAAACACTATAGACTGAGGGGCTGTAGCTATCCAGGAATGTTCTGCTTAATCAGAGGTGCTGTTGGATCAGATTCTCTACCTCCAAAATTTGCTGCGCTCTCAGTTCCTTCTCCATTCGAATCTGCTGAATACGCTTGATCTTTTCCTGTTGGAAAAAAAAAAACAAAAACACACAAAAACACAACATAATCTCTTAAAAACAACACTGGAAAAAACATTCACAGGTGAAAATCACTTCTCAATAACACTGTTTCAATAAAGGGAGGTAAAAAGATGTAGAAAAGTTTAGAAGATGTAATGGTAATGTCAAAAAATGGAGAGTAAGCTTTAAAGTGTCACAAAATAAAATTCAGCATTTCATGTGACGGTGAGAGTTTGTGGGCAAGGATGCTTCAGGTGCTTTCACATCCACTGGCTTTACAGGCATAGTTAGTTTAATACAAATTTAGGTTTGTTTTCCTGCTTGTTCCATCCGGTGTGAACACAGGAATATCACTTGAAGTGTGAACCAAATAAACTGAACCAAAACCCTTAAAAACTAAATAAGGTGTGAAAGCACCCCCACATAGGAAAACAAAGCAGGGGTAGAGGGGGTATTGTTGACAAAGAAGACCCACCTGCTGCTTGAGGATCTTGATCTGCTCCTTCTGCTTCCTCCTCTCCTCCGCTGCCATGATAGCTGCAGAGGTCAGGTCACAAAGAAAGTGACCTAAAGAGTCAAACAACCTACTACTTTCACATTTTGGAAACTTGCAGTTTCTAACCTTTACTTATTTATGGTGTCTTGTTGAGATCAGTAAGCATTTTATATGAGAAACTGTGTCAGGGGAACCTCTACCAACAACTCAAACATGTCAATCACATGACACAAACAATCACAGGCGTGCACATATGAATGAATGTGGACATCGTGCCTCAGTGAAAAGTGACAGATACTGTTTAAAATATTTGTTTTCTTGGACTCCTCTCTCAATTTTGACAGTCGTCAGTGATGAAGATCAGCTTTCACCAGCTCAGAACTCAGTGCTCACTATGTACGTCACGAGTAACTTTGAACAGTTACTCGCAACTCCATTGCCTCTCAGCTGGACCTCTGTAACAGTACAGGCCTGAGATAGTCTAACATCACCCATTTCATTCCAAATGCAGCTTCCAGGTCTTTAACAGATTCTGGATCACTGAGATTAGGATTCATTTAAAGCTTTTATTATGTTCTGCAGTACGTTACTGATATTTTAACTAATCATTCTTCCACTGCCAACTCACTCGTCTTCATCATGACATCTCCTCTTAATCTACCCCGTATGCCTCAAAACCATGAACTCTTGTTAATGGTTTTTTAATTGTGTAAAAGACATTTTGTCTTTCTAGAATTTAGGTTTGAAATTAAGCACTGAAGGGCTTTGAAATGATGTGAGACTGATGACGTCCATCATGGTGTGTATAAAACCTGGCAGCACAAAGCCAGACAATAAATGTGGTTTATTTAATGTTTTTAAGGAACAGATTCATCAATTGTTGGGGACTTGATTTGAAATCATCATCAACAACATGTTGAACTATCAGAGAGACATAATTTGAACCCTTTGCAGGCAGAAACATCAAAGCACACCAACAGCAAAATGCTGTGATGATCACGGTGCTGATTTTTATCATACGAGTTCACAATGCCATTCACAACAATGGTCACAGTCACACCACTTATTGTGCTATGACCTGCTCTAAATGGAGGCTGCTTCAGCTGAAGGACATTATCATCCTCCAGGAAGCTACACAGCAGCGAGATGGCTGGTGATTATAGGATTTTGGACAGATAGGATATGGGCTATGTCAATAGCTGTGTGGCTCAGGAGTTTTATCCAAAAAAGGACAGTTGGTATAAAGACACATGTTACCACCACTGTTAACAAATCTGAGATAATTTCCATCATTGGATTATTTTTCATTCAAAAAAAAATTAAAAGTGATTCAGAATGGAGGAAAATTGTTTGAATGTCTTGGTGCACTACCTCCAAATGTAAGTCTTTAGATTTTGACGTGGTAGTTTAATTGTTATGTACATGAATATAAAAATATATTAGTATAATATTTTAAACCAGTAGCATGATCGCAAAAAGATTAGAGCAGAAAGAAGATTAAAGCTTGCACTTTAAAGTGATGAAATCAACTATGAACCGAGACACAACAAAAGCTATGAGAGCAGTGTGTATTGCTGTAAAGGTCCTGCCGGTCTTCTTACTATGATCATGTAGATCAAAGTAGTTGGAAGTGACAGGCTGACCAACTGAATAACCTGTACCAGCGTGTTTACAGTCCTCCACTTTCTTACCTTGCTGTTTGCGAGCTTCTTTGGCTGCACGTGCAAGCGCCTGCTTTTCCAATTTTCTCATCAGTTTCATCTGGGCAGCCTGTCGGGCAATTTCTGTACAGAGCGGGAACAAAAGCCCGGTCAGTCAGATGCTTCATCGGAATATTGAAACCGTGCCAACGTCTGTTCTAGAATGTTTGATTATTCTTTATTCTTTTTATTCTAAATGTTCATGAACTGTTTAAGTTAACAAAAGTTTGATTTTCCAGAACTAATTTACATATTTAAAATATTTTTACGCAACACCTTTTTTATTGTATAGTATGTATTAATAGAAAGATTCAAGTTTTTATAATAGCCTATTCAAATCCAACATCTGCACACATGTAGTGGACTTAACAAATACGAATAATTTGGAAAAAAGAAAAAACTGTTCCATCCAGCAGATCAAATTCTTAAATACAATTTGCTGCTTGAGTACAATGATTGGTTGATTGATGGTGCACAAACATATTTCAGAGTTTGTTTGTTTATTTATTTGCTTATTTATTTTTTATTTTTTTATGCCAACCTTGAGCCTCTATTTTGCGCAGAAGTTTGATTTCACTGGGACTGGGGCCCTCAGGTGCAAGTGGATCGCCCACATTCGGGGGTCGCCCCTTCCTCCGTCTGTTACCTTTGGTAACATCGCCTGCTAGCTGCCGCTCTGAATTTGGGGGACGGCCCCTACGCCCCTCCATCGCCAAAATACGAGGAATGACCTCTTCTTCCTTCAGCAAGCTCCACTGTAAACCCTGAGGATAGAAAAAAGCAGAGATGGAGAGACCAGGAGGAGGGAAAAGAGGTGTAATGACAAATTGCTTGCAGGCAAATATAATTTCATTTAACTAGGGAACATTTTAATCATTAGCTGGCTACAGTCTGATCTGGATATATGTGACATAGACTGAATGTTTTTTTTTTATTTTAAATTAAACATATGTTCTGTAATACAAAGTACACTGCTGGCTAAATTTAAAAATGTATCATCTATATTAGATTTTATGCATTGTTTATATTCCCTTCACCCCTCTACTGGATACATCTGGGTTTAAATGCTCTCTGTTCTGCTGCAAATAATACAAACATGTCAATTTTCTGGTTTATCTCTTTGTATCACACACATAGGGCACAAATCACTGGTCACCTGTGGAAGTAATGTCAGCTGATTATTACATTTCTACATGCACAGTGAGAGGTCTATGAACTAGGACTACTGAGGGTTTAGGCTGATTCCTATCCATGCCTTGACAGTGACCGCTGCATGAAGCTTTGCCTGCCGCTAGATGAAAAGATGAACAGGGATCAGGGACAAAGAGAGAGAGAGATGAAAGGCAGTCACCTGGGGTCCTTCTCTGGCTTCATAGAAGTCACCAACCCTTATCTTTGCACTGAAGCTAAAATTATCACGCGTGATGCCACTTATTCCATTTCTGGATAGATACTACAGAAGAGAAAATAATAATGGCGTTGGTTTAGGCAAGAAAAAAAAAAGCGAAATTAGCGACATTGATAAGCAACTGGGAGGCACTACACTTAAGGGAGTCTAGAGTTACAGTGCATCTGTGCAGAGCTACGAGTTATTATAACGCAAAGGGACAAAAAAAAAGAAAATGAAGAGAACAAAAGCTCTCAGGAGAGAAAAAAACGACCTTAGGATGCACAATTCAGGTCTCCTCTTATTTGTCTGTGGCATTGCTAATCTTTTAATGCCTGCTGATTGTCTAGCAGTGAACTTGAGTTAATGAACAGATATTTTTTTCTGTGTGTACTGCTTCACTTAAGTATAAGCAGTTTGGACAATTGATATAACAGAGACTTTGGTCCAGTACACTTAGAAGATTATACAGAATACTACACTGTTAAAGCGGAGCCAAATTGTGCATCCCAAAAGTAACCATTAGTCATTTTGGGGGTGGGGAGGGGTGAAAAAGTGGCACAAGAACTGACTCTAAGAATATCATCTTTCACTATGGAGGTCATAGAAAGCGGGATGAGTTGGAGTGCAGCCGAAGCAGTAGCATAGACAATACATAAAAAATGCGAATAGACAAGCACTTCTGTGAGCAACATGGATGAGCAACTCATAAAGAAAAATCCATAAATTCCAAAACATGCTGTCCACAACAATTCTCTTTGTAATTCTTGTTACAAATTAAACCACTCATCTGTTTGCTCACAAACATTTGCTTATGTATCCTTAATGAGACTAGACTGCAGAGCTGTGGGACGAGGTACCTTCATGACATCTGGGTACTGCCTCAGTTTCTTGCCACAGGGGGCATAGTAGGCCACCTCGCCCTGCGGGCGCCCGGCCAACGTCTTAATTCTTGTTTCTCTTCGCCACCTAGGAAAGGAAAGGAAAAAAAAACAAACCCACAAATGTTCATGAATCCAGCACATACTGAACACCGCATTTTCATTAAAATAGCACAAATGCAATCCCAATATGAAGTTAACAGCTTTATATGTAAATTCCGTCTCTCAACTATAAGCACATACCCCAACTCCAAAGGTGCCATCAATTCCTTCTCATCTGTCACCCTCTTCCTCTTCCCTAAGCCTGTGGACAGAAAGTTCAATCATTATTTAGACAGCAGAAACTCACAAACAAGAGACAACTAACAACATGTGTGACTCTACCAGATATCGTACCGAGCAATAGGATACATGTAAACGAGTGCTGGCCTTCCAAAACTGCATATACCAGCACTATGTGAAGTTACTGGTTAAATATATACACAAGTTAAATACATAGAGTTAACTGGAGCGCAGCACTCCAAAACTAAACACAAAGAGGAAGTATGAATGCAGAGCAGAACAAGGAGTATGCAATAATAAAAAAATAAATAAATACAGCTGGGGAACAACTGCAAATGCCTTACTTCCTTTCAAGCTGAAGCTACACCTACATCCTATTGTTTCTTATCTTATATAAAGTGGCACACATTAACCTTGTCGCTGTGCCAAACAAGTTGTCAGGGCTTTGGGCATGTCCCTACAGGACCTCAAAGCTGCAGCTCAGCCATGACAACTGCCTTCTTGCCTTTCAAAAGGAACAAGCCCTCTTCACAATCTCTTGAAGATATTGGGAGTGTCTTTGCTCCAGGAAGCAGAGTTCAACTCTTAAAATATACAATAATAGTGCGTGTGATGGCGTATGTGAGTTCATCCAGTACACAGTCCTACAAACACATTCTTCACCTCCCAGTTTAATAAACGTTGCATACAGGACTTGAACCACATTACCTAATGGAGAGGCTAAGCTATAGGAGGAGGAGCCTGGAGAGCTGTGATAGGCCAAGGCACTGGAGCTGGTGGCGAGACCGGGACTCTTGATGACCTGTAGGTTGAGAGGGGAGCAGCTGCTGGTGGTGTGATTAGTTGAGGTGTTCAGTAGTTCTAGACCTTTGGTGAGCTTGCGTGGAGTCATCTCCTTCTTAGATGATCCAGATGGCAGCAGCTTTAACTCCTTCACTTTCTTCCCAGAGATGTCACTGTCTGAGTTGCTGTCAGACTCTGAAATGGGACACCAGGGAGCAAAGTGGGGCAAGAAGTTAAAAATTAAGAGGTTTCCGCTCACTGAGACAGATGGTAGTTAAATACGTTAATTTTTGTATGAATGTATTTTTTAAATTTCACACAAATGTATTAAATAACTGACACAAGTGGTAAATTTCAGTAAAAATGCATACAAAGGTGTAATTATGTTCCCTCAGCTGTGACAATTTTCTTTTCTTTTCAAAACTGTGATGGGATTTTTCAAAAAAAATGTTTTAACCAATATTGATAGCTGTTAGTTGCAGCTTTAATGTTAATGTTTTATAATCGGCTCATTTTCACACTTGCTCCCGTACATAGATGGTACCAACCTGACAGACTATCATCTGAGTCTTCTTCATCCTCCTCCTCCTCAAGGTCTTCCTCTTCATCATCATCGTCATCGTCATCATCGTCGCCTGAGTCGTCCGATTCCTTATTGGCTGGGAGACCAGCTGTGGGGTTACATGTCCCCGGGATTCCCATACCTGGAATTCCAACCCCAGGGATACTAACTCCAGGAATACCAATGCTGGCCTCTCTGCCTCGAAACAAATCGACTAAGGACTGTACCGGATGGTTTTGAGAGAGGCCCCTCCAGGCAGCTAAAAGGTCTGCTTGCCCAAGGCTTGGTGTCTGTCCCTTGCCTTTGGGTGTCTTGTTCTTTTTGGACCCATGGCCTGTGGCATGGGGTGAGGTAGTAGGGGGCTGTGACGGAGGCCCGGCCTGGGAGCTTGTTTGGGTCCTACTTGCCCCTGTGCTCAGGTTGACAGGCATCGACCCAGTGTCCAAGTCACGCTGGGGGGACTTGCCTTGAGAGGCAGAGTCTTTGCGAGGTTTGGTGATGAGGGCCAAAGGTGCGTCCTGAGTGGTGCTTTGGATGACTCCATTTGGGTGATGGGGTTCGGGGAGACCCAGCAGGGCACTCGAAAGGAAGAGGTTGGAGTGATTATTGTGGGGTGGAGGAGGAGGAACAGGTGGCAATGGCGGTGAAGACAGCAATGTCCTCTTGGGAGATTTGTTTGGCCCCTGCTGCTTCTTCTTTTGCTCAACTGGGAAAGTCTGCCCTTGGGACATGAGAGTCTGAAGGAAGAGAACAAGAAAAGGCAGAGGGCCAGGGGGGAGGGAAACACAGAAGGAGAGGAACAAAGAAAGGTTAGGGAAGTTTTTTTGAAAAGAAATGGGACAAAGTGGAGTTGCTCTAGCTGTCAGTTCACATCACTTTTGATTGTTTGAGCAGGTGACAAAACTACAATGCTGAACACTGTTACAGTTAACTGTGTCTAAGCCTCTTTTCAGGAAACAAAAAGCACATAAATGCAATAACCACAGGCATTGTTCTCAACCAAGTCCACAAAAAGAGACACAGCGTATCCTTCTAAAATAGTAATTACTTGTCTGCACATTTGAAAAGCCCCACCACCATTATAATCATTTGGCTGGACATGTTTGCCTTTTTTGTACCAGTGAAAAGTTTAGTTCAATCTGTGTTTAAGCAAAGGCAGGTTAGACTTTAATGCTGTACTTTCAACTGAATGTGATATGAAGTGAAACAAATCAATTTCACAGACCATGAAATACAGTAACAGTGCTGAAACCACAAGGGGAATTTAGCTTGTTGTAAACTTCTGTCTACTGATGAAACAAGAAAGGGGAAATGATTTGCACAGAATAAGCTGATATCAATGAGTTTATCGTATTGATCATTTTGCTTTGATCTGGAGAAATGGAATCCATGTGTGTAAAGGGAAGTAAAATACATTTAAAGAAAATTTCATTAGAATTGACCAAACACATAAATAATACAACAGAATGAGTACACTGCCTCGGAGTGGTAACGAAACTTAAAGCAATAAGCAATTTATCAACAGGCCACTCAGTCACATACTTTAATTCACTGAAGTGAGATGTAAGAGAAGGAAGAAAATAGATGAAACCGTACAGTGAGATATGGTTTCACCAACCTAACCTACTATTATCAAAACGTTATGCATCTGCTGTTATCAGGCTTTTAAGGCTGCCTTACCTGTTTGAGTCTAAACTCATTGATCTGCGCAAGCGAGTCTTCCAGCAGTTTCCTTTTGTTGGATTTGGTGGTGCCAGGAGCATCATGCTTTGGTGGCTTCAGTGAGGACTTCTGGGAGCTACTTATTGATGAGGTCAAACCAAAAGGCTTTGGGGAGGTAGATGCCAGGAGAGTTGATCGGGGCGGAGACGGAACGGAGAGAGGCTTTGGGGAGGAGCAAAGAGAGAGGGGCAGGTGCTGAGGGGATGAAGAGGGCAGTAGTTTAGGAGGTTTGGGAGAGGCAGTATTGGAGAGCGCCTTTGGAGATGTGGTCAAAGCTATGGGGGAGGAAGACGGTGAAGACTCCCTTCGGGGCTGAGTGAGGAGTGCCAAGGGTTTTGGGTTGGCAGCCAGGCCAGTAGACTGAATCACACTAAAGTGTTGCTGTGGCCCTTCTGTCCAGGACCTGGAGCTGTGCAGCCCCATTGGTGAGGTTTGGGACAAGGTGGGAGGGGAAACAGAGCAGGGGAACGGCACAAGGGTGGGGGGGTTTGAGGGCACCCTCTGAGCCTGGGTATCTCTCTTATCCTGCACATCTGCAGAGAGTTGCCTGTCATTGTTTTTAGTTCCAGTGCTGGGTACCAAAACCTGGGAAGGGAATTATTACATCAAGAAATTAAACCAAGAAAAACCTTGTGCCATAATAATTCATGTTAAGACATTCACATTGTGGGTACTGCTTTGGTGTACGACGGTAGTGGACATTAGGTGCAGTCAAGTGTACTGCCCTGATTGGCTTGAAGAATACTTAAATATTATTCCATTCTAACAAAAAAATAAAATAATAATAATCTGACCATTAATTGTGTGATTATGGTCTTTACCTTTGTTTTCTTCTTTGTCCGCTTCTCAGAGTCTGATAATTCACTCTGTTTGTCTTCTTCGTCATCATCATCGTCATCATCGTCATCTTCATCATCCTCTGCAAGGTCTTCCAGATCACTGCTGAGTGACCCATCGCTTGAGCTGTCTGAGGATGTGCCTGAGTCACTGTTGCTCGCCAAAGAAGTGTCTGCCGGCTTCTTTCGTGGTTTCTAAATTGAGGAATAAAAACAGTAAGAATTAAGTCTCACAAAGTAAGACTAATTTTAGAGTAAACATATGAATGCACATACATGTCACATGCTCAAGCTCCAAACTGAGAAGGAAACGTAATCTTTCCACTGACCTTCTCTTTAGGTTTCTGAATCGTCTTTTTCACCAACTCTGCTGGATTGTTCTGACGGCTGCTATGGAGGCTTTTAGCGGGGTTGGAATTTTTGGTTGGCTTTGACGATGCCTGAACCGGAGCTGCATTTGCAGAAAAGCTCCCTGATTGGGTGGTGGTGGGAGGACAGACCCCACTGCCATTCACTGCACCATTCAACCCTGCAAACACAAAATCTGCTGTATAACTCATCAGTGCAATTTTTTTCTGAGAACTTTACAAGGGATAATGGAATATCTGGAACTATGTGCAGAATTGAATACGGCTAATAAAAATATTGATTTATACATGTATCTCATTAAATTTGCCGACTGTGTCAGGCATAAGCTCAACATGAGTGGTTTACATAAAAAAAAGATAAATTAAAAGATACAGTGAAAGTAAAAGAGCAAAAGAAACGGCGATTATGAGAGGGAACATGTGGGAAAGAAAGGGAGAAAGAAGCGAATGCCTAAGTGAGTGCTGGAAGTCATTAAATCTGTCTCGAAACAGGGAAATCTCAGTTGATTTGGGTTGTGGAGGAAGAGGTTGTGAGAGAGATGAGACAGATAAATGAGTGGGTCTTTAGAACAGTGCTGTACCTTTAGGTGGGGCATGGCTATTCTTGCCGGGCATCCTGATTTGAACAGGACTAGCGTTGTGACTGGGCTGAATGTGAGGGGCAAAGAATGGGGGGAAGCCAATAAAAGAGGGGAGAAAGGCAGCAGCTCCCCGCCCATGGGCTTCAGCAGCTCGCCACCACTCTAAGAGGAGGAGAGGAGATAGAATAAAAGGCATATTCCCTTTCACCAACTGCTGCCCAAAATTCAAAAGTCATCATCTTACCAGACAGGGCTCCTAGCTGGGGGTGGGCAGCCAGAGCAGCTGACATCCCAAGGGAGCCCAGGCCTCCAAACTCAGGCCTGCCTGCTCCAGAAGTATACAGGGCTCCAAAGGCTGGGTGGTTGACCAGAGGGAAGGCACTTGGCAATGAGGAGCCAATGAAGGGCTGCTCTCCTGCTGCTCCAAACAGACGGCCTTATAGATACAAATGAAGGAGGACAAAATGTTTGGAAGTGCAGTCCAAACGTGAAATGTTCTTAACTTTAAGAACATTCCACCTTAACTAAGTCACAGTTAATATACATAGAAGTAATTAAGCTTTTAATTTAACATTTGGCTTTTTTTTTTAAGACATTTTCTTTTTATGGATTCTTTAAACACGCACACACACACAAATCACTACTTTTAAAAGGACACAGTACACAGATTCTGTTTTTGTTAAAAACCACACATTTTTATTGCTAATTACTTTTTTAATTTAACATGTTTATATTCCACAAAGTTCAACTTTCATATTGCTTTAAATCTGGTGATAAATGTGTAAATCTGACAGTTGTTTGTAGCTCCTAATCACAACTCATTACTAGTTTATTTGCACTGTGAACATTGTTCTCAAATTGTATCTCTGAGTTCTCTGCGTAAAACTTGACAGGCTGTAAGAACTAGATTAAATTACGTTTTCAAGTTGTCATTTTCCATCCTCATGACTACAGAAAAAATTTAAAAACAACTGTTTTCTGTTTGGATAAAAAAATAACTCAAGATTTAGCTTGTATTCAGAGCACAATGAACTGAATTTTAAACAGCAGTCATATAGAGTACTACTGTTTCTGAATACAACAGACTAATGTTTGAGATCGATGCTCATACATTTGTGGTAAAACATTCACATTTAAATTTCAATAGTTTATCATAATAACATTCCATAAACCTGTATTTATGTATTGATAAATAAGTGCCACAGTAACACTGTACACTCACAAAGACACAATATTCTTTGTGAGGAAAAGAACCATCTATATAAAGGTGTAAAAAGCTAACCTCCTTCCATCCTTTTGGCATTCAATTTTAGCACAGAAGAATACTTCATGAACATCATCATCATCTCGCGTTTTTCTGAGCACTATCATTTCTGGCAGGAGCGACTGCCACGTATTACTTCCTCCCAGAGTCAGATGCAATTTGGTGTGAGCATATTTCATGCAAATTCAATTTCTATTCCAGAAAAGGATTGCAAGTCTGCTTGATGCCGCCGCATAAGGCAGGTAATACACATGCAGGAAAAAAGTGATGACTGTAGAAAGGAGAAGTGTAGTGCACGGTGCAGATAAAAATGTCAAACTACTATACACATGCAAACACCATAAAAAAATATGAAGCAGACTGACACTGGAACATATTGTTTTCTAAGCTAATGCGGTCATGGATCTAATAGTAGGGCTAGTTACATATGTACTATCCCCAACTATGATGAAGACTAGAAAAGAACAGATGCACCTCAGACTATTTTTAAGAATCAAACTGTCTGGTTGTGGCCTTGCCAGCATGCTGGCAGTGTGACATATGAGAGTATAGCCCTTTGTGTTGGCTTCAAGGTCCCTCTCTGCCACAAGACAGCAAATTCTGCCTTTTGAATGTCATTAGAATATGCTGAATATGTAGAGCCTGCCTTGCCAGTGTCAGCTAGTGGATACGAAGATAAACGACTGCAATGCAACCCCCAGAAAGGCCAGCCACAGCTTTCACTTATGCCTAAGGTGCCCACCTCTCCCTCTCAAACCCCCTTCCATTCTAGGAAACACAAAGTGACATCTGCAAATGCCTTTTCCATATTCATGCAGATTTCCAGAAGGCAAATAATTAAATCTCAAAATTTTAAGTGAGAAAGAGGCATGGGAAACACATACTTAGGATTACCTACAAGCTCTTCTACACACTGACTCTGTGCCCCTCTCCCTTTTCTTGCTTCCTCGTTCTTTTTCCATTCTGTTTCAATCCTTCCTCCGCTCTGACAAACTGCACCGCCTGCTTTTTTCATGTTTGGATGCTGCCGAAGGGGGATTAATTTGTTGTTTGTTGCAGTCAATCAAATTTCCACAGACAGATTTAAGTTAATTGCATCCGTGAGTTGATCCCAGAAGGAAAGAGTTCTACAAGCACCGATCAGCTTTTATTCTCCAAGTGATATCCTCATCAATGACACATGCACAAACACACAAACAGTTTTTGCTGATTTTTGTGTCTTCAGATTCTATTTTCTTAAGTGTTACTGGCACACTAGCAAAGGATCTTGAATCAGTGCCTGCAGAATCTGTGATGACAGTATCTCTGCAATGTATAATTAAGGGTGCTACTTGCTTACAGAGTACACTTGACTTATTATTGTTGTTCTGCTTCACAATGTTTTTCTTCACATGATACTTAGAGTCAGGAAATGAAAGGAGTTGACTAACTATTTTTTTCCTCACTTTCATAGAATGCTTGCACATACATTTTATATATCACTGAGTTACAGTTTACACACAACACAAGGCAATGTATGAAATGAAAAAGAATTGCCTTGCTCAATTTCCACAAAGCGCAGCAAATGTTCGGAGTTAACACTCTGCCTCTGAGCATTTCATTTGACGCTCTGTCCAAAATCGCTTATCTAGAAAAATCTGAGCACACGTAATGATACAAAGGGATAAGAGGAATGTATAATGCATGAGAGGAAGATGCTTCTAATGGCTTTTTCTTTGGGGCAATACTGGAAATATGAAGGACAGCACAAGGGGCTTTATTTTGTTCTGTCCATCTCACTCTTCTGATCCAAAAAAAACCCCCACAACAATCACGAAGAAAGCAAGATATTATACTATCTGCAGTACCAGTTTGTGTGTGTGTGTGTGTGTGTGTGTGTGTGTGTGTGTGTGTGTGTGTGTGTGTGTGTGTGTGTGTGTGTGTGTGTGTGTGTGTGTGTGTGTGTGTGTGTGTGTGTGTGTGTGTGTGTGTGTGTGTGTGTGTGTGTGTGTGTGTACGTGTGTGTGCAGGCAGGCCTGCATGAGAAAAATCACCAAAACATTAGGAGATGAGGAGGGAGAAAAGAAAGAGCAAATGATTCACTCTCTCACGTAAGGGATATTTTGACAAACACTCAGAGACACAAACACACACTCACACACGTACATGGAGAAGATATACACTCCTCTCTGCCTAATGGCTCTGACCAATACATAGAAAGGAAGCCGGATGCCAAACAGGGCTGACTAGACAGTGAGTGGCCACTGGCTAGTTAAATCATGCAGGCCCTTCTTGTGTCTCTCTCTTTTTCTCCCTCTCTCTCACAGACACACACATGCACACACACAAACACACTCTTATGCATGCATGGTGGCGTGCTGAGCCTGACTCTGAGGCAGCTGGAGCCAGAGAGTTGAAGGTTGTCAGGAGACATGGCGAAGCATGTGTGTGTTTCTCACACAAAAGAGCCCCCTAATTGTTTGGGATTCATTAATGCAGCAGCTTTTCAATTGCAACCCAAGCTGTCAGAAAAAAAAAATCCTTGTGGCTGGGAGAGAGGTGTATTCACACTGGCTGCAAAATAACTGTATAATTAATAATGAAGGAAACTCATTTTTCATGGCAAAGAAATGAGAAGGATACTGAATGTTATCAAGACATGAAGGTGACCACATTTAGTGTCGTTTTATGGTTTTGTAAAAACTTTTTTCTTTTTTGTTATTGTGTGTTGGTATTTTTCTTGAAAGACACAAGATTGACACAGAGGAGACAAATGTCTCTTACCAGAGGTGTTGAGGGTGGATCCCAGTGCTGATGGGCTTGGGGCCAGGCTGCTCTTCGAGTGGGGGGCAGGCGATGACGAAGAGGAAGAAGAGGAGGACGACGAAGAGGAGGAAGAGGCCGCAGGGGAGGAGGTGCGAGCAGCAGACAGGGTGGGCGCAGGGGAGGCCAGCCGCTCTCCAGACTCCATATCTGTCAAACACAATCCAATCAGCAGGGTTACAATACCAAAGCACACCAACCCGTACACTCACAAAAACACACACACACACACAAATGTATACCATCACACCTACACAACATGTCCAATCACACGCATGCACATGTATATACACACACACACCTCCTGACACTTTTCCTTTCACATCTCACTTCCCCTGAACAATATTTCTATTTAACCATGCTCACTGGCTCCCAGCCTCTATTGATTGAATATGGGGTAGGGTGGTGGATGACATGTTTAAGGACTCTGATAACAGACAGCAAAGCAGGGCTTTACATTTTGATGTAAGAAAATGCCAGTGCTAGGAAAGTGTTCGTCGGCAGGGCAGCAACTTTTACTGAGAGCTTATAGCGGGATGTTTGGAGTAATAGAGGTAAAAAAAAAAAAAAGATCAAGCACAAAATTGACAAATAACACATTTGTCATTTTTTCTTTGTCACTCTCTTCCCTTCCAGCACACAAGGGCAGACAAGCACAACTCATCCACACATGTGTTTCAAATATAACACCTCTTTACACTTCCAGAGTAAAAGGAAAAAAAAATAGCAAAAAACAACTTTGACATTAAAAGATCTCTTTGAGGTCTTTAAAGACAGCGTAAATCTCTGAGTCATTTCAGCTGGGATTAAAACTAAATGGGTAAGCTTTTAGATGGTGTGTTTGCGTTAACCACCCTGGTAGCTTTCCATTAACAGCCTCACAGTCACCATACCAGCCATCGTCATCCAACCAACAGTGTTAGCCCTCGCAAGAAACATTTGGTCATTCCACAGCCAAATATTTTACTCACATTTGCGGGCTTTAATCCCCCCTTTTGCTTACAATTTTGAACATAATGTGGCAATGCCCACACAGCTGCCGACTTGTGGAGCCAAATAAATAAAACTGTTTCAAAACACAGGAGTTTACACACACATGGGCAAGCACACATGGAAACACATTTACACCCCCGCTTGCAGAAAGACACACACACACAAAATCACCTCCCCTGTCTATCACATCAACCTGACTCTTTTCTCTCTTCTCCTTTTCCATATCCCTCTGCCTGACACTAATCCCGGTCTGAAAATCCCCTTCAAAAGCACAGTTTGCAGATTGTGTTTTACAGGCAAGCTTTGTTATTGTGTCATTACACATAAACAGTCTCTGCCTCCATCTCTCCTGCCGTCCCTCCACCACCCTCACTCCCTCCTTCTCCCCTCTGCAGTGGGAGCAGAGCCACTGATTAAATCTCTGAGACAAAAGCTGCTATCCTCTGAATATCAAGTATCAGCCTTTCGCCAGGAGCAACACTGACAAGAGAGGGAGAGAGGGAGAGGCGCGGATGACAAGAAAACCTGCTGCAGTCCATGGGGAGGAGGCTGGTGTGCCATCGGACTTGGGCGGCCATGACTGCCGTTGCTGGAGCGAAAAGATGGTTGTTTTGTAATTATGTGCAAGGTCAAAGGTCTTTCTAATGGCCTCTCATGCAAGTTGACAGCATGTGGCAAAAAGAACCATATTATCAACCTCAACGGCAAGTAAACAGAGGTTATGTATTATTTACAAGGAAACATTTCTGGAGTGAGGATGAAGAGTTTTGTTATCATTTCACCAAAACCTGTTACCCCTCAGCCACACTGTGTTGCGTGATTCGCTGTCACACTTGATGCTTTTTCACTTTGGCTTTCACCTTTTAAATGTCAAGTTTGGGTGAAAAGAAAAAAACATGAAAAAAAACCTTCTACAAAATTTCAAAGAATGGATTTTTCTGCAGATACTCCTGACAGAAAAAAAGCAAGTATCATTACAAGCACGGTGAAAATGGAGGAGCTGTGGCCCTTTCATAATTATCATAATGCACATGAAAACAAAAGGCTTGTGTCTCGGAGGACGAGCAAGCTTACGTGGTCTCAGCTGGTAACTGAAGTGGATCATGCCCTACCTTTTCAGAGGGAAGGAAAAACAGGAAAAGAGAGGTAGAGAAAGAGACATGGTGACTGAGATAGAAGGATCATATACGGAAGACGATACTCGCTGATTTTGTTGTGGAAGGTAAGGCAGATGAAAAGAAAAGAGTGGATAGGATGAAGGACGGAGAGTACACCATTCCTGTCGTTTCTCAATATCTGCACTTAATGCTGCGCCTTGTCAAAACGTGATGATGTGAGCAGAATTGATTTCCCCCCTAACAAACAACAAAAAAGCAATCCCTCCTTTGTAGAGGTATAAAGCAGAATTACCCTCCCCCTCATCTTCTCTCATCTCTTACTATCTCTCAAAGGGCCTCTTTCTGGGATGAGAGATGGAGAGAGAAAGCGGAGGGACAACACTGGGAAAAGAAAATGACTGTGAGGCAAGTCCATCTTCCTCCAACTACAAACTGATCACTTAGAGCAATTAAATCTAATAACAATAATAAGATTGAGTTCAGCAATGTACCACCAAATGCACAGCCACAACAATGATTGCAACAATAATGGAGCGCAAAGGTATTTAAGGATCCAATCCTGACTTAATTATGAGAAATTAAAATGGATTTAGCATCAGAATTAGCTTGATTTTATAGGTAATTAACGGCACACAACAGTGGCAGTATAAGACAGGCATTATAATCTCCATGAACGGCTAAATCAATTTGACTTGAACAACACCTTCCAATCAACGCAGAGCACTGCAACCAGAAACAGCAGGTCTCGCAGATG
The DNA here is from genome assembly GCF_033807715.1 of Cololabis saira. Lineage (NCBI taxonomy): Eukaryota > Metazoa > Chordata > Actinopteri > Beloniformes > Belonidae > Cololabis > Cololabis saira. Next base: position 22,499,606 of record NC_084588.1, on the reverse strand, counting down.
CAAAGAGAGGGAGAATTTATGCTAATGGCTGAACTATGATTTATAAGATGTGTTCCAGCGCCTGATTCACAGTCACGTCCACAAATACAACACAGAACCCAGCTGTCAAAGCATGCACCTAATAGTGGCGAGATGCAACGTCCCTTCAGGAGATAGTGTAGCTATAAACAGCTCTGTGGTTTTATGATTGCATGTGGCCTTCATATAGGAGTCTTCACTTGTCAGTATCATATGAAAAGAGGGCACAGTGACATAAAGGGGAGCTGCCGCATGTGCATTTAGTGGTGGTATGGAATGCGGCCTTACACCATGCACTTTTTTAGTTGCGCGCCTGGGTTGCGTGTATGTAACTGTGGTTGGTTACACATGCAATTGTTTCACAAAAGACTGCGAACAAATGTGTCTGTGGAAGTGTTTCACTGCATTTCTATGTTTGCGTGTGTCACAGCCTCAAACTATACAATCTCCTGCGTGTCTCAATCCTACCGCTTTTTTCCTCACCCCTTCAACACACACACACACACACACACGCACACACACACACGGTAACAGATGGCTGATACTAACTGAGATAATCCGCCAACAGAGTCATCAGCATGGATCAGTGGTAATCAGAGTGTGGACACAATGTCTCTTCTCCAGCCGTAATGGAAGGAGCGCCTGGCGCAAGAGAAGGGAAATGCATTATTCCCCATGATGCCGTGACCCCATTCAAAGACACACGGTGGCTCCCAGCTCTCTCTTTTTTTCTCCTAACTGCAGACGACAAAGACTATATCATCACTGCCTCTGCAACATTCACTCTCTCCTCTGGATCTCTTACTCCCTGCCTTTTATTGTTATCCACAACTGTGTCAAGCACAGTCCTTGTTTTTATTTTATTTTCTTAAATGTATCCTGCCTGAACAGCTAACAAGATGAATATCAGGTAAACATAGTGAATGTTTCAGGACGAGGGTTAATAATAATTTAAAAAAAAAACATTGCAGTGAGTAACCAGCAGTAGTGTTTCAGAGTATTTGCGACTTTTAATCGGCCTTTTCTGCATTACCATTTCCTGGGAAAAAAAAGAAAAGAAAAGAAGTACTTTCTGAGAATAGATGATGATATGCCAGTATAATATCAAGATGCACATCTGGTTTCTAGGTGACATCAGTCATTCTCATGAATTGCTCAACATCATAAAAATGGAAAATGTGCGCAAATACACACACACACATGCACACACACACACCTAGAGGTACTTTCTGTTGCACTTGCGAAAGTGAAATCATTATCACATCACTCTGAATCAGCATCAGCTTCGCTTATTTCTGACCATTTATAGCTGTAGCTTAGGTGTACTCTGAACCTTTATCTCCCCTTCTGTTTGTATGTCTTATAAACATGACATGACTATATAGATGTCTGATCGTTAAAAAAAAAACAAAAAAAATACCTCAACCCCCCCAACTTATTAGGTAAGTTAATCTTGCTTAAATCAGAGAACAAGCTTGTTTGGCCACTTTTCTTCTTCCCTCACACACAATCTCTCTGCATGAACACCATCAGCCAGGAAATGACATAACCAGATGCTTTGGCGAAAATGTAAAGAGAGAAAGCTCTGTCCACTGTCAAACATCAAATGAAGTAAAACTGAAATATAAAAACAATATGCAATATTATGCTACACCACTGGTTTCATGACATCAATCACTTAACTGAGATAACTTGGTTTTGTTCGTGGCGTTACATCACACAAAACTCCATGGCCTAATTAAAATGTTCAAATGAACATTTCCAGCATTCTAAAAAACTTAAAATTATTTAAACAAAATATTTGGAAAATGGCATAATAGCTTTATGAGGGCACAGTGAATTGTGCCAGAGCCTGAAAGGAGTACAAAAGAGGCAGCTTGCCCCACCGTGGCCTGTGAAGATGACAACAACTAGACAGACTCGGACTCCTCCCTCGACAATGCTCCTGCCCGGTGACAGATGGCAGAGCAGGGCATGTAGGGGATGGGCACCAGTTCTCAGCCTGCCTCAGCTACCCTTGGCAGTGGTGCTGCCCACAGGTCTTCTTACATCCACACCACTGCCTGCCTGCCTGCCTGCCTCCATGTAACACTGGAGCTTACCAGGCTAGAGCTGCTTACTGCCTGCCAGGGTGAAAAGGTAATGATATGGTCCTGTGTGCAACAAATGGTCATGCAGCGTTACTACTGAAAAGTTTCCAGCCTGAGTCCTATTTACTGGGCTGGATTGCATACCAAGCACACATGCAAAAAAATGTAGCTGTAAGAAGCTTTAGATGAAACATGAAACCAGAAGACTTGCCAAATGCATTTTGTATATTTTTGAAATGACAAGATATCAGCTCTTGCCAAATGGCTTTATTTGCCTTTTCAAGCATACTGTAGATGCCAAAGGCTGGAATCAACACCCCTACTCACCATTCGTCTCCGCTGGGTTCCCAGTGACAATAATGTGATTTTGGGACATGGTGATGACTCGGTGCAGAGGAATAGGATAGGCTTGTCACTTGTGTTTGATGTCAAACCTATGTGTGACAGAATAGTGTTACTCAGCTCAACCAGACATTACACTATTCCTATTTCCTGGCCATAAATAGAAGCAAATGAGCTGAGAGTAAATGTGTGGCTTTGTGAATGTGTTTGTGATAGAAAACGTGTGTGCGCACAAAAGTCCATCCATAAGCACTATTCTAAGAATCATAAAGTAAGCTCAATAAGAAAATTCCCATCTCTTCTGCTCATTCGCATCTGCATCCAGCCAAAGCTAATTATTCTTCCCATGGTAACGTAGCAGGGTCTTCACATCAAAAAACCAGAAGTGTGCATCAGGCAATCATCCCTGATGAATCTGCCCTTCTCCCTTTGCTAGCCACTCACACTCATCTGCCAGTCTCAATGCTCATTATGTTTATTTTCCTGCAAACTGAACCAGATCTGCTCACCATAGGCTGCATATGTCTACAAGGATCTGTAATGACTCCAGAGCAGTTTGGAAATGCAGAATAAAACAAGATCAACACCTCAGAGAATAGTACATCCAATGAACATGAACATTTTGCAGTGGAGGTGAGTGGCAAGCCATTACCTCTTAAGGTAAATTACCATTTAGATTACAGACTATTGCCATTTTAAGGGAATCTTCTGGAGTTAAAACAACCCCAGATCTATTAGTAGATGATAGGGAATGTAAACTTTCATTAAGGACCAAAACAACTTGAATCCACACAGTTTCGAGTCAGAATGGAATAAGTATTTGCAGTAAAATGGCAATTAATGTTGTACAAGGGGAAATGAAGAAATGTGTGGAAAAAATATAGCTCTTTTAAGCCTCTGACAAGACTCATAAATCTAAGTGATAATAGGAAGGGTCACCAAAGGCAAGCAGAAGTAATTTAAACTTTGTATGAGCAAAAACGGTGTGAAAAAAGGATTGTTTGTATAGGCATCTTCATTCATTTACTGACAGCTTTTCATAAGTCTGTACTACCAATGTCACAATGTCTGTTGACAATGTACTGTCAACAGATCAAAAAAGGAGGAGAGTTCATGCCCTGGGCTTCCATAGAACAACATCAGCACTTACAAATGACAAATTTATGACAAATTGGTGAGTACGAAGCAGAGCTCAGAGACCAAACTGAGATCCCTGTAAAAACAGTCTGTTTTATACACTTTTTATACACATACACAGTTAAAATTACCTTGGTTGACCAAGCACCCCACATACAGAGGCGTAGGTTCTTATTGCAGCTGACCCAAGTTTGAGTGAGTCCTGACCTGTCTTTTGCTGCGTGTTACTCCCCTCTCTACCGCCCGGCTTTCTTGTTTGCTCACTGTCTAATAAAAGCCAACAGTGCCCAAAAATTTGTCTGTAGGGATCCTATCCAACTATCACTTAGGTGAAATGACATTTCTGAGTTTTGTCAAAGACTTCACATAGCAATTTATTTTGACATTGCTCCACTGCCCCTTGTGCTAGCATTATCATTTTGCTGCAAAAGCATATCCAGTTCTAACCAAAAACTGCTTTGGTTCACATTGTTTTGGCCCTTTACCAAAGTATACACTCCTTACAATCCAATAATAGAGCTTGGGTTGTTTTAACTTTTGGAATGTTCCATTACATTTGCTTAGTTCAATATAACCAACAGGACCTTACTGTCCTTAACTCAGTACAAACAGAGACATTTTTAATTCACAAAGGAAAGTATCTAGAGGCATTAAATATTGTGCTGACACACCAAGTACACAGTTCACAAAACACAGCAAACAAAGTAGCTGTAATTCTGTAATTCCCCAATATCCTAAGTTGACATTATGCTTGTATACTCTATGTTATGTTTATGTAATAATTGCCCAGGGGTCATGTTCTGGGTCTCTGGAAAGCACCTAGAGACAACTTATTTTGTATTAGATGCTATATAAATAAAATTGAATTGAATTGAATTGAATATGTTGGCACAATTCCTTGAGGTCTCAACCAGGTCTCTGTGACGTTCTTTTTTTTTTATTTAATGCAAAACAGGTAACAATACAAATGCGCAAAACAAAAACGCATACAGGTACAGGACAAGGGGAGACACTAGAAAACAAACATAAACAGACAAACAAAACAGTACAAAACAACAAAGTCAATGTTTTTGCTCAGATTTCTTCTATGTGGCCGTGTATGTGCGTGTGTGACCGGTTTCTGTATGTATGTGTGCGGTGTGTATGAGTATGATGGTCTTCTAGAATGGTGGTTATTTTAGGAGAGAGACAGCCAAAAAAAAAATGAAGCTAAATAAATAAATAGGATAAATACAATTTTAAAAAGGGGTTTAAAAGGGGGAGTCATTAACACAGGAAGAAATGAGATTGAAAAGGATATGGGGGGGTGGTAGCGCGCCAGGGCGGGACCGGTTCGGACGGCAGAGCCAGACCGGAGTTACATACATTCATTTGTTTGTGCTTTTTTTTTGTTTCCTTTTCCCTTTAATTTGCTTTTTAGTTTGGTATGTTTCCTGCCAGTCAGGAGCCCGGACACACTCCCCCCATTGACTTGAATGAGAAAGTGTGTCCAAGTTCCCGACCGGCAGTTCACATATTCTCACATTTTCCTCTTTTCTTTTTATTATAAGTTCTCAATTTCAAACTTCCGATGGAAGTCGGCTCCTTTGTGAACCAGATCCCTCCCCTACGGGCGGGGTTGATTCACCTCTGGGCTGTAGAGCAGCTATTCAGGTTGGGGATGGGTCCGCTGACTTATTAAAACATAGCCGTCCCAAACAAGTCCCATCCGCCAGTCCCCCCTCCCCGTCTCTGTGACATTCTTAAGTCAAAATACTACAGGCAGAAAGTACAACAGCTTTTTCCAGCCACCTCCTTACACCTCTGTCCACAGCAGCTGGTCTTAGGAGGTGAAATTAGCCATTTGTGGAGAGAGGAGTTGAACGGAATAGACATCAGTAGTACAGCTCTTTGCACAACCGTGCAAAAGTAGATTTGGACACAAATTACACTCTATAACCGTTGAGGCATGTTATACTATTTAAATGAGAATAGGGTGTCAAGTCTGAGAACTTTCAGTAGCACACGGCAAACCAAGCTCACCCTGGGCTTTACTGTTGTTCTTTTGTCAGCACTGCCCTGTTCTTAAGGGTACTCTTTCACCCATTTATTTTGCATTACAAGAACCGCTGATGTTCAATTTATGATGCATTTAATGACAGCCGGGAACTTGGAGTACCCTTCTTCCTTCTACTTTCTCCATCCTACCTATGTGTTAACCTTGATAGCCCCCAGTTTCTGAGCTGGAATTCAGTTCAGTTGCTCAAACAAATGTTGTCAAATACAGAACTTTATATCTTTTTTAAATAATGTTTTCTTCTCAAAATGTGATGTCACTGATGTTCATTACGATCACACCCACGTATAAACAGCCTTATAAAGCATGTAACTGATTTAGAAGTTGGTAAATTTATCAGGATTATTAAAAGCCATTTTGAGTGAACGGTATGAGCTGCTGACTGTTTTGTGAGGCTGGTTAAATACAAAAAGGTGCAGACACTTATCAGTGCTGACAGACCTTTTGTTGATTGATGTTTTCAAATACCTGTGACGAAGTATTAAGTAGATTTTTTCCCCCTATAGTAACTGCACTGGAGACAAATTACAATACAAAATAAGCCATAGATTGAGCCATGATTATATAAAAAAAGGGTCTAATAATCATTAAAGGTCACTATTATTTGTTATTATTACAACAAAGGAGATAACACACACTTATATATACATATAAGTGTAAGTATCAATCCTCTGTATAATTATACATCTTCTATGTTGAAAAAATATTTTGTATTCAATTTTGCGGTAAAAATCTTAGACGTTCCTCTTTTTTTTTTAAAACACCCCAAAACATTGCTGAATTCATGCAAAATCCTGATCCTGAATAATTAAAAATATCAGTTATCAGTGGAATATCAAGGAAAAAGGAAAGAAAGAGTCTGAGGAGGGAGTGTGGGGGGTGAATGAGTGCAGCACTCCAGATATGCATAATGCAAATGACATGCATGTCAAATAGCAAAACAAACTGACAATGACAGAACAATGGAATAGTCAGAGAGCTGCAAACCTTGCTTGAGCAAATGCTGGAGCCCCTTCTGCCCATGTCCATTAGACAAAACTGTTTAGTGTTCTATTCCACTGAAACTTTACATGTAAGAGATAAGTGATTTGAAGGCCTGAATCAAATTTGAGATTCTATGCAAACTGCTGGTCTCCTTAGATGCAGTGTTTTTTAAAAATGGGTATTATATGAATAACATTTTAAGAACTGTACTAAATTCTAATGAAATGTATTATAACCAGATGGATTTCATTTAAATCTAACTTGAATTAACTGACTGTAGTTAAAATCACTCATGGTATACTTGTCTTTTAAGTGGCCTGAGAAGACCTTTGTTGTGAACTGGTGCTATTTTATATAAATGAACTGAACTGAATTCAGTGTCTGTGGTCAAATGTGACAACACTTACATAAGTACTGGCATGGCAGAAATAGTTTAACCATGTATGCTTGCTAAAAGCCTTATTTTATTTCACTGCTGTAGTAAATGTGCTGTTGTAACAGAATGGACATTTCATGTACAGTCACAAACTCAGATTTTTACTGCTTTACATATGGAGCTTCAGTGGCTTTACCCTTTTATTGGTCAGAACGACTAAGGCATCCATAAAATCCTTAAATTTTTAAAAGAAGGAATAAGTTAAGTTTAATTCACCATGACAGCCACCTTAAAGAATGAAGTTTCACTAAAATCTCTTTTAGGGTGAGCCATGGTACCCACAGAAGATAAAGCTTGTTTATAAAAAAAAAGAAAATTAAAAAATCTTTCTTGCGTTGCAAGAAGCAGTGACTGTAATTATGGATTAGTCAATCTGATTAAGGTTTAACTGTAATCACTTTGATAAAGTTTTTTTTTTTTAAATAATTGACTTCGGTAAGAGTTAAAGGGATGGTTTAATCCAAAGTTGTCCTGGCTGGCGCAATGCTAAGGATGACGTGACACTGTAGCTGGGCCTAGAACTGAGCCTAGAACTTATCCTGGTGTAGCTGCGGAGCAAACATGCAAGAACTTCTGGCATGCCCTTTCCAGATGTGAAATGGAGAATAAAAATGGTTCCTTCAATTTGTTAGAGCCAACATCCATTCATTCACACACTTGTCATATTTACATGAATGTTCAAAAAGGTTTCATTCAGACATCTCCACCATGATGATGGAGATGCCAGTGGTGCACATGTGATATTTCCTATTCCCCGTGTTCTGGAAAACATGTCACACTATCTGAGGGCTCAGATGTGGTGGTACGCAGGTTTCCATTTGCTCAATCCCACCATGTACAGGGATATTTTTTTTTCCTTTTGTTTTCGTAACTTGGTTGTCAGAGACAATAGTATACGTAGGTGCAATGCTGACTGCTTACACGTTAACTTGATTTGCGATAGGACCGACAACAACCAATTTAATCACAAAGAGGACAAAGCCCCCAAAACAATTAAAAGACAAAACAAAACAGCATATATTGAAAGCAATAGTTACACTGGACAATCTTGTCCAGTGTAGCCGGAACATGTTATAATGTATGGATGGGCATTTGCAAAGCACAAATACATGTTAAAGCTCTAAGGCAGGATTCTCAAATAAGTTTTAGTAGTCATGTATCTTGTCTCTTCATGTATCTTTAATCCATAGGAATGATGCAGTATGATGCAGTACCTAACTAAATTCTGGATTTGTTGCTTCACTTTGCTCGCTTGCAGTGGAAAGCTGAGAAACTGATTTTTTAAGGAGTGCAGCAGGTGCTGCCCAGTCAAATCACCTGACTGATCTTGTGATTGACCTTCGCCACAATTTCAAATATTATGCTCAACCATTATTGATTCTTAACACACTGTATTCATGTGAGTCCTCTAAAGAAAAATGCATATGCAACAACCATTCATCATTTGGCTATGAAAAACACTCGCCTCATCAAATAAAGGAAAGGAAAACTATTGAATTGGATGTATTCATTAACAAATTGCGTCTGATTCCTCGAACAAGCAGGTCACTGGCTGAATTAGACCCTATTTTGCTATGTATCTGTCAGTGAATATGACTGCACACAGTTAAAATTTGTGCTGGCCAAGTAACATTGCAATTGCAACCTGTTGCAAAAAAGTGCCAGGATCCTCATTCAGACACAACACCAAAATGTTTAAAATCTGTCAGATTAATAGAAAGTGTTAAGTGACTGAAGGGTGCTTAAGACAGCAAATGTTCTGTATGTACTCTTTACAATTAATCAGTCATCACAAAGACCCAAGGCAGAATACATTTTTTTTTTTTTTTTTTTACTTTTTTAACTCAGAAGTTATTGTTTCCTATCAAAAGCAAGATTTCTTTTAGGCACAGAAAGCAGAAGGGTAAGCCATCCAGCAGACTTACACAGAGTCGAGACCACAGACTTTTTGACAAGTCACTGAAATAACACACACATTCATCCAATATTCAAAACCAAACAAAAATAAACTCAAATCCTCAAGTAGTGTATATAGCTGAAGGAACAAGTTAGTTTCTCCTACTTAATTAAACACACACAAAACGCAGCATTGTGATGGCTCGTAGTATAAGTGGCTTATGATGTGTGTTGAATGCTGTGTTCGCTACCCATGCAACACAATTAGCAGCTCGCTAAACTATTAACACTGCTAAATAAATAGGCTCCTCACATGTGTTTTATCTCTCTTACATCCCCCACCTTGACACCTTTCTCCTGCTCAGTCTATTCTGCCTCTACTACTTTCACTGCATTATTACATGCTTTGTTGAAATCAACATTAATAATAACTGCATGTAATGACTTCATTAAAAAAGGACCCCCATGTTCCTGCTCAAAACAAACACATGAATACTAAATGTAATTAAACATGCATTTAATATGAAGTAGTGAAACAGAAAATATGTGATTGTGTGTTGTGTTCAAAAGGGGAGTTCAGGTGAAGGCCTGAAAAGATATTTAGTAGTTTCTGAACAACAGGCTGTCAACATAATCTTTGATAAGAGTAAATCCGTTAGGATAAAACTAAATATGTCAATCTCTTGTATTCATCTGTTCAAACGGGTGTGCTACTTAATGTTAAACATGTGAAAATGACCGGCTGGAGGAGAATGGTGTTGTATTGACAGAGATGGAGGCAAAGCAGCAGGCAGTCAGCCACTCTGTTCTGCTTCACTGCAACTTGGGAGGGAGGCCAGCATGGACACACGCATGTGCGTGTGCACACACACACACACGCGCGCGCGCGCAGATGTAAAAACGCACACACAGGCATGGACACACTGGCAAGCACACACTTGCGCAAATGAACCCACAGTCACACTCTCTCACGCTCTCTCCAGCACAAACACACACACACTCACAGAGTGCAGCAGGTGAGGTGCCAGCACATCACAGCGCTGCCATTTTTCAGTGTCTTGCTCAGGGAGAAGCGCACTGACATTTTATGAAGCACTCTGCAGAAATCAGCAGCTTGTAATGGCGGCTGGACTGTCACTCCTTTCCACTCCTCACACACCCTCTATTTCCTTTCCTCACACTGCTTTAAAGATGTTATCTTTTTCATTAGCATAATCTAATCAATTTTACAAAATTGGCTTTTAATTACAAAGACCAATATCGCTTTCTTACTCAGTACAAGCTTTTGTATTAAAAAAAAAAAGAAAAGTAAAACTGAGGCAGAAGTAAAACAGGAGTGCAATGATTAAAATAAACGCTTTGTTTCATACATGCGGGGGACAAAAAGCTGAAATTGATGGTTTAAGGGTAGAAGTGGAAGAAATAACTGTTGACAATACAACTTACTTTCAATTGCAGGCTTTATAACAATATCACATTAAAATGATACAATCAGAAGTTGAGTAAATGCCCAAGAACCTTCATTTTTCTCTTGAAAAACAATGCTTGGATGTGTATATTTGAAAGCAGTTGTTTACCCACATCTTTATTTGACCTTTGGAATCATGGTTGCTGATATTACTGAACGTGCTCAGTGGAAAGGCCAAATGATTAAAAACCCAGCTGTTAAATATGTCCTCTGCATAAACCTGGGATCTATAACTATGATTAACTCTCTGGTATGTTGTTGTGCCTGACAGGCTCTCTGCTGTGCAATGATTAACAGCTAGAGATTCAACAAATGGCTACTAGCACATTAACACAATGTTTACATTAGCCAAACCCTTATTTAAGCCATTACTGGTGTAGCTAAGCTAAAACTTGTCTTCAGATGCTGAGTAGCTGCATGTGGCCCAGCGATTTACAACACTGGCAAAAGCTTGGCAACCATATTCTAAACTTCACCTCCAGATTTTTGCTTTGGACTGATACATTTTAGAGAAATCAAATTAGTATGCCTACAGGGAAAGAAGTGATTCAACTTGAAATATGTGGAAAGTGTCAATCCCAAATCTCTCAGTGTAGGCTACGCTATAAACCTTAAACTAAGCCGATTTCATTAATGTGACATTAGCATTTATAATGAGAAAAGAAGGAAAAAACCCTAGGGATATCTTTGAACTAATATAAAACTTACCCACACACATTCATGTTCAAGCCCACGCACGTACAAACACTGACACACACAAACAAACACATACAACTGATTAACATCCATACTACACAAGAATCACAAAATACAGCTCAAGTGCAGAGGAAAGGAAATGCTGTATTTGCATAGGTTTTGTTATAAAATATGATAGCGATGTTACTGTAAAGTGATTGTGACAGTTACTTTAACCTTTACTGATGAACCAAGCCAATTATTCCAGACAAATAAAGCTTGGTATTCACTCCATCACTCGGTTCTGCTCCAAATAGAGATGAGGGCAAGAAAACAGGATCAAGAAGAAATCTTCAACAATCTCTTAATTTCATCTGTATGCATCTACAACTATCATGCACCCTAACTCAGAGCTCATGTAATATGTTGATAAACACTCATTATTTGTTCATGGCTGACTTCTACATGTCGGTCTATTGACTAAGGTTTTCATAGAGTAACATTGATGTTCACTACAGGTGTTATTGATGGATGAAAAGTCATGCAATGATGAAATACAGGAGACATCTGAGAAATTGTTTGGGGCTGATACACTGCTGAATGTAAACATATAGTATATAGATTTTCAAAAGTTAAAACTGTTATAGTTTAGATTTTCACGTATTCATTTGAAGAAAACAGCTAAATAATTTGAAATATATTGGACATAATAGATGGCATAGAAAACATGGCTGAACAGGGATAATGAAGGAAGGTTTAGTTGTGTGAGCCCTAAGATGTTATTGTATTCACCCAAATAATGTAAAGCAGTGTCTAAATCCGAGATGCAAGTGTGTGTTTTCTTGATCTATTTAGACTACAAACTTTAACACATTTCTTTTCAAAGCATGTCATTTCATCTAACTTGCAACAGTCAAAACTTTATTGCATACTTGGCATAAATGTTGGACCATAAGGGTGTTTTCAGATGTGCATTACTTTTCTTATAAGCCGGAAATTGCATCAATAAAATTAGTTAGGTATAAATGACAGTGGAGGTAAATCTTTGCAGTAATTACAGTATGTAACTTGACAAAGTGCTGCCAGCTGGCACATATGTAAAACGCATGAAGCTATTGTCACTTATTAAATAAATTCAACATTATAAGAAATAATAATTAATTGGGCTTGATCATTTTAACTTTGAGCCTAACTGATCCATTTACTTAAAAAAAGTAGGATACCAATATATTTATTATTTATATTTTTGTTTTGTTTAGTTTTTTTCCAGTCACATGTACATATGGAATTTAATCTTAAATAAGTAAAATTTCCTCCATAAATCTAACAGACTTGCTTCAAGAGATGTTATATTAATAAAGCAAGTGAGAGAAAAGGAAAAGCAAGCCATATCAAAGTAACATTACGCCCTGGGCCTTCTGAACTATTCGGCTAATACATTTTGGAAAACTGAGCATGTTTATAATTCTTACAGGTTTCCTTTTGTCACGAGAATCTGTTTGAGAATTTCTTAGTTTTTTTCCCAGATGAAGGTACATAGCCTTTAAGTCCAGGTACATAGGTGCCCAAAGAAGCAAATTGTTAGATATACAGCATTTCTTAAGCCTGGTACATTCTTGCTGGTATAAAGATGACCAATGTTGACAACCATCCCGATGTCTTTCGGGATCTAAAAGCCAGTAATCCAAAATAATATAGTGAAAGACTACAAGTTGTTTTTTTTTAGGATGATCATCCTGTAAGAGTGACAGCTGCTACAGCCTGCACCAACTCCAGTAACTCCACAAACACACCCACCAGCAGGAATGTAACATTGACCGTCATGGAGAGCAATGTGAAACAGGGGCCTTTAAGTTAAAAAAAAAAACAAAAAAAAAACAACTCTGAATTTGAATAAAGGAGCAAATCTGGTTGAGCAGAAGCTGTGTCCCTTTCAGTCCTCCAGCTCTAACCATGATAGCACCTCAAGGGATACTGCATGGCAGAGAATAGTGAGGAAACTGCAACTTTTAGGGGAGAAGCCGACCAGCAAGTACAGAAACACGCATTGTTGTACACAGTATGGTCATTTTTACCCTCTGTCCACTTTTTAATCTTTCAACTAACTATGATTCAACAGGTATCCTCATCATACAGTCTGCACATGTCAAACCTTATGTCAAAGCCAAGTTGGTCAGAAGGCTGTCGTACAGTGTGACATGTGGGGCCAACAGTTGGAAAGCATGTTACTACCTTCAGTAGCTATTTCAAATCCCTAAATTCACACAATAATGGAAATAATAAAATATTTATATCTGAGCAGCCTTCTAATAAAGTGGTAGTTACTTGACAAACGATAAAGCTGTGACTTTATTTAGTATTTAGTATTTCTTGACATTCATACATTCATCTTCCATTAAGAACTAATGAATACAATATCAAATAAATAGTGTCCTGCACTACCCCATATAGTGTAAATAAGTTAAAAGAGCAGAATGTTATGTTATCCATGTGTCTAATGGTAGGCAAATAATTGTAAAATCTGAAAATATAAGTGTTGCACAAATACAGAGCTGTGTTTCAGTAAAGATTTGTGAAATTGTGGTCACCGTTTGCCACATGGCATGCCTAATGTCACTTTGGGATGGTTTGCTCTTTTTCTCACTCTCTGCTGTTAATGTAACATCTGGTTGAAAGCAGGTCTGAAAAATATTGAATAAATGATTTTCTAAAAAGTAATGTCATCGTCCTGTTTTTACATTCTTTGGTCTGTTCTTCTGAATGCTTCTTTTAAAGCATTAACGTGAAAAAGTGTAGAAACAGCAGCATCTTCTTAGGTTGCTCATTGCAAATGAAAACATCCATCATCAATACCCACTTATTCTTATTTTAGGGTCGCAGGTTTCTCGCGGAGCCTTTCACTGCTATCTCTCCATTCAACTTTCTGTTGCTCGCTTCCAAACACTTTTTATCCTCCACCTGTTCAAATGAGTAAACTCTTTTAAAGGCTCAGCTGTGCACCTAAAGAGAGTTGTCATAACAGCAATAGGGGGCTTTAAAAAAGATGAGTTGAATATTCACAAATTGAGCTTTTTTTTTTTTTTATTTGATTTCAAGTCTCACCAAACATGGATTCAAGTATCAAACCCAACTTTGATTTTACTCCAGCGCAGCCAATTCCCCCCATAGATAGATAAACACACAATTACTGAATACAGAGACATCAGCACTAAAAGTTACCTGTGTTACACACAGCGTCGCTGATGTATCGTATCACGTAAAACTAAAGGTCCACCGTCTAGATTCTAACACTTCCTTATTGAACCAATCACAAAGCTTGCCATCAACTCCCTTTTTCTTGTTATCTGATATCATTTCAGGAACAGCTAAGGAGAGCAAAGAATAATAGTTCTGACTCCACATGAATGTCTGCTTGTGTTTTGTGTGTGTATTTTTGCCCATGTCATGACGAGCAGATTGCTTGTACGGTGAAGTTGAAACCGAAGCTGCGTACAAACCTGTTGTTGATAGCTGTGTCTCGCCCACTCACTGCCCCAGAGGGAGTCAGGACCAAGACCACTGTTCAGGGTCTGTCTGTTCACATACATGAAACACAGGGTTGGATTACACAGGGCTCAAAAATGACTCATCCCAAGGAGAGAGTGGAGGAGGGCTCTCCACGTTACACAAATGTGTGCTTACACACAGACAGACACACACTGCCTCCAATGATCACTACATCACAGGCTCAGAGAGGACCTTGTGGTTCCTCACACCTGCTGAAGACAGATGTTACGAATAAATCACAGAGAAACTCACACTGAAATGAAACTCCACACTGCTGTAACTCCACTAACACACAACACAGTGAACTAAATGGAGAGCAAACAGCTGCACGTGACTACACACAGCAATGATGAAAGTAACAATAGCATGCAAGCACCTGACACACAGTTTCTTTGCCACAGTCTACTTTTAATTTTGAAGAGGATTTTTTTTTTGTTTTGCTTTTTACACAGTTTTTCTACTGTGTAACTAGCTTCGATCCTCTGGAGCTGAGAGCGTTTAAATGCAATTGTTCTGGAAAAAAACAAAAACCTCTAACGACACACAAACAAGTCACAACACGGCTGAAAGCGGCGTGGGTGGTTTAAAGAGGAAGTTCTTTTTTCCGCTGCTGACTAGGTGAATTTCATGATTTTTTTCATTTAAATATAGCACCACTGGGTTATGAAGATTCAAAACACTGTCAGTGCTTGTCCTTTTTGAGTAGATGCCTTGCACAGTAATATGCTTGGAAACCTATTTTTGGAACTGCAACCCCTAAAAGCATAACTTACACTCCAACAAAACACCATCCAACATCCTGTCAGCCAATGTGGTACACTTCCTGGTTCCATAAACCCTGTCTCAAAGGAATAAAGGATATCACACGAGAGCATAGCTTGTGACTCTACCAGTAGCCATGTCTATGCACGTTGTGTATTACCAGTGTTTTCCTTTTCGGCTGTTGTCATCCAGTTGGCTGTGGGCGCAAAAGAGTCAGCAGTGTGAGTGTGTATGAGTGTTTTCACAAACGAGCACCCTTCACGCTTTGCGGACCAGAAACAGGATAAAACATTGAGTTAACCAGCAGTGCACTGACATTATCTCTTCTTTGCTGTCCTGGAATGCCAGCCTGCTGTGAAACTCCAAATATGCGGCATCCTGTCACACCACATAATGTGTCTACGTGTAGTGGTGAACTTCTGTGTGCGTGTGTGTGCACAGTCAGAAAAGAAGTGGTGAATGTGAACAATTTGCTTTTGCATTAAAAAGGTATACGGCCAATTATGTCTGTATCTAAACACCATCTTTAAAAAAACAAGACAGCAAAGAAACTAACAAGCACTATGAAAGTAGATTTCTTAAGTAGTTCAAATCCAAAGCAGAAAATAAATAGGACCAAAATATGGATCAGAAACAGGAAAAAGTGGTAGCCAAATTTTAGTGTACTTTTTAAAGTCTTTAATCCAAGCAGGTTTGCTCCTGTCCATGTTTACAATCATTGAGCAAAATAAAGCCCAACTCTGGCTCTCGTGATGGCAAAGAGTCTAACATCCATGACTCAAGAGGTCAGGCAGCCCATCCAGGCTGAGCATTAGGGGTTAAGGGGATGAAGCCAAGTGTGAAATGTGAGAAGACAAGCCAACATGGTTTCTCAGGCGACAAATAGGAAGGCGACAAACGCATCTCTGTGACTGTGAGGAACGTGAGGTATGTTAGGAAGAAAGACCTTCACTTCATCTGAGTTTCATATGAAAGCAAGACGGAAAAAAGAATCGGAGTGGCTTTTTGAACTGGCTGAGTTCAGACATGTTAATCAGTAATAGCTTGTTGTACTTCAGACAGGAGGAGTATGAACACATGGGTGTGTGTATTTGTGTGTGCGTGTTTCTGGCAAGTCCAACACCACTTGGATTTAAGCTGGTCGAAAAAAAAAACAGAAATCTCCAGACCAAGAGATAATCCATCTGGACTGTTTCCTTACAAAACATATGGAAATACAGAAGGTTTTTTTTTTCTGCTTTCCTTTTCCGCCCACAATAGCTATTAATATCTTGTACAGAACATTTGCTCATGCCCCACTAAGGACTGGAATTCTTCCTGAAACATAGTCATCTTGGAGGATTACAAAGGGGGGTCAGGCATTTTCATACACTCCGCCTATGTAATCTCTGTAAAAGGGTGAGTCCCATAAACACATAAACTAATGGGAAGCACTAAGCATTACTGGTCAAACACATGGTGGCACACAGATTTAGGTAAACTGAAATGATGTAAACTAAACCCTGACACACAAAATAACTTGTTCTGCTTAAGAAATTTAAACAAATAAAGCTTCTTTTTGCAGCTTCAAAAAAATACTCTCGACTATCAACAAGAACCTTTGAATAATCACACAACTACCTTACAGCAACTGTCCACAGCACTGCCAAAATGTCTGTAAAAATGACAGCTGCATAAATTGTTTTAATTATAACTGAAATAGATAACAGTGTGTGGAAACATCAACCTTTTCTTGAAATGATCTGCTATGAATTCAATGTACAGTATTTTCTGCGAATTGCAGATGTTGTGTGTGTGTGTATATAAGAGAGTGAGCGTACGCACACGCGTGAATACAATATTCATTTTGCTGCAGGAGGACAATCTATGCATAACAATGAGAGGCGCTAATGAAATCAGCCATCAACCTGCGATACATACATATTAAAGCAGGACCTCAGAGTGTCATTCGCTTAGTGCATCATTTGTTCCCACTCGGTTTTTTTTTCTCTGCCACCTGACCTTTAGAGTATGTACCCCCCTCTCACTTCTCTACACTAAAAATAGGTGTACCTGCAGTAATGTGGCATTATACATAGACATGCATGTGTCTATGTAGCATGTCATGGACATGACAGGGTATTTCAAAAATACTTACAGCACTGATTTGTGCACCTAAACGAAGGAATATACACTCTTTTTGATTTATACATTGGTTCAAACTTTAGAGCTCTGAAAACCGTCTTTTAAAAGATGATGTCAGAATTTCAAACGTTAACTGCTGTCAGAGCCGTACCTTCAGTGTAATGTCACATCATCCCAGCTGCCTGGGAATCATGCTCCTCCCTTCTCTCTAAGCACACTTCATAGCTTTGGTCTTTCCATCTCTCTCCTCTCTAACCCCCACCCCCCACACTGGCAATGAAATGGATCCCTCCACCTGACAGTGGCCATTTTGAGCCTTCTCTCCTCTCCTCTCTACTTCTGCTTCCTGGTAAACAATGGGAGAGGGATAATTGATCAAACAGCCAGGGAACCCTCTGAGCAGTGGAAGGTCACCGCCTGCCGGCCCGGCTCACTGAGGAGGGGTGGGGGTTGAGGGGGATGTATGTATGTATGTCAAGTAGTGTACGTGCATTTACCTTAGTGTACATGTGTGTGTACAAACATGTGTTGCATCTATGAATGATTGTGTGTGTAACCCACTGTGCAAAAGAGGGACAGAGACAGAAAAGGCTGTGTCCCTATATTCATATATGTGTGTGTGTGTGTGTGTGTGTGTGTGTGTGTGTGTGTGTGTGTGTGTGTGTGTGTGTGTGTGTGTGTGTGTGTGTGTGTGTGTGTGTGTGTGTGTGTGTGTGTGTGTGTGTGTGTGTGTGTGTGTATTGGGGGGTCTCTGATGCTCTTGAGCTGCCATTTTTCTTCCCTGACAAAGACTCCATCTGCCACAGAGCCATTTGCTGCCTCCCGAGTCGGCAGAGCGTTCTACACGCCGTGTTCACCTTGATGTCACCTCTACACAGCTCACGCCTTGCTGATGCTACACACACACATGTATGCACTCTTAAACAGCACACATTACTTTTCCTCATGTATACACACAGATATATATATGCTCGTTCTCTCCACACTCACAAACACAAACACTTTCAGTTCCTGTCACACGTACTGTCTTTGCACTTTCACACACATACACACATATCAAGTGTGTCTAGGTAGCGGCCCTCCCTTCCCTCTGCATGGCTGATATCACTGTGCAACCATCAGCGCTGTGCATTGTGGGAGTGTCTGTTGGGGCAGAGAGACGCGACAGGGGCTGAGGGATTCACACGCCTGTGAAAGACAGCCAGAGGGAGAGAGAAGCGGGGGTTGGGGAGAGGGGGAGGCAGAGAAAGACAGAGAGATACGGAGGGGGCCGGTAACTGGAAATGAGAGATGGCATTTTAAAGAGGAAGCTGAATTTCACCTGCAATTACCGTAGCTCCGGGGCACATGGCTCGGTTAAGAGACATTTCATTCCAAAGCCACCGCGTATAGCTGCCGCACTGAGCCCTGAGAGGCGCATAAAGAAGGAGGGAGAGAGAAAAACGAGTGGTGGAAAACTCTCCCCTGCCCAAGATGGCCCTCAGCGGATGCAGTGATGAAAGAGAGGAGGCAGCCAGGGATGTAACTGGTAAATGAAACTTAGCAGAAAAGGGTAGCGAGTAGAAGAAATGAAAGGAAGAAAAAAGAAGGAAAAGGGGAGGAAACAAGGGCCGATAAAGAGACAGAGAAAAGAAAAAAGGGTATCTCATTCAGCAGGCCCCAACTCAGCCATCTGCACACCAGACCAGACAGCTGAACTGGGCCTCAAAGAGCACACACACACACACACACACACACACACACACACACACACACACACACACACACACACACACACACACACACACACACACACCGAACAAAGAGCAAATCTCATCCAACAAACACAGATAGTCGCACTTCAACAGAAAAGTACAGGGAAATCTGGATTTGTTTAATGATTAATATCATTCTCGGTATTCCTACTCCTCTTTCAATGAAACTTCTCTCTCTCTTCCTCCCTTTGAATCAAGCAGTAATGGCTTCCCCTAGGCTCAATGTCCTGGCTAGTTTCACCAGACACACTGCTGTGTTTCATAGGAGGAGTGTGACTGCACAGAAACAGTAATGAGCTCTCACTGGGAACTGGGGGCCTCCTGGCACTGCTAATGGCTCCTCTGAACTGCAGCTGTATCCAGGTTACAACCTGGCCTGAACGACAGGCCCTGGGATGCACAGGCCTGCTAGGGACAAACTACTCCCACTTGGAGGCATGCTTTATAGGCAGAAACCACATTCATAACTGTCGACTACATGTTCAGATAAAGGAGGAAATAAGATCTGCAGACGGAGGGGGGATCGAAAGCTGAAGAGGATGTCAAAAGACAAGGACCATGACAGGGACAGAGACCAAAGAATAAAAACAACTGAAAAGTTGTGGTTTGCCTATAAATGCAGCAGGTAGACCGAACAACTGTAGAGGCATTCATGGAGGAACAGCTAGCGTCAAATGCATGTATTTGTGATAGAAAGAGACAGAAAAGGCAGTGTTGTCTGTTGTCGTGTTTCAATTGCCTGTAGATTTGTGCAAATCTAAATATCGAAAAAGAAAACCTGTAATGGAAACGGCTCTAATTCGAAAAAATAAAGAGCCCAAATGTTGCAAAAACCTTTTTATGCTTTAACAAGATGATTTTTCGGGTGATTTGATAATCCAATTTATCACAAAAGTGTAATGAAAACACTTTTTGCACACTTCCACATCCTTGGCAGCGCTGGATGTGACATGGCCGTCAATCTAAAGTAGGGACGGGGATTATTAATCGGTAATCGATAACAGGTCAGGAAGATTTTTTTTCCGATCATGTGGAATTTGATCATTATAACAAGGCAAATGCAATGTGCTGACTATCACTGTTCCAAAGCTACCAGCAAGGGGTGCAATTTATTGTTGTCAAAGACCGAGTAGGACCACACGCCTACCACAGAAACGTTGAACGTAAATATAAAGCAAAATGACATTGAGTGCGGTATCATTAAAACTTAAAAATAATGGTGAAAAGATATTGAACCTTGATTAATTCACTGTCTTTTTTTCTTTTTAAAACAGTGAATGGAGCGAAGTATCTCAGGTTGGTGAAGTTAGCATGCCAGTATCTCGGCATCCCCTTCAACATCGGTACCAGCAGAACAAGTGTTTCCCGCGGCTGGACTGACGGTCTCTGGGCACGTTGACATCATTATTTTTGTCAACAAAAATCCATAGGCTTGGGTTCCCTTATCAATGTCGCAGGTGGCTTTTGAATTTTAATATTTAAGGTTTAGCTTGCAACATCTGGCTCCGTTGCCTTAGTTAAGCTTTTTTTCTTGCATTTTAACAAAATTATTAATGTCTGATAAAGGTTCATGAAAATGATAAAGATATTGATCATTCATTTTACAGATGATCGGCGAGAGTATATTTCTAAAAATGCCCAACCTTTTTCTAAAAATCATCAAAATCTAGTTTCCAGCTGTTTTTGGTGTCATTAAAATGATGTAGTTGTGCTATAACACCACTTAATCATTATGCACTACATAAGGGATTTGCCACTGAATAATCATTTGTCATCATCCACTGCTTTCACCATCTGACAATAGCCGCGGTAATGGCAATAACAATAATTTGTAAAAAGATTAAACATTTTTTTGAGATTTTCTTTTTTGTTGTTTTGAAGAGAAGTCTTGCAGGATATGGAGAGTTATGGGAATTACGCTTATTCGAAAAACCCAGGTCAACGGAAACACTGACGGCCTGCAGCACTACCTTTGTCGCAAATTCAGAGTTTCAATTTTCTTTCGTGAAAAAGTGTAATGGAAGGGTGACTTGTGAAATAATCTCCATAACTGAACATCCATCCATCCATTTTCCACCGCTTATCCGGAACCGGGTCGCGGGGGCAGCAGTCTCAACAGAGATGCCCAAAAACAAAGAAAAACTTGCCAGTGAGTTTTAGCAATTACAAGAAATGAACTTCAGTCATATTATTATATTCACATTTGGCAAAGTTTAAAAAGCAAAGTTTTATAACACAATTAAAAAAAAAAAAGTTATCTGTCTTCACACAAACAAACATGTTTTAACTTTTAAATGTAATAAACCAAGTGTAGGATACAAAGTCTTCAGTCACCAAGAAACCGATGTTCAGGTAAATATTTGAAAATGCCATTCATTGAGACATCCACATTTTCAAGTGGATACTTCCTCAGAAAAATGCAGTTACTTTGAACTTTTGAAAGTGTTGACATAGGCTGGATCATCACTTGTTTTCAAACCCAACAGTGAAACTGGCATTACGGCTGTGCTCAAGGAGCTCAAATTGCAATCGAGGCTATATGAGGCTAAAAGGTTTGAGATGTATGAAGTTTAAAGGTCCACTTCTAATGTTTCATAAATTACTGATATATAATTATGCCGCATTAGGACACCCAAAACTCAGCATTGTATGTCCAACATCTGGCCCATTAAAACACACACATACAAGGCACTGATGTGTTTGCCCTCTATGAGAAAGCTCACAGCTTGGATTCTTTAGCTCCTGTTTTGTCTGGCCTCCATTCAAAATGCCCCCCTCATGATCATGCACATTATGTTCTGTGCAGGCAGCCCCTGAGTGGACTGAGGTTCCCTGGGTGCGAGCAGTGATTCATGGTGCAAGGGTCTGTAAAAGAGCAGCCTCGCCCCACGCTGCAGCCCTTCACAGTGACAAGGAGAGCAGAGGCTGTTTGGCAGTGGGGGTGAATCAAAAGTCTAGCTACAGGATTGAACCCTGTTGAGACACTGCAAGCCGAGGGAGGCAACAAGGAGAATGGCTAGTGTTTTCTTATCCTTGTTTGTGCAGAAGTGATGTGAGTTAGAGTGAAAGTGACACAAAGACATGGATGGGTAATTCCAAACTAATACTATAGTGCATCTGTTGAATTTACACAGCTCCCTATCCTGACAACAATCTCAAAGTGCCTTTTTAACAATCATAGCTCTGAGGTAAGTACAAAGTACTAAGCGTTTAGGTGTTATCTCTAACACTTCTTCAGTCTAGCAGAACACCAGTTTAAAGGGCACTGGGAAAAAGACACTGCGAGAAACAAAGAGGGCTCATGAATAAGAGCTGAAAAATGATAGTAGTTGCTGGGATTGATGAAACACTATTCAGGTTTTGTGACAGGCAGTGAGACACAAATTCTTTCCCCTCAGGCTAGAACGTGTAATTTCCCCTTCCACTGTCACGAGAACCATGTAAAAAATTATCTATAGCTCAATGATTGACTGCTTGTAAGTAATTCCAAGCCGGGATTTGTGCATTTAAGATCTATCAATCTACCTTCCTACCTACCTAGAACAAGACACTCAGAATAGAAACTTAGCCATGCTGCTCTGTTGTAACACATGGTAGGATGCGGATGAAAATGCTGGCCCCGCAGGAGATACTAACTCACTCACACACACACACACACACACACACACACACACACACACGTGCACACACAGAGAACGGACTGCTGTGGGGCTGACGCAAGACTATCTCTGTCTCACGTGTCTCTCCCCTACGGCCGCCCGCTGCTCCTGACCTTCGAGATGTTTTTCTCTCTCCTTCTCCCTTTATTCCTCTCTCTTTCACACTTACACACTCACTCACTTAGACACACACACACAAACACACAAACACACACACACATACGCACACACTCCTCCCTTTTCTGTACACCTCCCAGCAACTCAGTATTTTGTCATTAAAAAGCATTGCACTTCCATCTTGGATCAAGCAGATGGGGCTGCGTAAGCACTGCTGCTCCTTCTTACAGCACCTCATCTTAAGTACAGATGCATGCAAACAAACAGACGTGCAAACACAAGACAAGCATATGCACCACCTTCCTGAAATCCGAGAATCATCCCGGTTGTGGATGGCTGCTTCCTATGGGTACTTTGTAGCTCTGTTATGTAATGTCTTGCTGATGTAGTTGAATACCTTAAGACATGCTCAGCGAAATAGGAATGCTAAAGAGGAGACAAGGAAATTGTCTCTCAGCAAAGAAAGCATCATTCTTGTCCTAACATATATAGAAGTGCTTTCTGTAGACTGTAGGTTTGTGCCTTTGGGTTGAAAAGAACAACACAGGCATAAGTACTCAAATGAGGTTCAATGAGTTCATAACACACACAATTACTCAAACACATGCAAGAATGCATTCTACCTCTGAGCCATTAGACAAATTTCTGCACGCCCCCCCCCACGCGCACACACACACACACGCACGCACACACATACACACACACACACACACACACACACACACACACACTTTCTGTCACTCTCTACATTTACATATTCCTTTGGGTGTTTAGAGTTTAGCAGCTCTTTCGTTTTCCCTTCTCTTGTCTTCCAAGCAACAAATGTCAGCTAATTACACCATAGCTGTTTGGATGAGCGCCATCTTTCCCTGTGCTCGGGTGTGCTTGTTCTCTATGGGGCCGCAGGAGGAGTCATCAGCCAAGACAGCAGTTAGAAACAGCCAGCTGTGGGGGTTGAGCTACAAAGCTACGCCCCCTTGAAATTGATTCCCCAAGAGAGGATTCATCAATACTTATCACAAATGATACAACCAGGCCGCAACAACCTGCAGGGGGTATAATGTATCATTCTCAGCAAGAGATGAAGCAGTAACATTTAAACCTGATAGAATCAGGTCTGGTAACACATAAGGATGAAAAGTACAGTTGTTGGCAAAAAAAAGTATTTCCTTGAGCTCGGCCTTCACTGAAAACCTTCTGATAAAAGATACCATATGATCTGATGGCACACTCGCGGACTCACGGCCTTCAAGTTAGGCAAGAGAAAAGTGCAAGTCATTGTCAGTGTGTTGAACAATGAACCGCCACCTTGGTGTGTGTGAAGTGAAGCATTGAAGACGCAGCCGCGCCCCTCAGTAAAGCTTAGTCTCACAAATATGGAGTGAGAGGAAAAAGAAAAGTTCTGGGAAAGGAGGAAATTCAAGCTGCACACAGCAATACATATAACTAAGAGCAATCCAAGAACCCTGACCTCAAAGCGCTGTCAGTTAACAGCTATTTACATTCAGAGTTGGGTTTGAACAAACCGCAAACTCAAAGGATGTTTATTAGGCGTGCGTGTTTCATACAAATATTCTGTTTAGAATAGGAGAAATCTAATTAATTGCTTGATTCCCTGAATGAACCCCGAATTTGTAATGTAATCATAACAACAGCTTTTCAAGGGGCTCTTGTTAAATTTAATTGGGAAAGAGAAAAAAAAAAACATCCTCTTTCACTGAATGAACGAAAATCAAATTAGGCCTGAAACTGGAGGAGTCTGCAAGTTTATTCTGGCATGGCATAAAAAACGATAAAAGCAGAAGTGTGTGACAATATGTATTTCGAAAAGTCCTACATCGACTATTTTGTAACACACGGGCATAAATACAATAAGGGGCACAGAGCAAAAGAAAAGAAACCATGTACTCACTGTTAGAGATGTCTTCAGCTCTTTAACATAACTGCTGTAACACCTGGAGGAAAAGCAGAAACAAATAATGGCTGTAGTTTGTGTTAAATATATGGCTTAAGTCAGAGGGATCAGTTGTCTGCAGCATAATATATTTTATTTTATAGCAAAATGGTTTGAATATGGGCAGTACTGTGGCAATGCTGACCTGGAATAGGCTGAAGCCTCTAAAACTACCGGTATCAAACTCGCAGTTACACATCTTTGTATTTGTGGTTTCCAGACACATCAAAACAAAAATACAGAGACTTCTGAAACACAGCTGCGGCTACACACTAACAGGCACGGTAAGATGTTCACACAAAAAGTCTTTCTGCCCGAGCCCTGTCTTGCAAAACCTGTTTGTTAGAAAGGGATCTAGACATTGGAGCTTTGAGTGTGAGGATATTTTCCCTAAACACAAGACAGTTCTTGCAGAGAACCAAGCCTTACCCGTGTTCTCACGCCCATCTCTCATGCATTGTCTCCAAAGCCCTCCTGTGCACTTACAGCCTGAGCCTAATCTAAGCAGCTCACTGTAACAGACACCACCCTGCTTTGTATGATTACCAAATAAACACAAATAGATTTTACGACTTGTATTTAGACTGTTACTTCTTCTTAACATGAACAATGTTTGAAGAACAGTTTTTAAACAGAATGGCTGTTATTTGGCAAGTCAGAATAGTTTGGGGGAATCAAACCAAAGCAACAACAACCGTCAGGTTTCCTCATACAAAAGCAAACAGAGATGAGGAAGCAGACACTTACAGATATTTCCAGACACACCAACTCCACAGCAGTGTTGAAGTATGTGTGGGTAGCTATCTAACAAGGTTTTTTTGTCAGTAAACACATCCATCTGGTCAACAGCAACAAAACTGAATGTGGTGAATGTCTCATTAGCATGAATGTGTCAGATATCACAATCATAAAACCATTTTTTGCTTTAAAAAAAAAAATTGTTCATGTTTTCTTTTTCTTGTAGCATTTCGGTAATTTTCTAAATGTCACTGGTTAAAATGACTGCCATCGCAAAGGAAATAGAGGTATTACAGTTCATGTCTAAGTGATTCTGTCTTTCCAGATGTCCTCCAGCTTCATCAATGTTTATGACACATAATCCAACACACATCTGTCATCACAGCTCAATTCATCACCGAACAGGAATCACCTAGACTGGATGTGTTGATAATAACTAAATAGATCGAATTGAAATGGTTCCCTGCATTATCTACACTGACAGATAAACACCAGTACACACGATCCAGGCACACACAAACACTTTGATAATTCATTGCAGTGATAATGATAACAGAGAGCCAGGTAGGCTAAATTCATCTTCAGCTTTTTCATAAAGGCCTATTAACTCATGATTAAAGGATCTCTGCTCATAGGACTTCAGCACGGAACACTATTTGCCAGCCATGAAGAAGGTGAAATACAATAGAAAAGAAAGCCAGTGCTGTCTGCCATCATTTGCCTGACTGAGAATCAGGCTGTTAAGTCTATTAACCTCATTTTACTGTGAGATCTAAAAAGTTTTACATCAATAGCAGATGGATAAAACACCAAAAAACACACACACTTCTTTCCTTCCCACTTATTCAACAGGAATGTCCTTATAATGTATGTTTGTGTATATTAGTGCTGCAAATCACATTTAAATTAATTACCAATTAATATTTCAAAATTACTTTTGAGGTTTTTTAGTTTGCTTTTGTCAAACTGACACTCTAAACCATAACTGGGCAACATTTTGGTCCAGAAGTCCACACTGACATAATCAAAAGGACTCTTAAGGGCCCTTGATTACCAGTTTCACTGTCAGATGAAGCCCAGTTTCACAAGCTTGTGTAACAATTCAATTGAATTTATATAGCGTCTATTACAACATAAGTTGTCCCAGAACATGAACATAACAGCGCTTAGTTAACTCTTGGTGCCCGTTTTGTGGAAATCTGACTGGTTCATACATACATACATATATATGTATATATTCCTAAAAACTAATCAGAAGATATTTTGGGACTTTTCTTTTTACATCAGTGACTTTTTTGTGCCACGGTTAGTGCTTCTTGAGCAAAGCAATATTCAAGATACTGACAAAAGATGGTAAACATTGTGACTTCCTAAATAACTTTTTCTTTTGTTTGTTTTGAAGCATTCATTCCTGGTCTTCTTCTGCCATAAAAACCATAAAGTCCCTGACTTGGAAATGGCATAAAAACATTTTGAGAACAATTTCAGCTCTTAGTCTTTCCAGTCCTCTTCAGAATACTGAACAAAATGTATCTGCTCATTTTTTTGCATGGGCCACAACTGGCCATCAGGTCAGGTCAGGTTTTGTGTGCTTAGAGCCCTTGAAATATTTAGTTAACTATTATTTCAGACAAATACGGAAGAAAATCCTCACAACGAAATGAGGAAAAGATATGAGTTATATGCAATTTAAAAAAACTTAAAGGAAATGAAATAATATACCAGAAATACCCTAAATATAAACAACCACATACGAATGAAAAAGAATAAAAGGTTTACCTTAGCATTTAATAAAGAAGAATCCATATACTTGTTTCTGCAAGTTATCATATGGCCTTTTATCAAAGTATTAGCAAAAATTACTTTCCTTAGTTCTATTAACTCATAAGTCTTTGAATAACAGTTAGAATGGGATTTCAGTGGTAGCCACGATTTCCCAGAAATTTCCATCTAATTAACTTGAAAGGCAAAAAAATAAACAAAAAGCAGGAATTATCTGCAGAGTTATAATTACCCGCTTTTACACTGCAGGCATGCTTCCACATGGACAGCGGACAACTTAAGTGATCTGACTTCTCTGAATTGTCTTGTTTGGGTTGTCTAATCTACCTCTGCTGCTGCCTCAGCCAAACAGACATTAACTTTATTTTACTTTAGGATGCACACTACAGCTGTCAGGCATCTGCACAGGGTCAATGAAACGAAAGAAAGAAAACTTTATCAGCTCAGTTTGTTTTCGAGTACAGAAAACAAGTGTACTCTGAAAATATACATGTTTAGATTTTAGTATTTGATGTCTTGTTAGAAGAATGTCACTGGTGAGGTGTTTGTCTCCACTGATCTCTGCTACACCGCTGCCTGTGGGAGTTGGTTAGTGTGACTTGGCCGCAGACATTTTCCTGAAGCCCCCAGAACAAAACAGGCAAGTCTTGACAGTCTGTCCGCCACACAGTCGTCACACAATCAGTTGCAGGAAACCAATCCCTAAATAGCAGTGATTCATCTCTTCATCACACACAATGCCAGTACACAGTGCACAAAGAAGCTCTCTCTTCCTCTCTCTCTCGCTCCCCCTCTGTCTTACCCTATCTGCCTCAACCCCCCACCCTCTCCACCCCACCCCCAGTGTGGTCTCTCATGCTGCTTAAAAATAAGTGCTTCTCCCAGCTTTCTTTGCTCTGTGATTTACTGGCACTGTTTAACTGCAGGGCAGCATCTTTTATCGTTACATGATCTGGGGCTGAAAGCTGACAAAATGGAATCTCTGTGCAAGTACTTTTGTATGCGAGTTAGGGTAAAGAAGGAATCGAGCCCAGGAAAAAAGAACTTGTGTGAGAAACGTTTGTCTAAGTGCAATTCAAATCCTCCCAGCCTCCCGGTGCTGTGGGCGCGTGTGTGAATATATGTGTGTGTTTGTCATTCCACTAAATGGTTTCTTCCTTGACTTGATGGAGCTAGTGCCATCTCAAGGGAACACATTTTCACCACACACTGAAGTAAAGCGCTTTGAGACTGGTGAAAAGCTCAGAGCATTAGAGCAATCCATTTGTGAAAGGTAGAACATATATATGAAATATCAGGCTTGATTGTGCGTGTCTCTTTTTTGTCTGCGTGTACCCATGTTTTTGTGTTGCGTGATAACTTTTCTCTTACTGATACAAAACCCTTTTTGCTGCATTAGGCAATCAACTCCATTTCTTGTTTTTCTTTCCAAGCTAGATTTTGCTCAGATATGTAGTAATACTGGCCTTGCTGGTGACGGTCCACAGTTACACTCTTGATGTCAGTATCAGTACAGTATGCAGGCAGGTCGCAACCAGTGTGGATAATCAGGCTAGCAGAAGACAACACAACAGGTTCAGTGTATCATTACAGCCTTGATGATCCATCGGGATGACGTGTGAAGGTCAGAGTAGCCGTGACCGACACAGCTGTCACATCTCCTCCCAGCACCCTCTTGGCTAACTGGCCTTCCAAAAACACTCAGCACAAAACATGGCCAACTGGGAAGCACAAGGACCAGAGCCAAAACAACATGCCTATAACCCCTACTGGGCTTGTATCATGACAGGCAGTAACGCAAGATGTGGTGGAGAGGCGAATCAGAACTATTGGGAGTAGTGGCATAGAAACTATGACAAGGAAACTGTTGGCTCACCATGCAACAAGAAACATAATGACATCTATTAGTACTGGCTCCAAAAATGTAATTCTGTGTTTAAGTGATGATTAGCTCTGATGTAAAAGAGAAAAAAAGATATTGTGGAATTGTGTGGAGTGTAGATGTCAATCCACTTTTGATTTAAGCGTGTATGTGTGGGACGGTGTGCAATTGTGTGCGTGTGTGGAGCTTCTATTAAATGGATCTGCTGTCTCCTTGATCAAGGGAGTCAATAAAGGGCCAGTCCTGTCAAACCCTTAGGGGTGAGTGTGTATGCACATATGTGTCCATGTCTTTGTGTGTGTATGTGTGTGTGTGTATGTGTTAGTGTGTTATGGACAGATTTTGAAGTACTCTGACAGGTGAGTGATTGAGTACTTTCATTTCCCTCCAGCGACAACAAGACATGCACACGTATGTGTGCATAATATGAACACGCACACACAGTGGAGGTTGGAGAGGGAAGCTGTCATTTCTTAAAGGATGCTGCTCGTGCCTGCATGCTTAAATTAGCTCTAAATGTTTGGATTGCACATGGGAGCTCTCACAGAGGATTTAGCTGCCATAGCCTAGAGTCCAGGGGTTGTGTGGATGTTTCCGTCTACATGCGCGCACACACATAAACACACTTCCTCATAGAGATCATAAACATAAGTCACCCTTGATAACACATCAAAAGTTACACCCATCCAATGTGAAGTAACGTTGGAACAATGCTAGGGATATTGACAACCTTTTTTCTCTCTTTTAAGAGTGCAGTCTTGGCCTCTGTTAGCTGACGATGCAGGCAACAAGTAAAAGGAGGAGAAAAAGAGGAGGGGAATGAGGGAGGTCAGCGCCCCAAGTCTCAGATAAAGGCCCTTTACCTCCCTTCTGCCTCAGCTTTCCAAACCCCTGCCAGGATCGAGAGGCATCTCACGTTACAACTGTCTCTCAGTGTCATCGTTCAGAAAGAGCGAGCAGAAATGCAAGAGGGGGAGACAGACAGACACACATACAGGGAGAAAGCAGGACAATGCCACGGACTGACCGGGACTAAGCTATTACTGTTGGACAAGTGAAAAACAACAGCATCAGCGGTAGCAGATTCAACTGGATGTGGAAAACCTTGTCATTTGACTGCCTGGTGGTGTTTTTAAACACAGAATATTCATGCAGCATACATTTCCACCATGTGCTTTGACCTTTTTAAGGCAAATTATTTGGAAGCATACTTCGAACAGTTAGTCAGATCATTTCCTCTATAGCACCTGGGACTAACTGAACACTAATGATTTCCTAAGAAGAAAAAGGGGAAATATTTTTTTTGGTATCTTGTTTTGCGTGCAATGAAAACAGAGAAAAATAAACATATCATGCTTAGGGAGATATAAATTTAACTGTGAAAGTGTGCGCAATAAGGCTTCGGAGGATTAAACACTGAGTTGCTTCTCTACACAAGTATCCTTTTTTAATCTTAATATGCTAAAAACAGCAGCTTGTCCCAGGACCAGTAATGACTAATCCAATGACTGCTAGACTTTAGCCTGCGCTACACTAACAGGACAAGGCCATTTTGGTCAGCAGTGAGTAGAGGTAAATTTAGAATCGCAGCAGTTTCTTATCTGAATTCTTTCCCCCTTTTTCTGGTAAAACATAGAAGATACAGTTCAATTCAAGGAAACTTGATTTAGAAAAAGTTGCTGTAAAGGCCAATTTTACTCCAAACTACTGTTCAAACCATCCAACACATTGAGAGCTGATTTTATCAGCATGTTTTACATGATGTATAGTGCTGAACAAATACGTGGCTGCTGCACAGTTCAAAATTGCTCTTGTTTTCCTTTATCCTTGTCATTTCTCATGACATTACGTAGGAGTTAAATATTTTAAATTCTGGCTTAGCTTGGAAAAGGCTTTGCCAGCACAGCTAAAATAAAAAGCCTTTGTGGCAGCAGTGACCAGATTTTAAATGCTGAAGAAGATCAATAAACGGGGGCAGTTGAGGTGCAATCTCATGCATTTGTGTGCATCTGTGTATCTGTGTGTGTCCTGTCCCTGTGCATAAATGCTCAAGTCCTGACAGCAGGTATGTGTGCGTGTGTTCGCATGTGTGTGTAAAGATCTCTGTCTGTCGGTGTGCGTGCATTTGCCACTTAACACTCGCTGAGGCTTAAAGCTCACCTTCCTGCGTCAACTTATTCTATAGTATCATCAAGAACCTCACTGACCCAAGAAGCACACAAGTAGAGAAACCAATATCATTTCCATCCTGACATTCAAAACCATCTTCCTATTTCTTTTCCATTCATCTCCTTTCTTATTTGAGCACAGCCTGTATGGAAGAATTCTGGAAAAGCGTGTGTTTACTGGCCGCCTTTGCGACAGACTGAGAATGTCACGGGGAAGTAAACATCAAACTATATAGCAGGTTTTGCAAGCCTGAATGCCGCAATCAAGTTCCCGCTGAAACAAAACGTTGGCTTCCTAGATAAGATGGATAAAGATCTGACAAAAGTAAGAAATGTTTTGTTTGGTTTTCTCTCGAAACCTAAATCCATATCATTGCGGTGATGTTGTTCCAGCTTCATTCATTCAGGTACTTCAGCTAATGTTCTGTTTTATGGTTTCAAACACTAATGATGTGGAAATGCTTTTATCATGTTGCTATGTCTCTCTGGTGTCTTGTCACTCTCGGATTTCTTAAAGGCCACATTAAATAGATGCTTTCAGCAAACGCGAAGCACTAACCTAAACACAAATATGTAATAGAGGCATAATGAAATGTGAGGACCAGCTTACTTAGTGTTCTATGGCTCCACAAGTCATAAAGTACATTTGTACTTTTACCTTCACTTCAATGTACAAAACAAAAACAGCCCTGAAGTGGAAAAATCATCAAGACCTTTTGAGACTTCATTAAATGGAACTACCATAGACTTTCCAAACAAGGCATCTCTTTGGGGGGGGAAATCAACCTTTTCACCTTGCTGGTGGAAAAATAGGCATCCCAACAGGACAGAGGATGCACAAACAACCTTGACTTTCATCAAGGAAATTCTCACATTGAATGATAAATAGAGGCCCAGGGGAAGAACAGCAAAGACGCAGCTTATCGCCTATCCCTCCCAAATTTGGCCGCTCTGTCTTCTGTCTCCTGAAAGTCAATACAGGGTGACCCACTTGCACTTTCTGCTTATTATTGTTTGGTAATTAATCCACCATATGTAATCCAACACTAAAATGTAGAGAAAATCAAAATGGGACTTCATTTGTTTAGTCTTAATTAGCAGTTGGGATTGTTTACTTGTCCCTACGACAGGAGGCATATGCGTCCTGTCTCATTAGAAAAGGACACAAAACTGTAGATGAATTTTCTCCCTACACAGAAGGATACAAACAATGCCATTCAAAGATAGGCACAATATTTGAAAAGGCTGATGTTAAAAGCAGCGGTAGCCAAGCATGCACTTTAGACAATTATTTGTGTACTCTGATTATTATCAGGACATTCAGTGAACATGCTGTGTTACCAAAATAGCAAGGTAACATAAGGTTAGGTAGATCATCTGAGGGCCCATCAACTTTGCAGAGGTCTTTAACATGCAGGACCTTGTGAAAGCGTATCATAAGGGCACTGCCTGCACAGATCTTTAACATGAAGCAAAATGCAGAGGACCAAGACAGAAACAGCAGCAGCTGAATCTGGAACAATAAAACACATTATCTATCTAATGTCTTGATGCTTTTAGGGCTTTGGCTAAAATGCAGCTTCTTCTCAAAGGACCATTAGCCCTTAAAAGGATTAATCTCATCAGTCATCAGTTTTTTGGTACATAATTTAATTTTTTATTACTGTTTTCTGTGTGTATATGTGTCTACATGTTTATATGTAAAAGAAATATAAAGAAATATTACCAAGATACTGTCTACGATTAGTTTTGGCAACACTGACTCAGGACACCTCTATTTCCACTCTAAATGTTCTTAGCCTCTAGATTTGATAGCGTTGCCAAAAGGCTATTATTAATACCAGCAACTGATTGTTATTTTTAAAGATCTTATTAATCACTGACCAAACGCACAAATAAAGCACCAATGCCATGCTTTATTTAATATGGGACTTATAACTACAGTACATTATACTGGAAATAAGATATATAGTCAGATATTTGCATGTCTGTAGTAATGTAAAAATGTATGTTTTTCTTTCATTATCAATTTGGCCTTCAGCTATCATTCCTAAAGTACGCACATTGTGATGTATCTTGTCACACAAAAAAATACAGAACATACTCCAGCTGCAGGCTGAAGTCATAGTATCAGTGATAAGCTTAATCAGTAGCAAGCACACTGTCCAGAAAAGGCAACATTTAAATATCTAAAAATACATTTTAGGATTTCTGACAAACATTTTCAACGATAGAAGTGACATTTATAAAAAATAATGTTCTACATAGCTGTGGTGCAAAAGTGATCCTTGGTGCACAGTTAGCACAAACACTGCTTCATCCACTGATGTCCTGATTTAGAGTCTAACACCACAGTGCTTTCTGCAATCACTCAAAAGGATGTCCACAGTTTTGATACATTGACCGCTACATAAATATCCCCGGAAGAAATAAAGCTGAAGTCATAATGAAAATGTAGAACTGAGTTGCACTCACATGGTTGTCACATTAGCAAAAAAAGATATGTTGCTGAAGCTAAACAAAATCATGCTTCATACGTTGGTAATTAATAAATAAATGATTCTTGTGAACTATACTGTACACAAGACATAGTTATGACCCGAATAAGAAGTTATACATGTCACACCACGCTGATAATTTAATCATTACTTGATCATGTACACCCAATAAATCTTACGTCACCTAATTTTCAAAAGAACATAATCTAAACCCCCACTTCCCCCAAAACATTATGATTGCCTCATATTCAATAGCAGCAGATTAGAGCGAATCCAGGCTGTGTGCACATGGGATTGTCTTCTCAAAAGCTGTCCAAGTTCTGTCAGATTCAGCACCCTAGACACAGAGCTCGTGAACCTAATTTCACCTAATCAGCTTAGTCAATAGCAACCGTTTGCTGTGACTTCGGTAGACATGCAAATACAGCTTAACTATGTCTATCCTTAATTCCTGAATGTTCAAGTCAAGCAGAAGTCTCCCTTTATCTCTTCAAAAACAACAGTTCCAATTTAAGAGAAAAGGGGAAGGTGGGAGAGAATAAAACTCCAGCAGAGGGGTGACTTTTTTTCCCTTGGCCTGGCAAGGAGAGACATCTCTGATTTGAGTGTGCTTGAGATAGCACAGTGTGCATCCATTTTTAATTTAACCCAGTAAACAAACTCTGACAGATGCGTTCCATCTTTTTTTTTTTTTTTTACTTTTTTTACTCAGTGTCTTTCAAATTATTAGAAAACACTGCAAAAATATATCGGTACCTCTTGTTGATTTGTATGTTCAGCTACAGCGTTTGCTTGCATGCACTCAGACACACACACACACTTGATTGCACACATATTCAAACACATATCCACAAAATGATGCTAACAATAGATAGTTGTGGTAGTGATAGAAAAGTGGGAGACACTGTTCCGTTTCAATTCACTGATACCACTAATGGCTTCTTAGCAGCTCCATGAAATCAAGCAGCTGTCATGTCGATGCATCAGCAGTGAGGAGAGGGGAGAGCCATCCCCATAAGGACAGAGGCACTGCGCCTTCATGTTTGGCTAAACATCTGCTCCTCTGCACTCCAGCTTTGCAGCAATAAACGGGCAAACAAAAGAGGTGGGAGGTGAGATGATCAGATTTTCCATTTCAAAGCATTTGTTCAGTGTGTTTTCTTCCCTCCTCCTCTGCTTTAACTGCTTGCAGGACACAGGAGAGGGGGAAAAAAAGTGGGATCAAGTTTTCAACTGAGAGGCCCTGAGCCTGGCATGAGCCAGGATGACACCATCTATAAGATGGATGTCAGAAATTAAATAAGATCCCCATTTTACAATCTGCCAAGTCTTCTGTCCAAACTGTTGCAAGACAGGAAAAGAAAAGATCCAAAATGTGTGTTATGACGATGAAAAGATTAACTTACATACATGCATACATACACACATATAAATGTATATATATATATATATATATATATATATATATATATATATATATATATATATATATATATATATATATATACATATATATATATATATATATATATATATATATATATATATATATATATATATATATATATATATATATATATATACACACACACATATATATGTGTGTGTGTGTGTGTGTGTGTGCGTGTGTGTGCGTGTGTTAAACTTGTCACTCTGGCAGATCAATCAATCCTACATGGATTCTGTTTTGCATGATCAGCACCCCACCAATTTGTCAATGAAATGTTTCCACTGAAAAGGCAACAGCCTTCACACCAGCTTATTTTAAGCTATTTTCTTATCACTGTTATTTGGCATCCACTTTGACTTTAATGTGAACAGTTCTTCCTCTAAAAGGGTTGTTGGTAATTGGGCAACATCATTCTTCCCTTTCCCCACATTCATGTTTAAACACAAAAGGCAGCGCTGACTAAACGCCCGTTATCGCTCTGAACCACAATATCGCCTCAAAATAGAAACTAACACACTTGTGCCAACTGTATCTACAACAAAATACTACCTCGGCCACTTTGTCTTCCTTAGAAATTACTAATCCCAAAACATATAACACCACTGAAACCTACCATTGGCTTTTTAAAAGCAAACACACAAACTGTCCACTCTTGAGATAAAAACTGGCTTCAAAATGAGCGTTTAACCGTCACCGACTAAGATCACAAACGAAGACGTTATCCTGCTCACTCTTTTTGAATAACTCTGCCTTTTCTAAAACTTTTGGTAAAACTTGAGTATTTAAAAAAAAAAAAAAAAAAAAAAAAAATCGGATCCATTTCCTTGTAAAGTGGCGTTTGTGTGTTTGCAAGAGTGACAGAGGTGGAAAGGGTAGTAGAGAGGTGCTTGAGGGACGAATTTAAAACAACCAAGATGGCGAGAGGCTTGTTGTTTTGGAAGGGGGGCAGAAAAAATGGAGGATATTGTAATATACACAAAGGGATGGATGTCAGCAGCCCGGCCGGGCGGCCAGGCTGCTGCTGCCGCGGAGGAAGAGACCGCACTGGCAGCGCTCCGGCACGCTGCCCAGCGGCACAAAAAACCCTCAAACTCACACCCAAACCGCTAGTGGAAACATAAATGAATATTACACGTCCAACTTAATCCAAAACCGTTTGGGATATTTATATATTTGTCGCAAATTGTTTTATTTCGTGCGTCGAGGGACTGGATGGACAAGCGAGGACCGACGGCGGTTATTAACCCCCTCCAGGTCGACGGTTACAACCACCTCCACTTCACAAATACGACAAACAGACCCAAAAACCGGCACGTTTACTCGGTTTAACAACAGCCGACAACAATAAGGGAAACCTTTTTTTAAAAGTTTAATTTCTCAAACGAACAAAACACAAGTTATCAAATAGGAGCGCCCGGAGTTGGACGGTGCGAGGAAAGGAGAGAGGGACACAAAGACGGTTCCCACTATCAGCTCTGAGAAAAACAGTCCTGGATTAAAGAGAACTACTTTAAACACGTTTAACGCCGGGGAGTTGGAGAGAAATCGACCGAGGGAATAACATCGCAACAAGATATGAACGCGAAACTATCAATAAAAGCAGTTTTTACGCACGCTGGAATAAACGCGAAGAAATGAGATCCGAAGGACAAGCTCATCGCCTGTTCTGTGATGGGGCGAAAACAGCGGAGAGAAATAAAAACACTTACCTTTTCTTTTTTATATAGTTTCGACACTTTACTTATTTCCAACGTGGTTTGTTGTTTTTTTTTAAAAAAAAGCTCAACTAAACACTTCGGCTTGCTCTTCTTCTCGCCTCTTTTTTTCCTTGGTCGGTTTTGGTTATGAAAGAGGTCGGGGACGAATGATAAAGAAGGGAATTGGGCAGTAATTGAGTCTCGGTGTGTGAGTGAGTGTGTGTGTGTGTGTTAGTTACTAACAGCAGATTGAAGGAGACTCTTCTCAAGGTTTATTCAGCTCCACTTCAAGGAACCGACCTGACGTCAGCTCACTACTGCCACACAAAGCAAACTTATTATTTGTGCAGCGGCCGTAGTAAAGGGACGGATGCAGTAATTGACCGTTATTACTTTAAATGCGACATTGTCATTAACTCGACAGCTCTTGACAGGGATGTTAACTTTGTCACATCATATTTTACCGGTTATTAGTGTAAACAAAAACACAAATACAATACGTGCACAGGTTTTATTTGAAACGGTCACGTTCCAACTTAAAAAAAAAAAAACTTTTTAATTATTATATTAACTTTTAATTTACTATAGTGCAATATTTTTTTTTTAAGTCTTTACCTAATATCTAATCAAAACATAGGCTGTTGAGGAATAAAAAACAACTATATCTATCCATCTGTCATATCTGTCTATCTGTCTATCTGTCTATTAACTGACAGAGTGATGATCCCTCACATGATGATACATGATCAAACAAAACAAATCAGTCTCACAGTGGCTCTAAATGGGGAGGCATTTGCGAAACAAAAACAGAAATGGGACAGCTCTTCTTGGGGATGGGATCAATACGTGGCCTGGCAAAGACAGCCATCTGTGCCTAATTGTATGCTTTAGCTCCTCTTCTGAACACACAATAAGCAACAGGCTAAATGCAGGCCCTCTGACCCAGACTGGGTTTCCAGACGGGGGAAGATTATTTCATTCAACTGGAAAACAACAAGGGGGTGGGGTCGAGGGGTGGTGTTGGAGGGGGAGTTTTTTTTTTTTTTTTTTTGTTGCAGATGGAGAGGGCAACTGTTTTTATATGCCCCACCCTGGCGAGGATGGGTCACAGAGCCAGAGCCAACTGGTGTGCCGCTCTCTGCGTGTCACATCAACGCTGGTTGTATTCATTTTAACAGGTATTACATTGGATTAACAAACTGTTCACTGGTAGTTTATAGGCAGATCATAAATCACGCGCAAACAATGAATTCATTGTTAGCAGAGTGATGGACGATTGGTTCACAGGCACATTTATATTAATGCTTCATAAAATTATAAATGTTCATAAACGATAGGCAATTTTTCTCTCTCACTTTTCCTCTCTGCCGTTAAGTCACATCATCCAAAAGTGTCACCGCTGTTTTTTATTTGAAGAATTGCAGGGCTCATACTTGGGTGTCCATCATTTGTAGCTCCACTTTACAAGAAGAATTTTAGAAAAGTGCAAAAGAAAAGGTAGCAGTGGGATGCTGCTCTGATAAAACATTCATGATCTCTAAAGTACCAAAGTTTCGAACATGGACACAGAACCCCTTATTCAGCTTGTGGTGTGCAGTTCAAGCCATTTTATAAGCTTGCTCTCCATGTTCTTTGGTCATTGATTTTTCACTCTGCCCCCTTTCCGTTACCTGTTGAGAAAGGGGCGGTTATGCTCTTCTTCAAACACGCACAATCCTCTCTATCTGTCTCTCTAGCCACCAGGACCCTAGTGTATTTCTCCATTTCCTCCGCCTCCTGTAGCAGGAATGACAGGCCATGAAGAATGACAGTGGCTCTGTTTGTCATACAGTAGCAGCAAGAAGCAAGGATTTTTAATTGCATTGGAGAATCTTCATTAAAGAGAGCACATGGGGGCGGGAAGTGGGGGAGAAGACTGCATGGGATGGTGTCGGGGGGCACTCTGAGCATCGTCATTAGGAGAAGGCGCTAGTAGCATAGAAGGGTGGGCCTTCTTTGCATGCACACTGAGAATGCCTGCCGTACCTCGGTCATTTGTAACATAATAAGTGCCAGCACAATGACTGCAATGCGAGAAAGCACACCACAGGGAAGAGAAGGGGGAAGGGAGACAGCATGTCTGTCTAAAAGAGGGACTTTTTTTTGTCTTGATTAGAAAGTATAATGAGCCACTAAAGAAACAGAAAAAAAAGGATCTCTCCTGAGACTGATGGAAAACAAATTAATCTGGTGATTTAAATTTAATTATTATTTTTCTATTAGTCCACCATGCAAAGACAGCCATCAGAAGCAAGGAGCTGTGCTTGCATTTATTGATTTTTGCCCAGACACATTCAGGGAATACAGATTCATCTGCTCTCTTCCCCACACAATCCGCTATGTGGGATTCCATTAACACAAGAAGCTTCCAGCAACTCTGAGATGTTTAATTTGAACACCATAAATGGGGCTTAAAATAGTGTTCACACGCAGGAAAAGTAGCCTAAGGATGTCTTCTTATAAAATCAAATTAGTCCTCACTTATTATTGTGTCCCACATGATAAATA
Organism: Cololabis saira; assembly: GCF_033807715.1. Lineage (NCBI taxonomy): Eukaryota > Metazoa > Chordata > Actinopteri > Beloniformes > Belonidae > Cololabis > Cololabis saira. The sequence continues at coordinate 22,459,826 of NC_084588.1, read as the reverse complement.
TTAAATAAACACCCAATAAATCGGATTAAGACAATGTAGTGCCATAAAATGAGTCAAGAGATATTGTTCCTCCAACATATTACAGTTAAAATAGTTGACTTCAGTTTATCCTTTTGTTTTGGATTAATGTAGGAAGTCTGCTGTAATTATGTTCCCTGACCATATAGTATCTTCCCTTTGCAGCATCTTTTTTTAATACATTAGTAGTTATGAACATTTGAAAAGTCAATGATTTGAACTGACTGTGTGATTAAACCACAAGGGACCAATTTGTGGCTGCTATATGTAGAATATTGGTGAGCCTCAAGTAACACTCATTTTCTCCCCCTGACATAAATTTCAGCAATTATGTCAGATAAATGCTGTTATTGATTCATTTCCTCCTATCTCTTACTGAAAATGGTTCATCACAGACATTCTGAAAGCCTAACTCTGCCTAAAGGCATAAGGGGATCCACGTGGCAGCGAAATATTCATTGATTCATGACCTTTGACCTCATGGACATATACAGGAGGATGGTTACAAGTACTTCTGTGACACCTTTGTTTAAATCCCCCTAATATCAGCCTTGTGATTGACTATTAGCTTGTGTAAATCGTGTGCTTTTCAGTAAATAGACGAAGAATTAAGAAGACAAAAAGTGATTTGGAACATCAGACAATTATTCATTTTTATTTTTTTTCCATGCAGGATTGTCTAATAAATAATCTGGTCCTTTTCACGTCTTAACATTAGGTAAAAATGGAGACTAATGTATGAAAAACCATGTACGTCCTGACTGCTTTCATGTGAATTCAGAAGATGATTTGTGGCCAGGTGTTGATAATTAAATGCACTAGAATATTTGTTCATCCCCAAGTGTGATCTTTTTCCAAGAAAGCTGAAGATTTAGCATCTGGATTGTTCATGTGTGTGTTAACGCAGTACCAAGAAGAAAAGACATCAGCAGCTACATTAAAGGACATTTTGCAGCCCATTCATCTGGGAAGACTTTTCAAAATAACTTGGAGTCCTTGGAGTTGGATAAGAAAGAGCTTCTTTTTTTTTTACACATAGAAAACATTACAGACAGTTGTCAGTCTTCCTTGGAACTGATGTCCCAGGAAGTTCAAATCAAGATCATACTGTGAGCTGCTGAAAAAAATTGCCAAAAAACAAAAAAGTCACATCTCAGACTCCTCTGTAAAATGCTGAAGTGCATGACGTTACATATAGAAAAAGATCACACAAGTGTTGCTTGTTTGCAGTGGTTTGCAGAAGAGAGCCTGTTCTCTCCAAGAAGAGTGTATCAGCTAAAGTTGGCTTCTGATCAAATCACAAGATTTCTGGATCAATATCCTTTTGACAGATGAACCAAAGCGAAGAAGTGCCACAGATGGCAAAAACCGAACACGGTATATCACCACAAACACCTTGTGCTGGCTGCTAGAATTGGTGGTGGGTGGGTGATAATCTGGGCTTGTTTTTTGTGACCACACAATATGGGAACGTTGCAGTTATAGAGTCAATCACATACTCATGTGTAATATGTGAGGCCATCTGTGTGATGGCTAAACCTTGCAAGAGGAAAATGTCTCCAAACATGCCAGATGAGTGGGCCAAAATTCCTCCACAATGATGTGAGACTGATAATGTCATACAGAAAATAATCACTTCAAGGTGGGGGTTTTTTTTGTGTTTTTGCGGCTAACAGTAGTTTTACAAACCATTGTCTCATGAGATTTATTAAGTCTTTAACTGACTGCTTCTCCATTTTGCTTTAGTTTTTGTTCAATAAAACAGGGCACAGTGTCATATGTGGCGTATTGTTCATCTTAGGTTCTGTTGAGATTTTAAGACACAATAAGAACAAAAAGCCTTAATATGATGTCAGAATTGTAAAAAGAGTGTGTTTTTTCTTTTTTACACGACTGTAAATGGGTGCACTCAAAGTGTTTATTCTACTAGATGTAGCAGGGCACAACCCGCTCCTGCATGATGTAATACACAAAAGGGAGAAATCATCGTAATAGGAGAGTAGTAGAGTGACTCATTCACTGATGAGGTAGAGTCACACTGTCATTCGACACAGAAATGTAGTCTGTTTGCACATGTTGTCAGTGTATGACCAATAGAGAGAGAGAGAGACAGAGAGAGAAAACATTAGCATATTCCTTTTCTGGGAATGAGGAGTCATTTGTGCCGGAAAAGTGGAGAAACAACTCTCAGCCCAACAGCGGTGCATCGCTCCATGAAGAATGAGATCATAAGCAAATGTCACCCCTACCTGAGCAGAGCCAAATGACCTTGAATCAAATAAAAACATCTTTACCCACGTCAGTGTGTACACACACCACAGAAAATGTCAGCAGATTTTCCATTTGCTAAATCTGCTCCTAAGTGCAGAGGTTTAGCTGAGGTACTCAACCTAGTATTTTCCTTTGAGTCGATATGAATGTAGCCCTGGAGGAACTCCACTGTTAGTTACAGCTTCCTGCAGTTAACTGTGCGCTTAGTTCTGCAGTTCAAACAACTTGAAATAAAGCGGTTAAAAAAATGTTTCCCCCGCTCATATGGGTAACCATAATATGATAGAAAAAATAGGTATGTGCACAAAAGCTAACATCGCTTCCCTTCTGTGACTACGGTTTTACTTGTTTTCTGCATTTTGTGACAGATGAGGGGAGTGAGGGGATTTTTCAAGGGAAATTACTTTCACACTTGAAGGAATTTCAAGCTTCAGTGCATGACTTTATCATAGTTTACATATAACTAGCTTTGATTTCTGCCCACAGCAGATATATCTTTGACAGTGGGCTATATATTGATAGATACAGGTGTGCTTGGTGCCTAATTATCATACTTGAAGTTTCACCAGCTTTCTCTCTGTTCTCTGACCCACATAGGCAGCATCATATCACTTATTATGCGAGAGCAGTTTCAACGCCGTTTGACTAACTGACTTTGAAACAAAGCTTGAATTATGTACAGTTAAAAGTAAAACATTGTAATCTATGGAAACTAAGAAAATGATAATTACATGACTAACAGTTTTGGAGGTGCAATATTTCTTGCTCTTCACAGTGACTGGGATCCCACGATGTTGCAAGACTCTGCAAGAATTCACACTTTTAAGTTAGTCTGGCTTTTAATTAGTTAAGATATCCAAAAAAATATGGTGATAATAATTTAAAAAAAAGCTCAGTTTGGAAGTGAATAGGGTGTTTACATATAACTTGGTTTGGTTGAAACATTGTGAGAAAACATGTGAATGCTCTATTTCCTGTAAATGCCATTGTTCAGCAATATGCTGCTCTTATTAAACAGAAAAAAAAAATCCAATGTCAGACTAATTTGTACCGAGGCTGTGGGATAACATTTAGCTGAATTTTGCACTTGTCATAAAGTTTTTTTTTTTAAATGGGAAGACCCACATACAGACCTGGCAAAGCATCAAAAGGGAGAACATCTATTCTCTGTTGGTGTCCAAACAACAGGGAGTCCATGCCTGCAAAGGATTTTGGACTAAATGTTAAAAATGTTCATTTTGGCCACAGTGTTGTCAATTTGTTGGAAGACAGGACTCTACACATTAAAACTGAGCATTTGCACAGTACACTTGTATTCCTTATGCAGCTCTAAATTGAACATGTTTGTTAAACGGATAAAACAGAAAGAAATTGCATGACTGTCCAAATATGCTAAACTGTATGCCTTACTGTATAAATAATTGTATGAGTTCCCTGAAATGTGACTGCTTTCAACATCTACAAATGAACATATGTGAAGGATATCTTATTCAACACATGGTATCTCTTTGTTGATGTGTGCACATAAAAAAATCATAAGGACAACAGCGAGTGTTTGTGCACCAGATGAATGAAGCTTTGGTTTGTCCTCGGTTTTAATTTCCATACTGAAGCTTTTTTTATCGTCTCTGCTAGACAAAATAAAAGCACAAACACAAAAACAAATATTTTACAAAATCATTCCAAAGATGTTGCTATCAAAATGCTACCTGTGATCTAATTATAGAAACCACATTTGAATGCAGAGGAAATTTTCATGCATTTCATATGAGACGTTTTCCGACAGCGTGTGTAGCGATCATCACAAATGCATCTATTGAACAAGCTTTCATATTCATTCAGTGTGTTTGAGATGCGTATAAGCCCTTCGAGCTGTTATAGAACATATGAAGAAAAGACTCTGCAGAAATGATCTTCACATTCACGTAGCTGGTCAGCATCAGAACTCCATTTCAATCGTCAAGTGAAAAGATTAAGATAAAGTGTTTGAGGCATTGGTTTTTGGAGGCAACTGTGATAATATAGCTTGTGAAACGATATCTTTTTTCAAATAAACTTTGATGCACTGCAATGAGAAAAAAAATTGCTTTTTTTTCTACAAAAATGACAAGTCACATTTTTCATCCCTCAAGATGCAACCCATAAGTGAACACATTGTGTATTTTAGTCATTTTGGTTCCTTCTTGACAGCTCTCTGTCAAAACTGTCATTCAGATCACTCATACTATATCCATTACTTTATTTGAGATCTGATCAAAAACAACGTATAAAATCTTCTTTAAATGTCTGTGTTATAAAATCTATAATGCTTCAAAAAGTGTATTTTCCCTTGAACCTGACTGCTTAGTGTTTTAGAAAACTATTGACCGTGTGAAAAAAGGGTGGCTCTTCATGGCACGCAGCAGTCCCCTCAAGCTCTCAACTTCCGTCCAACTCACTGTTGGTGGTTTCAAGCTTGAAATGTGGCAAAATAGGAACAATTTTGAACATTAGTTTTCTTCTTGTGAATTCTTTGTTGAGGTCAACGAAACCAGTTTCCCACATTGTCCCCTTCCTTTCAACTGTAAGCATCGTGGGAAAATGTATTTCCTTTATAGGTCACATTAGTACTTCAGAATAAAAACTGCAGGGCGAGTACAACACACTGTGATGCTTCCTGAGAGATGTGGAATACTGAAGTGAAAAGGCGATAACATCTGTCAGTCAGTCTATCACATCTGCAAGTTTCATTATGATGAATTCTGGAAGAAGAACCCTTAGAGATACGTGAAGTTAAAGAACAACTTCTTTCGGAAGTAAAAGTCATCATTTTACATGAGAAACTATTTTTGATAAACCATATTTGCAATTACAGTTCAATGTGCACATTTGTCATGTTTGCAAATTTACATACTGTCAGTTTTAAATAACCAATTAACCTGACATGCTATTTGGACTATGGGATTCAGATTCAGATTCAGATTCAGAAAAACTTTATTTATCCCTGAGGGGCAATTTCAAGGCAACTGAAAAGATATGTAGAAAACCCATGAAAGCAACAGGAGAACATGCTAAACTGTATTTCTTTCAACAGTTGTGCTCATGCTGAACTAAAATGAGTTGGAATTATTATTTGGTATTAAATAATACCTGAAACTAACTGTTTGGAGATTTCAATGGTAGATTATTGTTTGAAATCTACAAAGGACAATGTGCAATGACTGGATGCAAATATGTTGTTGATGTTTAAATTAGAGTAAGGTTTCATTTCCTCTTTGAGGAAATGAAACCTTACTTAACCAAAAGACTATGCGGTCAGGAGCGCAGTTGTGAACATTTGTCAGGTTGCTGAAATAGTTTGTTTGTTGAAGAACATCTGCTCTTAGATCAAGGTGGGACTGCGGGGGTGGTCTTAAGACAGTTTTAGCACTGATGAAAACAGGCCTTACGTTAATTATAACTGGCAGACCCCCTGTTCCTCTTGGCAATGTGCAGACAGACACTCTGGTCAGCTCTCACTGTCGGCTGGTCAAAAATAGGGCACCACACAGCACAGTAGTGATCACAATGGTGACATCATCTTTGTCTTCAATGTGCTCTCCCCTTTAGTGCTCTTCTGAACAAAGAGCAGCAGGCGTGCAGGGAGGGAGGCAGATGTCACTTTGCGTCTGGGGAACATTAAGACCAACAAATGCAATGTGAATCTTTTGAGGAGCCTTTTAATGCTTGTGTGGGCTAAAACGTTACTTAGACTAAAGTCACTGATTTAAAAAATGGGCTTCCTGTCTTCATGGGCCAGTTACATGTTAAATATAAGTGAGCTACATGTATGATTTTTTTAATCTATTTTAAAAAGCTCATTGTTGCTCATTGAAACGCTAAAACAAACCTACAGTCGAGGAAGAGTCCACAAATAGCTCACATGGATTTTCAGTCAGTGCCCCTCAAACATGTGACCTTAAGTGTTAACATATGTGGCCTTGCTTTTTTTCTTTCTTTTTACTATTGTAAATGATCTGTTTGGATGCATGCCTTCAGCCTTGTGTTTGAGATAACATTATGAAGTGCCCAACGGCATCCTCATTGTAAAATATGAAATAGGAATAGTACTCTAATATACTGAGAGTCTATTAAAGTTACTCTAAAATCATTGCCAGCAGAGATAATGCTGTGTAAACACATGGCTGAGCTTCATATCAAATAAATCTTTGCCCATATTTAGCTTCAGATATGTTGTTCTACAAAATAAATAAATCTGAATCTTACAACAGTTTTTGGCAAGGTCTAAAAGGAAGAAAAACAGAGTAAATTCCTCTGAGATTGCAACTGATTGTGTGTGCTTAGTAGGTTCACTTGGATGCTCATTACTATTAATCTTCCTGTCTGTGTTAACTGGAAATAACTTACAACCTTATACCCTGTTTACTCCTTCCTACCTTTCTCCGAGGGATTCTTGCTCTTTGTGCTCTTGAAGACACTAAGCTTGTGTTGTGGCTTCACCATAAACCCGCTTTGTGGTGTTCACGTGCCTCCACGAACAGAGATGGAGCGCACGAGAGCGGGAGGAAGGGAGAAGAAGAGGAAACAGATTCTCAAGACCTGGACGAGCCGTGGGAAAAGAGGGGTCTTGTAGAGGAAAAGCAGAAATGTCTCAGGACATTCCTTTGTGATTACACAGGGCTGGACAAATCCAGACATTCTTCTAGTTATTTTGTGTCATTATGGCTTGAGTTAAAGTCCACTTAATGAGTGTGTAAACATAAGTAGCTCTGTATTTATAGAAATGTTGTACGACATTGTTAAAGTTATGTTTTGAGCAATGAATAAACATGGCCCAGAGGAAACCCCAGGGAGAATCCAACATCAATTTAAAACAATTATGCATTTCCTTTGCGTGTTTGAAAGTTTAAATCTTGCTCCAGGTCATCCTTTACTCGTGGAATACAATAACAACAACTCAAAGAGGAAGGTAACTACTCATCTCATATCCACACCAACAATATAAGAGGATTCTACTAAGATGTGTGAAAATCTCGGGTTACAAGACCAGGATCTCAGTTGAAAGAGTTAGCTGCCCCCGATGGGAAAAAAAAAAAAAAGGCCAGTTCTTCCCTTGTCACAGCGTCCATGAATGAGAAACGGCTCCAAGGAATGCTCCATTATCATCCTATCAGCAGCACTGGGGGAGGAGAGCTTGTGGTCTCCCTTCATTTAGCAGTGTGCAGAATCATGGGTTTGCAGGAGAAGAGGGGGGCAAGTGACATTGGCCCACAGACCTGCAACTGGGTTGAGCAGCCTCTTCTCCAACTCACCAGACCTTGCACTTCCTCATTTGTCTCACTCATGCATCCTTTTTTGTCAGCAATTAATCTGCAGCCCCACCCGCCCACATTTATCCCTTTTGCTCTCAGTTTCTCCTTCACCTCTTGTTCTTTTAGCCTTGAGTAGATTTACACTCGGTGTGATGACTGTTCGCTGTTGTATACATTCAACTAATAATGGATTGCCGTGCACTTTAACAGCCACGTTTTACGAACGTGATGAGCATCTTGTCGACCTTCACGTTATGATGCATCTGCTGAGCAGCAATGCTCCCAATCTGCTCCAAACCGACCTTCCAGGACCCCCACACTCCACACACATACACACACACACACACACACACACACACACACACACACACACACACACACACACACTTAACACTTAAACATGACTTCACTGCACGGGATTCTGCATTAATCTAATATGATAAAAAAAAGGGAACTATCGACATTAAAATATATGAATAATCAACAAAGTGTATGTGTTTGGGCTTATCTCTGATCAATGCTTTTTTTATAAATTAAGTGTAAGTTAAAGTGTGCGATCTTGGCTTTACGGTGATGATGGGATCTACAACGGCTTTCAAAGCAATTATTCAAATCAATCTAATTAAATCAGTTGAAATTGGCTTTAATTACCCCTCTGACTAAACAAACACAGAGTTGTGGCATACAAATAACGCAGATATCAAAAAATAATAATAAAGAAATAAAAAGTGAACTTTAGCGCCCCTTTGTGGTTTTCAGCCTCTCTGACTTTCATAATGACGTCAGCCCTGGACCGTACAGCCACACACACTTTCTCTCTTTCTTTCTCCCTCATTCTTTGCGCGCGCACGCGTGTGCGTGTGTGTGTGTGTGTGTGTGTGTGTGTGTGTGTGTGTGTGTGTGTGTGTGTGTGTGTGTGTGTGTGTGTGTGTTACACTTGTAATACTCTGCGCTCTAGAAACATTTAAATGTTTACACAGAAGCAATTTTGGGGATAAGCAGTGTTTGTAGGGTCAGGGTGCAGAAAGCCCCTGAAAGATGAATGTGGGTCAATGCAGTGTCTTCTGGAATGATGCAAACATGACTTTGTAAGTGCAATAATTTTAATGGAAACTGGGGCTAACATCAACTATAGTAACAATTGCACACAAAAAAAATAAATAAATAAATATATATTCATATATATATATATAGTATATAGCTACACACAGAGAGATCACTGGGTTTACTCTTAAAACATGAACTTCTAAGTCGGTTTAATCATTGGCTGTCGTTTGGATTAAGTGATCACAATCAAGTATACAAATTTGTCGTTAGATAAAGACACCAAATGATCCTTCTTAGAACAAATGGAAGCACCGCCTGCTGCTTTCTTTGCGTCACTAATTTATTTTTCCCTGCATTCGTGTTTGAGGCTGCATCTCCCAGCCAGAGTTGTCTGAGTGTGCTGCCCTGCCACTTAATTAGCCACTATAACCAGCAATGCAGAAGTGTAAAATCACTTTACAATCCAAAAGAAGTATGTTTGAGAAGCCATGTTATTCCTTAGTTGCAAAGTAACATTTTTTTTTTGTATTTTCACCTTTATTTTTATTCATTGATTCATTTTTTGTTGACTGACTCAATTTTTCTCTGCAAGGAGCACATCAGTGATGAACATATTTCTGTAGAGATGTTCTGGCATGCTTCAGAGAGTGTTAGTCTTCTTCTACATGCTTGGTCAGGTGAGTTTTTTTTGTGTAGGAATTTTTGTGTTGGCAGTGTGCCTGTGATTGCTATCGTGCTGAAACATTCCTTGTCTTCTGAATCTGTGGAGACTGGCAGTCATTTTGCCAGACGGTATTTTGGTATGTTCTAGGGTTTCCATCTGTAAATATCTACCATCTCTTTTCACTCACACATCACCATATCATCATGCCCATCTCCGTGCTTGACTGTTGTCACTCCGTATTTACTGTTGCATGGTTGATGCCAAACAGATTGGACTCCATCTGAGCCAAGCATATTTATCCTGATCTTTATCTGACCAAAGAATGTGCTTCCAAATTTCATCAAGCGTCTCTTCATGTTCATTCACTGTAATCTCGCAGATTGGTGCTGAAGAACAAGAAGAGTTTTCCCACTTGGACGCCATCTATTAATAGCTGACATTATGCAATCTGTTCTGCACTGCCTTACTGCAGTTTTGATAGTCTTTCTAAATTGTTTGTCTTTGAAATACTCTATTGGTCAGCTCAGAGGCAGTGTAATTATTGACAAGTGATAAAATTTGATGTTACCTCAATACACCTGTCTGTGTATAGATAAATAACTGGGTCATTTAATCTGTTTTGGTTCTCAGCTGCCTCTAACTTTTCCTTATTTAGCAAACCAGAAATATCCATCTCTGAGATTTCTCCTTCCATCTCAGTAATGAATGTAATTCAATTTGTCTTGATCACGGCCAGAAAAATCAATGTCTTTTTCCGGAAAGAAGGTCAGCTTGGATAATCCACAGCCATTATTCAAAACAGTTTACAATAAAATGAGTTTGCAAGAAATATTACCAACAGAGACAACACACTGTTTTTACTTTGTATGTTTTTTTTTTATCTTTACTTGGGTCTGAATCTTGTGACCTCAGGAGGAAGTGCTGAATAGTCAAACTAGTTTTTTAGTTGATATAACTCTCTGCTGATGATGGATGGATGGATGGATGGACTAGATTACTGATCAGATATCCATATCAGTAATGGATATAGTTTTTGATTTTTTTGCTATTATAATTATTGAAAATGTGAGGAAATGTTTGTCTGGTGTTAATGGGCCATTACACGTTTGAAAGTAATAAATAAAATGAAATAATAATAATGATAATCAATGTATAAAACACTATTTTTATACGAATTCAAGGTTTTTTAAATGTTATACTTAACATTTCAACATGTGTTCCACAACACAGCAGATAAAAATAAATACAGAACAATTCAAAAGTATTTTTTCTTTTATTACTTCGTTAGTTTTTATAGTACTTCCCTTGTTTTCTGTTTTCATGAATTAAAAAATATGTTTAATCTTTCCAAGGATGTAATTTCACGTTCTGTAAATAAGGGTGGTTCCCAGTTTCATTTGTGTGTACTCCTCTCCTGCTTATCTCAGATACCAGGCAAAGATGAGAAGAAAGTCTAACTGTTATCAAAATTGAAGAAATTAATAAATACAAGCAAACTTCCTGAAATTGCGCCTTTACTTTAGAAAATGTCAGAAAAATGTAGTATAATATCAAAGTAAAATGTACAACTCCAAATCCAATTCAACTGCATTGCAGGCTTGTATTTTTGAGCAAACATATAATTTTTGCTATCCTCAAATAAAACAAAGTAAAAGAAAAGTACCAGTATGAACACGTTCCAGCAACACTGCTTTTTACACTTTTCTGGGGGGAAAAATATATATATTTACTGCTGGATTAACTCAGAGATGTTTTTGGATGCTCCTCCATGTGTCACACGTACACACAGAAGTATTTATGGTTTTCATTTTAGTTCTAGTTCTATTTCCTATTTCACCATGTATAGAAATGTATGTAAATTTCATTATTTTCCACCAATACATTCCCATGTGCTGCTTTTTCAATTCAAATTTCCGCTATGGGGAAAGATGCATCTAATCCTCTCTTATCTTAACTACTGGGGGGAAAAAGTGCTGTAGTAAGCATCGCAAATTCATGGTACAGCACACATAGCAGGCCTGTTTTCCTGAGGGAAATCACTAGCACTCTGTGTGCTGTTCATATTGCTAGTTTGGTCTGTTTTTACATGATTTGTTCAACTTTTTTTTGAAAAGTAAAACTCTATTTTAGCTGTTGTTGACTTGTTCTAATTCCATAGACTTAATTTTGTTGCTATGTGTTTAGTTGTGAGATGTTAACACAATACGGTGTGATCCATGAAGCAGCAGGACTTTTTTTTAGGTCTATAGACACTGATCGTAATAGTGCAATTTGAGTCCCTTCACTTTAAAGCTAGACTACTCAACTCTGATGTGGAAAAAGAAAACCAAATAAAGTTTGAGACAGTAAATGTAAACATTTTAAGATATTTCTAATATCATATTTGTACTAGGGGACCACACTGTGTGCTTGCATAATCACAGACACTTTTATGGTTGTGTAGCTACTTTTTACATGAAATAACATTCTTAACACAGACTGTAAATATTACTTGACAGACTAGGAAGGCAAATGTTGCAAATGGGCAAAACAAACAGCCCAGGGAAGCTGACTGGAACATGGCCAAATGATCAAAGTTAGCGTGGCTACCAGACCTTCAGCTGATCCATGCCGGAGGAGCTGGAGAGCTGTTCATGAACGACAATGTCCTGTCTCAGATGTTGTTTTGGTGGCGAAAGCAGAAGTGACTGTTTTCGCCACCAAAACTGAAGCTCATGCTGGGTTGGTACAGACTACCAACTGCCTTGCTATGCTCGGTAGCATGACAATGGCTAATGAGGAAATAATGATGATGACTACACATTGGCTAAGCCTGGACTGTTGTGTAGGGTGGGAAGGGAAAAATCGAGCACTGGCATGGCTGTGTCCAACTGGACTCTCAGCAGTCTGATCAGTACTTATCCATGATAGACCCTCCTATTTGATTTCTTGCTTGTGTTGTTCTCTCAGATGTAAGTCGCTTTGGATACAAGCGTCTGCTAAATGACAGTAGTAGTGGTAGTAGTAGTAGTAGTAGTAAGCCAAATGCTAATCATATGGAGGTGCCCGTGTTATAAATAGACTGAACTAGGCTGTAAATATGTTTTTTGTTCTGCTGTTTAATTGGGCGCTTTGACAAGAGAATCAGTGGAAATTGACTCGCTTTGAGAGCCAGCCCCCAGTGATCAGTTAATGAATTACAATTTTTGTCACTTCTGTGTTGGCTTAAACCCAGAAAGATTACTGGTGTTTGACTTGGTACTGTGGCAAAAAATGAGAACATGTTTGATTACTTGCACCACATTTTATTACTTTTTTTAATGCCATTGTTTGGATCACAACATTGAGATAGTTCCTGTTAAGATAAAGAACAAACACAACTGTTCGATGATTTATTTCAAATTCTTATTTAAATTTTTCAATTTTAATTCAATTTTATTTATATAGCGTCTATTACAACAGAAGTTGTCTCTAGGCGCTTTCCAGAGACCCAGAACATGACCCCCGAGCAATTATTACATAAACATAATATAAACAATGGCAGATTAAAACTCCCCTAGTGGGAGAAAAACCTTAAGCCAAACAGTGGCAAGGAAAAACTCTGATAAGTAATAATAATAATAATAATAATAATAATAATAATAATAATAATAATAATAATAATATTATATTATTATATCTATGCAATATCTATGCAATATCTGTCTGTCTACCTCACACACATTCTACCTGCTTTTTTTGCACTGTTTTTTTTCTTTTGCACTACTTTTACTTCCATTGCAATGTACTGTATACTGTTTATATTTTGTAATTATATATATTTTTTAATTTTTACTTTTTTTTACCCCTCCCCTGCATGTGTGTTAAGTGTACTGCTGCTAAACAAGTGAGTTTCCCCATTGAGGGAGAAATAAAGGATTATCTTATCTTATCTTATCTTATCTTATCTTATCTTATCTTATCTTAATAATACTGTAATACATAATAATACAACAGAACTGCATAATAATAATAATAATAATAATAATAATAATAATAATAATAATAATAATAATAATAATAATAATAATAATAATAATAATAATAATAATAATACACAGAATCATACATCCTTGATAATAAGCCAGTCTGTCAATTAAAATAAAAAAATGAAAAAATGAAATGACTATTTTCAGCTCCATGACTGTGTTGGCGATCTCTGAGGAACCCGTTTACAGACTGAAATGCAGCCACAACGACGTCTCAGTAGTGAATAATCTTTCAAAAATGAAAAAACATCGTTCTTTGGCAATTTGGCAAAGGGATGATGAGCAGCGGTAGAAAAGTGTTTTTATGTGGCCTTGGTCTAAACTAAAGCCTGAATTATGGTTCCGCGTTAAATCGACGCAGAGTCTACGCCGTAGGATTCAGCGTAGCCTACGGTTGGCGTTGGTGTAACGCGGAACCATAAATCAGCCTTAACAGTGGGATGAACCTACTGCACAGACCGGTCCGTGAACGCACCGCTGTAGCCTCGCCCCCGGGCAGCGCGTCACGGTGACGTCACCGCGTCACCTTCAGCAGAGTGAAAACAGCCGCTAGCGCAGCCGCATCCTCCTGCACGGAAGGTGAGCGCAAATCATCCACACGCACAGTTTGTTGTGTTTGCTTTATGTAATTCCCCCACTTTGTGCCGAGAATTACTCAAACGAACGGCAGTCAATGTTCGCCTGACATTAATTGCATGAAATGTTAGGGGTTAAGGAAAACCAGCTAGCCGCGGAAGCTAACCGAGCTGTCATCCGCCGTTGCTGGGTGTTATTGATCGATTAAAAAATAGGTAATAACCTTCTATTACCGCCTCTGGGGGCAGGTAAATTGGCAGCGACGAGGTTGTTGACACAAAACGTACTTTTCTTCCCCATCTGAAGCCTGAATTATGGTTCCGCGTTTAAATCGACGCCGTACCCTACGCCGTAGTCTACGCCGTAGCCCACGGCGTAGTATGCCGTAGGCTCTGCGTTGGTGTAACGCGGAACCATAAATCAGTCTTTACTCCATCTCAATCCCAGGGCGTCGCCTGATCAGGATAACATGTTTTTGTGGCACCTGGATTTAAATATTCAATTTTCTATGCTCTGTTTTCTTTAAGTAGGCACTTAATTGTATGTTTTGAATAAATGTGCAGGATCTCTACGTGTTTCCGTGTATAGTTTTTAAGGAGGTTGGAGTTTGTTTTTGTCTTGAATTTCATCACCACGAGTGATACTAGAGTATTAATTTAGGTCATCATGACCCAACGCTTGAAACACCTTTCTCTCTAGGAAAAGATGTTTCTAAACATCGTCTCAATAACCTTTTGATGTGAATACGTTGTTTTTTTTAAATAATTAAATAGGCTGTAATGAAAGTGGTGCAGATAAGACACAAATATGAAACGTTTGAACTAGTAATGAACCACATCACTGTGCAAAAATGTATTATAGTTAGACTTTCTTGCCTTCCTAGGTCTTCTTGAAACATTTTTTGTCATTTAATGATGATAATCCAGTTAGATTTTTCTTGGATTATGTTGTGTTTTGGTCATAGAGTACATTGCTACCCTTTTTAAATGAAATAGTTTTGGCCATATTTACTATACATCATCCAGCCTGACAACCTGGTGGCGATCCAAGCTATAATTGACCACAGGTGTTGTAGTTTGCGTCGTCAGTCCACTAGGGAGTAGCTCTGCTGGACCAGCTCATGTCAAACTCTCAAGCACCAAATCAAGTCATCTGGCTCTGATGATCTTTCATTTCTTAGGGTTACCTGTAAAATATCTGAAATAACTTAACTATTCACTATCATGCTGCCATATATTAGATTAACATAATTTTAAGAGAATCTTGCTGATGTACGCCTTATCCAACAGTAAGACTTGGTCGTGTCATGTTCATGTGACAGAGTTCATAGTCCCAAATATAGGCACGGTAACTTTGATACCTAGTCCAGGAAGCAACATGCTGGCTTGTTTTTAGTGTTTACAGATGCAGACACGTGTGCCCCATCAACAAATCAAACGTGCAAGCTCACTTCCCCACCAAGCCTTGTTATCGAACGGACTGAGAAGTCAGACAGCTCAGCAGTCTTTGCAGTGAAGTGTAGAGATCCTGTCTGGTGACTGAGTTTGGAGTAATGGAAACGCTTATGAGAAAGCCAACCCCCTGTTTACTCCTCTGAGCTTTCAAATACACAAGCAGTTTTTCGATAGTGCTTTCTGATAACAACGCATCTTTTGAAAGGAGAATAATTTTTTATTTTTTATTTTTTCCAATCTTGAATTTACAAGGTTCGAGGCGATTCATGATGGACTCCAGGTCTCGCAGACTTCCTTTTTGCCTATCTGGCTCAAGGTCCTCCTACTCAACCAGTCCAACAGTGTCCTCATCTTTGGGCTCCAGCAGGGAGACAGTGCTAAGTAATGACCGCTTCCCAAGGGTATCATCATCATCATTATCATCATCATCTTCTTCAACAACTTACAAAGCAGACGTGGACAGACAGGTAAGCAGATGACGCACCCAACAGAGTGGTTTTACAGAAATGATTAAAGGCTTTGAATCAAACACATAATTGCCGTTTTATATGCAGTGCACTCCATCCTCTGAAAGATTGCCCAAATTATTTGTAATCAACAATAATTTATGGCACCAATTTTTGAGTTTTTATTGTGTGACATTTACAGTTTCATATGGCATTGACGGTGTTGAATGGAAAAGTGTTTGTATTGGGTGGATCAAACAATTCAGACCAACTACAACACTTCCTGTCCCTCTCATAGCATTTCTGATGACCTTTTAGTGTATTGTAGAGAGAGGGACCTTTCAAATTAGCTATTTTCTCACATGTTCTTTTGGGAGCATGATACAGTAGCTGAATACGCATATCAGGGTTGCAACAGCCGACACTTTGGAGGTCTTTTTATAGGACAGCCTAGATTCCTTGTGTGTATTTAAAGTCCTGCCTCTCATCAAGGTCCGTTTCAGAAGATTGTGTTACTATTTGCCAGCGCCCTTTTTCTGGTCGATCCCTATTTTGTTTTTTCACAAGATCAGGGTTGTTGGGTGGAACAAACACCCAGTTATAAATAGTAGTTAGATTAGCACAGACTCTGTTTATTTACTGGAAATACTAGTATTGTTTACAACCTTTTTTATACCCCCCCTTACCACAGCTTGGATAACATGATTGATTACCTGAAATCCATCCAGGAATGTTGACGAGTATATAGTGGATGTGTCGATTTGTAAAACGGATACAAAAACACGTTGACTCTGCACCAACCTGCTCACTGCATGTGGTTTTTTTAGTATTCTTTTTGGAGTATTTTTTGCATCCACGTGTCATGCTTATGCTTGTAGAACTGAGGTTTGAAACGCGATAAATGAAACCACTTTGGAACAAACAGGAGCACAGACTGACAATGTGTGATTTCCTTCTTTTGAAGAGTTCTCGTTTTCTGAGCTCGTCAAGAGATTACAGCAGTTCTGACTCCCGCAGCCCCAGCTGGAAGCTGCCATCTCTGGCGTCGTCCAACAGATCTTACGGGCGCCCGTGGGCTGAGTCATCTCTCAGCACCAGGAGCAAACTGGTACTGAAGTTAATTCTCTCATTTCTGTTCACAGCAGGCAATGATATAATTGGTAAATAGTTTAAGGACTGTTGCTGAACAGAGGTCAATTCAAGAGGAATTATTGTATTTGTTGTTTCAGACGGATTCTGATGGGAGATTTGGGATCTGCTCGGGGATTTTGAATGCCAATGATGATGCTGATTCTAAAAGGGCCAAACTTTCGTACACCAACAGAGGACTGTACTCAAGAACAGCTGGCACATCGGTTACAGGATCCACTTATTACAATAATGGCCTCAGCAGTAGCAGAGGTATGCAGTAATAACTCCTCAAGGTCACACAAAACAAAACAAGATAAAAAAAGATCAGAGGATAGGTTCAATTTTCTAATATGCACAATTTTTGTCCGATACTGGAAGGACATGAGACGTTGTGGCTTTATTTCAGTCTGTAAACGGGTTTCTCAGAGATTGCCAACACAATCATGGAGCTGAAAATTGTAATTTCCTTTTTTAATTGACAGACTAGCTTATTATTAAGGATGTATGATTCTGTGTGTTTATTATTCTTATTATTATTGTCATTATGCAGTTCTGTTGTATGTCATCAGTATTAGAACTTGAAATAAATCATTGAACAGTTGTTTGTTCTTTATCTGAACAGGAACAGGTGAAACCAAAAGTAGCTTACTTGATTCATCATGGAGCTCATGCCGTTTACTGTCGCGACCATCATCATCATCCTCTTCAAAGCCACTGCTGTCAAGGAGAGAGGAAGAGCCGAAAAATGAGCCTCGTCTGTCAAATTTAGGAGAAAGAAGAGTCCGGACTCCTGGATTGGTTTCATCATCGTGTAGGCATATTTGTTTTTAATCACACATGTATAATATGCACACCGCACACAACCTAAGTGTGCAATTAAACCCAGGTACTTCTACATCCGTTTTATTTATTTCTTCCTTTATTTCAGATCAAACAGACAGAGTAATGTCCACATATGCACAAGGAGCCCGCCCTAAGGAAACAAGCTACACTCCTTCTTTTTCCTCCTCCACAACGAGAGCAAGCTCACTGAATCGCCACATATCATCTTCTACTTCTCAGCGGACCTCTCCTTTGGTGCAGGATTACAGCAGCAGGAAAACAACCCCTTTGAACGGCTCATCCTCTTTCCACTCATCTCATCAACGGGCAGGACATCCTGACTCCTCCATTTCCTCCTCCTACTCCTCCCACACCCCCTGGTACTCCTCTTCCCGTGCCAGATCAGAAGCGGTGCCTCCGAGGGCGGTCCCTGAAAGTGCAGAGCCAGAGGGCCGTACCTCCACGCGGCGCCTTTTGTCCCGTCTCTTTTCCAGACGATCCAGCCAAGATTCTTCAAGTGGATCTTCCAGTTTTCGCTCCCTTGACGATGACAGTCCATCAACTAGTGGGGAGTCCGTGGACAGTGATGAAGGAACCAGGATATCAAACGTAGACCCGGACATTCAAGGCCCAGAGACGACGTTGGGCAGCCTCAGGAGTCATCGATCATACCTCTCTCCTATCCAGGAAAACAGGGACCGGTATAGCCGCGGCCCGCCTCGGCCCAGGTTGGCGTTGTGGAGAGAGCCTGGCAGTAGTAATGGGAGCAGCAGCGGAGGAGGAGGCTCTTCTGGGATCTCTTCCACTTTCCGTGGCCGCTGCCCTCCCCTCCTCTCTCGCCTCAGAAGACATGCCAGGGAAGGGAGCGCAAATTCACCCTCAAGCTCGGGAGAAAGTTCCAGCGATCCACACCCCTTACTGAGACGGTGGGATGAGCATAACGCATCAAAGGATGATGATTATGAAGATGACGAGGAGGAGGAGGATGATGATGATGATGACGAAGAGGAGGAGGGAGCAGCTGGTGCTGAGGCAACTGGTCATGGTTGCAGGCTAGAGGATGAAACATTACCTGAACTTGAAGATGGCTCAATCACATACTCACTACGTCGCAGAGTCGGGTTATTTGAAAATATTTCAGGTTCTGTGGGTCCGTTGGGAGGCGTTGAGAGCCAGCTGGAAGGCCCAAAGACCATTTCCAACAGGGATCAGGAAAAGCTTCGCATGATCAAGGAGAGGTAAAAGGATATTATTTCCCTACAATTATACATTTCCTTTATTTATTTTTGTCTCAAAGTACAGTTGAGGCAACTTCACCCCAACTGTTAATTTTCCTCTCTGTCTTTTCTATTCAGAATTCATTAGCTGGACTTTGAAACAGAATATTTACACATATACACTGTATTATGAGTGTTGATAAACGTTTTTGCTTCGTGCTGCAGACTGC
This sequence comes from Cololabis saira, assembly GCF_033807715.1. Classification (NCBI taxonomy): domain Eukaryota; kingdom Metazoa; phylum Chordata; class Actinopteri; order Beloniformes; family Belonidae; genus Cololabis; species Cololabis saira. Next base: position 22,440,652 of record NC_084588.1, on the reverse strand, counting down.
TGCTGGAGGAATCTGATGAAGAAGAGGGAGACCTGTGCCGAATTTGCCAGATGGGGGAGGAGTCTTCTTCCAATCCCCTGATCCAGCCTTGCCGCTGTATGGGCAGTCTGCAGTACGTCCACCAGGACTGCATCAAGAGATGGCTTCGCTCCAAAATTGGCTCGGGTAAACACAAGTCTGATATGGTGGATGCTTTTATCTAAATTGTCTAAGACTGAAGATTAGATTTATTTATTTTTTCCTTTTGTCATCTTATCCTTCAGGCACAAACCTTGAGGCCATCACAACATGTGAGCTCTGCAAGGAGAAGCTACGCTTGAACATTGACAACTTTGATATTCAGGAGTTGTACAGGGCACACGTGCAAGTGAGTATTGTACACGTGTAACCTAGTATAGTGAAATATGCATTTAAGAAAAACAATAACGTCTTTCTTTTTGTCAACATGCAATGGAAACAAAAGCTGAAACATTTCTGAAAGGTGCTTTTCTTACTCTACAGTCAGAATATGACGAGTTCATCAGCAGTGGCCTCTATCTAGTGGTGCTGCTACATTTCTGTGAGCAGAGGTTCTCAGATGTCCTTGGAGCAGTCGATGCAGCTGGGGTGAGGAAGTGCATGCGTGTACAGACACATTTACCTGCAGGACTAAACTCGTTATTCTCTCCATCAACTCGGGCTCCAGGAGCCATTTGCTTTATTGTGAGGTTACACTTCACTTTACAGTACATGTGCAAACGTCCTCAATAACTAACCTGCAAAGTTTACAATGTTTAAGTGTTAAAATTGTGTAAGTCATGAAAAAAGACAGGTTCTCCTTTTCTCACCAGTTATTCAACCTGGTGAGAACTCTTCATGAACACATGGACAATCTTGAAAGTATGTCGTCCCCTTCTCCTTTCTTGGCTCCTGTTGCACGAACACTTTCACTTGTGTTTTTACAGCTATGTTGCAGCTCAGTGAACGTTACATGACTTCATGTTTTAAAAATGTTTGCATGACATGACTTTACAGTTTCTATATCGTTACATTGCAGTTCCCCGTGGGGAAAGCGACGAGGAGGTTCAGGACAACAGGCCGTCTGTGGACTTTTCTGACCTGGAGGATGATCTTTAAGAGGAGTACAAATAATGCAAACTTGGTGGTGGGGTAACCAAAAAAAAAACAATGGCTCATATGATCTGCCATTTGGTGGCTCACTCAGTTTTTGCACATGCTTGACAGTGTGATGTGAAGCGCGACGGCAGTGAGAGATGCCAAATGCACAGAACATTTTCCACTTTGTTGCAGGTGGCTTTCATAGATATGCAAACTTGGAATTAACTGATGTACATGTTGTTGATGCCCACATGATTTCTGTTTTACTGATGGTGCACTTTATTCAACCATAAATTAAAAAAATGCAAGTCTTTCTAATGGTTATACCACAAGTGCATTTAATTGTAAGTGAGAGACGACAATGGCGAGTGATTTGGATGTAAATTGTGATGGAAAGACGATGTTTTTAGCACAGAATATTAAAAAGTGGTGGTCATTCCTCATCTGTTTTTTTTTTTTTTCTTTCTTTTTTTTTTCTGAATTTTCCAAGCGGAAAAAGCGACCACTTAACCCCTTGACCCTCATGTTTCATAAATGCTTGTAGAAACTGGTTTCGTGCTTTTAAGTTTGGAAATAAAGATTGATCGACTGAAAACTGCCTCAAAGTCTCCCTGTTATAAACACTAAGTTACTCAGTGATGGCTCTGGTTTAAAATGGGTGGTAAAGAGTCAATTCATGTATTTCTATACACATCTTGAAATGTAAAATTATTCTTTATTTAGCCAAGGAAACTACGTCTAAATATGAAGGGAATATTCCAGATTTGTCAAAAAAGCAAATGACTTAGAAATGGCTCTATTAAGCAGCGGGGACTGGATTCCCAAGAACTTCCTGCTACAAGTGTCAGTTTAATGGGAAACTTTTCCAATAAGTAGATAAACCAACCATTGCAGTCTTTAACTTAAAGGAGACACTTTGTTCTAAAAAGTCACACTTGGATCAGAATTCCTCAGTGATATGTTTTAACACCTGATGGCAGTTTTATGTGATTGATTCGCTCAATGCTACTTCACCCATCTCTTCTGGAAGTCGTGAAATTTTTGTTGCATCTATTGTACCAACAACTTCCAAGGTACAAAAACATGCAGCATAATGCGAAGTTAAGTGGAGATAAAGGTGCAGGGGCTTGATGATTGTACTCTGATCTGGTTCCTGTGAGGTCCCAGTACTTTGGTCCACTTTGCATTATTTGAGACCTAGGTCACATTTAATTAACAAAAATTGAGGCCTATGACACCTGGGTCAGCTACCTTAATTATTTTCCTCTGATACAAAGAATTAGATTGATTACTTTGGATTTAACTTTCAAGCAGTACTAACTAATGCAAAAGAAACTGCCTCTGGACATTGTTGGATAGGCACAACTGGAGAAAGGATGTGATGTAGGCAGAGAGACGGGGAGGCTAGGATCAACAAAAGACTGCACGGTGGAGCAGGGACGCTGGTGAAGCACTGCTGTTGGTTTTGCAGTAAAACTTGTTCACAGTTCTGCAGCAATCTTGGTTGCTTTTGAAACCCCTGTACAAGTCATGGCATAAAACCTCCCTGCTGTTATTGGTTCGGTACGTTCTGTACCAGTGGTAATGGATGTGAAAGGGAGTACCACCAAACCTAGGTGCTGTGAGGGACATAATTCTAAATTAGCTTTCATATACATACAACTGGAAATGTATCCACTCACATATACAACTAAAAATGTGCTCTCAGATACTACTGAAACGCTCTTACACAAACTAGTGAAATCTGCTCATATATACAGTTGAAAAATGTTCCCTCATACACACACTGGTGGAATCCTCTCACAAACACAACTGAAAATCCTCTCACACACTGGTGAAAATTTCAGTTGAAACGGTTAGCGCAATGTTTTTTTTTTACCAGCAATTATTTTGATAGCTTGATAGAGCAATGTCTTCTCAGCACAAAAACACTTAACCCCTGTAAATAAATGGGAATGGCTCAAATTTAACATTAGAAAAATGTGTATCCCCACAAAGGTAAAAAGCAGGCTTTTTCAAAGAGACATGTGATATAAGCTTGTAATCCACACAGAGAAGAATAATGGGTCTCCAATTATCTAAAGATAGTTTGTCTTTGTTAGGTTTGGGTATAAGTGTGATTATGCCGTGTTTCATAGTTGGAGACATAGTCGAGTTGCTTATACATTCCTTAAAGGCATCATGAATCAAATCTCTAATTTCAGTCCAAAAATGTTTTAAAAATTCCGTTGTCTGGGCCAGGTGACTTTCCAACAGGCATCTGTGAGATAGCTGTGTCTAGCTCTGCTAAAGTGATTTCAGCTTCTGTTATCATTTTAAAGTTATCGTAAATTTTTGGGGTCCAGCCTTTTATCGAGTCCAAGAAAGTGTTTGAATCTTGATTAGAAAACCTAGAGCTATATAAATAAATGGGAACGGCTCAAATTTAACATTTAATTTAACCTTGATATTTAACTTCATATGGAGAAACAAAACCCATTATCTACGTAAATCGCAACTAATCAGAGGATATGAAAATGGTTTATGCCAGGGAAGCCATGGAATTTGAATCGGTTGTTGCAGCTTTTAGAGTCAAATGGTTGAAAGAATGCATCTCTCATCCTCAATCTATATGGTACCACATTCCTTACTATTTAATAAAATTGGAGGGATTACTCTATTGCTTAAATGTGATTTTGAAGTATCTAAGCTTCCTGGTAAATTATCTAACTTCCACAAACAAGCATTACTATTTGGTAAGATGTTATTTACCCATAATTTCTCACCTCACAATTCCATAATATGGAATAACAGGGTTATTACCATTTATAGAAAATCTTTGTTTAAGACTACAACAATGGTCTCACTTTTGTTTATGATTTACTGAACTCTGATGGATTATTGCTGTCCTTCGAATGTTTTAAAAGGAAATTTAACATATCTATTTCAAGAAAAGGATATGACTAAATCTGCAAGGCAATTCCCATTCCTTTACTTTGCTTAAGGACTTCTTTCCTGCCTTGACCTCAGCGGCTGCCTTTTCCATCTCCTCAAAGGATGCTTTGCCCCAGGTTGTCTTTCTGGTGTACTTTCTTGGCATTATGGCTTCTCTACAATGGTTATAACATAAATAATAAAACAAATGTTTTATTTATTTTTTAATTACTTTAAAATACCTTTCAGACTGAACTGAACTTCTTAACTTCATGATGCGGTGAAGTGACACATGTATCACTTTACCTCAAACCATTTGTCTCATTTTACCCCACAGTCACCTTTTTAGAAAAAAACACCCTCTGTAGCATTTCAGGTTAATCTCAACGAGCATCAATCACACCGTGTTATATAATGGTAGTTCATGAACATGGATGATATAAGTTTTTCTATCTGAATCAATTTGTTTTGACACAATCGTTGATTAAGTTGACAGGAAGAAATTTTACTTTTACATGCAAAAAACATATTTTTATCAAAAAAGCATGCTTACCAAATCACCATGAGGTTCTTTTCTTCATAGCCAGTGGGAAATGGGAGGGGCTTGAAAACATGATGGTCACTTGACCACAAATGTGTACCTTAGCAACCAAACATCGCTGCATTGCATTGTGGGTGGATAGCACAATGCAATCCACCCACATCTCACATCTCACGAGCGAGGGGGGGGGGGGTTGTAGTCTCTGCTGAAGCTGATATATTATTAAGTAAAGTTGTTGGTTCAGTCAGAGTTGTTTTGGGCTGCTGAGAAGACTTTGCTCTATCAAGCAATCAGAATAACTGCCGGTAAAAAAAAAAAAAATTGTGCTAACCAACCCACTTCCGTTTCAACTGAAATTTTCAGTTGTGTTTGTGAGAGGATTTCACCAGTGTGTGCATGAGGGAACATTTTTCAACTGTATACAGTATATGAGCAGATTTTTACGGAGCCCCTGTGGTAACATTTGAAAAAAATTAAATAATGCGTGGCCACGCATAAATAACTCGTGGCCACGCATTAATATCTCGTGGCCACGAGTTATTAATGCGTGGCCACCCGTTATTTTATTTTTTTCAAATGTCACATGTTATTACTACACTCGCCATGACAATACTCTTGCTCTCTAATATAAATAGACTATAATTACCGTTATTAATGATGAATAACCATGCCAGCAAGGAAGTTGGATCCACGAAGTCCAGACAGTAGGTTATAATGCCATCCATGAGTCAAATAATGCGTGGGCACGAGATACATAATGCGTGGCCAAGCATTGATTATCTCGTGGCCACGACAAGTTATTAATGCGTGGCCACGCATTATTTTATTTTTTTCAAATGTCACCAGAGGGGCTCCGTACATTTCACTAGTTTGTGTAAAAGCGTTTCAGCAGTATCTGTGAACACATTTCAGTTGTATATGTGAGTGGATACATTTCCAGTTGTTTGTATAAGAGCATTTCCCCTGTGTGTATGAGAGATTTCACAAGTGAGTGTGAGAGGTTTTCTGTATAGTGTGTAAAAGGGTTGGATTTCATATGTGTTTATGAACGCTAATTCAGAATTATGTCCCTCACGGCACCTCATATATTTTGTGAGTAACATCTTTCACAACGTGAATAGATTTGGCTGGCCAGGCGGCAGAACACAGGCCCTTTAAACACTGACAAAATGAAATATATAAAACTACGCACAATCACAGTGAAGAAGTTTTCAAAGAAAGGCAATTTTATTAAAGTTAGCATACCTGATTTAAGCTTACAAACCTGTGTAGCAGTGATGTCAAAATGAAAAAAAAGAAGCATAGTTTGCAACTTCATGAGTTTGTTAACAAGCCAGGTTGAGGCAGATTCTCAAGGAGATCTCAGGGTTTTTACATTCAAACGACTCAGAGCATCTTTGGTTCAATCTCAGTTATAAAAACACATATTTACAAAGCATTTACAGCAAACAACAGTGCAATCTGAACACCTGTGAAAACTTCGTCATGCTGTAGGAACTGAATCCCCTCAACAAACTAAAGTGCGATCTTGATCAGTAGTTAAGTGCATAGATAAGTCAGATTCACGTGAATAAATTACACAGACGGGTGTCTGATCCATCTTGAGGCTCAGACGGTCTCCGACACTCTTAAAGTTGATCTTCGTGTTTTTCTTTCGTGACCTGACAAACCTACTATAAGGCATAATTAAAATTACAGAAAAAGTAATGAATAAAAACCCGTTCACTGAGGATGTAGGAAGGCACTGTCCGAGACGAAGGGGACTGGCTACAAAAAAGGCAAAGTCCAGCTGAAATTACAGGTGTATCCTTCTTTAAGCAAAGTGTAATCTCAGTTTTATTGTGCTTTGAAACGTTTTTTTTTTTTTTTAAATGATCGCCCGGAATTCAGTCCAATAAACTGGAGCTTAGAGTCACAGTTAGAGTCTAATAAAGAAAACCAAGCACTAAAGGGCTTCATAAAGCTTGCAATAACATGTAGACTTATTAGGCGTCTGGCTGTGTCATGCATATTTGAAGGGTGGAACTACTTGGATATAAAACACGTGAAGTGAAGGACAGCAGGTAATCTTGTATTTTCAGGCACTTGTTATGTTCAGAGTGTCGTTTGCCAAATTTAAATCCTTCAACAGTCTAGTTTGATCAACCGTACATAAAATAAAAAAACATAACGGCACAGTTTGATTCTGATAGTGTAAAGCCACTCATGTCAGTGCAATTAGACCCTCTAAGACTTTTTTTTTTTTGGGGGGGGGGGGTCTAAGACAGATCAGGTTGTGTATCTCTGTGAATCAACTCAGAACATCACCTTTGTCATTGATGAACATTTGGCAGAATAAGTTCAAGCATTAGCATTAGATCTTCTTACTAAAAAACTAAACAAAGAAAAGGTCTGAAGTAACCCAAATTAAGAACCTTTGGCAGCTATTCACAACTTTCAAAACAATATATACAGTTTTACACCCAATTATAGAAAATTTTCTGGCTTAAGCAGGAAAATAAATAACCCAACAACAGGACAATAAAAAAACAATTTAAAAAGGGAGGGAGGGCATCCATGTCCACTCAATTGAGAAGTAAAATGCACGTGAGGCAGGCATATTAATACTCCCTGAGGCTGATTACTACTACAAGCTCAGTCAGCGTCTATTATACTGGTGGCGTCCAGGTCGTCGAGGGTCCTCTCGTAGCGGATCGTGGACGTGAAGTGGGACTTTTTCTTCTTGTAGACCACGAAGCCGATGGCCAGAAGCAGAGCGATGAAGACCACGATGAAGAGACCCAGTGCCACAGGACTCCCTGAAGACTCTTGAGGGCCAAGAGAGAGGTTTGTTTTTAGAGTTTTTTCTTTTCCTGCACTAAGCTCCCCATTTAGGACGGGGTAAATAATCTCAAGAATATTAGGGTGAAAATATGCAAAATCAGAAATACATTTAAGCACAAAAAGGGAGAACTGTGGTAACGACATGAACTGAATGTTGCACGTAAAGTGGAGTTTGTTTTCTGTCCTGACATGCAGTGTCGCAGGTCCACGTCTTTCTAAAAAGGTCCCAGTTTGACTTTGGTGGACTCCAACAGACATATAGACACATCTATTTGAAATAGTCTATTAGCCACACTCACTTGATTGGGTTTTGCAGACAACACGACTGCTGGTGGATTTGCAGCTGACCATATTCCAGACTCCACCATCTCCGGCCATCATGACGGGACAGCGGGCCTCCGACAGCTTCCCAGAAACATCATTAGATGGAGGTTCACCAGATTTCCAGTTAACATATTCGAGAGGTAAACCATCCTGCCAGGAAATGGGCTGGTCTGAGACAGACAAGACCGTGGTGAAAGAGAGGGGAGAGAAGGAAATATTACCTCAACACATACCGGATGTCTCAAATTCACAAAAAAATAAACAGCTGTTTGTTTGGGGTCTCTTAAGAGTATAGGCCCCTGTAGGTCTCAGCTGCCCATAACGGTTTAGCCCAACAGGGTATGCAAGTATCGATTGTGGAATTTAAAGGAGCTTGAGGCCGGATTGTGGCAAGATTTATGAAAAAAATCTGTATACATTTTAAGTTTTCTAGTAATAATGTCAGATGAAGCGTTCCAAACCCAAAAGAATGAGCCCTCTAGTGTATCTCTCCGTTGCCTTGAACAGGCTGTGTGCTGCAAAATGTGCTGCAATTCGGTCCCGAATTTCCCGCGCTGTCCTGCGGATGTGACGTCACATGACGCTGCATGCGCGTTCTCCCCGTTCTCCCGTGCCGGCTTCACTGTTGGCTGCAGTACCCCCAACGGCCGTCGTGGTGAAGGGTGGCGCTAGAGAGTCTAATTTCTTAAAAGGAGCCTCAAGCTCCTTTAAATAACAAATCAGTTGAAGATTATGCTTATTAGATAAAAATACCAGAGAAAACCTTTGTCTTGTTTCATTTGAATTTTGTCATTTTCATACGTTTCCTGCTTTATCGGGCCAGATAAATCTTGTCTCTATTTTTGTAGCAAAATAACCAATAGTATACTCACCATTTAATGTTTTTCTATCTCTTCCTTTTATTCTTTATATGTTAGCCACAACTTAGAATTAAAACTGGATTCACTGCTTTCACTCACAAAAAAGACTTCAAACTGTTTGTAAACGTTAATATAATAGGCTTATATTTTCAGTTATAGTAATACAATGAACTTGAAAATTATTTCCCCCCTGTAGTTTGTATTGAAATGTTTTTACCTTGAGAATCAAGTTTCATGTCAAGCCACAGTCGACTGGTGATGAGAGGGTTATCGGTGACGTACTTCGCCAAGAAGTCATTCTCCTCTTTGGTTTGGACGGTCAGCAGCTGAGCATCTGTCAGAGAGACAAACAAATGGTAGACTGCAGTCTGGAGAAGTGTCTGGAGTTATCTGTGGTAGAAGAAGAGCTTAGAGACAGTCCAGAGGAGGATCTACCAGATGCTTGTGAGACCAGCCCTGCTATGTGGTTTGGAGACAGCAGCAAGAGACAGGAAGCAGAGATGAAGATGTTAAGCTTTTCTCTTGGGACTGACAAGGATGGATAAGGATTTAGAATGAGCACGTTAGGAATAGCCAGGGTTAGATGCCTTGGAGATAGAGCAAAAAAGGCTACATAAAGTGACACATAAAGAGGAGCGCTGGTGAATATGTTGGTGACATGAAGCTGTCAGACAGGAGAAAAAGGAGAACACCAACAAGGAGATGTTGGATGTGTTGAAGGAGGATATGGAGCTAGTTGGTGTGGAAGCAACAGAAGAAGATTCAGAAGACGGGGTGAAATGGAAATGTTTGATCTGCTTCAGTGGAGCGAAAAGAAAAAACTACGTTTGAACCTGCACCCGTTTGAAAACAGCCTCCTAAAAGCTGAACGCTCACCTAATTTCTGGCAAATGGCCCCGGCCTGCTCCATGCTGTAGACGCTGTAGTTGTAGAAGCTCATGTCAAAGGCGTAGCAGTGATCCTGATGCTGAACCCACTTGGACGGTCCACTGCTCTGAGGGCAGTGGCTGGACTCTGCGGTCGGATTCACTGCAGCTCCTTTATAACACGAGAACATCACGGAGAACAGTCAAGGGAAGTAACAGGTAGATGTTCTACTTTTACACACTGCTACAGCTTTGCAATGATGTGCCAAATCATACGTTTTTGCACACTGGATTGTTTCTACAGAAAGCAGGTCGTAGTCTCACTTTGGTAAGCGTTGGTGATGGTGGTGGTGTAGCAGATGGCGCCTTCTTTCACAGCAGAGCAGCCGGTTCTCACCCAGGTTCCAGAGAAGTTTACAAAAACGCAGCTGGCCTCCAGCTGCCCCGAGCTGGAGCTCGCTTGTGAATCAGAGATGGTGGAAGTGTAGTTACATGTTGTTCCGTCAGACCACTCATACTCCGAACCACCGGACTGCAAAGAGAAAGATGCCGTTAACATGTTGTGAAATCGGGAGAGCAGCATTATGATGCACAAGCCTCATAAAGCCAAGCTCCTAAGCTATGTTCATTTTTAAATATGCTTAGAAGTTGGTTGCACAAAATTCTTACATGGTTTGACAGGCCAATCCAGAGCGGGAAGCCATCGGTTTTGATGATACGCTTGATATGTGCATCATGCTCGAAGTCGTGGATACTAGCTAAGTGACCACCAAGTTTACCGCACTCTTCTAGAGCCTGGTACCAGTTCAGCTTTCTTTTCACTAACTTATATGTTAAGGTGCCGTACTGCTGAAGATCCTCCGGTGAACGGAAGTACTCCTTTTTGGATTCTTTGAGAGAAGGATTTAAAAGACATAACATCATTTCAGCATCAAATTTAAATTAAGATAATAAAAAAAAAAGAAGATGGACAAAATCTTCTGATTCATGATGTGAGGCGGGGCGTACTGACCATACTCCAGCTTGCAGGTCACAATCGACCGTTGTCTGAACTGTGGGTAGATGTTTTTGTCTGTAACAAGTATCCAGTTGCCATCGGTGGTGATGCCAGCCATGAACGGCCCGTTGATATCCGGTCTGCCTCCGGGCCATTTGGAATATTGGACCATTGTTCCATCGTACCACTTTGTTTGGTTATCTGAAGCACAATAAAAACAGACACATTCATTCATTCATACACTCAATAACGCTCCTATACAAGCCCCAGTACGTCATACCTCTAACTGCTAATGCTAATAAAACAAAAATCATCCGATGTATCAGCAGACTGGAACAAAAAAAAAAGTGTAATTTGAGGAATCTTCCCTTAAAATAGTGTACAGAATAATGCATTATTAATCCCTAGAAGTGAATAATATTTCAGATAAACAGCTAAAAAAAAATCAATCAAGCTATAAAAATAACAACAGCAGTTCCTTCTCCTTAAGAGTTAGTCTTGAACATGCTCTAGCAGACACACCTCAGTAAAACACAATACCTATATCTCTGATATTTGTCCCTGTAAGCGCTCCAAGCTCAACCATTTTATGTGCCAGACCATCACCCTCAATCAAAAACACCTCCTTACTGCTTATTTGCTTCTGCTTTGCATTAGCCAATATCTGCTATTGAACTTTTCTGGAATTTGAGGTTTCACTCGAAGCATTAGCTGGGCTTTTTGAAAGCTTCACCAGCTCCTTGTGACAAAAAACTAAATAAAACGAACAAACAACAAACAAATAAACAGAACAAACTTACTACTATCATGGTTACCCTTCATACAAGTCCCAGAAGATCTAGTAGAAAATTATTTAAGCCGGAAAGAATCCAAAAATAAAAATAAAATCCTAATAAACTGCAAAGGAAAACTATTATGGAAAAACTAAAGAAATGTACACTGATTCACGATACAACACCCACCGTTTTCATCTTGGAACAGACCCAGCCAGACAAACTGCACCAAGGATTTAAAGGGTACCAGCTGACCCCTGATGAACTCGTTCTCCTCGTCGTCTCTGATGGTTAGGATCTCTGCATCTGCATCTGAACCATGAATACACCATCATGAGCAGCTGTAGCAACACCAGTTTGGTACAGAAGGTTTCTGGATAAGACCTCGACATGAAAACGCGTGTCAAATGTCTCTTACGAAGTCTCTTGCATGTATCCTGAACGTGGCCGCTGTTAAAGGCTTCCCATCTGGATCCCACCAGCTGTAAGGTGTAGCAGTTGTTCCTCCAGGGGATCCAGTTTGGGCCTTTAATATTATGAGGGCACTTAACAGCAACATCCTCTGGTGTGTTGATGATCTCCCCTGCAATACATTTGTTTGCATTTATTCTCAGTTTAAAAGAAAGAAAAAAACAACACACAATGATAATACTGGAGATAGCATGAGCAACTCTTAGAAATAGGACATTTATAGAGGAGATGAACGCTGTAAAATGTTCAGCTCACAAGACAGCAGAACCAGTAATATCCCTTAGAAGTCCTTTCAATCAAGATGTAAAGTTCATTATGGCCAACAAAAACTGAAACTTGCTGATTGGTTTTTCGTGTTTTTTTTAATAAATGTATCTTTTTATAAAAACATTAACGTGTCAACATTCGTGCTTTTATTGAGGTGAACATAAAACAGAAGCGGTTTATTGCAGTAAATCATAAACAGTTTTGTCAAAGTTCATGAGCAGATTGTTGAACCTCATTACAAATGTGTTAAACAGCCCATGCAGGGATGGATCTGGTTCCCAAGTGTCCAAGTCCCACATTCCTAAAACCAGTGAAGAAGGTCAATCTTCAATGAGAAGTAAGTTCCAGAGGATGTGAAACCTCTAAAACTTTCACATCGCAGAATCAGAAGAATAAATATATTCATGTATATATAAGATATATAGTATTCAAGGATCAATAACAACAAAAAGGAACTAATTGTTGTTAAATTACTGTGTCAAAAAGTTAAAAGTAACTAAATAAATCATACCAGGTTTGTGCTGGGTTGATTTTTGTTTCTCCCTGTGAATATTTGCATACTTGGTTTTATCAACCTCCAACTCGACATCCACCACATATCACCTGAGCTTTAGGTCAAGATTTGAGCTGAGCTTTAGTTAGAGACCCAGACCAAAAAAAGAAATAAAGAGGTTTCTAAATTTCCTCCTCTAACTGATATAACAGCCTGTTCCCAGCATCAAGGATTTTATTTTCTCTTTTTTATATGTTTTTGCATTTCCTAGAAAACCTTTGGTCAATATGCTGTTGTTTTTTTTTTCCTTGCACTTCTTTTTTTCTCTAAAATGTACATTTTGGCTTTGAGTAGGACCGGACAAAACAAGACAAGGAAACAAAATCGACATCCCGCCTACTCACTGTGTGGTTTGTGGCAGATGGCTCCTCTCATCTGCGTCTCGCAATCTGTGGCTTTCCAGAAGCCGTCGGTGTCGAGGTAAACGCAGGAGCCGCTGGCGGGTTCAGTAGACCAGCGACTGAACACCGTGTGGCTGTGGTCGGTCCAGCGGTAGTGGAGTCCATCCTGAACAAGAGACGCAGTTAAAAAAACAGAGAAAAGGTGAACTGAAATGAAGGCCTTTTTATCTCCTTCTTCTTCTTCTTCTTCTTCTTCTTCCTCCTCCCTTGGCCTTACTTACGTCTTCACTGAAGAGGCCGATCCACATGGGCGTCTGTGCGCGGCTCACGTGGACAGTGAGGGTGGACTGTACGATGGTATCTGGCACACTGGCCAGATCCATGTCTTTAGCCATGCACTGCTGCACGGCCTCAAACCAGGAGAGATTCTGGGCAACCAGCAGGAAAGTATGGTTGTTCACAGTGAAAGGATCCATGGGGATGGTGGGCTCCTCCACTTTATCTAAAAAGGAGAATGATCATTTTAAATAAAAAGAGGGAAAAAACCTATCCTGACATTAGTTGCAGGAAATGGTGAGAGAAGGAGGATGATATTTTTATTAGTTTTTACGAGTATTATTATCAGTTTTAATGGCCCAGCTTTAGTTTTTATATGTTTTGAATTGTTGTGAAACACTTTGGTAAATTTTCAGTTTTTTAAATGTGCTGTAAAAAGAAACATTGATTGATTTATTGACTGACGCGCATGAATGATCCCCTCCCGTCCTGGAACATGAATGTGGCCGTTAGGCACTTTAACCCAAAAGAGGCTGAGCTTGTTTTCGGCTCTAAATTATAAATGAATAAACAAAATCTCAACCACTTAGTCAGGAAAAATCACTTTAGTCTCTGAATTTAAGTGGTGGAAGTAAGAAATCACCTGCATAGTGTTGGCAAATGCCCACATTTCTGGAGTGGGCACAAGACGAATAGTCCCAAGTCCCCAGCATGTCAGAGCTGGGATTGTGGAGCAAGTATGCACACATGTCCAAACTCTCTGCATCCCATTTCTATGAAAAAAAAGAAGAAAGAACAATGAACATTTTCAAAAGCAACCTTCTTTTGGTAGTTTGAAGTATGTTTTTTTATTTATTTATTTATTTATTGAGGCTACAACTGTGCTTCTCTGATGTTGAAGACAGTAACATGTAACAACTTGTACTATTGTCTTATTTTAATCTCTTCAAACATGTAAAACCACTTCTCTGTTTATACAACTATGAAATAACAGTTGGAGGAACTTACGTTGATTTTTATGGCCTTGTGCATGCCCAGGAGCAGGGGGTTAAAATTGATGTAGTCAACCGGGGACTCGTCCACCCACACAGGGTCACTTTGCTGGATCTTCAGGCCAATCCAAATGTTTCGCATGTCACTCAAAGTTGGCAAGAGGGTGTTGATGAAGTCTAAAAAAGAGAAACACGCATAATCAAACATGGACACGTTAAGCCAGGTGGAAAAAGGTGACAGACATGTGACACTGCCATCAATAATTCCATGTTTCTGTCCACAGTTTAACGTTGGACTGTCCCTTTTTTTAACGACAGCTATGTTTTAATACCAATTGTGGAAGAAATTAGTGCCATAAACTGTTTCTCTAAAAGGCATATAACGTATATTTTTTTGACCAAAACATTCATGGGCTACGTTGTAAAAAGTCAGTTGTACAAATACTGTTGCGTCACTGAGGGCACAGTAAATACCAATGCAAAAAAAGAAGAAAAACTATATTTTCAAAAGGCAAAGAATCATTCAATTCAAAATGTTAAGCACAACTAGTTGTATTACGTTAAACCATAGATTAATCAACATGCAAAAATGATATGGTTATAATACAAAAATTATCATGCAAAAATGAATTGATTAAGACTTCATAGTTGTGACATATTTTCAAATGCATGAACACGTTAAACCTACACGTTTTGTTTGGCAATTTAAATTGAGTACTTTATATTAAAAAAGCAGTCCTGACCTTGTTCCACCTGATCTGATATGGTGACCAGGGTTCCCTTCACAGACTGGCACAAATCATTGGCCGTTGTGAATGAAACCGACTTCGCTGACTCCTTGTTCATCAGCATGTAGCACTGGAAAATAAAACCAATCTTGTTGTCACACCTGCATGTTTCAGATTATTAAACATATTTTAATATCAGATAAAGATAACCTCAGTAAATACAAAATGCAGTTTTTAAGTGATGATTTTCATTTCTTCAGGGAACAAAAGCTATCCAAACCAACCTGATCCTCCAACCTGAACAACTGGTTGTGCCACGCTGGTGGCAACAACCGCAGGGAAGCGTGAGCGTTAACTGCCAGTGAGGCTGTCGTGTTGCTGGGGAGGAATACTGGCCCACTCTTCTTTGCAAAATAGTTTTATTTCAGCCACACTGGAGGATTTTAAAGTAGATTTCAGTAGGGACATCACACTACAGCCATGTTTGACCGCTGGTGTAATGGTCTTTTTTGTGAAAATACTGTTAGTTTTACACCAGGTGTAACCAGGTGCACACCTTTCAAAAAGTTCCACTTTTGTCTCGTCGGTCCACAGAATACTTTCCCCAAAGTTTTGAAGAACATGAGTATGTTTTTTTTCTCCAAATAAAAGATGGGTCTTTACGTTGTTTTTGATCAGCAGTGGTTTTCACCTCGGATCTCTTCTGTGGATGCAGGTTTTTTTTTGTTTTTTTACTTAATCTCATTCTTATTGTCGAATCGTGGACACTGACCTTAACTGAGGGAAGTGAAGCCTGCAGTACTTTAGATGTGGTTTAGGGTTTGTTTGTGACTTCCTGGATGAATCATTGATGCACTCTTGGAGTAATTTTAGTTGGCCAGCGACTCCTGGGAAGGTTCACCGTCCATGTTTTCTCCTTTTGAGAATAAATGCTCTCGCTGGGGTTCGAGGGAGCCCTGAAGCATTAGAAATGGCTATTTCCAGACTGATAGATGTCAATGACTTTGTTTCTTATCTGCTCTTGAGATGTCTAAGCCTCCTTCATGTTGTCAGATGGGTTCTATTTAAGTGATTTCTTGATTCTGCAGGCCTGGCAGTAATCAAGCCTGGTTCTGGCTACAAATGCATAAGAGAGGCAATAGGAGCATTGGAGAGGTCAAAGACAGTATAGAGGATATTTCTTTGAACTCACTCTCATTGGGGTAATGTTCTTTCTCTGAAATCTTGTTAGTTTTATGCTAGATGTAACCGCTCGCGCACTAGGGCGATGGGACATTTTATTTTTCATATACAACATATGATCATATATCCTCCAGTAATGCTGTCTGATAGAATCAAACAGAATTTCAAAGATTATAAGATTTGAAGTTAATCTGTTCTTTCTCAGGTTCTCAGTGTAAAAAAAAACAAAAAAGAGAAGTTTCACACCTTATTTCGGAAGGACAGCGATCCGTTTCCACAGGGAAATCCTCCAGGATGAGGCTCCAGGGGTTGTTTCTCCACTGATGTGATGTTGTGTTTTTCACAAATGAAGGAATTTTGCTGTTGGCAACTGTCAGCCCAATCTGCAAGATAAAATATGGCAGTAATTGACTGTATTATTCATGAGAATTAAACCTATCATTAATCCACGTCCATCATATACGTCTATGAAAATTCTCTGGAGGGACCAGGGGGGGGTTTGTGATACACTAAAGACATTTCCCTTAAGTAGGTGGAAAAAATCTTTTCAAATACATACCACTGAATATTGTTACTTTTTTTTTAATCTTTTTTCTTGATCATGCCATTACAACACACTTGAATTACACTTTATAGTTTGAAAATTGCATTTGTTTGTTAATCTACACAACATAAGCAGGAAAACTGCACAACCATCTTAGCATTTGATTCTCTTATTGATGTTCTTTCTTTAAAACTGACATGTCCCGTTAAAGGTGGCTGTAGAAAAGAACAAGAATTTGATTATTTCCATGTTGTATTTTCATTTTACTGGAATTCATTTAGTCCACTTTCGTTTCAGAAAAAAAAGGCAAAGTGAGAAAGTCTTAAATAATAATAGGAAACTTTCATATTTTTTCACAAGAGAGGAAATGAACAGGAAAAAAAAACTGACATTAGGCGACATTCTCCTGGTGTGGACAACTAGCCTGGGCGAGCATATCCATTCATTTAGAAAAACATTCTCTCTCGTGAAATGGGTCTGGTACCCATCCCATTTACAGCCACTTCCAAATGTACCAAACTAGTTGGGCGGGCTACAGGAGATGGCTCATACAGGAATATCCCAGATTCAAAACAACTTTAATGGCTGAAGAATGGTTAAATATCTTTCCATATTCTCATCCAGTAGATCCTTTGTTTAATTACCTGGATAGAGATGTTCAGGACTGATGAAGGTGCATCGTCCCAAGAAAAATGAACGATAACGGTACCTCCAGATATGCCTAGAACAGACATTAAATCAGGTAATCTCAGCATGACAGTATTCATGTGTCTGACTGCATGTGTTTAACATGAAGAGTAAATGTCTGTGACTGTGTCGGCTTACGTCATAGGGATCATCCCCTCAGGTCTCATGTTCATCCACCAGTTTTGCATGGGAGAACTTGACAACTGTTCAAAACATTTTTAGGATCACATAATTATTATCAATAACTTATTGGGTTTAACAAATTGGTTTATTAAATATCATGATTAATTAAATAAAATATTTATACAGAAAAAATTGCATTATGATCTCAAGTGTCTTGATCTCAAGTTTTTGGAAAACTTCATACGATGATATTACACAGTATTTTCTCTGTGCTGTTTAACTGCTTCCACATTTATTGTCATTATAAAAAGTGCAGAATTTCTACAATTTAAAGATGGCAGGGAAATCTACCCCAGTTCTAAAGCTAAACACTAACTACAGATATGGATAAAAGTCAGGTTGGTTACGGTAATTCTGTTTAGCCTTTTACTTTTTCAACTTTTAGACCACCATTTTTATTCACCTTATGTTTCTTAATCCCACCAGGATTAACTGACGGCAGTTTTTCTTTCTTCTAACACTAAACAATGTACATTATTTTCTTTTATCACAACATCAAATATTTCGAGATTTAAATAATAGTTTAATGATTTAAGACTGAGAAAGTAATTCTTTGAATATTTCATTCCTCTGGTTTCATTATCATTGTTGTTACTATCTGTATTAAAATCGATAGTTGGCTTCAGCAAAAAGGACCAGATGAACCAGTGAGGGAGCACTATCACAGGGAGCCGTCTACATCAGGAGGCGGCTGCTACACTTGGGGGCCCGAGTGCTTGGTAGGGGACCACAACCCCCCCCCCGGGCAGGATAGTGCCAAACACCCCTCTGTTAGATGGATGTGTGGGCCCCATCACAACCCAGGGAGGAGCAGACCTCGGGCCAGCGCTCCATCAACCGCAGTCAACAGCCCTCCCAATCTAGAGGACTCCCACTGGGGAAACACTGGAGTTACAAAGTACAAAGAATGAAAAAAATGAGAGAAAACACTGGAGTTAAAAAGTACAAAGAATGAAAAAAAAAAAAAATAAGAGAAAGAGATTGATATATAAAAATAAAAAATATACAAATAATAGACAATAATAATAAATCGTAATAGAAATAGACAAATAAGTAAATAAATAAGATATCCAATAAATAAGAGTAAAATGTGTTAAAAATATTGCTGAACAGAAAATCTTAGATGGAAAGTCTACAACAGGATTAAAACAAAAAGGGATATTTG
Organism: Cololabis saira; assembly: GCF_033807715.1. Classification (NCBI taxonomy): domain Eukaryota; kingdom Metazoa; phylum Chordata; class Actinopteri; order Beloniformes; family Belonidae; genus Cololabis; species Cololabis saira. The sequence goes on along the minus strand of NC_084588.1, from coordinate 22,422,068 downwards.
TTAAAGGCTAGATTTAAAAAGTATGTCTTGTAAAAAGGGCGGTGCCGGAGGACCGGAGGGGTTCATAAAAAACATAAAACTTGTCCTGGTTGATTTGCAAGACGTTTTCTGCCATCCACAGTTTAATATCTAAAATACAGTTTAAAAAGGTCATGTATTGGTCTTGTGTCTTAAGGAGACACGGCAAAGCTGTGCAAATTAACGCCATGTTGCCTAATTAAATTATAAAAACTGGTTTTTGTTTAAAAATGGCAAGTTGAATACTGGTCGATAGTAGGGTTGTTTGGCTGTCTGTCTGAGTTCTTTAAAGCGAAGCGGGAATTGGATCTAAAAGGCAGGTGCTGGGATTTACAGGTGACTCTACCAAGCATTTTAGCATCAACCAGTACAGAACTGCCCAGTGTTTCCTCAGGTCAAAGCAAACCTTTAATTTAACTAAAAACTGTTTTTTTTGGTAGATTAAAATATTGGTTCTAATAGAGTCAATTTTGCTCCTGAAGTGGTCTGCAAATTCTTTGCATAAGAGGTCATTGATACAAAGTCTGCATTTATTAAAGTCAGGGTTGATTAGATTGTCATTTGCAGAAAAGAAGACTGGTGTTTTTATTTGCAGTGGTTTTAGTGTGTTTAGAGAGGTACTGTGCAATTTAAAAGAGCTCTGTAAAGGGTTATGAACTTGTATGAACAGTTCATTTTCAGTGATGACTACGTTTTTTTGGACAGTGTTTTGACATGAATGCTCTACATTCTACTCTACTACTGTCATAATCATCTTAAGACTAACTGATGTGTGATGAACATCCAATTGGTGGCTAAAGGAGTCACTTACCTTTTCCAGCTGCTGCTGGATCCTTGTTAAAGCTCTGGTGCTGTCTGGAGCTGCCAGTTTACTTTCACTCGCTTCGCAGTAGAGCCTTGCCTCCTCAAAATTGACCTTTGGCTCCTTTACAAACCAAAATTCTGTTCCATCTAAAAAGACAGATGATTCATGGTGCCCACCTGAAAAGCCAGACAAATATATTTTAAATTGCAACGCACAGGTGGATGCTTAAACAGATCCACATTACACACTCAAACAACACTTTAAAATGATGTGGTCATTACCAGGATTGTACCAGTCCGGGTTTTTTGGTGTTTTTCCTGTTAATGCAGTAACAAACAATGGAGTTAGAAGCAGAATGCCACCAAAAAGACACTTAACAATTTTTATGCTGCTTTTGTTGTGAACTTCACATACATTTCTCCTCCTTTGCCTCATAATTGTCAGAAAACTAATTTTGCATCATTCCTGTTAAACTATGATAAATGAGACGCTTTAAAGCAAGACATCAACTTAAATTTGTGATTTTGTTTTTAATGCCCCTGTACATGACTATAAGAGTACTCTTACCACGGGGAATTTGGCAGACCCACTCCAGCTGAGCATCGCAGTGAAACGGCTTGGCGTGGAAAGGTGGGGCAGGTACGTCATGAAACAGAATCACTAACAAGGATGGCAAGGAACTCCTTGTTGTCTAATGTGGACACAGATTGTTTGTGAAATATTATTCAGGGAAGCAATTTCATCATTGTGACAATACATCTTGTTACTCCTGTAAAACTTGCGAGAGACTTGAAATGGATATGATTCTGATTACAGTCACTGACGTCAGAGTCTGAGAGACAAGATACAAGTGTATCTCTAAAAAGAGGAAGGAGCCAAGATAATATAAATCATGACCAAACTGATTTCTTTACTTACATTTTCTTTCAAAACAGTGAGAGGCTTGGATTAAGCCTGAAATTAGCTCATTATCAAAACAGACTAAACCAATCTTTGAAAAAAAATACTTCCGTAATTGTAAGAGGGAATAGTGGATAAAGGAGAAAATATTTAACTGTTTAAATCTATGCAGCTCACCTTGAATGCAGTGCAGTCCCGATTATACACATCATCGTCGTGGAAATTGTAGTGTAAAACATCCATAGATACCTGTTGCAATACCATAAAACAAACACACTTGTCATAAATGTAATATTGTATCACTTTTGATACCTCAATGCAGAAACTTTCTCTGAGTGATTTGGCCATCTCTGTCATAACCTGAGAGTATTTCTATTCTAAATGTAGGGTTGTTTTTTTCCAGGATAACAATGCCTGTATTCACAAGGGACAATGGACGCTGACTGACTTAGTCATGAAAATAATGCGTATCATTAATCAAAGCCTTGAAAGTGTCAAGACTTAAATCCAACTAAACATCTATGGAAAGATTTTGGCTTACATTTTACAAAGCATTTCCACAATCATTGTCAGTGGTTCAGCTCAAAAGGCACACAGAGGCTTTTCTGGCAACACATTTGTGGGTTTCCCTTTAATTCCTCATCTGCAAATATGATGCAAAATGTGTTGTGTTAGGGTTTGGGGTTGGGCTTGTACTCACAGGCCGGCCATCGCTCCACTCCCAGGAGGGATCATCTGGGTTTCTCCTGTTCAAGCCTACCCAGAAGTAGCGATTATCACTGCAACAACACCAGCACACCAGCATCAATGATGGCACTTGACCTTTGTTCCTACTAATATCTGAGGATTTGCTTTAAAAGGAATGTAAGATGGGACTATTCTTGAAGATGACCATTGAAAACTGACAATAAAGTTGAGATTTAAGTCAGAGTTTTGATCTTTTTTTTCCATTTTTGTTAAGTTCAAGTGAAGTCCTGAATGTTTATAGTATCTAAACAAAAAAAGAGCCACAGATTTAACAATACCGTCTAAGGAATTACATCTTTCTTGAAGTGACTGGTGGTGTTGGCATCATATAGGATGAATAAGGTTGTGGTAACATTTGAAAAGGAAATGCAGACAGGATTTGTGTGCATCTGGTGGGTACCTCACCAACAGCATCAACAGCAGCAAAACAGAAGCCATGCTCATCGGCACCCCACACCAGGTCAAGTCATCTCCCATCACATGCATCACCTTTTCTGGCCAGGATATCCCTCTGTCATCCGTCATCACCAACCTGGGTGTCAGAATGGACCCCCACCTCAACTATGAGGCCCACATCAATCACCTCCGTCAAACTTCCTTCTTCCACCTCAAAAACATCGCCAAACTCCGCCCCATACTGTCCCCGAAAGATGCAGAAAAACTGGTCCACGCCTTCGTCTCCTCCAGGCTAGACTACTGCAATGCACTTCTCATCGGGATCCCAAGCAAGAGCCTTCAAAAGCTCCAATACATACAGAACAGTGCTGCTAGGATCCTGATGAGAGTGCGCAAATATGACCACATCACTCCCATCCTCCACTCACTGCACTGGCTCCCCATCTCCTCCCGGACTGAATTCAAGATCTCCCTACTCACCTACCAATGCATCCACGGCAACGCTCCCCCTTACCTCAAGGAGCTGATTCATCCTCAGCTCCCCACCCGCACCCGCTCAGCAAACAACCACCTCCTCAAACCCACCAAAACCAAGCTAGTCACTATGGGTGACCGGGCCTTCTGCTCCATTGCCCCTAAACTGTGGAACACCCTCCCCACCCACCTGAGAGAACCACAGACAGTTGACACTTTCAAGAGAGGACTCAAAACTCACCTTTTTAACAAAGCATATGCCAGCTTTGATAAATGATTTTTTTATTTTATTTTTTATTTTTATTTTTATTTTTTTTTGTAAGCACTTTGAGATTTCCGAATGGAAAGTGCATTATAAATTTAATTCATTATTATTATTATTATTACCTGATAGTTTCTCTCATGGTGCTGTGGAGGGCCCGCATCTCAGCCATATTTGTGAAGCTCGGCAGATCGGCTCCTAAAGACTGGCAGAACATCTGGGCTTCCTCCCAGGAGCGTTTCCTGCTAAGCCTTTCCTTGTGAAACACCTGAGAAGGTCAAATACGTGTTAAAAATTGCTCCTAAAACATCAGATGTGAAGCAACATACATTTGTCCTGTGGTTGTCTTATTGTTGTCTTGTTGGATGGCTACAGGGTGGGTGGGGGGGACTTAAAGGTGCTATACAATTGCGTCCATAATTGTTCTATTTAATTGTATGCATCAACAAAATAATAAAAAACAGTTGAACACAAAAAAGATATGAAGCAACATACTTGTAAGATTGCAAAATAAGCCAAATCGACTTTAACATTATGTATACGGAAAATAAGTAAATAGCGACAGACAAATGATCCCTTTACATCCCATTACAGAAAGCAAGGTTGCACAAATTGCTTAGCTAGTCCTGCATAGTAGGTCTTTGCATAGTAGGAATAATATCTGTAATAAGATGCTGCTAAAAAGAAAAGGCAAGTTTCCATTTGGATCAAATTTGGCAAATCTTTAATCTTCACATTGCAATTCTTACAAATAATGTGGGATCATAGCATAAGCACACACACACACACACCTTGTAGCAATACTTGATGTTGGGCTGGGATGTCCATCCATCGGGACAGGTAGCATTAGGGTCCACCTCTGGTTCTGGAGGTGCAGGCGCACCGAGGTCTTTTCTACAAATGGTACCGGCTTTAAACAGGGTGCAGTTCTTCACCTCCCACTTGCCAAGTGGCTTTGCAGTGGAAATCACAACACAACCGCCATCCCCTTCTACATTAGAAACACAGAACATATAAATCATGTCATTAGTATGAAACACACACACAAAAAAACTAAACTAAACTAAACAAAAAACAAAGCAGAGAAATTGGGTTTGGAGTCTATTGTCTTGAAGATTAATTTACTTCACTTTAGTTTAGTTCAGTAAACTTTATTAATACCCAAAGGGAAATAACATAAATCTGTGCTACAATTTAAACTGGCGGTGTGCCACCCGTTTAAAAGTCTCACTATATTCAGACTAATGTTATCTGGCTTAGTATATATTTTCATATTGATTATATATGACCTTACGTATGCAACAAAACAACAATGCATGAAATACTGATGACAGAAATGATGAAAAGTCAATTGCTTTGAGAAAATTGCAATATTAAATATAATTAATAAATGGATGCGTTATATATAAATATACCAAATTAAATGGGTTTAAAAAAAGAAAAAAAAAAAACTTTGGACTTAAACCACCAGGTTCTGTAAAACAGGTCCAGGATTACATACAAGACAACAGGACACCATAATACCTGTGTCTGTCTTTACCCAAAACCATGTTTTGACACTAGATACGCTAATTCTGCACTTTGTGGTGCAATAGCCGGGTGGTTATTACTAACCTGGTTCAAACCAGCCCCAGTTGGAGTATGTAACCACATCTTGGCTCATCCACTGGTACTCTCCTGTGCCCTTGATGTCCTGCAGCCCTATCCAGAAATACTGAGCTTCCTTCTGCACATGTTCTACAAGCAGACGGTTGATAAAGGCTTGCTCAAACCTGGGAAGACAAAACAAACATGAATGACTATTTCCTGCTCTATTATAGTAAGACAGGCACATTTTGTGTTTAAGCAGTGGTTATAATGTGGTTCACTACAGAACAAATAAGGAAGCTCTTACCTGTTTCTTATAGTAAAGTTGCAGTGATCTTTGAAGTGTACTTGTTCAGTCTTCACTTGATAGCAGGAGTTACCATGCCTCCTCCAACCCTGGATAATTGAAAACAGCCAGACTTAGGCTACAATCAAATTACATGAAAATATGGAGAAGTATGTAGCTTCCAAAAAAACTGTTTCAGATGCACAACAAATCCTCTGCAGTTGACTCTATTACAAACTGTCATACCAGTGTCCATGTTAGCTCCTTTACTACAAATAAAAGTTTCATGGCTATATTCATACATCACTTCAGTTCTGGCAGGCAAAAAAAAAAGATGTGCAAACTTTAAACTTTGCACACTTGGATGGCATTTACACATTTTTGTGACTATCAAGGTCATGCACAACATGTGTAGAAGGACAGTTATCCCTTCCAAACATAAATATATGAAAGAAAAAGAAGCATAGACTGAGGATAACCTTCATTACATTAAGGCTAAGCTGTACAAAGTACACCAGGCGTTTTTCTTTCTCTTTATTTTAGGGGGGGAGGGGAGAAACTGGGTCATGCTGACAATACTCACATCTTCAAAGCTACATCCAGTTTGTGCCGCAGATTCATTCACTTTTCCTTGTTTTTGACACATGAAAGGCAGCCTCTGTGTACAGTCGCCAACCCGCCAAGCATGAGACTGTGGAGAACAGATGCAATTACCTTTTAATTTAAGAACATGATGAAAATAGTCATCTGATCCATACAGAGTCTTACAATGAGGTAATTACAACTTCAAATAAGCAACAACACTTAACACATTAGATGGTGTCATTATTATCTAATTAAAACTAAACCAAGATGCGGAACCAATGCCTGAAATCCAAGTACACATGATTTAATAGCCTGCAGACACACCTTCAACACAAATGAGTTGAAGCAATAATTTCTGGATGACATTATCATTGTTAGACTTAGGGTCTATTCTTTATTGCAGCATTGCTTTAATTCATTGAAGTTTGCAGGCGTTCATTTAAAATAGATCTCTTTTATCATCCTGCCACAGCATTTTAATCACACTCAGGTCGGGACTTTGACTGGGCTACTGCAACACCTTAACTCTTTTCTTTACTCTATTTCTTATTGATTATAATTGTGGCCTGTGGAGCTTCTCATCTTTGACGGTGTCTTGCCTCCTTGGCACTTGGTTAACGAGTAGGAAAACTAACAAAATGTGTGCTTTTACAGTTACCAATTAATGAAAAGCAAGTACCTGACTACCACTTGGCAGAGAAACAATATTTGAAAACAAGTACATTGTTAAATATCTTGGCATCATTTTGGTTGACCCTATAAAGCCAGATGTTACATATTTGATCCTTGAATTTCTGAGAACTCAATAATTTTACGGTAAAATAAGGACTATAACAAATAAAAAGAAGTAAAATTACCCAATCTATTCATGAGGATACAAAAATGTATTATTTAGAAATAGATTAAAAACTAAATTGGAGGAGTTTTTGTAATAATATCTACAATAATAATATATTTTTAAAATAAACACTGAAAAAAAAGATTTTCTGTGTATTATTTTATGTGCTGAATTATATAATGTATGTAATATGTCATGTTTTTTTTTATTTATCTAATAAATACGGCCCATATTCCAATACGGGAAACTTTTAGATAGTTGCATGAAGGGAAACAAATACACAGTATTGACAGTACACACCCTACAGCAGCACAAACACGGGCTGAAATCAGCAGACTGTTACAAAAACACACAAACCTCCCCAGCGTAGAAGACACAGGCCGTTTCCTGAGTGGGCTGGGTAGGTTGTTTTTGGTCCCAGTAGGTGAAGGTGACGGGGTTTGAGTCTGTCCACTTGAAAACGGTGGAGGTCATGCCGACGCCGGACAGACCGATCCACACATCCAACAAATTGCCGTCTGGAACATGACACGAAATTGAATTATTAGTCTGGCAAGAGAACAGTGTTTGTTGTAGCTTGAATAACTGTCTCAGTATAAGCCCTGATCTTTAAAGGGTATAAAGTTGAAAGGATTTCTTTCAACTTCCTTTATTACTTGGTAGTTATTACCATCCCCACAGGCAAGTAACCTAGATTGTAAATGCTTTTGTAGCAGCTAAAACTCACTTTTTTCAGGTCTGACAACAGGCTACTTAAAAAAAAAAAAAAAAGAAGGTTTTTATATAAAAAGAGTATTTGGTTGACTTGGCACTGTTGTGCAAAGCTTTCTCTCCATTAGCGGCTCAGCAGGTGATAAACCGCCCCGTAGAGGCATTCTGTTCACAGCACTCAGCTCGCTTCTGACATGGTAAAACTGTGGGCATGAACCTGCTGGCCGTACTTCATCCATGTTCTGAATGACACGTTGCACTTCTGTGTTGTTTGCTGTTGCCTCGGCAATTTGTCTAGATTTTGTGTCTGACAAAGGCAGCGCAACAAGTTCAGATAGGACTGTATGTCCTTGTCAGTTGAACTCACGCCTTCGCCTGTAGGGGCTCTGGATAGGGTGTCAGTGAGGACCAGCTGCTTTCCTGAAGTATTAATGACTTCAAAATTATCCCTTTGCATCTTCATCAACCGCTGGATCTGCGTTGACATCTCATTTAAGTTCTTTTTGATGATTGCTACCTGTAGTTGATGATCAGTCTCTGCTGTGAAAGATGGCAGACTGTACACATTGCTACGACGTTGCAGGACTGTGCTTTCAGCTGCCACGATGTAAAGGCCAATGGAGTAAAATTGATGGCCCACTTTTATGTGAATTTTACAGAATGCCAGTATGCAAGCGCCTATAGGCTCTCAAGTGGAGTTGAGGGGAGGGAATACAGTGGGACTAGTGACATGACAGCCCGGTGTCTGTTTGGTTGGCCTCTCAGGCTTCACCAACATCAGAATAGCTAGCTGGATGCAGGATATTACCTGCAGTATCACTTTACCACTCCTGCTGATGCGTTTGTAGGATGCAAATCATTTATTTGGCTCTTCAGTTCATTAACTACCTGAGTTTAGTGTGTTGCAAAGGCGCAGTCTATCATTTTAGCAGCCGGTCGCAGATCATAGTTGTGCAGTTTGCTGAGTCCTGTCCTCCATGGCTCTGAGGATGAGGGGCTTGCTGACATCCTAGTCTTGTCATCAACAAATCCCACCCATGACCCGCCACCCCACGTCAGTTTTAACTTGTTCTCCACATTTCTCCATTGTAACATCCCTGTTACAAATCCCAGAATGAGTTAATCAAAGTCTTTTTTTCTTTTAAAACCTCTAATAGCTGTTTGGGGACCTTTACACAATATGCCAGCACTGATCCATCAGTGTTTTTTCTAAATTCATGTCAATCTCTAAACTGCCATTCATACCAAAGTTCATAAGAAAGTAGTTTAAATGCAGCTCAATATATAAAAAGTTTCATATATTGTTTTTTTTTTTTTTAATGTTTGTTGAATGTTGTATTGAATGTTTAATCGTCTGATTTCAGCAGTTAACTCTGGTCACATTGCTGTTCTATTTCTTTTTCTTTTTTAACAGCTTCTTTAGATTTTGCTGAACATAACATTCTGTTTACAATAAACACTGTCTTGTTCCACTGCTTTGCTGATGATTTATAGATCTACAAGCCATTATTTCTTCTAAAGCTATTGAAATTAAGACAGAGGTCACTGTGTTTGGTCCTCTGTGCAGTCCTGAAATATACTTTGATAAGATACTTTACTGACAGATTTCATTGGTTTCCAGCTAATAGCAAAAGTAAAAGCCAACATTCACCTTAAGAAAATGTGGACTATCACACAAGCTATATAACATTTCGCTTTGATTTTTGACATGCGTCATATGTGGGCAGGGACCACTTATCTCTCAGACACCTGCAGCTGGTACTGACCACCTTGTAACAGGCGAGAGGAAGGGAGACCATATCACACTGGTGTTAGTTTCTGTTCCATACAAGGTTGATTTTAAAATCTGATCAGTAGCTTTTAAAAGCAGCTAGATAAATGAGTTACCACCTCCTTATGTCATAGTCTAGTGATGCCTCCCCCTCATTTCCTTGCTCCTGTTTCCCCCTCATAAAAAGAGCTTCAGACAATGATGAGAAAACTGGCTTCTTGCCTGTAGTTGTTGGTGCCTCCTGAGTTTATAAAAAACTAAAACAAGACAGCATCAGACTGCTTCTTAACTAGGAAACAAACTTCTACCCCATATAAGATTTCCTCCCACTTTAGGACCTTTTAAAATATTATTCAAGGTGTATCTTTTCTCCTTGGCTTTTGTCTCAAATTGACAGTTTATGAGTTTCATCATTTTTATTTATGTGGTTTTTTTAAACATGTTTAATGCATTTTCTTATGTTTTATTTTTAGATCAGTGACACACTTTGGTTTAAATAGGCTTTAAATCAGTTAATTTTATACTCCCTGAAATATTCCCGGTAAGAGAGTTTGAATGGCCCCAAACAATAAAGTTCAGATCTCATCACCAAATAAAGTAACACTAGGGAGATGAACATGGAAGCTTTACCTGGATGGAATTGAGTGCTGATCATCTCTTTGCTGTCGATGGAGTGAAAACTGGCTAAAATTCCTCCTTCTGTGGTGTTGCAGTGACTCTGGGCATCCAAAAAGCTCTTTGGCTCATCTTTCATTAACTTGTAACACCAACCGTTCCATGGCACCCACCCCTCTGCACAAAGTGTCTCCTTGTATACAAATGGCTCTGTAGAAAGAAAAAGAAAAAAAGACATTTTGGTTCATTTGGGGAAGAATTTGACTCATAGCTCCTCTGAGGTTTAAATGTGACTCAGATGGAATATACTCTCCGTGGTGTAGGAAACACACCTGTTGCTGTGTCAGAAGCATTCAGCCTCTTCTTGCAGATGTACGGCAGCCGTTTATTGCATGACTCAGATTCGTAATTCTTCCCGGAGTTCAGAACGCCACAGTCCGTCTCAATGATCATGGAAGTGGATGGCATTCCTGTCAAACGCCCCAACAACAAATGTTAATAAATATTTCCCCCGATTGTGAGCAGAGTAGAGAAGAAGAAAATACAACTGGGTATCTTTCGAGGCCAAACCGGGACAATGTTTTCAACTGATGTGAAACAATAAACACTTTGTTCCAGCAGCACTCCAACACAAAAGAGCCAGCAGCCACACTGACACATTATAAACGTCTTCAGTCATTAGGAGCCCACATCAGCGAGAGACCAGATGGCTAACACACCAACACCTTCCATAAAGCAGAAAAAAAAAACATGCCACAATAGCAAGCAGGCTTAATAAAGCCATCCATTCATTACTGTTAATGGATTATTCTGTGACACTAACAATCCCCAGTGCCCCACTGAATCCAACAACCAGGCACTCTCAGCTTCTTCCCAACACTGCTCACATTGTCTCTTTGGCTGACTTCAATTTTTATATCAACGGCACACAGACCTCAGACTGCAAAAGAGTAGCAAGTGTTGCAAGGAAGTGAAGCCGCAAAATACAAAGCACAAGGTGCAAAGTCTTATGATCATGCCACTATGCAATTTAGAAATTTCAACAGTACAACTTTTACTGTGGGACAACGATGACGCTCATAGCAATTTACACAGTTGGAGAGATTACGAAGAAACACAGGGGCAGCCCCCCCACCCCCCCAAAAAAAAAGTAATTGCTGTACCTTGTTCCCAACGCAAGATGGAGAGCGGGGAGCCGTCGGACCACTGCCAACCCTGAGAGGTGTCCAACTGGTGAAGGCCGATCCACATCTTCTTAGGCATGTCACCAAGGCCATCCAACACTGTACAGGGCAAAACCACGGGAGACGTACGTTCAAGAAAGCAGATGGGTAGCTAAAATGAATAAATACCTATTAAGGATCATCTAAAACTCTTACAACCAAGTGTCTATTCTCATATAAAATGCAAAAGCTATGAAGGAATTTAAAAAACATATAGCAAGTGTTTTCATTCACATAAGATTTGCATAATCACCACAGATTTAAACTGCACCCAGAAGTGGCGCCAAAACAGGATAAGGACACAATCTCAAGTTCTTATCCAGAGTTAACGTGTTAAATTGTGACCTAGACATTTCTTTTGCAGAAAAATAACATGTTATTGCAATGAATTCTTAAGTCTTGAGCCAAAAAAAGCTTTCATGAGACAATCATATTTGATTAACAGCATTTGTCCCCAATGTCAGTTCCTCACTGTGTCCCCAGAAACAGCTGGTGCCAACAGGAAGGAAAACAACAAACACAGATATAATAGGAGGTGATTAAGAAGGAGAGATGGCGTTTGAGGAATATCTATCACATGTCACCATCAGCAGTTGAATCTAATGACGACAGGCTTGATAGCAACACACTCCTGTTGTCTTGCTGCTCCTTATTTAGTCTCATCTTCACAAAACGAGCGGTTTAATTGTCACCAATACAAAGTATGCACAGCCTGCAGCATCAATGCAAGATATTTTGGATATAAGTCGCTTGAAGTCTAGGGATAAGCTTAGATAACAATGACGTGAATGCCACAAAAGCTTAAACAAAAGAGGTAATGAAGTTTGGGTTTTTGTTTTGTTTTTTTTTCAGATTTCTAAAGATGGCTGTTTGAAAATTACAAACATCAAGGTGGCAAGTGGGGTTGCCACCTTGCCACACATCGCAAGCCTTCAGAGCTGTTTAAATATGTCACAAGTGTTTGAACTTGTTTTAACAGTTTTCAGTTGATCGTCTCTGCAATACGTCTGTGGAAATCCCACAGCATGGCATTGGAGGAGAAAAGCAAGAAAAGTGGAACAAAAAGCAGAAGAAGATAAAAGGGTTCTGTCTCAACTAGGTTAACAGTTGCCTCAATTTATCGAGATTTTATGCAGAAGTGGCCGTGTGACTAATTTTCACACAAATAGGACCATAAGTAGGGGACAGTCATGGACGAAAGTGACAAAAGCACACACAGACACACACAGACACACACACACCAAATGAGTAACACAAACAGATATTCTGGACGAAGGAAAACAAAGGAAAGCCCCCTGTCAAAACAACTTCTACAAAGTAAGAGAGTCACTTTACATCTGAAATCACTTTTGGTTGAAATTTTAAAGGTGCGATAATGCTGGACACATGAAATCGTCATGACGTCGGTAACAGTTTTCGTTTTTATAGATAGACAGATGACTGGAAGCGAGACCAAATAGGGGAAGGTGACATTCACAGTACTCAGTCAAGTCTTACAAGTTTTGGAGTTAAGATCATCGGACTCCGTTACACTGAGCAAATCCGCTCCCTGACTACGACACGAATCCAAAGCTTCATGCCAGGTCACGGCTGCAGTGGAAACAAACTCATAACAGGAATCCCCTTCTGGGCCAGCAAACAGGGAGTGGCAGCCGTCTTCTGCAAAGTCAGAGACACAGCGTTAGTGTGAGGGTGATAATGACCTGTAGACACTGAGTATTATTGGTACACTTCAGGTCAGTGATTGTGTTTTGGAAAACATCCAATTATCCACTGAAAATGCAAGGAAGAACTAAGTATTTAATATTTTTTTAAAAAGCAAGAAAAAAGCAATAGAATAGAATAGATAAAAAAGGAAACATGCCAGGTATTAGACAGTGCCCCTTCTTCTTTTCTTGGTCATAGTCTGAGGAAGTAGCACACCAGGACAGTCCTGGGAGATCTGCATCGGGAAGGCATCCGTGATACCAGCTGCCGTTGTATTTGAAGGGGAACTCGCAGGGGGTTCCAGCTGAGTTCCCACCAGAGGTGTGGACGACTGCACGCAGAGAAGACGAGAACAAAGTCAAAGATCTCTTGCAAACACCTTGTGTTCGCTGCACATGTCAAACACTTCTTTTCAAGATGCAAACTGTTAAGTATGTCAGCGAAGGAATTAGATGACTGTGAACACGGAATATTAAAGAGTGAACAAAATCAGAAACTAGAACAGCAGGAACCGCTGGGGAAAATCAAGTCATACAGGCTTTTTGCAGTGAAACATTTCCGATGCAGTTAAATGTAAAAAAACAGACGCACGTATACATTTTCATCCCATTCTAAAACAGTGAAACTATTTGCTGTACATATTTTATGTTTATCTTTCATTCGATATTCAGTTTCAGTGAACAAGAGCTGATTTTTGTGCTGTTATGGTTCAAAAAGGTTTAGTTTTTCTTATTTTGTAGATTGCTGCAGCAGCTGTTGCCCGGCTCACACTGAAATGTGCTAAAATGTCTTCTTTACACATGAAAGGAGGAATTGAAATTGCCAAATCAGATATCCTCGTTTCTTTCACATCAGTCTGAAGCAAATTTATTGGACTTTTCTCTGTCGACTCCAGTCTCAATAGAGATCTGTTTTCAGATTTTGGCGGATTGTCTTTTTTGTCCCATATGATTTGTTTGCTGTTCTTCTGGTTATTTTTTTTTACCTTACACACTTTAAAAAAAAAAAATGTTTTGGTATGTTTTACTGTAAAATCAATTTATTGAAGATTTCTCAACACGGTATACTGCTTCCTTTTACTGACCTCATTCTTCCCTCTTTTAATTGAGAACAAAAAAAAAAAAACATCCAGCCACTTGACAAAATCCTTTAACACTTAAGTTTCAATCTGATTTTTCACCGCCGAGTTTTGAGCTCTTGAAGAAGAAGCCTCCGCAAGTGAGATATAAAAAATTTAAAAAAAGAAGCAGTTTCTGCATCGCTGGAGGAGGAATGACGTGAGATAAATTTAGGCCGTTTCTGAAACTGAATACTACATTACTCACGCATACAGATTTCACCAAAATGAAGTACTCAGTATGCAGAATGCAAGTGTTGGACCACTGTCATGTGGTCATGTGATCATGTGAACTCTTAAGAATGTTTGAACATTTGTTTCTCGGTGAAATTTAACTTTAAAGCTGTCCGAATCCTCATCTGGGGATCAGCTTTAAAGCTTCACCTAAGATTGCCGCTTTGTGAAGGTCTCCAAATCCCAGCCTGCTTTGCAGGTGTGAAATAAGGTGGCGCCCGAAGGGCGCGCGTCCAATCACTGACCAGGCGCTGATGACGTCACTGCAGCCCGCGGAACGCAAAACCTCAGTTTTCCCCAGCTCACTCTCTTTTTCCCAGCCCAGGATAGATCTATCCTGCCGACCAGCGCACCCGGACCACGTCTCCCCATTTTTCCTGACAGCTGGAGCGGGGAGGGAGCCGCTTGGACCCGGATTGACCGGCCAAACGTAAGCTTCGATCCGAGTGCGGCGCACTCTCTGACTTTCCTGTTCTCTAACCCTTTTCCATTCCGAGCCTCTCCTTCACCAGGAACCGTGGCGTTCCAGGGACGATCGCCAAAGTGAACCAGAATCCGCCGCAGAAGCTCCAGCCTTGGACCCGTGAAGCCAACGCAGCCCGGCAACACAGACGGACGAGCCGCAATTCCGACGGACGGAACCGGCCCCGTGCGCAGCGAGGCAGCGTTTAGAGGCTCCGTGGACCGGCACCAGGGAGCCGGCGTGAGGCACGCTGCAGCTACTGTCCCTTTTCTTTCCAGAATTGGAAGCAGAGAGAAACGAGGCCGCCTCGGACTGAAACCCCGGTCAGAGCCCGCAGCCCCAGATCCGGAGACCGGAAGGCGTGAGGTTTCATGGTTTTGGGCGATCAGTTTAATTTAGAGCGGTTTAGAGCTAACTTTGTGTGCAACGTTAAGTCTAACTACAAACGCATGGAGTGCTGCTGGGTGTATGAAAAGTATACTTCAGGTGCTCTTCGGCAACAATTTAGAAAAATCGAGGCACTCAAGAAGTTAGAAAAACATAAAAAGCCTTTATTGAATCATGGCTAAGTAAAAGTTAAAAATGCCAACATGTTTCGGCCATGTAGGTCTTCTTCAAGGCAGATAACAAAGACAAAGGGTTCTCCTTCAAGCAGGTCTTTAAACACAGGTAAACAGTCACATGATCAGCTCATGTAAGCAGTCACATGATCAGCTCAGGTAAGCAGTCACATGATCAGCTCAGGTAAGCAGTCACATGATCAGCTCAGGTAAGCAGTCACGTGATCAGCTCAGGTAAGCAGTCACATGATCAGCTCAGGTAAGCAGTCACATGATCAGCTCAGGTAAGCAGTCACGTGATCAGCTCAGGTAAGCAGTCACATGATCAGCTCAGGTAAGCAGTCACATGATCAGCTCAGGTAAGCAGTCACATGATCAGCTCAGGTAAGCAGTCACATGATCAGCTCAGGTAAGCAGTCACGTGATCAGCTCAGGTAAGCAGTCACATGATCAGCTCAGGTAAGCAGTCACGTGATCAGCTCAGGTAAGCAGTCACATGATCAGCTCAGGTAAGCAGTCACATGATCAGCTCAGGTAAGCAGTCACGTGATCAGCTCAGGTAAGCAGTCACATGATCAGCTCAGGTAAGCAGTCACATGATCAGCTCAGGTAAGCAGTCACATGATCAGCTCAGGTAAGCAGTCACGTGATCAGCTCAGGTAAGCAGTCACATGATCAGCTCAGGTAAGCAGTCACATGATCAGCTCAGGTAAGCAGTCACGTGATCAGCTCAGGTAAGCAGTCACATGATCAGCTCAGGTAAGCAGTCACATGATCAGCTCAGGTAAGCAGTCACATGATCAGCTCAGGTAAGCAGTCACATGATCAGCTCAGGTAAGCAGTCACGTGATCAGCTCAGGTAAGCAGTCACATGATCAGCTCAGGTAAGCAGTCACGTGATCAGCTCAGGTAAGCAGTCACATGATCAGCTCAGGTAAGCAGTCACATGATCAGCTCAGGTAAGCAGTCACGTGATCAGCTCAGGTAAGCAGTCACATGATCAGCTCAGGTAAGCAGTCACATGATCAGCTCAGGTAAGCAGTCACATGATCAGCTCAGGTAAGCAGTCACATGATCAGCTCAGGTAAGCAGTCACGTGATCAGCTCAGGTAAGCAGTCACATGATCAGCTCAGGTAAGCAGTCACATGATCAGCTCAGGTGGTATCAATTAACCTGGTAGGAGCAAACAGGCACATCAATCAGATGCAGAGGAGAACAAACAACCAATCAGCATAAGCAGCAAAGAAAGACACAAACAGCAATACAAACAATAATAATACAAGACAACCGAAAAATAAATTATATATATTTGTGTGCAACGTTGTTTACTATATGCATATTACTGTTGTTGTTCATTTTGTAGCGCCGTTTCGCCAGTTGATCACGGTTTAAACACCGCAATCGCCATTTCTCTCATTGCACGTGGTGTCACGATGGCGCAGCCATCTTTGCCAGCCACGTGGAGCCAGTTGTTTTGGAACACAGATGATCGGAAGTTTTGTACCACGTGTTTATTATTTTTGATTTCTTTTTCTTTGTGCAGTTAACGTTTTATTCCTGTTGTTTCTTTATGGTTAGTGTTTTATGTTTTTAATGTAGAGTGCCGTCAGGATTTATTAGATGGTGTCGCTTTTCCACCTGCTTGACACCTGGATGTAAATAAATTCTGATTGATTTTGATGAGAGAAGTCGTTTGTGTTGTTTTACATATATTTTGTTACAATGGCTGGTTTGACAGAGCTAGAGCCGAACTGGTAATTGTCTTCAACGAATTGCTACTCTGCAGAATAATCCCTATTTTTGAGACTGATCCCGCTGTTAAATTATCATTTTCCTGGTTAAATCCCAGGTGGTGCCCCGAAAATAATTAAGTCATTTTGAATAATTCAATTTGATAAATAATCTACTTTATTAATTATTAATAATAATTAATAACTCTTGATAACTGAAACAGCGCCCCCTATCTGTGGCACAACACAAGCAACTGCACACAATAAAAAAAGTATCCAGATAGCACGATAATGTTGGGAAAATCTTTACCGTAAACTAACCAGCCTATTCACCATACCCCATAATGCAAGGCGTTTTCATAGTAGCATACTACATATGGACAAATACTACATAAGGAAAGCATTGTAGTCAGGAGTATGTAGCGTAAAGTTTTGAAAAAAAAAAAAAGCTTCAGTTAGTTAGAAACACCACCATCTTTTTCAGCTCATGTTGTTTTAAAGCCTCTTTTATGTGGTATGAGGCAGCAGCCCAATCTTTGATGTAAAACCTACAAGTTTCCTGCTGATGTGGTAAACGAACAGGAAGTTGTGAATGCAAACATTTCAGGCACCTCAGTAGAACTGTCCAGACTCCCAAACAAACTGAAAACAGGGAAAACCCTCAAAAAACATTCTGAAATCAAATTAAACCTTCTAAATAGTACTGCAATTTAATCAAAAATTGTTTTAACAATCCCTTACAATCTCTCTAGACGATTTCCAATGTGAAAACAAGGGTTTAGTGAAGCTAGTATAAGTGTTTCTCCTGAAAAGAAAGTGAAAGCGAGTGTTAACATTGGCATACACCTCAGAAATGCTGTAATGTGCCGTTACAAACGGCACGAAGTCCTTGAAAATACAGAGGTCGTCCAAAGAGCTTACATACTGGCATGCTGTAACCTTTCCGTAAAAGTGGGACACCAAATTTACTCCACTGGTGTTTACATACTGGCTCAGGAAAGAGGGAAAAATACCATAATTGTTTGTCCTTACATAGACGAACCAGCACTCGTTTCACGTTGTGTGCGTGAAACGAGACAGACGGCATCAATCACCTTAATATTAATAAAAATAAAAACAGCCGAGGAGAAGATGCCATCAACTTTCTTTATATTCTTACGGTCCTTTTGACAGGGGCGTGCGTAAGCAGCCTGAGAGAGTGTGACTGTGTGTGTGCTGATGTGGGGAGGTTGACCGGGAAGGTTTGAATACTGTAACGAGACAGATTCAGCTGCATGTACAGCATCAGTACAGGGAAAAAAGCGTTGCAGCTCCTCCAGCTGGAAGTGTCCGGGTCTTCCTCACCTGCTGCTGTTTCATTTGTAAGCAGGTTTTAACTAAGAGCGCTGCTTTTCCCTGGAGTATGGTCAGCACGCCTACAGTGTGATCAGAAAAATGTTAAATTCTCACATTTCTCACTCGATTAAGGAATGGGGGGGGTGGCCTTACATACACGACTGGCCTCTCTTTTTTCACACCTTTTGGTCTACCTCGGGTGCGCGTTTCCAGAAAGTGGATCTTACATACAAGCACCGTGACGGGCAAAAGGGACATAGCCTATTCCGCAAAGAAATGCCAGTATGTAAGCGCCTAATACGTAAGTACTTTGCATGTAGGCGACCCAAGTCAACTCCCTAAACTGGAATTTGCTATGTCATGTTATGCTCTTGTAAAAAGAGGCAATCAGCTCAGAGGAATGACAACTTTGTTTAAAATGCATCAGAACCTGTTTCTGTGGATATTATGTACCAAAAGATCGAAATAACTTCACTTCCAGTTCAGGAGGAGATTCTGCCACATTTAATCTGGTAAACTCAACACAAACTGAATTTAATACTACTTCCTCTTCTTTTCTCAACCGACAGTCAAGCATTAAACAGGCTGGGTACTGAAAGGCCTTAGTCTCTTTAGAGAAGAGAGAGCAGGCCACACTTACCCCGATAAGGCTTCTGGCAAATGTTGTTTTGGGTTCCTCCCCTTACCCAAGTGTCATTGACGTCTCGCTTCACCGTAACTTTGCCCTCGCTGACCGCCAGGCCCATCTGGTAAACGGTGTAAACTTGTCCGTGCAGGCACTGCCACTGCAGGCCGATACTGGAGCCACAGTCAACCAGGGCCAGAGCCTTAGAGTGAACGTCCAGCGCCAAGCAGCGCGCCGTGGCCACGTGGAACAGCCGGTGACCCGAGCCCCACTTCCACAGCTGAGATGTGCTGGTTGAGTTGCAGGTGACGAGGCTCAAGTTTGCCGAGTCCTTTTTACCCAAACACTTCCCCGTGCTTGCGTGCTGAATGGCCAAAGCATCCTCGTCTGAGATGATGTGCAGACAGAAAAAAGAACGAAAAACAAAAATGAGCTGATTAAATATTTTACATTGATACATGCTATGCTTGAACCATTTTGTTGCCATATGCATCTGAATGGGTTTCCTTTTGCAAAATGATCAATCAGATTCAAAACAAACCAAATTCAACAAATGGGCTCAAAGCTGAGAATTAAAGGACAGAAATTGCCTTATGTGATCACTGATGCATTTTTGAAAACCACGTAATTGAAATGTCCACATAAATAAAATTAGAACTGATTTCCATTGAGTTTTTTGCATGAACACGAAAATAAAATGACTTGCAAAGACTGGAACTCTTAGTTTTGGCCCTCTGTGTTTAACATGGATTGTGACGTCTAAACAAAATCTGAAAAGGGAGACTTGGAGATTAGATAGGAATAATAATCTGGAGGTTCAACATCCCTGATCCGAGATACAGTGGCTGTCCTAATGAAAAGACACCTCTAACAGTGTACTACTTGCATCCCCTAGCTCCTGACTACATGGAAAAGCACTTCGGCCTTGGCATGAGCGTTATCAGTGGATACCAGTGTCTTTATGACAGCTAGACATCACGAGGAGAACTCAATCTGTAGTTTAAGGGGGAAAAAGGTCAAACAAAAGAAGCTTTAACATTAAAAGCACATACTTTGATCAATTAAATCAAAACTAGTTAAGTAAGTCATAAAGGCTGTGTCAAGGAGAAGCCTACCACTGTGAAGGAAGGAGGTGGGAGTATAATGATGTGGACCTGGGGACCAATAAATATACTAAACCTGTTAAAGACCAGAGTTAATACCCTAGAAATAATGCAGTAAGGTTGTTCACGTTAAATGCTGACAAACTATAAGGGATAAGGCAGAAATATAAATAAAATGTTGACAAAAGGAGGATGCACATTACAGTTTGAGAAAATGTTTAAGAGTTTTTAGCTGAAAGTGAATAAAAACCCCAGTTTAATGTACAATAGGCACACGCAGACCTTTCAAGATAGATAATAGTAGGCTATTATTATTATTATATTACAGCTTGGTCTCTCCGCCACTCACTGGTACTAACACCAGTACTCGAGTTGTAAAATAAAATCAGGGGGGATGGTGGATTTGATCATATGCGGACAGATAATTTGTGCTGATTACAAATAATATAATATATTACAAATAGCACTGACCAAAACACCTGCAGAAATACTGCAGGAATGACATAGCAACAGTTAAATGCAGCATTCTGTAAGCTTTAAATATCCACTGGGATTACATCAAATACATCAAAACACAACAATAAAAAACAGTTTTCTGAACTTATCAATATGACTCTGTCCTTCACAGGATAGGTAAAATGGATCACTGCAAAAACTCAAAATCTTAACAAGAATATTTGTCTTATTTCTAGTTAAAATGTCTCATTTTAGTAAAACAATCTCATTACACTTAAAACAAGACTCATCACTGGAAAAAACAACAATTTTCACCTGTTTCAAGTAGATTTTCACTTAAAATAAGTAGAAAAATCTGCCAGTGGAACAAGATTTTTTGCTTGTAATAAGAAGATAAATCTTGTCCCACTGGCAGATTTTTCTACTTATTTCAAGTGAAAATGTACTTGAAACAGGTGAAAATTGTCAAATAAGTTATTTTTCTGGTGTTATTTTTCTGGTGATGACTCTAAATGTTGAAATAGCAGTAAAACCACATTCATTGATGAAATGACATAAGGGATGGAAAGGGGGGATGGCAGTTTTAAAGGGGAGATGATTTGGACTGTTTTTATTTCAGGGGGGGATGCCATCCCCCCTCATCCCCCCTCAACTCCAGTACTGACTAACACTCGAGTAAACAGTGAAGATAATGTAACATGACAGACCCAGAGCTGCTAAGATATAGGATGAGTGCGCAGTTTATCCTACCTGAAACAAAACTGAAATTATAAAAAACTGCTAACCGAGATAAAGAAACCCCGGTTTGCATCTGCCTTGTTGTTGTCAGGGAAGTTTACAAATGCTCTGGACAAACTTATCCAACAATGACAGGTGAGAAACAGCTCGGCCAGAGCTGAACAATCTGCGAAGTTGCGCCGAAAATGAAAGCAAAGTGTAGCAGATTACTTACCAAAACCTCGAGGGCTGGCCGGTGAACAAGAGCCCCAGTTTGTGTTGGTGTCCAGCACCGCGAACACACACAACCACAGTGTCGCTCCGGATAGTTTCCACATGGTCAAGCCAGCTTTTTTGATGGATTCATGAAGGATCTGCCCCTCTCAGTCTGGAGCAGTAAAATTGGACGGATCGATCGACACGCGAGCTCCAAACAGAAAGTGGAGAGATATAAAACCTCACCCTGCAACTCCCAGCTGTCAGATGTAACTACAAGTGGCGTCGTCAAGTTACATGTGGAACTTCCGGTTTACATCGCGAGGGCAAGAAAATAAAATCACTAAATTACGACCCACTATGAAAGTATAAAAGAGTATAAAAGTAAGCAAAATAGCAGAAAATAAATCAATAAATAAATAAATACATACAAAAAAAACTTTATCGAGTATTTCAGGTGTAGCTAATGAAGTAGCTGGGAAGTTGGTAGATACACAGCCATGGGTGCAGATCCCGGGGGGGACGGGGGGGACATGTCCCCCCCAATTTCTGAAAAACATGAATTGTCCCCCCCAATAAAAATACCCTAAATTATTCAAAATTGAACAAATGTATTTTCAGACAGGTTGAATATGTAAAATATTTATTAAAAATATATTTCTAAAAAAATAATACATCCATGGTGCGTTTTGAGGTGTACAGAATGAAAGTATTGCTACTCCATACATTTTTTTTTTATTCTGAATTAATATTTTTAAAATTTTTGACGTGCTCGACGATGAGTTTTTGTCAACGTTCTGTTTACATTCGTACCTGCCTGTAGCCAACATGTGGTTGTTTTCCTGCCTCCTCCCGGTCGTATGCGTCTGTTTTCAACGAAGCCTTTTCAATAATCAATTGGTGGATCAATGGATTATCATATACCAGTTAGGATGGGTGTATTTGTGTAGTCTTATCTGTCATAAACACGTAATTAAAATCACGTTGGTGTCCCCCCCAATCCTGACATCGGATCTGCACCCCTGTACACAGCCTATAATGAAATTAAAAGAAATTAGTCAAATGAAGTTGAATCCAGATTTATGAAAGTCTAGAAAAAAAAGATCATACAGAAAATACAAAGACATAGTTGAGACAAAAATATTTGCAAAATAATGATCCCACAAAAAGCTAAAACTGCCCAGATAAATACAAAAGTTTGAGGTATGAAATAAAAAATGCAGGACTACTGCTGAAAAACATGTGGCAAGAGGCAAAGTAAAAAAAAAAGAAATTAAGATAATTAGATGTTTTGTTCAACCACTTAAATAATTAAGTGATAATAATAATAATAATAATAATAATAATAATAATAATAATAATAATAATAATAATAATAATAATAATAATAATGTATTTCTTTTACAATTTAGACTTTATAAATGCGTTTTATGTGAGGGTTTTATTCTGAAGGGGAATGTATTGTACTTCCGGCTGTCTTGGCTCCTCCACGTTTGGTCGTAATATGAATATTTTTCTCCACTCCGCTTCCATTTGCTCCGTCCTGGCAGCGGCAGTAATGACCCCATCGCTCATTCCCGGCCTCGGGCTTGAGAACGACGTTTATGTGCCATGAATTATTAATTACTCGACGTCAGATGGAGACTGTCGAAACTTCACCACATAGATGCAATCTAATGGGTAAGTTTTACAGAGATCAATAAACATTAGATGCTGATATTATGACGCACATGCCTTCAAACTGTTTACACAAAGGGAATGTCTGTACTCACATAAATTACATCTATTCGAAAAAAAAACCCCGAGAATAATAGCATACTTGGTCTAATGCCATATAATTATTATTTCTGTACGGCATTTAAGGTCTGAATTGTGACTTCTCTAAAGCTTTTACCGGACATGGAAGAATGTCAGCTCAGCGCAAAAGCTTTATCAATCCATTTAAATGATCTTCTGCATGCTTTTTTCATTTTATATATCTTTTTTATAGTAGGTCTTGTAAAGTATATTCTTTTTATAGAGCTGTAAAACAAAAAAATACTGTACAATTTCTCCCCTTTATATGCCGGTCATTTATTCAAAGTGGATGAATTTTAAATCAAAACATGAGCCCTTTAACTTGTGAATGAATGGTTAAATAATTTGGATTAAAGCATAAAATAATAAAATAGTTTGTAATATAAAATAAAAATAATATACTTTGTTCTTGTTTTAGTAGCCTACTATTTTTTTTAAACTTCTCTTATATTATGGGGAAATACACAACTGTCACCACAATTGGGTATTTCCTCCCAGAGGAAGAATTATGGTGTCCTGCCACACACAAAAAAAGTAAATCAGAAAGAAAAAAGCATTTTTTAGACTCTTGTGTTACACAGCAGACCTCAGGGATGAAAATAAAATCATTCAATATAACTTCAGTTTATTCAAGTCTGAATAAAACTTTGCAAGGCACTTTAAACTTGCTTTGCGTCAGCAGTCAAATTAGAAAAAAAATCCAGTCATGAGTCATGCCTTACACATTTTGCTGCTGGTTTTGGTGATGTAAAAGCTTCTGGCATAAATGTACAGCATTCATAGCTTAATAAAAATGTAAAAGTAATACTGATAACGTTGCAGCAACCCATGTACAAAACAAACAGCTCAGTTCTGAATGGCATTTACAAAATTACACAACATACTGTAGTTTACATTTTATCATCCATTTCTTTGTTTTTGGAAAGTATTACTTTTCACAAGTAAACAAAGAATTTCCTCGGCTTGTTTAAACCCGACAAAAATCAATTGTCTAATGTATTCTGCACAAAACTGTTTACAAATGAAGGTGAATAAATCCTCATTCTTCACGAATATACACATGTGTTGAGTCCCTCTTAACACATGTAAAGCCCTCAAGCATTCCTTATTCAGCATTTTCATAAATGCAAACTTTGTTGGTTCAAACATAAATTAAAATGTATCAAAATGAGAAATTATTCACTTTTGTCTTATTTAAATATTTTGAATAAATCTGAAATGGAGAGCAGGTGCGATCCTTCATGCATGTTTTCCATCTTCTCAGCACAGTCCTGAGGATTTGGCATCACAGCTTTACAGTATCACATGGCTTTCATGGCCAGGTGTGAGGGCACAGGTAGAGACTTGGGAGATGAACTTTAATCGTGAATGCTATTCTCCTGAGTAAGCTTCTAGGTCAGTGATCAGCACATTTCCATCCGACTCTGTCGACTGAGAGCTGGTTTGTCTGTAATAAGCGCTGCCAAGAGTAGGAAGCCCGCGAAAACGTCTGTTGTTCCTCTTGTATAGAAACCACATTGCCCCTGCCAGCAGGACAAAGATCAGCACAGCCACCAGCACTGCAGCAGGGACGATGCCGTGATGCAGAGCTGAAATACACAACAAAAAATTTGAATGGATGGTGAACCAAAAGAAACATATAATGAATTTCAAAGTAAATACATAAATATTGATATTTGTATTACTTCTTCTGTGAACAACTCTATCTAAGTACATTTATAACATCCTCTTTTCTCTCTGAGTTACCAACTGAGCACAGTCTCAAAATAAAGAAAATGTTGAAGCTTATACAGTAGCTGTTCCACACATTGAAGCTTAAGTTTTGATCTTATTTAATTTCAACAGCACTTTACCATTTAACGGTTTCACTTCCACCTCAGAAGTCCCATCTGCAAAAGAACAAGTACATTTAAGTTCAGTGAAACTCATCATGTTTCATCTTAAGCAAATAAAGAATATCTACATTACTTCTCACATGTGAAATGTGAACTTGTTAAAAACTGGAGCCCCCATCATTATCAATCAGGATGAAGACTTTATTCATATTTCTCATACATTGTCTGCTATGTATTTTTGTGTGCATATGGTCTTTCTTAGGTACGTACCATACAGCAATTCAATGAAGGATTCTTAAATATTTGAGGGAAAAGGCAGTTTAGTGATACTGGAATTAACTCTGGTTTTACCAGTAGAGTTTAAAATTTTTGAGAAAGAAAATAAAATAAAAGTTCAAATCTAACACCTCAACTGATAAAAGGGTCCTCCATGAAATGCTGGATTGCGGCGGCCGTGATAATAGCAGGATTACATTCTTTAAAAAGGTAAAAAAGGAGCTGCAATGCACTGATTCCTATTCCTTTTTCCTTTTAAAGAAAACAGATCATTCTGTCCCAAACATTCTTACAGCTTTAACGTTGGAAGCAGAACTGGATGTTTTTCTGTGCAATCACACAAGATGAGTCATGCAGATAAACATACAGCAAATGAAGCTCGATGTGAAGTTTGGTTTATATAAAAAAAAGAGGATGGATAATATTTATCTAATCTGGGTCTGTAACGTCACATAGAGTAATGTGACGGAAATCTGAATATCTCACTGATGAGGAATTTGTTTGGTCATAGGCCCCCTCAAACAAAGTAGTAGGGTTGTGTTATTTTAGTTGATAATGATTTCAAACACCCAAATAAATGCCCTCAAGCACAGAAAACAGATTTTTATTAAAATGTGCTCTCTTTTAAAGAAAGGTGTGTCAATGATTCAAGTGTCAGATGAAATATCACTGGAGCATCCTCAAAGAAAGGAAGTGAGACAATGCTGCCCACAATTCCCTGTAGCCACAACATTCAAAACATCTGGGATATCAGTGGCAACATACTTCCCTTCTGTGGCTTTTCTTTCCTTTTTTACAGTTTAAAATGACCAACTGTCACTAAATTGTTTACAGCCTGGTGAAGTGATTCCATCTTTAAAACATTCATAGTTTCAACACATGAAACTAACATCACAGGATAGTGCAAGTGTGGATGGATTATGATTGCAGTGAGGTCTTCTTTTCTTTGTCCAAACTGTCCCCCAACCTGGTGACTTTTTACCGAGTCAATGTTAAAAAAGATGTAGGGCTTTTTTTTTTAAACTGACTCGAGCTTTGATGGATTTTTATGGGAGACAGCGTTACAGTAGTCCAGTGTACTGAAGATAAAAGCGTGGACAAGACATCAGTCCTCTAATCATCAATATGTTCTTCAGGTGATAATAGGCTGACTTCACTGCTGTCTTAATGGGCTGATAATCAGCTAAAGAACCAACACACAGCGTCAGGCAGCCTGGTCTGAGCCAGCACACACTTAAATATCTACAGTACTTCACTGCAAAGACAGACTCGTCAAATGCAGAGATCTCGATGACTGAATTGTTGAAGTTACAAATTGCTCTCATATTCACAACTACACTCAACCAGAGCCAGAAATAAACACCTTCAAACACCTAAACAAATAGACACACACACACAAACACGTAATAGCACCATTAAACAAAAAGGTACTAGAACCACTAACATCAGTGAAGCAAACACAAAAAAATAAGGAACCTCGCAAGGAAAGAGAAACAAACAACAACTGCAACTCACAACTCAGCTAACAACAGTAACAAGTGATTCCCCACAATACTAAACCCTGTATCGCACTAAAACCAGACAAGACACACACACATCGTTATCATGTGGATACGTGTAAATCTTGACCTAGACGTCCCAAACTGTGGTCATGTCTACACACTGATGAAACTGTACAATGAACAGTGAAGCTCATTTTACACAGCAAAGGTTTGACAAAAACAAAGCAAACTTGACAAAACTTTAACAGCACAGGTCACAAAAACACAGGGCTCTCAGTAGTCTATCAGAGTTGAAGTGAGCCTAACCTCTAAACTCATGAACAGGCCACAAAACAGAGACACATATATGTTGACACCTGCACAGATAGAATAAATGAAGACGACTGATATACTGAAGCAGAAGAGGGGGCTCGTGATAAATTCAGATTATTGATTATAACAACCAGAAGGTGCAATCATATGATTGTTGAAACGCTTAATGCAATTATGTCCTAGTTCTAAAGGATAACTTTTAGCCAGCTAAATGATTTTCTTTAAAATCTATATTTTCACAAATCTAGGTTGATAGACTAGCACTTTTTACAGGAAAACCTGCCAATGGTGTATAGATTTTCGGAGTCAAAGCTAAAGAAAGCCAACTCTGAGGTGCTGAACCAGAACCTTGCAGCGCTGGATTCTACCTACCTGAGATGATTTTGCAGACGAAGCCCAGACGTTCTGAGCATGTCGATAGGTGCCAAACACCATCAGCAACGGTAATGCAAGCATCTGAATTCAGCAGTTTGGTGTCCGGGGCTTTGTTGGCCCAGTTGGTGTAGTCCATTGGCGAACCATCTACCCAGGCCATGGAATCAGCTGGAAGCACATCCCAACAGTTAAATGACATGGGCTTATGATTATCCGATGGGTATAAAAAGGTGATAGACCCTTACTGTCGATGTTAAAGTACATCCCCAACCAAATGGTCTGGTGAACAGTCCCTGATGACCAAAGCTGCTCCAAGACAAAGCGATTCTCCGTCTCGCTCTCGATGGTGAGCACATCGGAGGTGTTGACTGGAGGATGAAAGTTGCACAACAACCTTACAACTGCTGCTGCACGATTCAAAGAAGTGCTCAGCATGCTATTATTCTGCTTTCTTAATGAGATGTAGACAGTTTTTGAACATATACTAAATGTAAAGTGACAACCACACAGACACCCTGGCCCGTCATGCCTGTGAGGTTGCCAGGCAACAACCTGATACTCAAGCAGGTCAATATGTACATCTAAGAAGTCTCTACATAAACCTGTGTGAAGTATTTTTCCTTAGCTAAACTAAGGTAAGTGCTTCATATTTTCTGTGCAAACATGAGAACGGTGCAAGACGATGAAGATGGTGGCACCACAAGCAACTGAACCGACGCCTTGTAAACAACTTACCTTTATGCCTGCAGTGTTCTCTTGACTCCTCAAAAGTAAGTTTCTCCACCACGGGCTCAAAGCTGTAACATCCATGTCCGAATTTCACCCAAGTGGAGGGACATGCCATCTCATATGAGATAAACGGTTTGTTACCTGTGAGAAACAGCAGTAGAACTGGTGTATGTCTTCACACGATTGATTGTGAACAGAAAAAAAAAGAAGCAAAGAGCTGAGCGATCAGATTTTCATGGTTCACTCGGGTGGCACTGACTCGGTGGGGGGACATGACACAGGGCTCCTGGTAGCAGAGCTTCACAGTCAGCTCGCCGCCAGCCTCCGCTCACGTCGATGTACACGCACTCTCCGTTCACAAAGTCATCGTCGTCATCAGCCTGGTCCCAGTGCGTGTACACCGTGTCACTGCCGTCGGACCACTGATAATTGATGCCATCCTGTAACAATTCCAAATCGCCAGCATGTTAGTAGAGAAACTGGACAATTTAATAAAGCTGATAATTTAGTTCACATCTGGAAGATAATAATAATGACTTGGATTTATATAGCGCCCTTCTAGGGGCCCAGAGCGCTTTACAGAAATCATTCATACATACACATTCTCTCTGGTGGTGGTAAGCTACGTTTGTAGCCACAGCTGCCCTGGGGCAGACTGACGGAAGCGTGGCTGCCATATCGCGCCTAACGGCCCCTCCGACCACCACCAACATTCATACACATTCACACGAGGCACGAGGTAAGGTGCCTTGCCCAAGGACACTACGACAGCAAACTGGGACAGAGTGGGATTTGAACCGCCGACTCATTGGACGACCCGCTCTACCACCTGAGCTACTGCCGCCCCATATAGCCCAGATAATCCAAACTATCTCATATCTGCATTGTGAGTTCATCTCTGAACCAGTTGGCTCAGTTAGCTTTATTTCCTCTGTGAATTTAATTACTTGGCAATAGCTTTAATTTCTTAGCCAAAACAGTCTAGGCTGAGTAATTAATAACACTTTTTCCGTAATGGGAAAAATTAAGAATGTGTTTTCTTTTCTGCTTTACTCTAATTTTAGGTAATATGATAAGTTATTATCAAAGAACCTTGATAGTAAATGAATAAACAAGTGTGAAAACACTAGAAAAAACTGAGTCATAGGGAAAAAAATGAACTCCCTCGTTTCCTGTGTTTATTTCCCTGCTCGACTAAAATATTCCACTGGGGCTGAGAAACACAGTCTGAATGTTAAGTCTCTGACTGTTTGCTGGAAAAGCACTTACGAGTAAATATACACGCTGAGAGAAACTCACCCTCATACCCCCATACTCACAAGAGACAACAGAAAATACTGTAAATCAAATTAATAGCACAGTTACTGGGTAGAGGTCAAATTATAGACTCATTTTTTTTTAATCTTTTGTGATAATTTCCTTTGCATCTTTGACCTGTGGGTAATATATTTTCCTTTAGTCAAATTTAGCTCCATGCTGTTTTGTTCTGACTGCGTGCAGAGTTGTGGTCAGGAGTTTTGTCAGTCATACAAATTTTAGTTTTTGCAAAAGTTACAATGTTTGCTGCTTCAGTGCCCTTTAGATTTAGTCAAAAAGGTGCTATTTTACAGTGTTGACACTTTTTTTGCAACTCACCTAGTCTTGTTGGATATCAATTTCTGGGCCAAATCCTGCATGATGGACATGTTTTCTTTACTGCATTTGTGCTTTAAGTTCATCAAAATGAGCAATTTCCTGCCTGACTACAGCTTGCTAATGGGTTGAACCCTTTATAGAGCGGTCAATAAAATGTGTGAAATTTCAAAATTGAGACTATGAAAGGTTATTGGAGAATATTAAAGAACCTATATTAACATTGTAACTTCTTTTTGTAATAGTCATAGGAGTTTCCTGGCCACACATCCAAAATATCAGTGCCAGGATCTCTGAGACATATTACTATCACTTTTGCCGGGAGAAGTTTTCCACAATATTCATGACAACATCTATTTGTAGAATTGTAACTGAGTAAGTGTAACCCAGAGCATCGACTGTCTCAGGATGTTTCACTGCTGGAATACTGCAAGAGTCACAGTAGCATTTACATTTTCCTCTCCGGAGAAATCGATTTTTCCAGATTTCACAAACAGCTAGAAGGGGGGGACTTCACTGCGGAAAATAATAGCAGTGGTGTTCTGTTCAATTTTTGCATTTCTTGCAGGATTTCAGTCTGTCCTGGATGAGTTTTCTGGAAGAGAAATAGCTTCTATGCTGTCACTTCTTGACTTCAGGTGTTGTTTGGGTGTTTGCCTCACTCGGCTGCAGATGCTCGACACCCACCAGCTGCCATCCCTGAGAAACCTCTGCACTGGTTGTGGCATGAATCCTAAGCTGAATGCTCACACTGAAATAGTCCTCGTGCTTGTTGGACATCTTGAACCTTTTTTAATTGAAAATGGTTCTTTGAGGTTTAATGTGACATGCAAGAAATTTTTTATCAAAGCAATGATGGCGTTTCCTTAGAGGCAACCATCTCCAACCATCTACCTATACCAAAGTGGTTTCAGCTGACTTGTACTCATTAACAACAACTGTGTCATTCCAGGGTTTGGGGAATTTTGTGATTAAGTTCATTTTTTTCCCAGTGGTGCTTTTCGCAATATATCTAAGTACATATAACAGTCTAGAAAACACACCCAAAGACTGAAGCACCAAAAAGTTTACCCGTGACTATATACATGACTCAAACACAAGTGATACACAAGACACACACACACACACACACACACACACACACACACACACACACACACACACACACACACACACACACACACACACACACACACACACACACAGATATTAAGGACATACTGTAAAACAGGATACATACGTCTTGACTATACAGTCCAATCCAGTGTGGGACTGCCAATCTATTGACAAGGACAGTAAGGAAAGCCTGGTGGTAGGCATCTGTAACGCTCACTAGGTCAGAATCATTCTCTATGCACATATGCATCGCGTCGTACCAGCTCATGTTGCCAGACACAACCTTGTAGCTGCGGCTCCTGTACTCAATATTTTCAGGGAGAGGGTGGTGATAGGAGTGGGTGGGGGGTTTGGATTTATCTGCAAAAAAGAAAAAAAACAAGGAGAAAAATAAGGATGATGTGTGGGGCAATACAGTGACATACGAGCAATTGTGAATTAGAAGGATAACTTCAAGATGTTAAGATGTTTGGGACAAATGGATATAAATGGATCATGCTTTCACGAAAAGGTTTTGTTCTGATCATCAGGATACTGATTCAGAGTCCCCCTTGACAGGTTGCCAAGCCACCAGGGGATACTCCAAAAAATACTATAACACTCTTGTTAGTTGGCTGTAAATGAGCCGATGGCTAACCATTATTATTAGGGTTGCAGCCACAGAACAGTTACAGTAACAGTTTGTGCTGCCTTCAGTTTGGCCTTTGAGAGGAATGTAGCTCAGTTATTTGACCTTCACCTTAAAAAGTTCTTTACTTGCTTTCCCCTTTTGTTTAGGTTTTCATGCAGAGCGATTAAGGTTTCCGAGTACACACAGATCTCCCATAGCATGGATGTTGTTTTACATGTTTTACCGTGAAGACTAAGAAAGAGTGCTTTAACCTTCTGATGCATTCAAGGCTTTTTCTTCATCTTGCACAATTTCCAGTGCTCCTTGACGCTCTTGCTTGAGAATTTTATCTTTTTGATTTATCACTTGGTAAAATGTGAGGACAAATAACTCAATTTCATATATGATAAAGAAGTACGAGGCCACAATTCTCATGATAGCAAGTTGCTGCCTGTGACCACAAAAAGGAGGTTACAATCCACTCAAATCTGTCAAATCAACATTAAATGCAGACAAATTTGTCTGCATTAATGTTGAAAGTTTAATGTTTTCGGATTTGCAGACAAAATAAAATAAAAGCTCCTTAAAGTTGAAAACTAGAGTACCCTCATAGGAACGGGAAAAGATGGATGCAAAAAAAACACACAGGTAAAGGAGGACACACTAACATAACAATAACTGAACAGAAAGAAAGTGATAGGCCTTACCTTGAGGTTTCTGACAAACAAAGCCATATCCACTTTCGCTGCACTTCTCATCGTACCACTTCCCAGTAAGGTGGAAATTGTGGTTGTTGGACAAAACAGTGCAAAGTGGTTCATCAGCAAAGCCAGAGAGCCACTCATCCTCCTGACAGTTACACACAAACAGACACACATGCTTTCACAAGTAGACTTAGGACAGGTGTCTTTAAAATCAAATCACAACCTTTACCGGTGCTCTGTGCACAGATTCAGTTCTGGCGGTTATATCAGTGCATTTAAAATGGTGCACAGTATATAACCCTCCCTTTACAGATGAAAAGATTTAAGAGACTGTGTGAAAAAACCATGACTGTTGTGCTCAAGGGGCTCAGAGAGTGAACCTGAAGTATTTGCTGGGACCTACTGTGAGATAGCTCTTTGGTTCAATTGGAGACCAGTTAGTATAGCTGACTGGTTTCCCATTTTTCCATTTCATGGTGTCCCCATCCCGCAGACCAATCCACACACCTACAGAACTCCCTTGCAGCAACATGGTGATGTAGGCTGCAGAAATGGTGGCACGACAACAGAGAAATGACAGATATAAAACACAGAGCAGTGCTGAGAATCACCAAAAGAAATGTTACCTGTTTGTACATGAGATGAGGCTTTTTTGCATGGATCACTTTGCACCTACCTTGTTCAATCTCATCTTCTATGGCAACCAGCGAGCCTTTGAACGACGAGCAGATGGACTGGGCATCTTTCCAACTCTTTCCCTCCTTTGGGCTGGCAGGGAGGTGAAGTAAAAGACACTGCCAACACACACATACACATGAATATCACAATGTGAAAAACTAATCTGCATTCATCTTGGACTTTTGTTCGGAGTTGCCAGGATTCAAAGCTAAAGAAACAAATGGGGGGGTGGGGGGGTTTGTCCACTGACTTTTAAGAATCAGTAACAGCTCGAAAAGGTCTGTACTTTGAGTCCAGCCGTTATGTTCGTTTCTCTCTCCCCATTTTCTCTCACCAATCCAATAAAGTCATAAAAGAAAGCGCAAATGCATTTTATCTGGTATAACACAGTTCATGCCCAGCTTATCGAGCTAAATATTTTTCATAAATGATACTCCATATATCATGGCTCAGCAGAATATGGCTACAGAAATGAAGACATTGCGTCCTCTGATTGAAGAGACAATCAGTTTCTATTTATTTTCTTTTTTGTGTGTGGTTGATGCAGCTTGAAGTCCATCAGCAGGGGGTTTATTCTCATGCCTGCGACAAACCTCACCCAGAAACAGTGAATGGAAATGAAAACATCCTCCTTGAACTTCAGATGCAGCTGAGAATTTAGGGAACTGATTGTTTTAAAGCTCTTTATTGGGGAAAGAACAATATGAAGTGGGCGTTTGTTTTCATTTTGCATGATTCAAGTATGTAGTAAGATGCAGTAGTGTTTGAAAGCTCTGTAACTCAAGTGGGAAAACACTAGCAAAAAGCTACAGAGCATAGTATTGATTGGTATAGCTATGTCAACTTAACGAAGCCTCCAAAATAAGAGCTCAGACATAGTAATGTTTTAGATTTATTTTCAATCATGAGAACTGGATAAAATGATTACACTCCTGTGAGGTTGATCTAAGTTTAGTCATGTAGTGTATGTGCATTTGTGAGCTTTCATTTGCACCTTGTGTCCAAAGTACAGCCATTTCTCTGGACATCCACCGATGTAGTGTGGCTCCCTGGGGGTCTCCACCACCGACACGGTCTTTCTCTTGCACACGTAGCTGTGAAGGTTGCTACATTTACTCGTCGACCACTTCCCTGCGAGACACCAAGCATATGTCTCAGTGCTGCCACGTGCTACGTATGTGCTAGGTATGCATGAACCACAGTGTGCACAAGTTTACCTGTCAAGGTAGACATGCTCACACAAGTGCCGCTTTTTCTGAGGCCACCGCGAACACTCGCATCAGCCCAGTTCTGAAATTCCACCTCTGTCTTGTCGCTCCACCTGAAAAAGAAGTCCCTTGTTAAGTTTATTGAACACTGTTGCAAGTCGTGTTGTGTTGTTCAGCCTTAATGACGATGTTACTGAATTTCCATCCATCCATCCATCCATCCATCCATCCATATATATATATATATATATATATATATATATATACATATATATATATATATATATATATATATATACCGTATTTTCACGACCATATGGCGCACTGTGTGGAAAGGCGCACCCTCAGTTTTGTGTGTCATTTTTGGTTTTAAAACACACATACGGCGCACCGACCCAAAAGGCGCCGTCTACGGAGACGGAGCTGCACACACACGCGCTGCAAAACACACACGCGCTAAAAATAGAGCGGAAGCAAAACTTAGTTTGATATTTTATTTCACTTTTCACATCAATCAAACCCTTCAAAGGTTCATATTCTGTTTCTGCATTAAAGAATTAAAAAAAACCACCGGGGCGCCGCACATAAACCTGTCTCAGCCACCCTGATCATCTCCTCATCCATCCAGCCCTTTTCATTTCACTCTGGCTGGAAAAGTCTGTTTAGGCAACGCTTTTCTTTTAAAAATCACCATAGCCGGCAGTTTCTGTCCATCAGCGTGGCAGGCAAGCACAAGAGTAAATACACTTTTCATACCCCGTTGTGCTGCGGATCCCGACCGCGGCGGCCCCGGGTCCCGCTCCGCCGCCGCAGCTGATCCGACCTGAGACGTACCCCAGAAATCTCTGCTCGCAAAGCGGGCGGGAACCAGGTCGATCGGACCGCTTTGGGAACCAGGAAGCTGGGCTGCAGCAGCGCCCATCACCGCGGCTTTAACCGGAGAACGTGACCGGTTCCGACCGGCCGGGACCGGAGGAGCCCACCTGCACTGGTAGTAGGGGCTCCCGGGGAAAGAGCACCGGCATTTCAGACGGATATGCCCCGGGGATGCGGCGATCGGACCGCAACCCCACGGCAGGTGCATGCTCGGTTCCGACATGCAAAACACACACGCGCTGCAGAACACACTCACACAAGTGTGCTTATTTAAATAGAGCGGAGCAAAACTTAGTTTGATTGTATTTCATTTCACTTTACACATCAAGCAAATCCTTAAAAGTCTTCATCTTCTGTTTCGCATTAAACAGCTCAGTGGAGTCTCATTCACGTCGCAACTCACGGGGGCTTCACCCGCCCCCTTCTCTTTTTACCGTTCTCATGGTGGCCGGCCTTACATTACCGTAATTCAGGTAATAGACACGGCGCACCGTTTCTTAAGGCGCCCGGCACATTTAAAAAAAAAAAAAAAAAAAAAAAAAAAAGTTGCGCCTTATGGTCGCGAAAATACGGTATACGGGACAACTCTGTTTCTATATATGTATATATATATATATATATATATATATATATATATATATATATATATATATATATATATATATATATATATATATATATATATGTATATATATATGTATATATATATGTATATATAGAGAGAAAATGTTTGTGAGTTGGAATACAAAGTCTATACAAAGTATTTTTTGAGTAGAGAGGTTAAAGTCTGGACCCTGTATTGACCAATCCATGTGGGAAATTGATGCATCATTCTTCCAGGAAAACAATAAGAGCCTGATGAATCCTGTCATAGTCATCCTGGAGGATGTTTGTGGCATTCAGGGGAAAAAAAAAACTACTGATGAAAAAACCTGGCCATACAGTCTGGTCACATAGTCAGCTGACCTCATGTTTGACCTCATTTCTCCACATTGCCCGTAGGCACATCATTTCTTTGTTAAAAATGTCTGTTAATTAGTTGAATATACTGTATGTGCTTTATCGAACATGTTACACACCCTTTTGTGAAATACTAGTCACAAACTGCTTTTGTGGACTGGTTAAAATTGTAAAAACATAGATATAGTGTATCGACACTGTGCTGAAATAAATTTACATTGACTAAATCTAATCTAGTTTCCAAAGCACTTACACACCTGAACTCCTCTCCAGGCTGTCCAAAGGACAGGCCAATCCACAAGTCAGTCGGGCCCAAAGGATGCTAAAAACACACAGTGAATGGAACAGGGATTTAAAAAAAAATAAAGTACTTTCACTCGCCCCCTTTGCAAACAAGACCTCCCTTTCAGATGTCTTTTCTTGCTTTTACTTTGCTTCTTTCATAGTCCTGCTTTTGTTCCCATTATCCCTTCACAATCCTCGACACTGCAAGACCCTTCTTTGGTGTGATCCAAAAGGCCGCTCCCAACAGACAGCCTCTTTCTTTCTGCCTCTGTGGGAGGGCACTCGAGCATTTAAGAGTCCATGTTTGAGGTGCATTTTAGCTTGTAGACGTGTGTCTGCAAACACTTGAGTTTCTATGAGAAGTGAGAGGGCCATTGTGTTCATACTTGTAGGTTTTCCACTGAGAGATCTAAGAATGGATATAAAAGACGATTTGTGAAGATTGACGCTTGTGATTAAGAAGATTTCTTTGGCTGTGTACTCTTGCGTGTAGTTGTACTCAATGAAAGCAAAAACAACCCATTCCTGCAATCACTTTGGTCACTGCTATTACATAATGGGAATATAAACAAAGATTAAAAGTCAAATTTACATTTATACCTGTAATGAGCGATAACATGGTGGGATTCACCAAAGATAATACTGTAATTACCGTAATTTGGAGCCTATTGCTTACAGAGCTTGTTTTGTGCAATTTACCACAGTGAGTTATGTTTCAACCTTAAATTGATCATACTGTAGACAGCATTCTGCAAGTCTTTACATGCGGCATCTGCTGATACTTAAGAGTAGTAACAAACCCGCCGCATATGGTCCTTGATGAACTGCAGCTCCTCCTTGGAGTGAATGGACAGCAGCTGGGCTCCCATCATCTGGCAGGCCAGAGAGACAGAGGGCCAGTCGAAGGGCTGATTGGCCAGCAAGTACTCAGCCCCGCGGTAAAACACCCAGGCCTCGCTCTCTGTGGTGACAATTATGGAAGGAGGACATGCTTTCAAGATATAAAGTGGCAGTGAAGAGTTAATGCGCAGCTCTAATTTCTGATGAGCGGCTATTTCACATCCGATACTGCCGTACTTTTGTGAGAAAATGCATTTCATTGACTCAGATGATGCTCAGATGATGCTTCAGATAAACGTAATAAATCAGAAACAGAAATATGGAACCACAGCAACATTTATGTGAAGTCAGTGTGTTTCATTGGTCTTCAGCAGACAGTCAATGTTACGCTTCTGCATCTAGAACTATGCAAAGGTTCATTGTGATCAGGCGAAAAATATTCATCATGTAATCAGCAAAGCTCAGTGCTGACCCCTTTGACTAAGAGGAATACACCATAGCACATTGTGCTGGTTTTTAAGAGATCGAGACATTTCTGGGAAGATTCTCAGTCACTCAGGTTACATTGATCTTTAAAGGTTTCTTATTGTGCTTTTACTGAATTTCAAAGGTTTAGACCTGATTCAAACTGTAATAAATCCAGTTTTCAGGTGATCTAGGTGTTATTTTACAAAATGTACAACTGATTAAACAGTATATAAAGGTTTTGAAAGAGTAGGCATACAAGGATCTTCCAGAATTTTTCACAGTTCAATCACATTATTCATCTCCTCACGCCTTGCTTTTCCTTGCTGCCATTTGCCTTCCTTTTCTCCCTTGTAGGGCTACTGCTGGTGTTTCATTATTATCACAGAGGATATGTATCTCTGTTGTTGGAAACACTGGCTACCTACAATGGTGTGACTCTGCCGTATTTGTAGATGATTTTGCTACACACACCAGAAAATTCAACAAATCCTGCAACTGAGGCACAAGAGGCTTCGAAAAACTCTTTTTCTTCTGAACAACTGAAGAGGCGTTGCATGCAGAACAAACAAGAAAACAGTCCTGTTGCTGTCTATTTAAACATTTTGATGATACAACTCCCTGCAAGATGCTTAAAGCCAATGTTTGCTTTTTGATGAAGTCTGTTGGACTGACATTTTGCTCCTGTACTACAACACCCACTGGTTTTCAATAGCTGCATGCTGAAATGTTAAAGCCACTCTAGGTAGCACTGTAACTCCTGACCACAAGGGGGCAGCAGATCAGAAGGACATTCATTTGTCAGCGCCTGGCACAATGATGATGACACAACCTACATCCCGGCACATCAGACCATAACCCACAACACAAGAGGGAGTCATCGTCAACACCGTTCTGGACAGCTTACCCGAGATTAAGCACATCCAAGTCGTACAGGCTGGCTAGCATGGATCATTTAAGACTGCAGCAATCCCACAGTATGACCACCAGCCTAAAACACGACTAATGCACCTCTAGTGCCACAAAGTGGTTCCATAAGACATGCAAGACCATCCTCACTCACTGCAACAGTAATATCAGTGGCTCTTTTGTCAACACAGCAGCTCTATATGACCCCTTGTGGTCAGTAGTAGTATTGCTACATAGAGTGGCTTTGGTACAGTACTTTGGTACTTCAATTTTAATATTCATACCACAGTCCTAAAGCTTTTCCGTCTATTTGTACAAGTTTTTGATCAGAAAGCCATTAGAAAGCCTTTGAGCTCAGAGGTGATACGTTTCTGTTTTGTGCAGGGAAAACAGCATAGTAACAACTGCAGTGAGGTTTGTCAAAAAAGGAATTTCACTTACGCTCAGTGTACCAGTAGGGCTTTTTCAGTTCATCACCTGCAATATAAAACAGAGTTAGGTAAATAAGGGAGGGCTTATGCGAGAATGTACAGTTTGACTGTGTGGAGAGTAGCGGTGTGTAAGCATTTACCGATGGACAGTTTGCAGATCCACTCATGTTTGGTGTCACAGGGCTGTGGCGTGAGAGCATTGGTCATGGCACTGTACACAGCACAGTCCCTCCTGTCATCCTCATCATTCTTATCTTCAATGAAAGATGTCACCACCTGTGCAAACGTGGAGATAAAGCTGGAATGATTTTCGTGTTCTGAGTGTCCCACTATTAGCACACTTTAGTGAGTATCTCTGTGTACTTACAGCAGAACCGTCAGACCACTCCCAGTCTCCAACACGTTCAGGGTCTCTCTTATTTAAACCCACCCAGAACCAGCGGACCTCTGTTCTAAATATAACACAAAAAACGGGAGCAGAAAAAGAAACACCCTGCAAGATAAGTTTATCTGAGAAAGATCATTCATATATGAATGATTAATTTTCCTCGTCAAAACTCTGTGAAAAAGAAATTTTCAGATATTTAGAAGGGAATACATGAAATTTGATGCTTTCAGCGTTTTAGATAACAAAATCTGTTTTTATATAATTTCATTGACAGCACTTATCCCTTTTTCCTCATTTTAATCAAGTCTTTAATGACCAAGAAACACTACACAGTGAGATAAAATTATATCCTGAAACAAAATTTTGAAAATCATATTTGTAAATTTGTCCTTATTTAAAAAAAAATCTCATCAGATATTTAACATATAAGAAGTCTTAAGCTTTAAAAATGCAGAACTTGTTCCACATGCCTTCATCTACTCACGCTTAGATGACTGCACTAGAAAGAAATGCAGCTGCTTGACTTTTTGTAAAACCACCAAACGAAAACATACTCCTCCACTGTTCGTCGTGCAATTGTTTTGTATTCAGACTATAATTAACAGCTGCTCTCATCATACTGTACACAATCTGAGGCACAAAAAAGCCCTCTGGCTTT
The DNA here is from genome assembly GCF_033807715.1 of Cololabis saira. Classification (NCBI taxonomy): domain Eukaryota; kingdom Metazoa; phylum Chordata; class Actinopteri; order Beloniformes; family Belonidae; genus Cololabis; species Cololabis saira. The sequence goes on along the minus strand of NC_084588.1, from coordinate 22,382,000 downwards.
CTATACGTTGATTTCAAAGCAGATGAGTTACTTTACCTTCAGGGATCAATCGCAATGCACTGCAACCTCTAGAGAAACTTGTCTAATCAAATAATTTACTTCTCTTACTTTAGAGTAGGGTGAAACAGCAGTGGGTATTTCATAAGCTGCATTAAACAACTTTACCAGCAGATGTCACTAAAGCCTAAAACCTGCCCTTCACTTGCTTGATAAGCTCATAATAATGCCTTTGATTTGTTTGAAAAGTGCTACAAACTTGATTTTCAGTAATGATACAGTAATGATACTCTATAGCCAATAATACTAATCTGTAACATTTGCATGACCGAGTTGCTTTTCCCTGCAGAAAAACAATTTGCTGTGGGCAAAACACACCTTATTTTGCATTCCCTGCACTTTGCATAGGAGAGAAAACAAAATCACAATAACTGTTCTTCCAACATTCCTGCATTGATGGGCCCCAGAGGGCTGTACCAACCCTGCAAACATGGTATTGAGGAGGTGCTTGACAAACACCTGATCCTCATAGTGCTGGAAACTGGCCAGCTGAGCCCCAAGGGCCTGGCAGAAGAAGTCTGCCTCCACCCAGGAGCGCTTCATCAGGACTTTCTCATCATGAAACACCTAGAAGAGCAACATTTCAGGTCAGCTGGGCTGGAATTGCAGAAATGAGTAACATTCAACATTCTTTTTATATAGGGACTTGCTCTGGAAGTTTCAACAATATGTCATTTCCGTTGGCACTATAGAGCAGGTTTTGAGTGCACTTTATTTTTTCTTAATACCATCCCACCCTGACATCAAATGGATGCTTAAGGATAAGCATAAACCTAAGGATAAGGACATCTTTTGTGCTTGTCCTAGACTAGTAATCTCAGGTGGTAAACTGAGTCACTTTGATACATTGGACTTTTGACAAAACCAAGAGGAAACTATTCACATACTAAACTCACTGAACTGAGAATAAGATCGCTGGTTTGATCATAAAGATATGTTTTACTCCAGACAGTTCTGGGAAGCAAAATCTCTGCAATAATGTCCGTAGGTCTGAGTTGGTTTTATTTGGGGCAATTTCTCTCATTTCATTTGCAAAAATAAAAATAAATGAAGTATAAAACCTTTTGGATTAAGTTGAGACAGAAAGCATTAAAGGGTCAGAGATGTGAGATAGGACTAGCACTACCTTATAACAGGGAAGCAACCCGGATTGTGAGCCCCAGCCCGGGGGACATGCGGTGTAGGCGTCGATGTGGTGCTCGGGAAGCTGAACGTTGTGGTAGCTGTCGATGCTCTGCTCGCACACTGACATGGCCTTGTGTGACTTGCAGTCTTTCACCTCCCAGCGACCCAGAGCAGGTCCACCTGACATGGCAACACATCCACCTGCGCTGACTGAAGAACAGATGAAGATGACGGGAGATCCACTGTCAGATTAACCAAACCACACTCTATTTATGATTAGCAAGGAATTATCATCAAATAACTTGTCACCTGGCTGGTGTTTGTTCCAGTTTGTGAAGGTGAGAGTTTGAGCGGAGCCATTTTGGGAAAGCCAGGTGTATTCCCCCTCCCTGTCCTGGTCCGTGACCCCAATCCAGTAATACGTGCTACTGTTGGCTCCACTCGCACTCAGCAAACTGTTGATAAATATCTGCTCAAACCTGCCAGCACACATGAGAAAACAGTCTGATAAGTTTAGACAAACTAATTAATTTACATTTTCTGTTAAGACAATTAATAATTTGCTCTATAAAGGACCTGTTTTCCACAGTAAGCAGAGGGGCCTTGCAGTAATACCCCATCCATGCATCTTCATGGCTCTGTTCATGACTAGTCACTGTGTAGCAGGAATGGCCATGTCGCTTCCACCCCTAAAAGAAGTAAAACAATTATAAATACAAGTAAAATTACAATGTTCAATATTCATTTATGTTATCAATCAATTCAATCAATTCATATTTATTTCGAGCAATGAACATAACATAAATGACCTGCGTGCAACATAAAATTAAACAAATACCTTTTATCAGGTTTATCAGGTGCAGGTTCAATATACAAATTAATTCGTCAACACTCGAAAGGGAGTGGGAAGAAGAAAACTTATTTAATCCCACCCCTGTTTCTCATTAACAACTTGACAGATTTTTTCTTTTTAAGGCTTCCTCCTGTCTCAACATTTGAACCAAAAAAAATAAAAAAAAAAGACCTATATGAAATTATAAACGAAATGCAGATGCATTTCATGGCCACAATGCGTGCAAATCCAGGAACAATGTATATAGTAATATTTATAGTTAACCGTTAACTTATATTTATAATAAACCGTTAAGATATATTTATAATAAATACCAGCAATGGTAAGAGTAACAATACCAAAAGGTAATGGACATAATGGACATGGACATATAGTACATACATACACGTCAGTAATGGTAAGAACAACAGTACCAGTAGGTAATGGACAATACAAACTTACTAAATGAGGAACAACAATTACACAAACATTTCAAGACCGAAGTTGATTAAACAAAGTGTTACCACCCGCTTTCTCCGTTATAGACCCTCTTCCTACTGTTCATGGTCACGGGGTGATGGGTGAGTCTATTTCAACTTACTGTAGGATAAGTGAACTAGGCCAGAGGCTGAGTAAAACTTTGAACTTGTTGTATTACAGGGCCACGCAGAGACAAACAAGACAAGCAGACAAATAACAAAGCATGGTACATTTAGTATAACCAATCAACCTAAAAAAATTAAAAAAATGCACATTTTTAGAATAAGCGAGGAACCTAAATTAGCACAAGTGCAGGGAGGACGTACGTGCTTCAGAGAAAGGGTCCGGCTGATACCTGGGAGCCTTCTTAGTTTACTGTGATGTAGAAACCACAACACCACACAGTCCGGATCAATAATTTTCTTTCTTTTTTATTTCCACAGAATGTTCAGTAGAGAAAGGCTGGTGGATGGCTGCTGACATCCTGACCTGCAGACTGACCCTCTGACCGCCTCAGTGTCTGCTGTCTACATCTGCTTTTATAGTCGCCCCTGTAGTACACTAACTGGCCATTGTTTCTGTGTCTCTCTTTTCTCTGTTCTTCGTTCTCTCCGTCTGTTTTCTCTTTTCCTGCTCTGTCCAGCTGGCCTTCGGCAGGAGGGTCCCCCCTTATGAGCCTGGTCCTGCTCAACGTTTCTTCCCTCCTAAAGGGGAGTTTTTCCTTGCCACTGTTTGGCTTAAATTTTTGTCCCACTAGGGGAGTTTTTACCTGCCTTTGTTTATGTTTATGTAATAATTGCTCGGGGTCATCTTCTGGGTCTCTGGAAAGCACCTAGAGACAACTTATGTTGTAATAAATGAAATATAAATAAAGTTGAATTTAATGGAATTGAAAAAACATTATGTGATCATCTATTAACAAAATCATTGGAGCTAATAGAGCTGATTATTACAATCTATGAACCCAATACCACTTCAGTCAGTTTTAAGAGATTCAAAGACTTGTCTGTTAAATAGCTGCCACGGGTTTCATCCGTTCCTTGTGCGCCGCAGTCACTTACCCACCAAAGCATTTTAAGTGGCGCTGTTTGTCCTAAAACGACAATAACTTGCATCAATATTTTTTGGTTTTGTGCAGTCTGAGTCACAGGATATTGACTGCTGGGTTGACTGCTACCAGTTGATGGGTTGCTGATGTCAAGAAACATTCTTCCTCTGCCTGTAAGTTACCATTTTCTCAATTTCTTTTGATACAGGAAATAACAGCCTCTGAGCTGGAAACTACTGGCTGAAAACGACGAGTTTTCATTAATATTTCTAAAGTCTAGAGGGGCAAATGTGACTGTGAAGACCTAAAGATAATGTATTTACTACATTTGCTGATTGAACAGGACATTTTGACATGTTTAGACACCCAAACCAGTACCACGTCATCCAGACCCTGCTTTCAGGACATGTTGATGCCCAACACAAGCATTTAAAGAAACAAATCTTTTCTTTCTGATCGATATCAAAAAAGTGAAGCTTATGCAGTTTGAGGAGACGTTCTGAATATTTGTCAGAAAAATGTAATTTGATTTTGTGATGCTTATAGCATTAAACATCTCCCTCCACTTGACCCTGTTTTGGCAATGCACAGCCTTTTTAAATCCAAGTTTATAATCTGAATTAAAATTGTTTCTAACTTGTAGGTGAAAAATCTTGCATTTATACATTCACATTTACGTTATTTCTCCTGTAAAATGAAGAAAGCAGAAAACTGCCTACTGAACGCTGCATTCGATAATTCTCACTCAGCTAAATAAATGTTTGGATATCTCATACTGAAGTATCTTCAAAGTATCAGGTCCAGATTGAAGGTTTTGTGTGAATATGACAACTGAAATTTTAAACCCGCCAAAAAAGAAAGGGTCTTATTCTGTTTTGTTGAATTTCGAAGCAAGTCTCACACGTGTAAAAGCATGGCGTGAAGAGAGTGTTTAAACAAGTGGTGTTAATTTCTGCCTTTAATTTGCCCCCCGAGGCTCCTGTTGAGGCCCAGACACCCACATGCACATCTGCATGAAGAGAACATTCAGAGAGTTTACGTAAGACTGAAATTTAAATGTCTTTATTGCTGCTGATGGACTCACTTTAAAAAAGTGATTATCTGGTCTGAAACAGACCACTTACACGCTGAAGTGGAAGCATAACTTTGTTTGCTATAAATCCAGCAAGAATCACCAGACACTGCTCAAGCATGTTAGTTGATATTGTGCTCTCAGTTTATTTAATTTACTTTTTGGCCTCATGTTCCAGGGTATGAAGTAGCCTGATGACTCAGGGCACTTGCAAAGAGAGTCACAGAGCAGAAAGAAGCCAGACAACACGTCAGCAGGGGAGTGAATCAGCTCATTGTGCTTCTGAAGAGGAAATCTCGCTCTGAAGTTGAACTGCAGCAGGCGTGTGACTCCGTCTGGTGCAAGTCTGGATCTCTTTAGTGGTATTGTAACACAGCAGCAAATCCACCTCACTAACATCCTTCTGTCCATCTGTTTTCTATAACCTCTTCACCCTATTTAGGATCAGGAAGACGGAGCCTATCTCCGCTGTAATTAGGGGCAAAGGCGGGGTCTACCCCATGGAGGTCTCCAGTCCTTCCTAGGACCACACCTCGCCCTCTCTAGTGAAATCCATTTTGAAATCAAAACATACCTACATATACACTAGTGTATCAACTGTGTATTGTAAAAGATCTCCGTCCACAGAGAGCAGTGTGGATCCATGACTATTCATGCTCACCCAATATGCCTTGTCTGAATCCAGCGTTGCATGTTTGGTTGGAAAAACTGTTACAGATCGCCTTTATAATGACTTTCCTCCTGCACATGTAGGCAGCTGCAGAGTTATTAAATCCTGACTTTGGCCGCATAAGAGACGATACTAAAGAAAACACTGTCATTAAAGCCATTCTATGTAGCAATAACTTATTTTACCACATGGGAGCGAACGGCTCTGCTGTGTTGACAAAAGACACTGACAATACTGCGTTGAGTGGGGATGGTACGACACATCTTGTTATACCAATGTGCCCCGACAGAAGTGTAATTCATTGTGTCTTATGCCAGAGGCTGAAACTATTACTGACAGAATAATTTAGTTGAAATCAAACATCTTGAGTTTATCGTAGTCATCATTTATTCTTTTTAACTACAGTTGGTAGAGACGCTGCAGCTTCTGATAAAAATGTGTGTAATCTAACTCACTCTAACTCAAATTTCTTGGCTTTTATTAAGATCATCAATGATTTGCTGAAAGACACTTCAACAGGTGAGTGGTGCTGATGCAGATGTATGTGTGTACTTGTTCATGCTCCTACCACAGGACATCCTTCATCCCAGGGTCCAGGTTCCTGAATTGGCTTCTGGCTTTCTCTTCTGCACACCGCAGGCAGCCGCTCGTTACATGACGCCAGCAGCCAGGTACCTTCCTGTGACAGAGGTCAGCATTTTACTAACACAGCCTCATGGGGACACAGTCTTTTAATCACCTGGCTGGTGTGAAACAATTTATCAAAGATATTTGCTGATAATTTAACAGCCCCACTTTCTCCCCAAAAAAGAAGTAAAAATGTATTCAACAGCTTCAATAAAATGTAGTGTCTCTTTGTGTTTGAAAATGTGGAACATAAAAAGCCCAAGGGCATAAAAAAGAATAGTAGCTTTAAAGATGCATTCAAATGATCATCTTACACATAAATGGGACCTAAAAAAGGATGTGTACATATGTAACAACAAAGTCTGCTGATGAAACCTACAAGAAACAGGATTTCCTAAGTCTGCAAAGCCTTAGGCAGTGTGGGTCATTCCCACAGGAATTTGATCAATCAGAAAACACTTTAAGACCCTTAACTGGCCTAATGCTAATTGACACTTGTGGAAAACTAAGTTTTTCCAGACGCGTCTCTCTTCCCAGTCTTTGTCAGATTGAATAATCACGGCTCCTTTTGGAGTTATGTTGGGTGCAGAGCTACTCTACAGTCTCCAAAGATTAAAATGAAATAGCTAAGAATGAGCATCATATGACAACTCTAATCTTAAAAATCAAACTGGGCATATTTTGATTTTCTTTTAATAGCCCAGACAGTTAGGAGACTGAGCAGAAGAAACAGCATATATTATTATTATTAAATATTGTATTATGTTCTATACCAGGAGTAGGAAACCCTGGTTCCCGAGTGCCACTGTCCTGCATGTTTTAGATGTGTCCCGGCTTCAACACACCTGATTCTAATTAACTGTCCTCATTAGCTTGTCATCAAGGTCTGGACAACTCTGTTGATGACACAGCTACTTGTATCACGATGTACTGAAGCAGGATAGCATCTAAGTATGAACAGTAATTGTTAAATATCTGTAGTTGCAGCTCTAAAAGCATAATTAAGAGTTTAGGAGAAGATGTCACACCTTCCTGTCCACTTTGGTGCAGAGCGTTGCGTCCGTCAGGTTGTGGATAGGATGATACTGGTGCCAGAGAGTAAGAGTTACTGGTGAACCATCTGACCACTCTACAGCCGGGGACAACGCCCTTTTCCAAAGACCAATCCAGACCGCCGTATCCTCTCCAGTAACTGTGGCACATGAGAGCACACTATAGCACACGCAAAGACTAGCAAAACACTATCTATTATCTACACAGCCTCCTGTCTTATCGAGTGTTGTACGATAATCCTCACAGTTAGCCAGGAGGATGAGCAGCACTTCCACCTCTGACAAAGAGTGGAGGCTGGTGAGATTTGCCCCCTGAGAGCCACAGGCCTGGGAAGACGTCTCCCAGCTTCCAGCTTCTGCTTCTGGCAGCACACGGTAGCAGAAGCCATTATGAGGCCACCAGCCGTCAGCACACTCTGTACGGATGTATTGCCAGTTCTCTGCAAAAAGAAGAACAAGGAGAATAAAAGGAATGAAGCGAGGCAACTAATCAGAACAAAGCATACCAGAATAAAACAAGCTGACAGCAGACATTGTTTTGGTCTAGGTGCCTACAGTGCAGCACAGAAAAAGGTCAACAGTTCACTACACAGGTGCAGAGCAGCTGGTGAAGCCAACAGCTACAAGACCTAAAAAAATACTTCTTGTACATTTTGCACTTAGCCAGGACTCACAATATGTGTTACCGCTTTAGTCAGTGGCTTGAAAATTTAAAACCATACTGACCGACACTTGGAATACTGAACTATTCTCAAATTTTCACAGCAAGCTACACAAACAAAGCAAAGCAACAGACCCAGAGTTGGATTTGGCATTGCAAGATCTCGCTCCATTCAAAGTGTATGAAAAGTAAGATCAGGGAAGACTGAAATGCTAACATCTGATTCCTGCCTCAGGCTCAGACCACGTTTACATGTAGCCGGGTATTTACAAAAACTGATATTTTCCCCTCTCCGTTTTCAAAAATATCCTCGTTTACACGGACTCGCATGAAAACGCTGTTAACGTCATGCCAGCCAATGAGAATCCTGGAAAAAACATCAACAAATGACACGTGTAACTTCCAGTTAAGGCTGATTTATGGTTCCGCATTAAATCGACGCAGAGCCTACGGCGTAGGGTACGCGGAGACGCACACCGTACGGCGCGCATCGCCGCGTACCCTACGCCGTAGGCTCTGCCTCGATTTAACGCGGGACCATAATTCAGGCTTTACTTCCAAGACGGAACGAGAGTCTGAGAGAATTTAAAACAGGTAAAATAAAAGAAAATATTGACGGTGGCCAAACTAATTGTAAACACAGGTCGCACTCATGACGCTGCTGGTGACGTTTCTGTCGCATAATGTGACGTAAATCTCCGTTTTCCTCCGTTTTGTCTGTTTAGACGCAAACGTGAAAACAGAGTTTTTGAAAATCTCTACTTTGGCCGGAGTTTTCAGAAATGATCGTTTTTGGGGGCTTTGACCTCCGTTTTTGTGTAAACGAACGGCCAAAACGCATGAAAACGCCTCCGTTTTTGCCCCGTGTAAACAGGGCCTCAAAGTTCATACCTTCCAACAGAGTGCAAAATATCACCTGAAGAACATACAGTAGGAATCAGCCTGCATATGAAAGGTGTGCATATGTCCTCACCTAGCGACTCAGCTTTCCGGGTGTTGTTGGGTGTCTTCTTGCAGATGTAAGGCAGCGCAGACTCGCAGGAGAGGCTCTGCCAGTGGCTGTCGTAGGCCGAGTTGTAAACTCCACACTGCCTGTTGTCCTGTAGCGGGCTGGCAGGCAGAGCTGATGGGATCACAGTGATGGAACAACATTTTATAGTGTACCACATGCCCTAAACATCTGGGTTCCCTTTGCTACAGCCTCCACATGCATATACGATAAAGTGAAGGTATCACTAAAGAAAAAAAGACTGAAAACCTGTGAAATAGTCAAATAGTAAACTCTATTCACAGCTGCAGAGCTGAGGCTGGGGGCTTTTCGGGGATCTGTACCTGTGGTGAAATTCACCAGTGACAGAGGCGCTCCGTCAGACCACTGCCAACCGTGCCCGTCCTTTAGATGGTTCAGCCCGATCCACACCATCGCTCCGACACTTGCCAACCGATCTAGTCCAGATTACAAAAAGGAATGACGTTGAAGTCATAAACAAACTCACCTGGTGCCAAGTTAAAATAGGTAGGTGGTGAGATACGTTTGCATTTAGAGCCAAAATTATTCCTATTGGGTATTTACTCAGCTAATTGTAACATAAGAAAGAAACACCAACTATTTTTAGATATAGGCTTGCTGTTGGCCAAGAGAGTCATTGCATTGGCTTGGAAAGAGGTGGATAGACCAAGAAAAGGTAAATGGCTTTCTGAACTAACGGCAACTCTGCCCTTAGAAAAGATCACGTATACGATCAAGGGTAAGCAATATGTCTTTAATAACATCTGGGGCCCATTTAAAAACTTTCTTTCTAATAAAGACTTGTCTGGTTTGGTGGAAACACCTGGGGATGATCCATGAATAACCCTCTGCAGCTTCAAAAAGGTTTACTGTCTTGTGTTGAGTGATTGTTGTCAATTTATGTGCAGTGCAAACTTGTATGAGAAGTGTATGATTGGTTTTATTTCTACTCTCCCCATTTTCCCTTTTTTTTATTTTTTTTATTTTACTAACTACTTTATTGCTATATATTTCACTTACTCAAGCAATGTATAATTATTTCATTACGTATTGAATTCCTGTCTTTCGTTAGGTATTCATATTTATTATTTGTATTATTTGTTGTTTTGTTGTCACGATTTGGTTGTGAATTGAGGGCATGGGTTCTGCACAGTTTGGGGCAGATGTTTTGAGTCCCATGGGTTATATAGTGTGTATGTACTTTTATGTTTTGAAATAAATAAATATATTGTTGGAAAAAAAAATAGGTAGGTGGTAAACTGCTGATTGGTCTTACACGTCAAAATGGGTATTTTAAAATAATTTCACAAGACAGTGATCAAATGAATACAGCGTTATAGAGAAGTGTATCAAATAACCTAAAAAATAGGCAGCAAATCAGATAGTTTCACTCCAGCCCTCCGGTTGAGCCTGGTTCTTGTGTTCAGACTGTATGTGGTGTAGATGCAGTATGGGTGACTTATGCTACCTGAATTCAGGGGTTAAACTGCAATAAATATTTTCTGTACATGCATTTTTTAGTTTACCAGTGTAACTTATAACTAGGCTTGTTTTGCCACTAAAGGAAGGATTAATAATATGAAAGAAATCTAGACAGAAAGTTTTTTAATAGCTAAATAAAGCTGAAACTGATCCTACATTAGAAAAACATACAGTTTTGCAAAATACTCAATGACTTTCCAGAGCTCCGTAAGCCTGAAATAGTCACTTCCTCACAATCTTGAAAATTAAACATGTTACACAAGACACAAATAGCTTTAGTACATGTCCAACATTATGAAGAAAGGAGGTGCATCCTGGGAGCTAGTTCAGGTAGGCATCTTGAACAGTATGTTATTCTTGCTTTCACTGCTCTGCATAGTTTATTCCTATTATTCCATCTCACTCATAGCTTTATTTCAAGAGCAAGAGGTACTAATCTCTTCCGTGGTTCCGGATGTCCCGCCTAAGCCAGGTGCCACTCTCAAAACCCCAACTCTTTCACAGCTTTCACCTGTAGACTCAGATTCAGGAGGTTAGGTCATGTACGGGCCTAATAAATAGGGATTCATTGGATCAGAACTCCGACACTAAAACTAAAAAGTGTTTTAAAATTAAAGGGGAACTATTAAACAGGCCTTGAATGTCTTAAAAACAAGTTTTTGCTAAATAAATTAGAAATTCAGCCTCTGAGCCATGTCTGCAGCATCCCATTCTCTAACCTCATTATCTATGCAGGATTCTGAGTGGGCGGGGCTATGATAATGAGGCTCTGTGCTGATTGGCTGCCTGAATGACGCGATACACCGCTACGAAACAATGGTGGAAGCTCCGGCCAGCGGAGTTAGTTGTGTGCGTGGTTTCACGCATCGGAGGCCAAACTATGTAAATCGCATTTTCGTTACGTAACAAGAGGGAGCAGAATCTGAACGGCTCGTAGAAGCCACATCACATTGGACGGCTCATCCTGGCAGCTGTACAGACACTGCAGAATTTGGTTGCTTTCCTCCTTCTCCTGCTTTCCTCCTTCCTTCCTCCTTCACTTTATATATGTTAAAGCAAGAGAAAACGTGTTTTTCATAATAGGTCCCCTTTAAGAATGCATTTGAAGTCTTCACTGCCAGAACTGACTGAATTAAATCTATTTCTTTCACTTTTCTTTGCTCATCTCCACATTTAGCGTTGGGACTTCAAAATTGAAATAGAAAAAATGTAAACTTTTGATTATCTGTGAAAATAAGAGTTGAAAAATGTGTAATAAACAAACATTAAATAAGAGTTTTCTTGAAGTGATTACTATTGTGTCATTCTTGTTATATTGCCTGTAGCAGTTTGTATTGATACAAAAACAACATTTTGCCTCCCTACTTTCTCCTCCATCTGTCACTCCGTCGTCTCTCTGTCTCTTCGGTGTAAGTTAAAGAAAAGTCACAGAGGACGCTGATTTGCTCCGTCAAGTCATCTGCTTTAGAGCATGACTGCTGGCAATCAAACAGGAAATAAGGTCTTGTTCCTGTGGTTTTTGTTACGGTTTTATTCTGTGAGACTATGGTGCTTAAACAGAGCCAGAGTTAAAGAGAGCGGGCCAAGCGCATCGCATTTGCCAGCAGTAATGGAAAGCTGTTGCTCTGCCTTCCTTTCAAACTCAGAAAACTATTAAAGTGTGTGCAGTTGAAGGCATATAAAGGTCAGTGTCCCATCATGACAAAGGATATGTGTCTGGCCACAGCCCCAGAGTAAATGTAACCCCTGTTTGTGTTTTTTGTCAGATACCTACCTCTGATGTACCTGTACTCTGCCAGGCTGGTGATGCTGAGCAGGTTTCCACCTTGGGCCTGGCAGGTTGACAGCGCCTGACTCCAAGTAATGATGGTGTACAGGTTGAACTGGTAGCAAGCCTGCAGCTCCTGGTTTGATTCCCAGAAGTGCTCACAACTGGAGTCTAAGAGGAAACAAATGAGTTAACAACTCTTTAAGCTACAACCTATTTTCAATCCCCATCTGCTTCTCTGCAGAAGAACGGGTTAAACTGATAAAGACAGAGGTAAGAGAGCATTACTCATTGTTTGACATGAGCACAGGCCTCCTCAGGTCTCTGTATGGACTGCTGAAGTCATAAGAGGCTCAAACAGGTGGTGTCCGCACATGACAGACAGTGTGTTTAGTCGTAATTCTTTTTTTACTCTGATATTCATCAGTTTTACCTTTGACGGGGCAGAATCCCCATCTTTCAGCAATGTCATAGCGAGGGGTGGTAGAGCACCAGTGGAGATGGTCCTCGCGCCCCTCAGTTGTACACTCTGCATACCATTTGTTGTTGTAATTAAAGGGGAAAGCACAGGGCATACCGTGTGCGTTTCCTAACAATGTGTGGGTATCTGCAAGTGAAGCACACACACCATGATTCAACCTGAAAACTATTGAAAGCTTTGTGATGGTTTCAACACACTGCACTAACACAAATTGTTCCATACTGCTCAGTGAAAATGTGGATTAAAAAATTAAATTAAATTAGGCGTTCACCTTCATATGGATATGAGCAGGGACCTTCCTGAGGAGTGTTGTACCTTTTCCATTCATGGAAAATATTTTTCTTAACCACCACCAAACGTCCAGCTACAGTCACCTTCCACTGGGAAGCCCCGTACAGCATGTTTCCACGGCAACGCCACCACAGCATGGTGTGGGTCATGTCACACTCGAACATGCTGAGAGGCTGCGTCGTGTCTGAAATGTTGAGGCCCAGGCACATGCTGGTGCCCAAGTTGAAGAGGCGGTGATGAGAGACCCACTTCCACAACATGCGGCGCGTAGGGCGCTTGCAGTCCTCCAGCACCAGGTTGGAGCGATCCACCGTGATGCAGCGTTTCAGCGGCACGCTCTCCAGGATAAAAACACCCTTCCCTGGCGAGAAACGGATGAAAGAGAAGGAGAAGATCAGAGATGCAGACATGGAGGACTAGAGGAATCAGGACAGACATGAGGGAGTGATATAAATATCTGCAACAGTTAGAGAACAAATTGATCATGACAAGAGGACAGACTCATTTACTGCAAATTTACGTCAATTTTCCATTTACTGATGATGGTTTTTCACTAAACCTGAGCATTCTTCAACTATAATGAATTCTCAAGAAGACTTGGAAATGAGTGAAAGAATGTGTTGAACTGAAAACTGTAAGAAAAGAGAGTATGAATGCTCCTTTCAGCTCAGTGATGAAAAAAATCTGGAGAAACTCTGTCTCTCGTTGTCATGTCTGGATAATAGATCGGTAAAACAAAACCGTGTGTTACTTGTCCTCATTAAATAATTAACCTGCTTGAAATCATTTCAAGCTGTTACAAAGATTGTCTGAAAAAGATGTGGACATCCAGCAGGAGAGGGTGTGTGTGTGTTCTGACAAACGAAAGACTGAAACACTTTAATTTAAAATGAAAAACATGCTCATTTTGAATATGGTGCTCGCTACAGAAACATATTTACCACCACGTCTTCTTTTAACAATATTGTTCAAACATAATCATAAAAATATCCATTCTGGTTTGATTTATAAGAAAAAAAAACTTCTGGCACTCATCAGTTTGGGGCCCTCATTTTTCTTTCAAAAATGTTTTCAGTGGGTGACAGCATGAAACTGCAAGCAGGGCAGTTTAGCCCTTGAACGCTTTCATTATAGAGCTACGTTGTTGTCATACATGCAGATGTGGTTTGGTTTTGTTTTCTCAAAATGAGCAAGGCATCAGGGAGGCACCGTAAAATATGTCCCACCAAAATTTGTTTAAAACATTTGGTATAAATGGTCACTTTGCAGTAGTGGAAGTCACTAATGCCACGTTCACTAATGCACCCCTGCCATGGATGCTGGATAATAAGCCGTCTGCTGATGACATGGTGCGCTCCTCTCTGTCCCACACCTAACATCTATGATTCCAAAAATAACTTCATTCCTACTGGTCGGACAGTTTTCCACATCACCTCACTCCATCTCAAGAGAGCTCAGGCCCAGACAAGTTTCTGGATCTTATTTAGACCTTGAATTTCTGTTCGCTGTTTTCAGAAAAGTTAATGAAGTGAAGCAGTTTCCTGGACATAAATGTGTCTGCTTTCAATGCAGTTACTGGTCTTACTTTTTATCCCACATAAATACAAATTTATAAGGATTTTTAAAATACTTTTGTAAATATAGACCATGAAAACCTCTGATGATGAAATCTTTTTTTCCTTTTCAAATGATAGAACTTTTCAATTTGTTCCTGTTTGATCTTAGCGTTTTCACGGTGAGTTCCTCCTCATCCAGAAATAAACCTTTTGACTGACCTGCTACCAGAAGACCAAATTACTTTAGTTAAGAGATTGCAATGTAAGATTGCATTCTTTCACTGACCTTTTCTCTGTACTTTCAACAGATTTGACTATGTATACATGTGTATATACATATACATGCGTGTGTATATATACACAGCTTGGTCCAGAATTATTTTGTGGAGGAGATGGTCGTGTGACTACACCCCCAGTAGCAGGTTTTTAAGGGAAAAAGTACAAGAACAAACACAGCGGAGAAATTATGAACAAAATTAAAGAAAATACCGGAAATAAATGATGAGGCAAAGAAGATGTTGGTGACAAATTCTGAATGTTGGTTTCAATGCATTTTCAATCAACTGCCTAGCACTAGTAGCATACCACATGATCTCAATCAATGTGAATACAGATGATTTACAACAAGGTGCAAACCACTGGTAATATTCAACAACAGGAAAGGCATATTAAACTTCACATACTGTATTAAACATGGTGGAGGCAGTGTTGTGGGATGGGCATGTATGGCTGCTGATGAAACCGACTCACTTGTGTTCTATTGATAACAGAAGCAGCAAGATTAACTCTGAGATGTGAAGGACCATGATCTCTGCTCACATTCAGTCCAGTCTAAAAGTAACAGAACAATGCTTCACAGTGCCGATGGATAATCACCGTAATCATACTTTGAAAGTAGCTCAAAGCATTTTAAAAGGAAAGAAACTGAATATTCTTCAGTGGCCATTTCTCCTGACTGATCTCAACCCCAATTAGCAGTTGCTGAGGACAAGACTGAAGGCAAAAACGTGCCGAGGGGGCCAAAAACAACAACAGCTGAAGAAGTTTGCAGTGAAGGCATGGCAAAGCGCCTCCAGGGAGGAAGCTTGGTGAATCTGGTGATGTTCATGGGCTTCAGACTTCAGGCATTAGTAGGGTTGCCACCCGTCCCGTAAAATACAGAATTGTCCTTTATTTGAGAAAAAAATGTTTTGTCCCGTATTGAACTAATACGGGACGCGATTTGTCCTGTATTTTCATTAACGCCCCATAGACAAGTCTGTCACACACACATCAACACTAAATTTAGCAATAATGAACAAAATAAAACACAGGAAACATTAAGGCCAGCAAAATCTTTGTGGCGGGACAACAGGACCTGCTGCGCTCTGTATATTATAGTTGAATTATTGAAATAAGTTAACTTTTACACCATATTCTATTTGAATTATTGAAATAAATTAACTTTTACACCATATTCTAGTTGAATTATTGAAATAAATTAACTTTTACACTATTTTCTAGTTGAATGATTGAAATAAATTAACTTTTACACCATATTCTAGTTGAATTATTGAAATAAATTAACTTTTACACTATTTTCTAGTTGAATGATTGAAATAAATTAACTTTTACACCATATTCAAGTTGAATTATTTAAATAATTTAACTTTTACACCATATTCTTCACCTGTATCTATATTCTACATCCTGGCTGATGTGGACATACATAGAATAGGAGGATATTTCAGTTACTAGTATTGTTGGCTGTCTGTACAGTCATGCAAGTTCAATGCTATTAAAGCACTTTAAACTTTAAATCAAAGCATTTTGTTTTTTCATATAAAGTAAACACTTTTTTATGCAATTTAGAAGTTTTGGGGCTTTTTTTTGGCTCCTGCGCTGCTGAAATCGGGTGTCCCTTATTTCTATTTCTGAAAGGTGGCAACCCTAGGCATTAGTACTGTATACCCTTTCACAATAGCATGTGGACTATGAATGAGTTTCATTAATATAATCAGTTTAAGAGACTTTACAGTGCGGTTTCAAAAATCAGCATTGAAACTTTGTTTTTCATCTTCTTAGGCTTTGTCCTGTTATAGACACCAAACCACAACCAAACAAAGCCCTCTGTCGGTAATGTGAGCCTACTGTTGCGCTGATCCAGGGGCCGCAACAGGAAGCGCTCAGACTTCAAAGTAGTTTTGTTTCCCCGCAAGACTCCTCAAGGCTGATTTATGGTTCCACGTTACACCAACGCAGAGGTTACACCGTACTGTGGGCGTCGCCGCGTACCCTACGCCGTAGGCTCTGCGTCGATTTAACGCGGAACCTTAATTCAGGCTTCACAAGCGTGAACATCAGTCTCCCTCTCTCCTACACAGGCTAATATAAAGAGCACTTATATAATTGTATATGTGTGACAGCACAGCAAAGCCTCCAACCAAAAGGTCCAGGATTTCATTTTAATTCTAACATCATCTGGGTCTCTGGAAAGCGCCTATAGAGACAACTTCTGTTGTAATAGACGCTATATAAATAAAAGTGAATGGAATTGAATTGAATTAACAGATATCCGCAGCCAGTCGACTCATAACTTACTGTAAAACTCCCCGAGCTGCTTCTTTTCCAGGACTTCATCGTCCTCCTCGGTGACACACACGCAGCTTTTCGCCAGCAACACAGTTACACAAAAAACCAGCGCCGCGGCCGCGGCTGCAGCGTCGGGACGGCAGGACTTCAACATGTCCACAGCGGGATGGAGCGTCGAGGAGCAAGCAGAGTCCGGTCATTCCGAGGCTCCCCCGTCAAAAAGAGAGCATATTTTGGGCTCGTTGTCTTTTTTTTTCTCATAGAAAAAAGTTTGGTCGGGTTAGTTTTTCAGCGGGGAACCGGCGACGTCACGTCTGACGGAGGAGCTGCTGCTGTCCGCTGCGAGAGCCGCATTCCTGCCGCTCCGCGCTGTTTCCACTGGGAGAGAGCCAGAACCTAGGTTAGACTCACACCGGAGGGATCCAACAAACAAATGCACGGGGAAGAAAGGAAAACATTCCCTAAATTTGCACTGAAGATCCTCTTAATTTCTTGCAAACATTGAGGGAACCTTAAGGGGAACATCTACCCTCCATACTATCTGCAAGGGTCTTGGTCAAATAAAGTTCCTATACTTAAAAGAAACCAAACCATTCCTGACTAAGGAGAGCCACTCTTGAACCAATGCTCTCGTTTACATATAACCTCCTGGGAACTTTTTGTTATGGTTCCCAGAACTCCCCATTAGTTTCTGCCTGTTGGTTCAGTCACCAAACTTGAGAGCAGTCTCCTGTCCCTGTGCTCAAAGCCTGAGTTAAGACTAGGGGTGGGTATTGGGAAGGACCTAACGATACGATACGCATCACAATACTTGAGCCACGATACGATACAAATTGCGATATCCCGATTATGCAATATATCCCGATATATCGCGATATTCTACATAGTTCACCGAAAAATTTAAAAATGCATTACACATCTTAAAATCCAAGTTGTATATATGTACATCAGATGATAGTGATAATGCATTGGACAGACTGAGTCAAAACAATGTAATTCAAACTTTCCATTTTAATTATGCAACATATTTGCATGAAAAAACACACTGAAACACAATGAAAAGTGCAGTGTGTGCATTATTGTTAGATACAAAATACTAAAAATAAAATGCAGTGTCTCACCCACACTGAAATTGAAATCACAAAAATACAGTACAGCTACTTGCCCCTGACTTAAAATGACAAAAATAAAATGCAGTGTCTCACCCACACTGAAATCACAAAATAAAGTGCAGCTAGGGGTGGGCAAAAATATTGATACGGCAATATATCGCGATACATACATTGAATATCGATATCTTATCGGGAGACTATGTATCGCGATATATTGCCGTATCAATATTTTTGCCCACCCCTAGTTAAGACCTAGTTATTATCAGAAAGAAACCAGAGAGCAAGTCAAGTTAACAGTTCATCTGAGTTGAGCCTAAACCTAATGGCACAGTTATCAGCATTTTAAACACAAGCATAGTTCTTAAAATTCATTTGAAGCATCTTACATTCATGCATACACTCATAAAATGTACACTTTTCTGATTTCATGTTTACACTTTTTTAATGTTATTTATTTAATTGTACAAAGTAACTGGCAGTGATATTGATAACATCTCCATCACAAATCAACAATTTAACTGAAAGCCCAGCTGCACCACTTGACAATGGATCCTATGGACAAACTGTGTCGACTAACGTTGTGGAGTTAAAATCCAGCTCTAGCTCTGTACAGTTGCAGCCTGTGAAAAACGACAACACAAGTGAGTATCAACTGTAGTTCATCAGTCAAGCCCTCTCCAGAGAGAGTTTCCTCTACCTCTCTGCCCCTACTATAAACTCAACAAAGACATCATCGTAGCACTCATCTCTGGGAGAATTCTGGGTGACAAAGTTGGAAATTGACATCATCTCCTCCGTGGTTATTTTTCAGATGGAACGTAGCTGTGCACTTTTACTGCTGCACAAGAAATCATCCAGAGGAAAACAGAGACAGCTAGGGAGAGTTTCTCCAGCACCATTCATTTGTTCCTACATGTGGCATACATATGACAGTAAGTGATGGCATGTGGAAATGTACATCCGGCACAAAATTATTATTGATATTGATGTAACTAAGCCACATCACTGTCAAATTAGGTTAAATAAAACAATAACAACCTGAGGACTTCTCTCATTTATGAGTCCAAATGGTGCTAAATCATGAGTTCAAGTCCAAGTCTGAGTCATCGTGCTCAATTCTAAGTCAAGCTCAACTCATCCACAGTACTCAAGCCAGAGTCCTGGACTCGGGTATTACAAATCTGGGCCCTGCTAAGGCTACTGTATGTAAAGGTTTCCTCAGAAAACATTCCTGAAACATTCAGAGACATCTAACCATTAGGCTGCTTTCACAGTACAGGATTGTAAGCCTGCAAGTTGCCAAGTCTGCAGTCTGCTTGTGAGCAAATCAGCAAACTGTGAGTGGTGACCTGTCTGTACTCGACCATTATGTGTGACTCAAACACTGTCTTCCCAATAGCATACTTTCATGAATAGACTCAAACACAGCATACACTATTGACTGGCATGTAGAGAATACTGTCCCAATGTATAAGTATGGTTGTGTTCTTACCAGAAAATGATGATCATAATCTTTCTTCTTCGGGTGCTTTCCCCAAGTTACTGCCATGTTACAGCCAACATTTTCCTTTTCATCTATTTTAAATATCAAACAAAATTAACGCAGTTTCCTTTGTTATGAATGTAATGTCTCCTTTTTCTCCATAACTGATTAAAGTTGCTCTGTTAAAGGTGCAGAAAACTGACTAATGTGGTCGTTTTAATAAAAAACAGCAAACGTGTCATGCAGCTTCTGATGAGTCAACATGATGCCGACGGTGGAGTCTGTAGGTCTCCAGCGTTCCACACTTAATTTTCTCAACATTTTTACGGAACCATCCGGGTAATTGCAGTGCACTTCACGAAGACAGAATATTAAATGTGAACACACTGATTGCACCCAAAACAGCAATTGTAAGTACGCGATTAGGAACATAGCCCTAAATGTGCCTCCACACTGCAAGGTTTTGGGCTGTCACCGATGTAAAATAGGTGTCAGAAAAGCATCCTGGAAATATCTTTCACTGTACGTCCAAATGTCCCATCTCGTACAATGTGATTGTTTGTTTATGCAGGCTTGGTCATATGCTGGTTAACCCACTACTTACCCCGAGCTCCCTTCAAAACCAGCATCCCAACTGGCCTCTTCTTCCAAATCCTGACGTTCTCCTTTGCCACTTATTTTTAAAGTATTGTGAGGAAACAAAAGGTACTACAGAGCTGTTCATTTTCACATTTTCACGATTGCTGACAAATGACTGATATTCAGACAGTCGACTATTTGTAGCCATCAGGTGAATCTCTGTTCCAGCTACAGCCAATGAAACAGTAAGAAATGCTCTTTTATTGTCAAGTTTGAGGGTTGTTCACTAAAAGTTACATTTCCTTGAACATTCAGGAGCATTCGCTGAGGAAATCTTCAGAGAACACTTGCAGGAACTGTCAAGAGACCTTCTGGGAACCAAGAAAGAATATTACGAGGAGGTTTTTAAGTAAAAGAAAACATTGCAGAAATATTTAGTGAATATTATTGTTATTATTATTTTTTGTGGGAGGACACATGAAACTTGAATCGTGCATGCACTAGACATGAGCTATGTTGTTCACATCTTGTATCCAATAATTTAACCTTTCAAAATGAAAACATACTCTATGTTTCAGGATTTGGGATATTAATAGGAAGAATGAGGAGTAGACCAACCAATCAACCAACCAAATTGATAAAATCAACCTTTTTCTTTTAACCGAAATCTTAGAGCAACACTTTTGGTGAAAGACAAAAAGGATGGGATGGATGGATGGATGGATGGATGGATGGATGGATGGATGGATGGATGGATGGATGGATGGATGGATGGATGGATGGATGGATGGATGGATGGATGGATGGATGGATGTGATTGATGTTTCTGTTTACACGGACGGCAAAACATAAATGTAAATTCTCAAGTCTCAAACATGAAATCACAGTAATCCCTCATTTTTTCAGTATGTGGTCATTTAAAGTCACCCAATGTTACTCAGGTGAATGCAGCTGTACAGTAGGTAGCGATGTAGCACAGTAAAACTAGATTGTCGGTACTAAATCCATAGAGCAAGAAATATGAGCATATGAGAGCAAGATACATTTTTCTTTTGGTTCTACACAAGATCCACTGGCTCTGCTCATAAGTTTGGGAAAATTAATGTTTTCATTGCTAAAAGGGAAAAAAAAACAATTAAAAATATATTGTTACTCATATTTTAACTGACTGTAAGCATAATTTATTTAATAAATAGGAAAGCATTACAGAACTATGATGTGATATGCACTGGCATTTAAATCTGAATATCAAATAAATAACCCTTCACAATAGGTCGTTTCACTTTATTTATGTGCCATATTTTACTAAAAATAAAAACTCAACACAACAAAAGATATTAACACTGAAGGCTCAGCCTTACTTTACAATATACAACAAACACAATATAAACCTATATATTTACATACATTTGAGTAAATCAAAGTTTTTTTCAGTGATCGACTACCCATAATGCCGACTCGTCTTTCCCAGACCACATGTTAACGTACACAGACGTGTGTGTTGAATCATGCAGCAGATAGTTAGTGTTTACAGTACAACATGGCAGTGCACTTTTACAGCAGTAAATCCATTGTCCCACTCTTCTCATCACAGTGTCACCTACTGTGTCATAACACCTCTCAATTAATGCAGCGTTTCGTACAAAAACAGTTTTAGTACAGTCATTTCTCTCTGTACCACACTCTCACACTCTCTCACACACACACACACACACACACACACACCACACACACACACACACACACACACACACACACACACACACACACACACACACACACACACACACACACACACACGCACACACGCACACACGCTCAAATATCATTTATCGTCAGTAGTGATTCATGGTAATGATCCTTTCCCTGTGTGTGTTCTTATAAGTTACATTTTTAAATGTAGACGTTGAACTTTTGAACAGAGGGTTGGTTCCCTAAAGAGAAAGAGAAAAAACAATGTCATCAGGAGATCATTTAAATATCTTAAACAAAGAACTCAGGCAAAGAAGTCTTGGATTTCTTTTCTTTTTTTTTTTACAGCAATCTCAATGAAACCATTAAAAAAAAGTGGGACTGTCGCTCTGTTCATTCTCTCTGATGTCCCCAGTTTCCTCTTGTTTGTCAATCCTTTTGGTATAAACTGTGATTGTTACAAGGAAAAGAGTAAAAAAAATATTTTTCAGTAAAAAAGAAAAGAAAAAAAGAGCTAATGTAAAAAGACATTAGATGAACTTGACAGTTTTTACATATCATTTGCTTTTTCATCAACACATTTCACTAAGATTTGATGTAAGATATTCAAAGTTTTCATTAAGCATCACACATATTTTTTTTTAAATCTGCATCTGCGCCACAGAACCAACCAGCAAAAGCGTGTAGTGCATTTATTAAGGCCAGAGGTCTGTGTGGAGAGTATGGCAGCAACTTTACTTTTACTTTACTTTACTCAACTTACTTACTTTACTTTTACTTGACTTTACTCAACTTTTCCATCCATGTCCATAACTGCCTCATTGCAATGCCCTAAAACCTTATTATCGGCAGCACAACAATTATGACGAGGAATATGCAAGGTTATAACCTTGTGAAGACTAACTGCATGCATTGGCCAACTGTGGAATATGATTTTAAAGTAACACCTTCACGCAAGTATCACTAACTCAATTAATTAACAGCCGAGGAAAGAATAATTGGTTATGTGATATGTTGGCTGCCTGGAAAAATTGGTGAAAGATGTTAGACATTCTGACATGATATCACCCTGTTTTCCCCTGAAAATGACAAATCAGTTGGTGATTTTAGGGTTGGGTTGGGGGCACAATT
This sequence comes from Cololabis saira, assembly GCF_033807715.1. NCBI lineage: Eukaryota > Metazoa > Chordata > Actinopteri > Beloniformes > Belonidae > Cololabis > Cololabis saira. Next base: position 22,359,221 of record NC_084588.1, on the reverse strand, counting down.
TGGACTTGGGGAAGTCTGTAGTGTCTACTTTGAAAATCCCTGATCATGACTCTTTGGCACCATTCACACAGCCAGTTAGTTTCCGATACTGTGATACCTTATATATACACGTAAGCAGAACTCTGCGACATTAGTTCTGTGGCCATTAGGCCTCAGTGCCGCCTTGGGAGGTAGTAACAGAGGTTTTTCAGAAAAGTGCCACCTGGATGGCTGCAAACTATGTAGAGATGATAAGATCAGTCCATCACTGATCACTTTGATCAGTATACTTTCTTATGATTTTCCAGTGGCAACAGTTTTTACAGACTCTTCAAATATCTACTGCATCGTATCAATCTATAACCAATACCAAAGCCAGATCGTTTTTCAACATCTCTTTGTGTATGCCACTGAACAGGATTCATTACTTGTTAGATTTGCTGGTCTAATGGTCTAATTTTTGACGATAAGAAGCTACATAGTATTAACAGCCTCATCCTTTAATTATAAAAAAAATCCTACCGTCTCCCATTTTGCCTTTGCTTTCTCAGCTTCAAACTTGGCCACTTCTTTCCGGTCATGGACTGATACCAGCACCTTCCACACAGCCAGCAGGATCAGACCAATGCACACGATAGAAAGAGAGACCCCCAGAATAATCATGGGGATGTTGGGGGGCTCTGGGCATTCTGAGATATGACAGATGATCAAATAAGATTAGACCTGTGTAAAATATTTGGTTTTTACCTGTTTCTTGTGCTGCTGCATAGCTTACCATACATCTGGAGGTTGTAGGCAGTGGTCCCCGTCCCATCATCTATCACATTAAAAGATGCCCAGCACCCATTTTCCATCTTGAGCGTGCATGACATAGAGGGACTTTTGTCATGATCTGAAAAACAGTGCGAGTTGAACACATTAAGGACATGTATCGTCTTTCCTTTTGTAATTGCACTGACGACATAAAAGCATATACTCTCTTCTGTGGTGGTGTCATTGTGACATCAAGGACTACTGATGTGTGCTCATGTGCGTGGACCACACGAAGCCTGATCCTCAGTGTTGATCAGATATACTTCTCAGCTTGCACGACTACAGCGGTTTTAATATCAGCTCTTCTGTGAAAGAGGACTGGGTCCTTTGGCTATTCACATGCACGACAATAGCTCTGCCTGTACAACAAGGTAAATAATCTGTTCCTCATTGTTCCAAGCTACCTGAAAGTGTTGGGTTAAAGAAGGGGGAGAACAGGCTTCAGAGAGACACCAATGGAGTCGATGGAGGTCGGCATTCCTCCAAATCACTGACCCCACACTGAAACCTAACTTGTTGACACCGACATAACAAACACAGAGCTGGAGGGAACTCTTTCTAGGGACGTGAAGTATTTATAGTTTTGAAATTATGATTTCGTTAATTAAAAACATCAAACTGAGTATAGTTTTCTCCAGGCAATTCACCAAATAGTGTGGTTTTTAAATGACTTCCTTTTATTGATTCGAGTTCAGACCAGTGACTAGAGAGAGTGAACTTGCATAGACTTGACGCCTGCTAGAGATACACTGGGGATTAGTCAAGGAGAAAATGTGCGGTTTACTCTCATAGTTGTGTTATTGTGTCATCATGACAGTTATAAGCAGCAGCTATTTTGTAAATGTTTCCTTGTTGGCTTCCTTTAAACGAAGTCTGATATTCAAGTTACAAAACAAAGGTGCCTTTATGATTTTTGTTACTGTATCAACAGGAACTACAAACAGCAGGGCCTTCCCATGCCAACTCTCCTACCTGACAGCTCTATTCATCAGGGTTTAAAGTCCAGGCGTCTAAGTTAATTTTTGTCATTCTCTCATAATTTTTTACTGGACTGGTCTGAAATTTGTAATAAACAAACTGCTTAATAGGATAGTTTCTTGCATTTTGCATTTTAAGGTGAGGTCAAATTTGTATCTAAAAAATGTTTATCTCTACTGATTTTGGTGCAAAGTTCAAACTTTTTTCTGACCCTTAAATGCCAGGTGAATGAAAAAAAAATAATTAATTAAAAAAAAAGTGAAAAATTGTTTTATTTGACTAGAAAATACCCAATGTATTCATAATGATACAAAAGTAAAAAAAATAGGTCTCTTTAATTTCAATGTACAATTGTATAATAAATACTTTATACCAATACAGATTAACCCTTTAATGCTGGATGTATCATAATTAATATAAAACATTCTGAGACCTAATATGTTATTTTGACGGGAAGGAGAAGAGTGTTTATTATTATTTCTATCTATCTTTCCATTTTTATACTCACTTAATCTTGTACAGGGTCAATGGGTATTATTATTATTATTATTATTATTATTATTATTATTATTATTATGTCTTTTAAAAAATGTGACATTTAAATGGTGAATGTTATTGTAATAATCTGACAAATAAATATAAATTACAAAAAATGTACAGTTTATGACTAAAACCCATTTGCAGTAAAACTTTAGGATCTTAAAAAATAAATATAGACGCTCAAATATTATTTCTTTAAAAGAAAGTTGAACAAATGAATATGAAATAATTCAGTAATTACACTGTTATGAGGACTGCTTGCAAAGAGTTTGTAGAACCAGAATTCTGATTCTGATGAGAAACTCGACCTGCAGCTACTTTGAACAGGGACATGAAAGTCAAAGTTTTTAAAACCCTACTGCTGGCCATTACTTTGGCAAGAATCTAAAAGGTTCAAGCAGTTTTTTTTCTTTGCTCTTGTTTTGGGAGATATGAGCATCTGTGTGGGAGTGTGTGGATGAATGAAATAAACAAATGTTGTACGATATGGGACTTTAACACTATGTCAGTATGGTTTGATTGTGAAACGGTTAGTGTTTGTAGACTAGAGTCCTTTACCTTCTGTTTTGTTGATGTAAATTTGAGCAATGCCGCACTGTAAATCGCACAACGGAGAATCTTGTTCTTGTAGATGACACTCCACGCAGGCCCTTAAAACACACAGAAAAACAAATAGTGTGATGATATAGTTACCCTTAGCAGCAACGGTTTAATGAGGCTCCGATCACTAACACAGGGTATACAAAGGAATCACAGCGCTGGTCACTTATCAGCGTTTTCCCAAGGCTTCACTCAGTCTCTATCACCAGTCTCCCCCTGAGACATTGGTATCAAATAGCACCAGCCCTGACAGCTGCTTTACAGTGGAGAAAGGAAATCTTTTAGTGCTATGTTGGGGACATTTGTGTCTTTTGATGTTACATGGAAGGTGTAGACACATGTGAACAAGGGGACCAGAAACGGATATCCCTGAACTTAGAAGAACAGACAGATCATGTGGCACAAGAAGAAAACATCTTTAAGGTAAGGAAATATCAACCACAGCAGAAAAGCTGACAAAATCCTCCACATTTACAGTTTTTTTTGTAGAAAGCGAAGGCATTAATCTGTTACTTACCCTGCAGCGCTACAAGCATTTCCACATGTTGGGCATTTCTCACACTTGTCCCCAGATGCTCCAGGAACAGAGCAGACACACTTGCCGCACACGCATTTCCCCCGGTCGCTACAGAGCTCGCCATCCTCCGACATGCACGCCTCAGAGCTGCTGCTGCAGTTGCAGTACTCCCCTGTCCAACCACTTTCACAGTGACATTCCCCACAGTCGCACACTCCATGACCTACAAACAAAAAAATTACTCAAGAAAGATTCCCATATCAACATCACATGACTAACCCTGTCATGCATAGTTATCAGTACATATGTTTCTAGTATAAAGCATAAGTTTAGATGCTTTGGTTGCACATTAAACACTCCAGTGTTGAATTATGTTGACCAGAAGTGAAATTTAAAGGACTTTTTTCTCCAGCTGAATACCTTAAGGAGTGTAAATATGAATATGAATAAGAGTGAAGCCACAACATTCATGAGTGATTACTCACCTCCGCAGAGCTCCCCACGAAAGCGAACACAGGAGTAATTGTCACATTCGCAGTGGGGCCCATAGATGCGGCCAAAGCTGGACACGTGACACACACATTGCCCGCAATAACAGTGTCCCTGGCCGTTGCATATTTCAGAGTCATTGGTTGCGCGGCAGTTACTCAACACAGCACTCTCCTCACTGCATTCGCACTGCGCTCCAAGGAAGCCCGGCTGACACACGCACACACCACACTGGAAAGCTCCTTGGCTCTCGATGCACTGGCTGCTGTTTGTTGAAGGAGGCTGCTGGCAGTTGCACGAGCAAAAAGACTCCAGTTCCACCTCCAGGCTGCCCTGTAGGCCCACCGGTTTGAGGGAGAAATGCCGAACTCCTGACAGGCACCCCGAAAGCTCCACGGACACATTGAACACTACCTGCAGAACAAAGGAAAGTTTCCATGAAACTAAGCCCAAAACTGAATATCCAGTCAGTTTTCCCTTTGTATTCTTTTTGTTGTAAAGCTCCATGTCGGAAAAAGTGAATAAATCTGAGTCTGTCGCAGTGATTGATATTTAGAAGAATGTAGGCCATGAACATTTAAGTTGTATGAATGCACCTCTGATAAGTTTTTGACAAATGCTCTACTTACTCTTTTGAGACCAAAATAATCTACCATTCCCTAACATCTTCAGCAAATTGAAGTTTAATGTGTCTTAGCTTTAATGAAAAATTCAGGCTCAGTGTGTTTTTTGTTAATTTATTACTGATTAAATTGTCACTGTTTTTGTAGACTGCTGTAATAAGATCTTCATTATGACTGATTTAAAACAAATTTACTTTACTCAGTTCTAATTATGATTTTTTATGTCCTTCTTGGAATATCAACTTATTAGAATAGCACAAAACTGGATCACTCGTCCATTTTAATGAAGCCAATAAGAGGACTGCAATTCATGAAAATGAAACAGAAGTCTTATAAACACCATATCAGGTGTGGTTTTTGTCAGAAGCATAAAAATATAGCAAATATTTTCAGATAAGATGTTGCCACAAGAAAACAGTTTTACAGAAACCAACAATGGAAAGTAAATGATTATCAATAGTTATCAATGTTCTATTCAGTTCAGTGATTAATGTAGATACAATTAAGGGTTCATAGAGCCTTCTGTCCTCATGTCTGGTCCTTTTAAATCTCAAAATGAATTAATTACACATGCTAAGGCTCAGAGAGAAACTGGCTTCATCTATTTATCAAGACCTATGCTTCTCAGGCAGGAAAATGTAAATTATTATTTTACATGATGTAACTTGCTATTATTCAACATAATTTGATTTTAACAAGCTCAGATAACAGTGGTAACACGCTGTTATCTGAGCTGCAATCAAACCACAGCTTTGTTGCATAGGTGCTGATTTAGATCAGAAGGTGATCACATATGGTATATTCTTTTATGTATTTATTTTGAATTGGATATCCCCCAGTTTTTCAAGTTTATCAAGCTTAGCGTAAAATGTCGTCATTGCATAAGTCAGGATCTTTGCCATGAACATTTTACTTCATCAAGCGGTGGCAACTTTAAGCATTCAAGCTTCGATCCCACAGAGCAACAAGCGCATAAAACTGTAAAAGCTGGAAGCAAGGGGTCTCATTCTGTAGGTTCCCTTCCATTTCAACTAGTTATTTCTGTTTTCCTCCAGACGGGATTTCTTTCATATGTTCACATTTAAGTCCCACACTTACAATTAAGGTTTTTTTTGTTGGTGTATAAAATTTGGTGCCATTCTGCTTTGTTGTCAACATATGATTCACTGTTACAATAATTTGAACTAGACTAACCTGGCCTCTTAAACATAAAACAAAAAAGGGATATAAACAGAGGCAACTGACCGTCTCTCCTGGTTTGATGTTGGAGCAATGTTTCAGATCAGGAAAGACAGTCCCGTTTGGACAAATGGTTGTGAAGGACATCTGCAGCTCCTCTGTGTCTCCAAGCACCTCAAGTTCAATCTCTGAACGCAGTTCCTGCAAAACAGTTCACATGTTATATAAACAGCTGCCCCTATGAAATACATACTAAAATAGAAAGTTCTTTTCTCCACACTATCCAGACGTACAAACTTGGAAATAATTCTATTGATTCTTGAAGTGGGTTTTTTTAGAGCGGTGAGTAGGATTTATATTTTCACCCTGCTTTGACCTGTGATGTGCTAACCGTTTATAATTTCCTCTCTAATTCTGTCTTTATGGTGAGTCATCTCCCCAGGTGTGCCTGGTGATACAAAACACCTGAGGAAAGGACGACAGCTAACTCCTGCCAGAGAAAGAGCTATGGTTGAATGACAAATGAACTCTGTGACGGATTGTCTGGGCGCTTACAGAGGAGTTAAATTCCTACAGGTCTGCATGAGTCTGCAGTGTTGCTATGGAAGAGAAAACTGGGATGGAAACATCCAGGTTAACAAAGATTAAATCAATAGAACAGGTTTAAAAGACTGCGCTTTTATTCAGCAAACCTGGTTCAAATATCTACTCAATAAGCAAGAAAAATGTATTAAAAACACCAGGCACAAATACTAACTAGCTATCTGTTTGCCATCATATTTACCTCTCTTTGCATTGTGCTATCTTTAACAACCGCGTCTACAATAAGATAATATTTTTTTTAAAAGGACCCCTCTCATGGTGCGGTTAACAAGGGTGTAACGATGTAACTGACAAAGTAATTAAAGGACTGTGCAATGCCACTAGTCACTGTTGCCGGGGGGATTTACACGGAGGAGAGCAGAGGAGAGAGTGGGGAAGAAAGAGCGAGTCAGAATCAGAAGGGCGAGGAGATCAAACAAATGGGACAAGCAGGAACTTGCCGTCAAACATGCTAATGCAAAGCACCGGGTGGCAGAGGCAAAAAATGTAATAGAAGGAAGAATGAAAGACGGGAGGAAAACAACAAGGAAAGGAGGAGGAATGGAAAAGGCAGTTGCCTGTCATGTAAGAATGATGATGCATTGAAAGTTAACTCATGCATGCTCGCTACCAACATGGGCATGGACCTTTAATTTAAAGCAATTTCACAAATAACTTGATTGGAAAAAAACCTAGCTATAGCTTTAACACTTTTCTCCAATGGCAGGTGTTTTTCCGGCTCACTACAGTAAGAGAAAACCCAACCACACAGCCCAGACGGTTAACTTGCTTTATATGCTGTTACAATCAGTTCCAGGATGTTCCGCGAATCTGTCGCCAGGACTCCAACTGTGGCGCCAGGTATGAGGTCTGCATAGTTCTAGGAGAAAACCAAAACATTAAAAAAAAGACAAAGTTGTTGTTGCAAATATGGGCAGCCTCGCTCCCAGTCCCAACAGCAAAGGATGGAGAAGGGAAAAAGAAGAAAACAGGGCTAGTTCTAACAGGCTGGGTGAGATTGTAGCTCAATAGATAACTATGTGAAGGTTAGAAAGTTTTACATTCCAACAAATGGGTGTTTTTTGTCTAGCTTTGGACCCATTTCCACTCAGTTCAATTCAGTTTAATCTATATTGCGCCAAATCAGAATAAACTTAATCTCAAGGTACTAAAACAATACAAAGCCAACCAAATAACAATAATAATTGTTATTTCACTAAAGAAACCAAGAGATTGCATCAAAACTGCATCTAATTTCACTTGAAAGAACTGTATAACTGTTTTAATTGTTACCTTATAGATGTCTATTTGATTCTCTGTTACAGCAAATATAAGCAGAATGTTGTTTTCCACCACTTTGTCAATCAGCTGACCAAGAGTTGGATACTCCTGTAAAAGATTAAAAAAAAACAGGATGACTTGTAAATACTGCATGTGCTGTGTGAGATGGAACATTTATCTCAAAGTACTGTAACATGGGTTTTAGATCTGAAAAAAAGAAAGAATTCACAGATATATTAGATACAGAAACTGAAACAGTCTTAGAAAATCACTGCTCAGTCGGCTGGATTGAGTCAATCAGAGCTAAGAGTCGGTGCACTCCTCTTTGTTGAGATCAATGATAAGATGATCCAGTTCTGGCCCACTAACAGGGAACAGATTTGACTCAGATTCAGGTGTGTCATTTGTGCATTTAAGCCAAATTTGAGCCATGCAAGATTATATGAATTTAAAGAAGATACATATCTCGTTCTGTTTCAGTACCATGATTTGTACGTTGGACAAGTTTGGGGTCTTCCCCGACTGCCAATCTTGTTTCATGAAATTGACAGTTGAAGAGTTTCAATAAAAAAACTGACTGAGCTGATTTGGTGTCTTAAAGAGCCACTCTATACCGGGGGAGGGTTTACCTGCATATTGGACATTGAATACTCATTCTTGACATCCAGGTGACACTGCCCGTCATTGGGAATCACAATGCCGGCCATTTTACTGTCCATACCGAAGTGTGAGTCGGCATCACTGACAAATACCAGCAGACGCATCGAATCGTTTCTCCAGCCAATTTTGTCCTACAAGAGAGAAAAAATTGAGCTGACTAATCAATAAGTAACTTTTTTGAATCAGAATCATACACTTGCATCTGAATGAATACATTTTAGGCATGTTTATGTACAATATTACCCCACAAACAGCTGCTTGCATCACAGCATCAAAGCCACACTCCAACTCATCTTGATTTGCAGTCACAGATTGCTTAGCAATTATCTCATTGAACCGGTTGGTTTCGCTTGTCAAAGGCAAGACATGTTTGTAGCCAAATGTTGGCTGGCAAGTCAACCCTATATTACTGTAACACAGCAGAAAAAAAGGGTGGAAAAAAGGTGAAAATTGCTGAACGTCAGAGCAGAAGACGTTGTTGAGCATTCTTCATCGTTGGTGTGTACCTGCAAGGGTTTTTCAGTTCTTTCTCTGTCACCTTAATGAAGGGAAGGACAGGCTTCTCCACGAAGGACCCAAAGCCCATTCGAAATTTACTGGTAAGCATGGCCATCTCTTTAGACAAAGAAGAGCCCAAGTCTTTGATCATCTGCAGATCATCGACCATGGATGCTGATAAGTCCATCAGGTAGTAGATATCCACAGGATAATCCTCTGTGCGTTGAATCTTAACCTGGAAGGTGACCTCACTGCCTGTGTGAAAAGAAAGTCCACCTTTTATTTCTGTCTGAAAATCAGGAATGGTTTTGGAGGTGGCTCATTAATTCAGATTATAGTGGAGTGCTTACCAGGTCGCAGCTTGAGTGCCATTTTTTGTGGCGAGACCTGAGTGCTGTTTGAGCTGTTCGTGTTTTTCCCGAGGGGCTGATCCTGGAAGACTTGGCTGCTGGAGGTTGGGAACTCAACATGGTACCTGGCGCATCCTTTTTCTAGCAGGCCATCCAGTGTGTCGCATCTTTCTGAGACTGAAAACCAGTCAGTGAAATTCTGAGACAAAGGAGAGGGGGGTAAAAAGTCATGCATTGTATTGTTTACAGGTTGAAACAACTTAGATTGTTTTACAGCATGCCATAAACTAGCAATGTATCACCATCATCTTAAAGACAACCAGACATGCAATGGCATGTCTAATCTGTGATAAAAAAAAAAACAAAAAAAAACAAATGCAAATGCAAAACAACATATATATGAATACAGTCCCGTGCCACAGATGCAACCATTGGTGTTTACCTCCTGTGTGCACCATGCACAGTGAGGGCTCAGCTGCAGACAGTCATCACAAGTCACAGCGCTGCCTGTTGAACATGATCCTGCAGCACACATGAACACAAGGCACTGAACTTTTTAACACGATCAAACCACAATTTAAAGCCTTTCTGGGCTTTTAAAGTGTTAAGTGTCCGTTTTGGACATTAAAAAAAAAACAAAAAAACTATTAATCATGTAAGCATATTTCAATAGGTGAGACAAGTAGGGAACCACACTTAGAAGCTTTAACAAAACAAGTTTTCATAATAATAATTTTCATTAACAGTTTAATCAGCACTCAAGAACAAGTCATGGATGACTCGTTCTTGATTATTAACTCTTCTACTTGGACGTTACAAACCTGATGGCCTTTAATGTTTTTTGAAAGGAACAAATCTCCCCGCTTACCATCCACGGTGTTGATCCAGTACCGGAGAACCAGGCTCAGCAGAATAAGCCCCATTAGTCCGTGAGCTTACTGGAAGAGCAGAAACAGAAGAATAATGTTCCAGGTTATCAAGTGCGCTGTTTACAGGAGTAAAACATATCCAGCGTCATGCCTCCTCAACCGAAAGTAGAGCAGCGAAGCGGCAGCAGCACCTGGACGGAGGAGGAGGCGCGTTTACCTGCGCTGCCTTTCAACTTCCAGGTGAGACGGCGAGGCGTGAACGCATCACACTCGTTTATGCAAACTGGTGGATCATTATTTACCCCCCAGGCTGTGCTTTCACACATTTCTTTTCTAGTGACCTTTGGTCATGGTCGTGAAGTATAATGAGTATAATTGTACATATCAGGGTCATTTTAAACTGAAATTTGCTATAAGGTGCGGTGTGAAAGCAGCGGTGGAAACTTTTTTTTCTTCTCATTACTCATTTTGTCTATGTAGTTTTTACTTACACACTGGACTGTGGAAACGTCTCAGGCACTTAAGGTCTTTTTCTTTTTTCAAAATGTAATTAACCATTCTTATTTAATTTTCCAGTCTTCTTTAATATGTACGCAGATAATACAGATAATACAGGTTCAAAAGCAAATACAAAGAAAATATTTTTGCCAAATACAGGGAAGAGGAGACATGAGGTAGTGATTGTGTGGGGATTCAAATGTACGTATATAAAATGGTATATATAATAATGATTATATTGTTTATGATAGATGTGTATATATATATGACGGGAATTACGGTTTATTTCCCTTTGATTTGTTTAATGACTGTTTATTTGTATTCTATTCTGATGTTTTTTGTAATTGTTTTTCTTTTTTATTTAATATGCTCGAAAATAAAGATTTCAATCAATCAATCAATCAGAGTGACATTGAATAATTGGTTTGTCAATTACTGTTCCTTTTTTTTCCAGCCATAAAAAACATGCATGGGATTGCCCACGTTGGCCCCGTGTGAACTACGCTCCGCGGTTATGCTTAGGTACATGTGTGATGGGTGAGTGTGGGTCCAAAAATGGGGCAAGCACTGCACTTCCCGTGGTTTGGGGGTTAGCGCTGTTGCCTCACAACAAGAATGTTCTTGATTCAAACCCCAGCAAGGTGAATGGGATTTATCCAGACACTCTGGCTTCTCTAGTAAACTTGTTGACATGTCAAGAACATCCTCACCATTTTAAACCTTTCTATTAGTTTTACATTTTGTTTCATGTCAGGACTGCCATTTGAAGAGAGCTGGGATGGAGCCCTGCAGATCCTGTGACTCTCAAGAGGAATAAGAGTATGGATGCAGCCCAAAATAGGTCTCTTTATTGGACCCCATTTGGGTCAACCCCATAAGCAAACCCCAGTGGGCAATGCACATGGGGTCAATGTGGAACCAGCTGATAGGACCATATGGGGCCGCATTTTCAGCATATCTATGTCTCAGGTGGTCCCTGCATACAGAACACTTTAGAAGAAACTGACTCTTCCAAGAACCAAGCACAGTTTTAAATGTTTTAAAGGGCACTGGCTTATATAGATGTTCGTAATGACATTCATTAGTAATATACTCTATTTACTTCAAGATTCCTATATATCTGTTTGAAGCTTAAAATAGGCTGGAAAGATGATGGATAGTTCTGTACTTCACAACATATATGAGGGATTCTTTTTGTTTGTACTGTGCCACAGATTATTCACATCTTTTTTCCGAGGAAAATGCCTACACAGGGGTGGGGTGTCTAAGCAGTGACAAAGCATCTGATTTTTATCAAGTGTGTGATGTTCTGTATTTTGATTTAGGAGTTTGAAAGTATGAAATGTATTGGGTTAGTATAAGAGTGAGTTACCCCACGTGCCAGAGCCAAACAATAATTGAAAAGGTTTATTAAGAACACATACAAGGTGAACAAAACAACAACCAAGACTAGTCCTAAAATACTTTTAGGAGTTTGTTACACCCACATTACTGCTGTAAGACAATGTTTTTACCCTCATTACATTTGCATTTTGATGTACAAGGTTTTCAGTAAGCTACACTCTAACTGGTTGTTCATTGTACATGTTGGAGAACACTAGAGTGCAGACAAAACGAACCTTGAGCAAATATACCCTCGAAACTCTATTACCCATACACCATAACGGAAGATATGCTAATATTTAACTTGAGCGTGAGTCATTGTTACAGTCTCACAAGAACTTGTCGTCTGTTGATTAACTCATGAGAAAAACAACCTTGCAGGTCTTTCAACAAGATATGAAATATGGCTGAGTGTGTGTATGCATGAGTGTGTGTGTGTGTGTGTGTGTGTGTGTGTGTGTGTGTGTGTGTGTGTGTGTGTGTGTGTGTGTGTGTGTGTGTGTGTGTGTGTGTGTGTGTGTGTGTGTGTGTGTGTGTGTGTGTGTGTGTGTGTGTGTTAATGCAAGGGGTCAGAGGGTGTGGAGCTGTGTAGGTGCTGAACCATAGACAGCTGCAGCGCGAGTATGACTGCTTGCCCCGACGAAGTGGAATCTCACAATTTAGCACCACGCCCCTCTGAATCTGGGTGAGCCCCATCTGTCAGGCCGAACCAAACTCCACCTCCACTCCTCTTACACCAGCCCCTCTCTTTTCCTCCCTCACTCTTCTGCATGCTCAGCTCCTTGTGTTTTGAGTCGTCTCCCTAAGTAGGCCTCAGTGTGCATCTGTGAAACTGTCATTTCATTTAATTTGTGCATTCTTTGGCCTAATTTCCCTCTTTACTTGCTTGATTCAATCCTCTTCTTCCCTTTTCCTCTCCAAGCCATTTTCTGACTATCTCACAAAAACATCAACATGTAATCATGCATTATTTTTCATTCAAACAACTGTATTATGTGCCTAAGATGGTATCAGGTGACATACTTGCACCTTGCACTGTTACATTTCAGTCTGATCTTTTGGCTTTCTGCAAAATAAAGTCTGGGAATTCTGCAGTGTTTGCAAAATAAATCAAATAATACTATATCTATTATATATAATAACTGACTCTAAAAATTCAGACTAATCAAAAAAATCGTAACAACAACAAAGGAAAAAAAACAATAACAACAAAAAAAAACCAATACAATCCTTAAGATTTTCTGTCCGGTATCTTGGGGTGATACAGTTTTACTGTGCCGAGAAATAGAGGTGTATATTACCCCTCACAGGGGCTACTCACCTTCAGGGCCGTCCTCTGATAACATACTGTCCAGTCTCAGTCTTTCTTCCTTGTCATCAACTGAAAAATGGAAATAAAAGGAGAAGCATCAGACCAACATATTGAGTGCTATTGTGTCCCTGCTTCCTTCAGAGTAACAGTAAACCTATTGTAACTGCGCCCTTTATGAAGCATGGCGCTAGGATGACCCCGCTGCCCATGCTCCCTGACTCATACGCGCTTTTCTGTGTGCGTGTGTGTGTGTGTGCATGTTAAAGTGGGTGAGTGGGTGTGCATGCATGCAGGGGTCATGTGTGGGAGTTTGTACAAGCTCCAGCTCGCCCATAAGTGTGTGTGTGCCAAGGGAGGTCGTAGTGATAATGAGTGACAGTAGCAACTGCAGGCTGTGAGACCTCCACAGCAGCTTCTTTTTTATTAAAATACGACTGATGTTCTGTCATTGCACCCTAGAGGGTGCCCCACAACACCCCTGTCTCCATCCAGACTCTTTGTGATGAGTCTGAGGTTTTACATGAGCGTGTTCATGTTTGTTCAAGTTCAGTTACTTCCTGCAATGAAGAGGAAGAGCCAAGAGAAGGAGTGCCAGCTCTTTATTAAAGCCTCCTTCATAGAGCGGTATGACAAAAATGCAGGTGTACACCATACAAGCACATGTGAGTGTAGCCAAATAAAAAAGCATAGGTCTAAACTTTAACAGAATAAAAGATTAGGTCATCCCCATGTCAAATCTAGAGCCCATTCTAACTTATAAAATACAGCTTTTTTCAGAAATAAACAAGAATTTAGTATTGCAGAGTTCAGCTGCACGTTAACATGCTGGGACTTAAGTTTATCACATTTTACACTGTTCATTTCACTCAAAGTTCTATGAGTACAAAAGGTACATTAAAAAGATAAGAGCGCAGAAAACAGATAATCATGTTAGGAGCTGCCTGCAGCCACGGATGTCTGTACTTAACGCGTTTGTTTCATATCGGGTGAATGATTATGAGAAACTGCATTTACTCTCAAAATTACAGAAACTCTGTGTGGGAAGTTTCAACCAATGCTTTATTAATTGCTTTTTCTAATAACAGTACTTTGACCTTTATTATGTGGTACCCAAGAAAATGTTGCTTGACTTTAGTTAGATAACTAAGAAACTCAATTTTATAAATTAACACTTTTCCATTCAAATGTCATACGTTTATGTCATTTTTCTGTTCCATCACTCCCATACCCCCTCAAATAATAAGATAAAATAAAATAAAAGCTTTGATATAAAGAACCGTATGCACAGTTTTGCATTTTGGGCATTTTTATGTTTTAAATGTATATAACCAGAATCATACTGGTTCAACACTGGTTCCAGTACTTAACAAATGTTTAAACAAATTACTCTCCCAAATCATGAAAACTTGAGACACTACTGAAAAATGAAGCTATCAAGAAACAAAAATCTTGTTGTTATTTCATTTACCTTCAATTCTATGTCTTTGATTAAACCAGGAACCCATGATATTTTGTGTCTTTTCCCCACATCATCTTCATTTCATTCTTTAATATACAGTACACCAGGTTTTGCATATCAGGCTTGAATTTTAGCATACCAGGGCAACACAAACATACCAAAAAATGCTGGGACAGTAAAGAATTTACTATTTTGTAAGGCTCTGTCTCGCAACCCTGATGAGCATTAAAGATATCAAGTGTTGAAGTGTTTAATATAATTATTATGTTGCTTTCTTCCAGAAAACATATTTTAAGGTGTGCAAAAGTTCCATGTTTCTTTTCTGCATTAAAAAAATAAAATAAAATAAAAATAATCCACCTGTTCTCTCTTGTGAACAGGTTGGGACTGCAGGCACACCAGTCCAGTACCTGCACCCTTTTCTCCCACACTTATGCCTCTGTAATATGTAATATACGCAGCATGTGGGTTTGAATGGCCTTGTTGAAAAATACATGGATGTGAATGGAAAACATGAGGTCTTGAAGGCTCTAAAATCATTGTTTCTAAAAGAACAGAAGACTGCTTAGGACTATTGTTGCTTGTTTTAAGAATTCTAGCCAAAGATATTTTTAACTTGTAATAACCATTTAGACTATATTTGTGGAACATTAGGCTAATTAAGAGGAGGTGTTTTTGCAGAGTATGCTTTAATTGGTCTGATGAGACTATAAAATTGATCTTTAAGGATCATTTGCTGAGATTTAAGAAACCATTTTTTACATTTATTTCTACAACGATATAGAAAACGTCTCAATGGTGTGCTGTAAATTAATTCCATGTGTCAATTTTGTTTTTAAACATTCAATGAAAGTGTAGAAATTAAACAAACTATAACTGTAGCGGCCTGCATCTCTTGGAGGCATCCCAAATGTTAAATCACACTAAATGAATGATATCGGATACCGTTCCCTCCCCTGGTGAGGTCTGTGCCTCGCCTCTGACCTTGGTCTTTCTCGGGGGATCTGCGCCATGTGTCTCCTCAGCTGTGGAGAATTAAAAGAGAGACAAAGAGAGGAGGACAGGAAAGGGAGACTACTTTACTTGTGTCTTATCTTCAAAGGTTTGATGCCCTCTCAACAGGAATTTGATTGACATGAGTGTGTGCTTGAGCTACATGGCACATGTATGTATATTCCTAGAGCTGTGGCCAGATGAGCAGTGTGTGCAAGAGGGTGTGATAGCTAATCTTGCACCCCGGAGGTTTTGATCCCTCTCAGTGGTAAGGGATGAGGGCATGGTGCCTTGGTGTCTCTGGGATCAGCTGTGCTAAGTCTGAGCTTAAGAAGGAGATCCGGTAGAAGAGTGAAACTACAAAGGCTGTGTGCCTGAAATAGTGCAGGAAATGAATGGGGCATGAGCACACATTCAGCACATGTTGCTCAACTGATCCACCATAAACTGCATACATAAGATCAGGCGCAATCATGCCAAAAGATACATAGTACTTGAGTGAATATTAATTGTGGTATAAAATATAGAGGGCTGCACAGCGCCCTCTGCTGCCCGCTAATTAATGCATCCTCAAATTTTAGTTTACAATTTGTAATCCACTTGTTGGGTATCTGCTCTATAAAAAAAGAGACACACAAATTATCCAAGGTGATGATGCCAGTGTGTGGCAGAAAAACATTTGCAAATATAGAGTTTGATTTGAGGAAGTCCAGTTGACGTAAAGGTTTACAAGAGCACCAAAAGTGTATTTTTCCACACTAAAATGTAGTCCAACTGAAATTCAGTTTTTACCCCTGTCTTAGTAAGATACTGCTTTGGGAAAATAATTGTTTTTCACTGCCACATTTCAATTAAAGTTTAGATGCTGGGTAAAATGTAATATAAAATCAAAATGTTATAGTCACCCCCTGAAAAAGGCTTTTTTTTGGCAAAAAAAAAAATCTGCACACATGTAAGACAGTTTATTAATTGGTATCAATGTTGCATTTTTCAAATGAACAAGTTATCCTCAAAATAGGTAGTGGCTGTTGTGCTGGGTTTGGATAACAAGCTGGACGGTTGCTTTCTTCATCACTTTGAAGGACACGGGGGTCTGAAAGTCAGATTTTGATTAATCAGGCCAAATAATGGTGTTCAACTTCACTTATGTTCAGGTCGCTTTTTTAAATCTCTCTTTTATAAACGTTCCCACTGCACAGTGGTTGTAACTTGGATTTGTTCATCTCAAAATGTGCTATACAATGAAAATGGTTCGTCATTGTGTAACCCCCCCCCCCCCCCTCCAACACATTGCAACCTGTCGAGTCCTTTGTTGCTCCTGCTTCAAACTTACAATTTATTGTTAGCATTCAATATAAAAATGCTGGAAAAAAGCACAACTTCCTATTTCCAATTAAATATAGGCATACGATGATTTGAGAATTGTTGTGTTTTATTTTGATTTGCATGTCATACAGTATCCCAGCAAGTTATTTTTATGTGTTTATGGGGAGTCTGCAAAAGGCAAGAAATTAAAACTATCGAAAGAAGGATTAATGCATTGTTGATTTTTTGAGGTCGAGTTACAAAACCAAAAAAAGTAATAACACCGGTTTTAGCCTTTAAACTCCAGATGACATACATTTGTACAAAAGCAAGAAAATATTGAAGAGAATAAAAACGATGGGAGTCGTAGTTGAGAAAGAGAAGAGCATTTTATTCAGCATTGTATTTTATTCCAATGTTTTCAAAGGAGAGAGCAAGGAGGGGATTATTTGACAACCAGAAGGTGACAGGAGGAAATAATGAGGGAAAACATTTTTTTGGTCTTTCATTTTTAAATTTTTCTTTTTTTTTCCTTCTTTTTTTTCCAGCAACAGATGTTAAGAATGGGACAGATACACTCAGTAAAAGCTTGGCTGTATTCTCCATTGGTCATTGACCATTTTCCTTGTTTCATAGTAGTGTAGTGGTCTTTCATCAGAAATCAAAAAAGAAAGGAAAGAGCAAAGTAAACAATTAAAAACTCCCTTGCTTTTCACTTTTGTCCCTCAATGTGTATAATTTACACATCTCATTTTTAAGTAACACATTTTTGTCATCTGATAACAGCATCCATCAAATTCAATCGAAATATTGCTGTTTTGAATTGGTTCAAAAATGACGGTTGCATATTTTGGGTCAAATTTGAGTTACTTCTTCCACTTATCCACATTGTCTTGCTTATACAAAGTTGAACTGCTATGTGATCAAAATGTTGCTGTGTTGTAGTATCTGTCAAATGCAGAACAAAGCATGTAGCCTGAATTTGATTGTTTAAAGCAGAAAGGAAACTACTGCTTTCCAGAAAAACTGTCTTTTACTCTTTTTTTTATGGAGCATCAGCACTAATCATGGCAAGAAAAAGAAACACCAGAACAGAAACAAAAACAAATAAAGAGAAATAAAAAAGGTAAAAGAAAATGTGTTTTTTCTTTCTTTCTTTTTCTTTTTGAACCTCTGGAGAAGAAAAAGCTGAATGTGGGAGACAAACGGCAGAAGTCCTGTTCAGCCAGCTCCGGAGCGTGGCTTGTGGTCTGCTTTGTCCAGTCTGGTGAGAAGGGGCTTTACCTGCAAACCCCACAACACCAGAGGACTCCAGCAAATCCATGAGGTAGATAACTGGTCAAACTGACCACAAGAGAAAAGCAAACCCTCCTAAAAGATGCCAACTGGGTGTAAAACTTGTAGTTCCATAAAAGTACAGTTCTTGTTTCATGTCTCGTCTTGTTGTTAATTTTTTTTTAAAAAAGGAAATAGGAAAATAAGGAATTACCTTGCTCTGAGTTTGTCACCTTTCTTTTATTTATTTTTTCCTCAGTATTGCCGTAAAACTCTCATTGTCTTTATTGCTACTAGACTACTAGATAGCGAAACACTCAATGGAAATCTCCGTGATTTCACACGCAGATTTGATCAATTGGGAAAGAATTATGACACCTGATTGAGTTTGATGAAAACATGTTGGAGAATGCTTGATGTCACGTAGGGAAGGCACCGTTTCCAATTATAAATTACCTAATTTCCTGATGAAATGGTCATCTGTCAGCTGTCGAATGCAGCCGTACATGAACGGATTTAGTGACCTGTTCTGTGGCAACTTTGAAAACCAAAAATGAAGTTATTCTAAAACTTCAAACGTCAGTGCAAACAAGGTCTGCAAAGTTTTTTTTTTTGTTTTGTTTTTTTTGCTTGCCACAAATAAAAGAAACATTAACTCATGGACACTTCAAGGGAAAGGGTAAATATCTCAATCTCATGCAATTTCATGTCACATCATACTTAGATGAGGAGGGAGAAAATGATGGAGTGGTGATGGTGGTGGTGTGTGGGGGAGGGTCCTCTGGCAAGTGTTTGAGAATCAATGAAAAAGAGAAAAAGAAGAGCATGTTGTTGTTTTCTTTTTTTTATCAAAATAAATCTAGTTTCCTTTTTTTTTTTTCCCTGGCAAAAACCAACCGCTTGAGTCCATTTACACTGTCTTCAATTTCCACTACAAATGTTGGGGCTGTGCAAAAAAAAGTTCATGTATCTGGTCCAATCAGAGCAGGCGGTGGCTGTTATCACTGCGACGTCATCAGCAAACTCCCACGTGCCTTCTGGCTAACAGAGCAGTAATGAGGCCTAAAAGCACAGACACAGAAAGCAGAAACACTAATGAGATTTAGAGCATCTCTGTAATTGTAACTTGATAACCAATGATTAGATTACCGGTCCTCCTAAATAATGTGATATGACTGTTTTTTGATATGTTTGAGACTAGACAGCTGTTTTAACGTGATCTTCTTCAAACATAAATTACAGATACTATCAAAAGCTGATTAATTGAGACATATTTAAGACAGTTATTAATCACAGCCTTTTAGCAGCAGTTTCATTAGCAAATCAGTTGTCCACAACAACTGCTTTGCCCTCTCTGTGGCAGTAAAGGTTGCTGAAATGAACAATATGCCATCATTTATGTCAAAGAGCTTGCCCTTTAGAAACTATAGTGCACCTGGGTGTTACTTGCTGAGTTGACTGTAAGGAGACGAATTGTTGGAAGAATCCACTTGCTGCGGTGTGCCAGTTTCCTGCAAAGCAAAAACAGAATCTTTCATTTAGATCTGATAATAACCGTTCTCACTGCGTGCACACCAAGATAATTGATGGTTATAGAAGGAAAAAAACATCAAAAACAACTCCAGGCCTTATGAGCGAAGGACGTTGGAACTGGCATGGGCTGTTATAATTTTCTGTTGTAATTACTGCTTTTGCATGCATCAGGTAAATGGATATCAGTGGGAATGTGAGAGTACTGAATGTATTGTATAAAATGAATATAGGATGAACTTACAGGTGCTGCCTGCATGGGAGGATACTGTGGTATGTAGGCTCCCTGAACACCTGGGCTTGCAGCAATATACTGTACGATAAGAGAACAAAACAAAATAATTAGAAATATTGAATGGCAGATTACATACAGACAGACCTGACAGAAATGTACACTTCTCAACTCAACTCTTTAAAGTGGCCGTATTATGACATTTCTGTGCTTTCTGACTTAGTGACTGTGATATTATGATGGATTATTATCTTAAACATACCCTGAGGGTGAAAGGGCAATGTATGCTGTAGTATTCATCTTCACCAAATACAATGTTTGGGTCTGAGACCCTTTCCTCTGGAAGCATTTTTTTTCAAACAAAGGCCCTCTATGACATCAAAGAGTGTGGAACTTCTTTATATGGGCATATTCTCCAAATGCTGTGAGTTCACAAGAGCTTGACCCGTGGTGGTCATTTGTGACTTCACAGCAAGAAATACACGTGTTTTCCATCTTTGTGGACTGTCTAGCACTTGATACTAAGCATATTGGTTTTGGTTCAAAGATAGCTCTAAAAAATGTGGTTTTGGTTGTGATGGTAAGTTGGCTCATCATGGCACAGTGAATCCAATTGGTCTGCATCAATAATGGTAAAAATGCAGTTTTTTTTTTTCAATACTTCACAGAAGTCTTTTCATGAGCAGGGCCCAGGACACCGTCGGACCTGTGGTAAGTAGGCTATACTGTCTTGTGCTGGAAACTAACGCGTGCATGCATTTTAGAGCAAATACTCTGGATTCATTGACCATAGTTGTGGGTCTCCCATTTTTATACTGTAAAATTTATCTTTTATGATTTTTCTTTATTTTTGGATAAAACAAAATATATCATATTTCATGCAAAAAGCCATCAGTTACTATACAGGACTGTCTCAGAAAATTAGAATATTATGATTTTCTGTAATGCAATAACAAAAACAAAAATGTCATACATTCTGGATTCATTACAAATCAACTGAAATATTGCAAGCCTTTTATTATTTTAATATTGCTGATCATGGTTTACAGCTTAAGAAAACTCAAATATCCTATCTCAAAAAATTAGAATATTCTGGGAATCTTAATCTTAAACTGTAAGCCATAATCAGCAATATTAAAAAATTAAAATGCTTGCAATATTTCAGTTGATTTGTAATGAATCCAGAATGTATGACATTTTTGTTTTTTTTAATTGCATTACAGAAAATAAAGACCTTTATCACAATATTCTAATTTTCTGAGACAGTCCTGTAGGTCCTTTTACATTGACAGATACCGTGCATTTAACAAACAAATTTAGCATGTCCCCTGTCATTTTTACATCTACTGACACTGTGTGACGTGTCATGGATGGCATTTGTTGATGACAAGATGAGGATGTTCGCGAGCTCCTCATCCTCAGCGCCATGGACGTCATAAATCAGCAACTAAAACAGACCGCGGCTTTGCAAGAAACAAAACTCGGGTCATTAAAAAACTGTTGAGCCTCAGAGAAAGAAGTTATTTGCGTTCAACAAACACAAAAGCAGGAGTGTCAGAGGGAGACTGCTGGTCATAATTCTGCAAGACAATTAGGGGGGAATCGCTATGCAAATGCCATTGTTATTCCGCATTGGATCCACCACCTGCTCCATCTCCTGCATCAGCCAACTCTTCTGGTGTTGGTGAAGCCAGCAAGGCCAACCGAACAGACTACAAGCCGTTTTGTTATGTAGTAACATACGATAATACCTTATGGAGAGGCAATAACACGCCTTGCACTTACACTGACCAGCGCACGTTAAATTCATCATCCAGGGATATTTGCAGGGATTAATCTAAAAATGCTTATTGATTATCACTCCAAGACACCTCGGTTGTTGTCATTATGTAAGGAAGAGCAGTTTGGTAACAGCATTATTAGGTTTTGTTTGATATGTTTGATATGTTGATGACACGTATGTCTGACCAGCAACAGGCATTGTGTGCATTTACAAGGTATTAACTTTGTCTATTAGCAAGCCTCCAAAAATTCAACCAATCACAAAACACTTAATCCAAAGCTGCTCATTTCCAGGAACTGTGTCTCCTGATGAGTCTCAGTTTTTTTTGTTCAGAAATAATTACAGGTTGTTGGAGTTATGCTGGGTACAAAGCCAATCTCAAGATACCAAAGGTGAAAATTATTAATTAAAATGGGCATAATGTGACCACTTAAAGCTTAAAAGTGTTTAACAGCTCAGAGATTCTCATCCCAGAGCTTTCTGCAGTCCAGATCTAGTGTTCCTGGGGTGCTGGCCGCTCTGACTGTAATGGTGTTGATTCAAAAACTGATACACAGGTGAATTTTTTCATCAGATGCGCTTTAAACCCTTGTGTATAATGTTACACTGCAAATAAGAAACTGTCAACAAATATTTCATAATAAACCATTCAGAAGAATTCATAACGGTGTACTGTAATATAATACTTTAAATCATCGTGCAAATGAACAAGATCTTCCTCCTTAAAGGGGACATATTATGAAAAACACATTTTTTCTTGCTTTAACATATATAAAGTGGTCTCCCTTCAGTCTGCCAACTCAGAGAAGGAGGAAAGCAACCAAATTCTGCAGTGTCTGTACAGCCGCCTGGATGAGCCGTCCAGTGTGATGTGGCTTCTACGAGCCGTTCAGATTCTGCTCACTTTCGTTACGTAACCAAAATGCAAACCACGCCCACAACTAAACACCGTGTCCTAACTGCATGCGAGCGTCCGACTATCGCGTCGCACTGCGTGACATCGGACGCTCTCAGTCCATCTCCCTCCAGCCAGCTGCCACTTTATTGAGATTTTTG
Source organism: Cololabis saira (assembly GCF_033807715.1). Lineage (NCBI taxonomy): Eukaryota > Metazoa > Chordata > Actinopteri > Beloniformes > Belonidae > Cololabis > Cololabis saira. The sequence goes on along the minus strand of NC_084588.1, from coordinate 22,336,437 downwards.
TAGTGAAATGAGGAAGTATCACAGAGATAACTTCTTATTTCAACTAACTGGATCAGCCGTTCCTCATCCGTGACCGTTTCCTACAGCGCTTTCAACCGGCTTTCAACTGCGAGCAGCAGGAAGAAAATAGAAGCAGGGCGTCCGACAAATGTTCAGCTCAAAACAGCGCGGTGCTTCACGCTGCGCAGCGCTGCGTCGCTCCGGCCAGTTTGGACAGTCCAATAGAAAATAAAGCAATGGAATTGATTTTGTCGCTGACACTCGCTCGCATCGCATGCAGTTAGGATACGGTGTAAATAACTCCGCCGGCCGGAGCTTCCGCCATTTTTCCGTAGTGGTGTATCGCGTCATTCAGACAGCCAATCAGCACAGTGCCTCATTATCATAGCCTCCCCGACCCCTCAGAACCCCTCATAGATAATGAGGTTAGAGAATGGGATGATAAAGACATGGTTTAGAGGCTGAATTTCACATTTATTTAGCAAAAACAATCAAAAGCTTGTTTTTAAGACATTCAAGGCCTGTTTAAAATAGGGATTAGATGCCATAATAGGTCCCCTTTAATTAGGAAAATCTACTCCACACATGTCTGATCCGAGAAGTGTGATGGAGGATATCCCACAATTCTACTCACCGCTCCAGTGTTTCCCAAGGACAGCTGGCCCATCTGCTGAGTAATCATGGCCGAGGGGTGCAGTGACATGGAGGGATCCACAGAGGGAGACATGACTGCAGCCTGTAATACAAGGCAGTTAAGCTTTAATCTCATGTCACATGATAAGAGTTCTACAAACTCAATCAACTGATTCTCCTAAAAACACAAACAGCATACTGGGCGGCAACGATAATGGCAGTCAGATAGGCATATAGAGATTAAAATGTATGTGTGCAGCTAAGCACTTTCTAGGAAGCTTATCTGAAGAGAAAAATAAATAAATACAAACTTTAAACGTGTAGCACATATTATAAGGCTAGTATTTCGGGGTCAAAATTCGTTGTTTAATATTTTGTGAGGTAAAAATGTATGTTCAATGTTCCCCAAATCTGTAAAACGTATGACTTTTCCAGCTCTTGTCGATGTTCAGATGGAAAGCATTCCTTTAAACATGAATGCCTTTTGGGAATAGACCATTTCCTAGTGAAACGTGGGGGAGGGGGTAGATCAGCAGAGACACTTGTTCCAGTGGAAACCATCTGTTGGAAGAGTCAAAGAGTCACAAGACTGTCTCTGCTTCAGGCATTTCCTGCTGGATCCGCAGAGAGGGAGGAGAGGGGCAGTGGCTCAGTCTCTCGAGTTGTTCCACTTTTCTTTCATAAACACTCCAACACACGCACACACATACACATTTATAATATGTAACACACAGGGGATGTTTCTCAGAACTTGTCTCAGCTCTGTTCTCCTCCCACAGTATGTTTGAGGAACTTTTGTTGTTGGGTTGAGTGCGTCAGCAGAACAGACTGAATGGCGCGAGCTGCAGTGAGCTCAGAGCTTTAGATGTAGCAGTGCCACACACCCATTTCCTGTGCACAGAATTTGTGGCGGTGCAGTGTTTTTGTTCCCTTACCGGGTGTTGCATGATGTACGGCTGGTGCGCCACCCAAGAATGACTCTGCACCTACGGA